>NC_069499.1:752901526-753501526 GCF_027579735.1 Bombina bombina | reverse complement strand
AATTTTTCGAAAGCGGGCATATGTCATATGTTTTACCTCTGTCCTAAAATGAAGCAAGTGTGGGAGAAGTTAGTTTATTGGATAAATAAACTTTATAATTCAAATATATTTATAGACATGGAAACAGTTATTTTTTTAAAAAGGTATACATCGGACCTAGGATTACAAGTCAAAACTTTAAATACACTTATACTACTGGTAAGACATTTGGTCATAAAAAACTGGAAATCTACAGTTGCACCCTCATTGGCCAGGATAATTAAGGAAATTCAAAATCATACTGTATTTGAATCATTTCACATGAAGAATGTTAAGGAAAATAAAATAAAAAGATTTATATTAGGATGGTTACCTATAATTAAAACATATTCATTACAGATTCAGAAACAAATTTTGTATCCTTTTTTAAGTTCTGAGACATTTGCAGAACTAGTTATGTTAGACATATTTCCAGTGAATTGGTATTCTTTGAGTAGAGAAGTTTAACTCCCCAAGTCACAAAGTACTAGTAAGATAGGGATTTTTGAAATATTAGGGATAGTAGTGGTCTTTTTCTGGAGACTCTTAGCGAGATGAGTTTTAGGACGAGGGGATGAAGGGGGGGGGGGGTTTCTTGTTTCTCTTCTTGCTTTTTCTTTTCCTTTTTTTCTTTCTTTTTTTTTTCTCTTTTCTTTTTCTCCTTTTTGTGTCGATTTTGTTTTATATAAATGAAAATTTGAGGAACACATTTGGGTTAACAGAAAAAAAAAAATATAGGAAAAATGTGAGACAAATTTGAAAACAAAATGATGTTTAATTTTCTTTGGATGTTTATATATGTTGTGTCCTAATCGAAAACAAAAGGCAATGTATGCCTTAAAATGACCAAGTCTCTGAACCATGATTGTATTATCATAAATGTGTCTCATTCAATAAAGAAATATTAAAAAAAAAAAATTTTTTTAATTGTGGTGCCATTGGAGGTCAGAAAGCCTCTGGCCTGCCAAAAAGCACCAAAATCATATTGTGAGTCAGTGTATATAGTGGCTGAGCTATCTTTGGCAAGAATGCAGGTTCGAGTAAGTGCCACTAATTCAGCAACCTGTGCTGACATAGTAGAAAATGGTCCTGCTTCTATAATTTGATTATTAGTGACAATTTGTAATTAGGGAGGCCTAGAGCAGGGGCTGTACCAAGATCAGCCTTTAAGTCTTTGAAGGCTGCTACAGTGGCATCAGTGTGTGTAAGTAAAGATTTACTGTTACCTTTCACCAGGTCCTGCAGAGCTGCAGCCTTGTGTGAAAAGTTTGGTAACCACTGACGGCAGAATCCTGCCATACCCAAGAAGTTTCTAACCTCCTTGACTGTTCGTGGTGAGGGATAGAAAAGGATAGGGTGTATATGTTTGGGAGTGAGGAAACGCTGCCCATGGGACAAAAGATGTCCAGGGTAGGTAACCTTCTCCTGGCAAAATTGGAGCTTCTTTCTTTTCACTTTGTGACCCTTGTTGGCTAACACTTTGAGTAGGTGTATACTATCAGTTTGGCACTGCTGTTCGCTGGGTGGGGGGAGGGCAAGCAGCAAATCGACATACTGAATTAAAGTGGTGCCTGGGGAAAAGTTAATGTCTTTTAAATCATTTTGCAAACACATAGAAAAAATAGCAGGGCTTTCTACATAGCCTTGAGGGAGGCGGGACCAAGTCAGGTGATGGTTTTGAAATCTAAACGCGAATAAGTATTGACTGACAGGATGTTTTAAACGTGCTCTTCATGGTCAGCTAGGACGTCTAGGTTCACACCGTCTGTCGTGCAATGAATAGTAAACCCTAATTTACAAAGGAGATCCTTACCCGGTAAGTTAACAGGACAGGTGAGACTTAGCAAAAAGACATGGCTGTCAGTAATAAGGCCTAGGGCAATGGTCATGGGTTGTGACACCTTATAAACCAAAGTAGCGGTGCTCCGCCGACTCTCCAATCCGTACTGCTAGCGGTGAATAAATATAAGCAAAGCAAATGGTCTCACCTTCTCCAGTTAGCTCCACAGTCACACCTGTCTACTCACGGTCAATCCTTAGCCTCGGTTCTTAGCTACACCACGCATCCATGATCGTGGGATTCCTCCGATGGCATCTGACGTCACTTTACACATGACCACGTTTGACCAATTGCGGGACAGACTTGGTAGTCCTGTTAGACCAAATGCCGACTGCTGTAAAAAGTTTCTCACCGATCCTGGCAGTGAAGTAAGTGTAAACCACCGGAGCTCCAACGAGTGATTAGGGCTGCATGCCCAGTTGCAGCAAACAACGGCACTCTCCTCTGCCGTAGTGATACAAAAAATGCAGGATGCTGCTATTGTAAAACGTTCATGTTTATTGGATATAATTAAAACTTGATGCAAACATGCAGTAACAAGTGCTTAAAACAGCTGTTCGTGTCATAAACAGGCCAGTCTGACGTGTTTCAGCTGATTTTCCTTATTCATAGACTCAATATTCTGAATTCACCGGTGGAGCTATATAAGCCCCCTCACAATCTCATTGGTTGCCTGTATAAATGTGTAATCTCCCTCCTCCCCTTAGCTCATCTGTCATTGGTTGTTGTCCTCCCACTTTCTTCATATCCTCCCTATCAATTCAATTACAAGAGTTATATTTATGCTGAAATAGATTCAATTCTCATTTGTTTAAGTACATAAGTTTTGGTACATATTATCCCATTTTATTAGCCTGTCAGAATGTGAGTGTATGAGCTGGGGTTGCGCCTACTACCTAAGAGCTCCTCAAACTGCAAAAATTCAGTACTGGTGGGTAAAATATTACTTCTCGTAAAGGTTTACGCTTTATCCCCACAGAGTGCATACATTCACATAGACCTCTTAGGAAATACCGCACGCATATGTACAAAAAAGGTAATGATAGTAAACCACATTACGTGACATCTCCTATAAATGCATATTATTACAGTGACCATTATCATACAAGCTGCTTTCATTATAAACTGGAATGCCTAACTCCTATAATCTTAATTTACCACCCAAAAGACCAAGTTCTAACCTATGGATAACATACTTTGTCTGATTTACCATATCAATTAGTTATGTTTAATAGCTATACTATTATTTCTAAAACAAATGCTGAAAAATGTTTTTCATAAGTATAATATAATAAGCTCACTCTACTAAATTAAGATTTTATTCCCCTCTAAAAGATCCTTTCTATCTATTTAACTGAGATATCCTATTCAAGTTCCTAGGTTGTATAATCTGTCTACCCTCTGTGCTCAACTACCCTGTCTCTACGGGGATCAACTAACATACCTACTCAATGTTAAATATAAATGAATGGAGAGGGGGGGTTTATAATGGGGTCATGTCATGACCATTTATTAATTAGCCCTTTTGTCACTATATCTTGTTATAAGAGTCACTATATGTGCAAGTGCTGGTTTAACACTATAACGTTTCCCAGAAATTAATAATGTCATCTGTTATATTCATACCGGCTGGTCTCCGTGTGTTGAGTGTAAAGATCCAGTATGCCTCCCTGCGGAAGAGCTCTTGAACCCTATCACCCCCTCTCGTTTTTTTCTTAATCACATCAATGATCATCCACCTAAGGGTACTAACATTGCCCTGATGTTCATATAGAAAGTGCTTAGCAACTCCTGTGGTGGTCTTTTCTTTCTCTATGTCATTTAGATGCTCCCTAATTCTTATCCGGGCATCTCTCGACGTGCACCCCACATACTGAAGTTTACAGTGATAACATTGTACCATGTAAACGACAAATTCTGTTCTACAGTTTGTGCACATCTTGCAATCATAGATTTTTTGTGTAGATGTTGATTGAAATATCTTGCTAGTTAACGTGTAGCTGCAAGCTGTACAACTTCTGGTACCCCACTTGTAGTGACCCTTACAGGTCAACCAGCTGCTCACTTTCTTAGGTTTCTTTAACATACTGGGAGAGATCATATTCCCAATTGTGACATTTCTTCTGGATACGAATCTACAACCTTTCTCAATGACATTTTTCAAGATATCATCTCCTCTTAGAATCTGGAGATTCTTTTTGATAATATTACAGACTTTATTATACTGACTAGTATAAGTAGTTACAAAAGTAATCTCACTTTTTCCTTCCTTTCTAGATAATTTAGGCTGCAATAATGTTTCTCTGGGCATACTTTGAACATCTCTCATGGCCCTCGCAATCGGGCCCTCTGGATAGCCCCTTTCTCGCAATTTCTGAATCAGTATATTACTCTCCCTTTCGTAATCAGCACTATCTGAGCAATTACGCTTAGCTCTAATGAGCTGGCCTTTAGCCACGCCATAATGCATATGGCGTGGATGGCAACTTCTGGTGTGAATCAAGGAATTCGCTGAAATGGGCTTGGTGAAGAGCACTGTCTTTACATTCCCAGCAATGGTGTCACCTATTAAGGTGACATCCAGGTAATCAACCTTCTTCGTGTCAAAACAAAACGTAAATGACAGACCTACATCATTGCTGTTAAGGTATGTGACAAACTGTTCATTGGTTTCTCTGCTCCCCGCCCAGACGAACAAGAGGTCGTCTATATAACGTTTAAAACCCACTAACTATTCACCAAAGGGATTCGTATCTGCAAAGACGTGGGATAGCTCCCACCAGCCCATGAACAAATTGGCATAGGCTGGTGCGAACTTGGCTCCCATCGCCGTCCCATGTCTCTGCAGATAGAACTGATCCCCAAAGGTGATGCCAATTAATTTCTTGATGCCAATTAATTTCTCCCATACATTTTAACAAATGTTGGGTATCACGTAGGAAAGTTGGTAACTTCCAAACTAGGGGTTGTAGCAACGATTCGATCCAATTAGATAGATTTTCAAAAAGGGAGCCGATCCCAGATACGATCGGTCTCCCCTTAACGTTTTCAATGGACTTGTGCACCTTCGGTAAGTGATGAAAGATAGGTATCACAGGTTCTTTAAAATATAGATACTCAAAGGTGCACAAGTCCATCAAACCTTCCTCCAATCCATCATCAAGAAGATCTCTAAGCTCTGCCTGAAATCTTATCGTTGGATCGTAGGGCAAACTCAAATAAACCTCCGTATCCCCCAGCTGTCTTTTAGCCTCTTGTATATAATTTGTTTCAGACATGACAACTATGGTACCGCCCTTGTCGGCATTTATAATGACTATGCCCTGTCTCTCTTTCAATCTCTGCAATCCTATCTGTTCTGCATGTGTGAGATTATGTCTTGCAACTTTCTGATTTTAATTTAATAAGATCCTCCTCCACCCTTTTGTGAAAGCTCTCCAATGCCTCACCTCTAAAATGGGTGGGATAAAATATGGATCTATTTTTAAATCCTATGTGACTCCCTTTCTCAATTGTAGTATCCCTGCTTTCCTTCTCTAATTGAATTAATGTCAATAAGTCAATTGCATCTTTGTATAGGAAACAATCATTCGTTATCTGTCTATCAATAGTCATCAGGGTATTGTCACACTCTGGGCCTTCTTCAGTATAATAAAATTTCTTTATCGTTAAAGCATGAACAAACCTATTTACCTCCATGAGAGTATCAAATACCCTGAAGTCGGCTGATGGAACAAAATTGAGTCCTAGTTCTAAAACCTTTATTTCTTCTAAGGTCAGTTCTGTGTTGGCAAGATTAATGACCCTCATATGTTGTATTTGTTTTGTTTCCTTCTCCTCAATGTGTCCTGCTTGCGTCTGACTTGAGGTTCTTTGCCTCTTCCTCTTCCCCTTCCTGCTCCTGACCCTCCCCCTTGTCTCCTGTCCTCTGCCTCGCAAAAAACCTGAGTCTCTGCAGGTGTTGGGGTGAGTGTGGGTTGTGAGTCTAGAGCATTAGAGTACCTATTCAATCTGTTCCCTCCTCTGCCTCTGTTCTTGAGGATACCCACAGTCCCAGCCGGGGTGGGGTATGGGGAACTATCACTGACACTCAATGCAATGGATGGCAAATTCTCATTAAATGTACCAGAGGGGCTTTCTTCCTCAAATGAGCCCCCACTAGTTGCATAATCAACAAAGTCTCTGATTTCATTGTCTTCACTTGAGTCAGTATCCACAAATGTCACTTGTTTCTTGCCCACTTCAGATAACTGTCCTTTTGCTCCAAGTGTGTTCCCTTTCTTGTTATTGTGCCTCCTAAATTGTCTCATCCTCCTTGGGTTCTGTGAATTCCATTGATACACCCTGTTGTTAGTATAGTCCTCTGTGTCTCTGACAAACTTACGATATTTCTGTCTATCTCTTTCTTGAAATTGTCTATCGTCTGTCTGAGTATTGAATCAAGTTGTTCATACTTCTCATGGTCAATGAATTTATTTAAGTCCCTCTGTATGTCCTTTATCTGACTCCTAGTTTCTTCTAATTTATAGTTTTTATACTTAATGATAACATTCATTATTAGTCTAATGGAACATTCAGTAAGGACTTCATTCCATTCATTGATAAACCATTCTTCCGTAACTTGAAATGATGGATACTTCCTAATTCTGAGACCTCTTGGTATCATACTGATATCAACATATTTCTCAAGAGATCTCCTATCCCACCGAACCTGAAACTCTTTTGTTAAAGTCTTTTCCATTGATAGAAAAATATCTGAAATATCTTTAGTTTGTGTTTGAGGATTAAAAGTATCTTTGAGTGTGGGTCTGTTTCTTTCAATGTCTTCTAAGCTTGTAAGGGAGTAAAAGTTACTGCATGTTGCTCGACTATCTTCCATACTTATAGATGTCTGATACCCTTTGTATTTTATGTATTTATTTGACTCAATATTCTGAATTCACCGGTGGAGCTATATAAGCCCCCTCACAATCTCATTGGTTGCCTGTATAAATGTGTAAACTCCCTCCTCCCCTTAGCTCATCTGTCATTGGTTGTTGTCCTCCCACTTTCTTCATATCCTCCCTATCAATTCAATTACAAGAGTTATATTTATGCTGAAATAGATTCAATTCTCATTTGTTTAAGTACATAAGTACATAAGTAATGGTCACTGTAATAATATGCATTTATAGGAGATGTCACGTAATGTGGTCTACGATCATAACCTTTTTTGTACATATGCATGCGGTATTTCCTAAGAGGTCTATGTGAATGTATGCACTCTGTGGGGATAAAGCGTAAACCTTTACGAGAAATGGTATTTTACCCACCAGTACTGAATTTTTGCAGTTTGAGGAGCTCGTAGGTAGTAGGCGCGACCGCAGCTCATACACTCACATTCTGACAGGCTAATAAAATGGGATAATATGTACCAAAACTTATGTACTTAAACAAATGAGAATTGAATCTATTTCAGCATAAATATAACTCTTGTAATTGAATTGATTGTGAGGGGGCTTATATAGCTCCACAGGTGAATTCAGAATATTGAGTCTATGAATAAGGCAAATCAGCCGAAACGCGTCAGACTGGCCTGTTTGTGACACGAACAGCTGTTTTAAGCACTTGTTACTGCATGTTTGCATCAAGTTTTAATTATATCCAATAAACATGAACGTTTTACAATAGCAGCATCCTGCATTTTTTGTGACACCTTATGTCTAATGGCCTGATTACCCACCCCTTTCACTATGACTGTTTGGTTAGGTGCTACAGGTATATTAAGAGTCAGTAGCGGATACAGTGGATTGTGTGTGACCTGTGTCAAATAGAAACTCAGTGTCATGTCCATCAATTTGCATAGTCACATATGGGCCATCAACTGGTATGGCGGGGGTTACTAATGTTGCATCACCTAGTTAATCTGTGTGTGTATTACCCTTAAAGGGATACTGAACCCAGTTTTTTTTCATGATTCAGATAGAGCATGAAATTTTAAGCAACTTTTAAATTTACTCCTATCATCAATTTTTCTTCATTCTCTTGCTATCTTTATTTGAAAAAGAAGGCATCTAAAATTAGGAGCCAGCAAATTTTTGGTTTAGGACTCTGCACATCACTTGTTTATTGGTGGGTGAATTTATCCACCAATCAGCAAGAACCCAGGTTGCTCACCAAAAATGGGCCAGCTTCTAAACTTACATTCTTGCTCTTCAATTAAAGATACCAAGAGAATGAAGAAAAATTGATAAAAGGAGTAAATTAGAAAGTTGCTTAAAATTGCATGCTCTGTCCGGTGGGCAGGATTGCTGGATGGCAGCAAGAATCAGAGGCTCCGCAACCTGGAGTTAATATACAGATTCTACAGGCTTCTAACTCTCTCCTGCAGCCCCCCACGACTTCTGTCTTGCTGGGATACCCCCCCTGGGCATCGCCGGCTGACTTTTCTTAAGTGACGGGCATATCATCAGCCCGAGTCCTCGGAAGTACCGCAAAAAAGCGCAACGGACCCGCCATCTTGGCTGCAACAGATAGAGCGGTTGACCACCTACGCTGATTGTGGACAGAAGCAATGAGTAGCGCTTACACTAGAGCCGCTTTGAAGAATCCCTTGTCTAGTTTTTTTTGCGGGCTGACCCCCGACCCTGGGCTGAGGAGATAACATATAACGGCTGCACAGAGACGGTGGGGCTTGGTGAGGGAGCCACGTGGGTGACCGGACTGATATAGCACCGCAAACTTTTACAAACTGAATTGCGGCTGCTGGAAAAACCCCTCAGGTCAGATTATAACCCACAAACACTATACTCCGCTGCATGCTACCCTCTGAACTACCAAATTAGAGAACATTGTGGGATAGTGAACCGACCCAACACTCACAACACAGGAGGGGTGAAACTCTGTTGTCCCCTGATTGTATAGGCTTGGAGATAGTGTGTTGTGCATTTCAGAAGCACTTTGTAACCTGCCATTTTAACATAGGGAACACTCCCTAGGCATATACTGCGCCTGCCTTATTCAACACACACTCCTTTTTAGTATCTGCACTGTAAACTTGTACTGGACACACTGATGAAAGTGGATAAATATTTCTTTAAGCTGACTCCCCCTCAGACTGACATGAGCCAGAAGAATAAAAATAATGATAGAAAATCTAAATATCAAATGGAAACTCAGGCGGTGGTTGAGATAAACCCTGAAACCAGTGCCAAGAATATGGGAGATCACACTCAGCTACTGAAGGAATTGAAATCCTTTTTCTTGCCCAAAATGGAGACTCTGCAGGCAGGCCTAGATACCCTGACTAGTGAAGTCAGACAATATTCCACGCGTTTCTCTGACGCAGAAGGCCGTATCTCAGAAATAGAGGATAGGCAAGTGGAATCAAGTAACTCCATACAACAGCTCTTCCACCAAAACAAACTATTGCAGGAGCGAGTTGATGATTTGGAGAACCGTAGCCGCCGTAATAATCTACGAGTGGTGGGACTACCGGAAAAGGTTAAAGGTAAAGACCTGCTGGCCTTTGCGGCACTTGTTCTTCCAAAGCTTTTGGGTATCCCGACAGGATCTTTTGCCCCTGGATATCGAAAGAGCTCACAGAGTGGGCCCTGAACGAAGCTTGGAAGCCGATAATCTGAAACCAAGGCAGCTGATCTTTAAATGCCTTAACTTCCAAGAGAAGCTGAAGATCCTGAGAGCTTACCGGATGAAGAAAGAAGTCTTGTATGAGGGTAATCGACTTTTGGTGTTTCAGGACTTCTCGATAGAGGTCACCAAGCAACGCAAAGATTTTTCACCGATCTGCTCACGTCTGTACGAGCAGGGCCGACAAGTGGCTTTGCTGTTCCCAGCTAAACTTCGTTTGCAAACATCATCTGGCCCAAAGTTTTTCCACTCCCCCCAGGCAGTGGAGAGCTACCTGGAATCGGAGAGACGACAGCAGAAAGCCGGCTGAGGTCCATCGACAGGAGCTAATACGTAACTATATCTTGTTTATAATTAGTAATGGGTAAGGTGACCCAGATGCACTTTTCCTCGGGCGCCCAAGGGTGCTGTGCTTGCATAGGCCCAATACTGTTGCACCTGTTGTGCCAATTCTGGCTAAAAGTTTTAAGGTTGATTGTGTCTCTTAACTGTTTAAATATTTTATTGAAGTTAATGGTACCTAGATCGAGAGCCTTAGTCTCTATGCCCTCTAACTTAAATGTAGACAAACAGACATTGCATTACTATATTTAAAACTGGACCATGCACCCTGGATCCGGTCTTAGTTCTCAGAGGTCCCTATGCAATTCTGAGGCAGATGGACAGTTGTTTGGACTATCTATGGCCTATTTCTCACATGCAAAATGTATACAACCAGACCTCTTTTTGTGCTGTACTTGTCCTACTAATAGATAGAATAATGTTTAAGGATTTTACTATATACCATCATATGTGCCAATGCCTGTCAATATTACATATGCATACTGGGATTTTATTACTGCACCGTGCCAGCTTATACCTTCTACTGTCTGCATTTATATGTTTACCAGCTAAGTACTTTCACTGTTGTGTATGGGAGCATGTTCGCTCTGTTCATTACTATGTTAGTATTTAATAGATGTGTGGCACACAGGTGTATGCTTAACTGCCAACCAATATCTTGCAGGCCTGTGATAACTATAACTTTAACCCCCACATTCTCGCTCAATTGTACATGTGTGTGCCCTTATGCTTTATGGCGAATAGACAGTCACCTGACTCATCTATGGCCCCACTTTCAAACACAATCTGCGTATGACCCGACCCCCTTACAAGTGGTACCCCAAGACCTTTTATATGCTGTGTCCGCTTTAACCATGGGCAGCATAAAATGTAAGAACCCTGCTATATATCGCCTTAAATGTCAGAGCCCATCAATATTACATATGTATACTAGCCTCCCATCATTACACTGTGTCAGTATATACCTTCTTTCCATGGCATGGAACATTTTCCTGGAGCTACAGGGGATGGAGAGCCACACAGTTCCCTTGTATGTGAGTCAATTTAGCCTAAGAAAACAGAGGGATCTGTATAAGATTGTGGGCCCTATCACATTGTTCACATCAATGCTTCTACCAGCTGAATATTCTCACTGCCACGTGGGAAGTTATGCTTGTTTTGTCTATAGATGCCTTCACGTTTGACGGATTGGTGGGGAACAGATACATGTTTAAATGCCAGCTTCTATCCCATATGTGTTAGATAATTTAAATTTTTGCTTTACCACTGTACTGTACCAATATATGTCTTTGTGTGGGAATATCAGAGTCACAGGGGACAGAAACTCTCACAGTTTATCTCTATATATATGAGAGTAGTTTGAGGCTTGGGAAGAATATATATATGGACATAATTACATCTACGCTTTTGCCCTTGAACAAGATTACATTAATGTTAATGCCAATCAAGTGTTCTCTATTCCAACACATTCACAGAATAGCATCATGTCTGCGGGGATGGGGGAGAATCCCCTATCCAATTGTTTTTTTTGTTGTTGTTTTTTTCCCTCCTCATCTCTCTTTTCCCCTCTCTCTCTCCTCTATCTCTCCTTTCCCTCCTCATCTCTCCCCGTCTACATGCCCTCCTTGACGGATACTGCAAATGACGCTTAAATTGACATCCTGGAATGTGGGAGGTATTAACTCTCCGGTGAAGAGGAGGTCGATCCTGTCTCACTTGCGAAAGTTGGACTCTGACATTGCGTTTCTTCAAGAAACCCACCTAACAGGCTCTGAACATGACAAACTGCAACAGACCTGGGTGGGGGCGATTTCTTACCTTTCATATACTAGTTCTAGTAGAGGTTTGGCTATTCTATTTGGCAAACGCTTATCAATAGAAATTCTACATACACATAAAGATAGGGAGGGTAGGTTCCTGATACTGCAAATCAAGCTCCAACATACCATTTATACCCTTTGTAACATATATGCCCCTAACTCTAAGACACTAGCTTTCTGGGATGCACTGATACAAACATTGGCCCCCTTTATGGGGACCCCGCTTATAATCGGAGGGGATTTTAATCTTGCTCCAAACCCTCAGTTAGACAGATCCTGTCTCGGCTCCACAGATGCCGGTACCAAACTCCCAAGACATAAGGGGAAATTCGAATCTCACGAATATATACTTATTTACATGGACTACTGTTGGCAACAAAGTCCAGCCTTTGTTAACACTTTGTACACTACTAGCAAGACACTGCATACTGACCTTGTGGTGTTCCAGTCGTGCCCCGACTATACCACAATTTAAGAAAACATTATTCAAACACCTATTTATTGAAAGGCAGGATGGGATACCAAGCACAGACTACTACCCTTTTTAAAAAAATGGACGAATCTTCTGGAAAGGCTGCCCCCTGGACAGCAGAACCAGATCCTCAAACCATTTGCGAACCATGAGATAATACTAGAGGCAACACTTAGGGGTGACTGGACAGCACTGACAGTGGAGAGACCCCTCCAGAACAGGCCTGGTGACTCTGAAACAATACTTATTGAATCTTTCTTTTAACCCTTATATTTTTTTATTTTTTTTCTCTCTCTCTTCCCCACCCTTAACCTCTCGCAGACATGATTGCTCATATACCTCCTTCATCGTTAGACTCTACGGGACGCCATTAGGATGAGGCTTCTCAAACTTAGGATAGGTACTTTTTGTTTAAGTTAGGTGTTAAGGTTTAGGATTATGACTGAGACTACATAAAACAATAAAATATGCTGAGGGATACGTGCAAACTGCCAATTGAATGCTATACAATGATAATTATATCTAACAGATCTATAGTGCATTTGTAAGGATGTACTCGCCCTAATATAAGGGCCAGGACGACCCGCCTACTGAATGTAAAACAAGTGGATGTATTTATGGAATCTGTAACATTTTGTTGTATCCTCAGCATTAATAAAGAGAATTTAAAAAAAAAAATTGCATGCTCTATTTGAATCACGAAAGAAAAAAAATGCGTTCAGTGTCCCTTTAAAGGGAAACCTATATTGCTGTGCTTCTCCATGACTTTACCTAGAGCGACAATCCCTAGCAAGGTATCCTGGCTTCCCACACACATAACACCTTCTGACCCCATCTTCCTCATCCATTCATTCCTTCTCACTGCCTGATCTTCTGAACCCCATACTGATTCCATCCCTTACCCCTATGCCCTTTCCTGGTCTGTGAATACAAATCCAATTGTGCACGTTCAATTTCTTCCTTGATTTTGTTAGCCTTTTCAGTCACACTCTTTGCACACTGCTATTAGCAAATTTTAATTCAGTCCTTTTGCCTGCCAGCCTAAGCTTGCACTCTAACATATTAGAGATATTTAGCTTTAATCCCTTTACAAAAACAGACGCGACCAGTGGGACTGCATTTTGCTCCACATCTGTTCCACCAAAAGCTTTCAATACTTTTAGCAGCCTGACCAGAAACTCTGCTGGTCCTTTATTGTCACCCTTTTTAATTACATTAATTTCCCAATTAATATGGGAGGGGAAAGCCCTCACTATAGCATCCCTTAAGTCAGTGTAAATTATCCCTAGTGTTGCAGATTCCCTTATCTCAGTAGCATTGTCCCAAGTAACAGCTGCGGGCTGTTTACCCCTTCTTATATCATCAAATGTCTGCTGTAGCTTATTAATATGTGATGAGTTAGCGGTAGCTTTTAGTATCTAGTCAATGTCAGTCAGTATGGGTTTATAAGTGGCACACACACTAAACAATTCATCAGCATACGCCTCTGGGTCTACATTTATTTTAGGGAAATTTTGTTTCATTGCCATAAGGTCATGCATAGTCCAAGGTGTACAATGATCTGATTACCGTCACCTGCCACTCGTCCTGTTTCTCTTAAAGGGTAAGTAGTGTGTCTACTAGGGTTTGAGTCTTCATCATGCATCCTACACCTCAAACTGTGACTGTCCCATAAAGCCTTGTCTACTGCTTCCTTTAGAATCTTATCTATTTCATTTGTATCTGCCCCTCTCCCCCTAACAGGTGGTTGTATGTGTTTTTGAGTCTGCAGGAATTCATGTAAAGGAAAGGGAGGTGGTGGAATAATTACTGGAGGGGGTTGAAGAGTTCTTGCAGGGGCAAGATTGGGTGGAAGGTTTAGGGCTAGGGCTGATGCAGCCTCCAACTGCCTCCAACTGTGGTTGAGCTTGGGGAAAGATAATATTGTCCTCCATGACATGATCTATGGGTGGATACAGGTTGTTGGGTGGAGGTACAGGCATTTTGTCACTATGTGTTTTGTGAGTTTGTAAAGGTATTGTGGAACAAGATGCGGATGCAGTGGAACAAGAATTTGAATTTTCTAGTGCCCTCAGTTTGTCATTAGTTTCATTTAGTTAGTCTATTTTTAACATCCTCATTTGACTTCATGACTGATTCTCTCGGTTTCTTTTATGCTTCTGCCTGCCAATTTAAGTAGGCTGCCCATTCTTTCGTATTAACCTTTTTTCCTCACCAAATTAACACCTCTTTAAGTTTGTCTATTATAGTCACGTCAAAGGTACTCTAAATGGGCCATTTATAGGGTTTGTCAGTTATCTTATTCCACTTAGTACAATATTCATTTACTCATTGTTCAATAGTATGTTGCATTTGATATCTAGGTGTCCCCTTAGGGGCCCCTGCGTACATTACAGTCGACTTTGCTGATTCCGTACTGTGTTGTTAAACTAAATTACTTAGGTTCCTGCGTCACTAAGACCTTGTCACTTAGACTATGTCGCACAGACTATGTCACTAACACCTTGTCACTAAGATTGTGTCTAGACCACCTGTCACTAAGACCATGTGTCACACAGACTCTTCAAATATTCTCACATGTAGACTAATTTTGTTAATTCTGTATCCGCTTAGGTGGTTGATCAGGTCGCTATTTCAGTACAGGTTTATTCTCAAGTATCCCTTGCTTTCCACCAGAAACTGGTCACTGCCTTTTGGCTAGCAGAACCTGTGGGTGCAGCTGATACAAGAGAACTATACCTACTCTCGCTTTGCCTGTGGATCAATCACCTCCTGACACACAAGTTTTATTTTATACAAGCAATTGCATAGGTGTTATAGCATGCATAAATTCATCTAACTATATTATTCAGACTTACTTAAAGGGACAGTCTAGGCCAAAATAAACTTTCATGATTCAGATAGAGCATGTAATTTTAAACAATTTTCCTATTTACTTTTATCACCAATTTTGCTTTGTTCTCTTGGTATTCTTAGTTGAAAGCTTAACCTAAGAGGTTCATATGCTAATTTCTTAGACCTTGAAGCCCACCTCTTTCACATTGCATTTTAACAGTTTTTCACCACTAGAGGGTGTTAGTTCACATATTTCATATAGATAACACTGTGCTCGTGCACGTGAAGTAATCTGGGAGCAGGCAATGATTGGCTAGACTGCAAGTCTGTCAAAAGAACTGAAAAAAACATAATTTATGTAAGAACTTACCTGATAAATTCATTTCTTTCATATTAACAAGAGTCCATGAGCTAGTGACGTATGGGATATACATTCCTACCAGGAGGGGCAAAGTTTCCCAAACCTTAAAATGCCTATAAATACACCCCTCACCACACCCACAAATCAGTTTAACGAATAGCCAAGAAGTGGGGTGATAAGAAAAAAAGTGCGAAGCATATAAAATAAGGAATTGGAATAATTGTGCTTTATACAAAAAAATCATAACCACCACAAAAAAGGGTGGGCCTCATGGACTCTTGTTAATATGAAAGAAATGAATTTATCAGGTAAGTTCTTACATAAATTATGTTTTCTTTCATGTAATTAACAAGAGTCCATGAGCTAGTGACGTATGGGATAATGACTACCCAAGATGTGGATCTTTCCACACAAGAGTCACTAGAGAGGGAGGGATAAAATAAAGACAGCCAATTCCTGCTGAAAATAATCCACACCCAAAATAAAGTTTAACAAAAAACATAAGCAGAAGATTCAAACTGAAACCGCTGCCTGAAGAACTTTTCTACCAAAAACTGCTTCAGAAGAAGAAAATACATCAAAATGGTAGAATTTAGTAAAAGTATGCAAAGGGGACCAAGTTGCTGCTTTGCAGATCTGGTCAACCGAAGCTTCATTCCTAAACGCCCAGGAAGTAGATACTGACCTAGTAGAATGAGCTGTAATTCTCTGAGGCGGAATTTTACCCGACTCAACATAGGCAAGATGAATTAAAGATTTCAACCAAGATGCCAAAGAAATGGCAGAAGCTTTCTGGCCTTTCCTAGAACCGGAAAAGATAACAAATAGACTAGAAGTCTTACAGAAAGATTTCGTAGCTTCAACATAATATTTCAAAGCTCTAACAACATCCAAAGAATGCAACGATTTCTCCTTAGAATTCTTAGGATTAGGACATAATGAAGGAACCACAATTTCTCTACTAATGTTGTTGGAATTCACAACTTTAGGTAAAAATTCAAAAGAAGTTCGCAACACCGCCTTATCCTGATGAAGAATCAGAAAAGGAGACTCACAAGAAAGAGCAGATAATTCAGAAACTCTTCTGGCAGAAGAGATGGCCAAAAGGAACAAAACTTTCCAAGAAAGTAATTTAATATCCAATGAATGCATAGGTTCAAAATGGAGGAGCTTGAAGAGCCCCCAGAACCAAATTCAAACTCCAAGGAGGAGAAATTGACTTAATGACAGGCTTTATACGAACCAAAGCTTGTACAAAACAATGAATATCAGGAAGAATAGCAATCTTTCTGTGAAAAAGAACAGAAAGAGCAGAGATTTGACCTTTCAAGGAACTTGCGGACAAACCCTTATCTAAACCATCCTGAAGAAATTGTAATATTCTCGGTATTCTAAAAGAATGCCAAGAAAAATGATGAGAAAGACACCAAGAAATATAAGTCTTCCAGACTCTATAATATATCTCTCTGGATACAGATTTACGAGCCTGTAACATAGTATTAATCACAGAGTCAGAGAAACCTCTTTGACCAAGAATCAAGCGTTCAATCTCCATACCTTTAAATTTAAGGATTTCAGATCCTGATGGAAAAAAGGACCTTGAGACAAAAGGTCTGGTCTTAACGGAAGAGTCCACGGTTGGCAAGAGGCCATCCGGACAAGATCCGCATACCAAAACCTGTGAGGCCATGCCGGAGCTACCAGCAGAACAAACAAGCATTCCTTCAGAATCTTGGAGATTACTCTTGGAAGAAGAACTAGAGGCGGAAAGATATAGGCAGGATGATACTTCCAAGGAAGTGAAAATGCATCCACTGCCTCCGCCTGAGGATCCCGGGATCTGGACAGATACCTGGGAAGTTTCTTGTTTAGATGAGAAGCCATCAGATCTATTTCTGGAAGTTCCCACATTTGAACAATCTGAAGAAATACCTCTGGGTGAAGAGACCATTCGCCCGGATGCAACGTTTGGCGACTGAGATAATCCGCTTTCCAATTGTCCATACCTGGGATATAAACCGCAGAGATTAGACAGGAGCTGGATTCCGCCCAAACCAAAATTCGAGATACTTCTTTCATAGCCAGAGGACTGTGAGTCCCTCCTTGATGATTGATGTATGCCACAGTTGTGACATTGTCTTATCTGAAAACAATGAACAACTCTCTCTTCAGAAGAGGCCAAAACTGAAGAGCTCTGAAAATTGCACGGAGTTCCAAAATATTGATAGGAAATCTCACCTCCTGAGATTCCCAAACCCCTTGTGCCGTCAGATACCCCCACACAGCTCCCCAACCTGTAAGACTTGTATCTGTTGAGATTATAGTCCAGGTCGGAAGAACAAAGAAGCCCCCTGAACTAAACGATGGTGATCTGTCCACCATGTCAGAGAGTGTCGTAAAATCGGTTTAAAGATATTAATTGAGATATCTTTGAGTAATCCCTGCACCATTGGTTCAGCATACAGAGCTGAAGAGGTCGCATGTGAAAACGAGCAAAGGAGATCGCATCTGATGCGGCAGTCCTAAGACCCAACATTTCCATGCATAAGGCTACCAAAGGGAATGATTGTGACTGAAGGTTTTGACAAGCTGATATCAATGTTAAACTTCTCTTGTCTGACAAGGACAGAGTCATAGACACTGAATTTATCTAGAAACCTAAAAAGGTTACCCTTGTCTGAGGAATCAATGAACTGATTGGTAAATTGATCCTCCAACCATGAACTTGAAGAAACAACACAAGTCGATTCGTATGAGATTCTTCGAAAATGAGAAGACTGAGCAAGTACCAAGATATCGTCCAAATAAGGAAATACCAAAACCCTATTCTCTGATTACAGAAAGAAGGGCACCGAGAACCTTTGAAAAAAATTCTTGGAACTGAGGCTAGGCCAAACAGTAGAGCCACAAAACTGGTAATGCTTGTCTAAAAAGAGAATCTCAGACACTAAAAGTGATCTGGATGAATCGGAATATGCAGATACACATCCTGTAAATCAATTGTAGACATATAATGCCCTTGCTAAACAAAAGGCAGGATAGTCCTACAGTAACCATCTTGAATGTTGGTATCCTAACATAACGATTCAATAATGATAGATCCAGAACTGGTCTGAAGGAATTGACCTTCTTTGGTACAATGAAGAGATAAAATAAAACCCCAGCCCCTGTTCCAGAACTGGAACTGGCATAAATACTCCAGCCAACTCTAGATCTGAAACACATTTCAGAAATGCTGAGCCTTGCTGTGTCAACTGGGACACGGGAAAGAAAAGAATCTCTTAGCAGGAGGCCTTAACTTGAAGCCAATTCTGTACCTTTCTGAAACAATGTTTCTGAAACCAGAGATTAAGAACGGAATTGATCCAATTTTCTTTGAAGAAAACGTAATCTGCCCCATACCAGCTGAGCTGGAATAAGAGCCGCACCTTCATAGGTACTTAGGAGCTGGCTATAGGTTTCTATAAGGCTTGGATATATTCCAAACTGGAAATAGTTTCCAAACTGATACCGCTCCTGAGGATGAAGGATCAGGCTTTTGTTCCTTGTTGTGAGGAAAGGAACGAAATGATTATTTACCCTGGAAAGAAAGGGAAAGCAAAGTTGACTTAGAAGACATGTCAGCATTCCAAGTTTAATCCATAAAGCTTTTCTAGCTAAAATAGCTAGAGACATATACCTGACATCAACTCTAATGATATCAAAAGATGGTATCACCAATAAAATTATTAGCATGTTATAGAATAATAATAATGCTATAAAATTATGATCTGTTACTTGTTGCGCTAAAGGTTCTAACCAAAAAGTTGAAGCTGCAGCAACATCCGCTAAAAATATAGCAGGTCTAAGAAGATTACCTGAACATAAGTAAGCTTTTCTTAGAAAAGATTCAATTTTCCTATCTAAAGGATCCTTAAATGAAGTACTATCTGCCATAGGAATAGTAGTACATTAGCAGGAGTAGAGACAGCCCCATAACCTTAGGGATTTTTGTCCCAAAAAACTCTAATCTGTCAGATGGCACAGGATATAATTTGCTTAAACGTCTAGAAGGAGTAAATAAATTACCCAAATTATTCCATTCCCTGGAAATTACTTCAGAAATAGCATCAGGGAGATAAAACACTTCTGGAATAACTACAGGAATGAACGAATAAAATCCATCTTGAACAAATACAAAGATTTATCAGCATCAACCTCTGAGACAGAAACCTCTGAACCAGAAGAACCATTATCAGTATCAGAATGATGATGTTCATTTAAAAATTCATCTGAAAAAAAGAGAAGTTTTAAAAGACTTTTATGTATACTAGAAGGAGAAATAACAGACATAGCCTTCTTAATGGATTTAAAAAATAAAATCTCTTATGTTATCAGGAACACTCTGAAAATTAAATGTTGACAGACAGCAACAGGTAATGTAACAGTACTAAAGGAAATTTTATCTGCATTAATAAGTTTGACATGACATGCAATACAAATAACAGCTGGAGAAACAGATACCAAAAGTTTATAGCAGACTTAGCTTGGTAGCTCCAGCACTGTGCAGTGATTTTCCTGTAGTATCTTCTGACTCAGTTGCAACGTGGAACATCTTGCAATATGTAAGAGAAAAAAACAACATATAAAGCAAAATTGATCAAATTCCTTAAATGACAGTTTCAGGAATGGGAAAAAAAAATGCCAGTGAACAAGCTTCTAGCAACCAGAAGCAATAAATAATGAGACTTAAATAATGTGGAGACAAAAATGACGCCCATATTTTTTAGCGCCAAAAAAGACGCCCACATTATTTGGCGCCTAAATGCTTTTGGCGCCAAAAATGACGCCACATCCGGAACGCCGACATCTTTGACGCAAAATAACGTCAAAAAATGACGCAACTTCCGGCGACACGTATGACGCCGGAAACGGAAAAGAATTTTTGCGCCAAAAAAGTCCGCGCCAAGAATGACGCAATAAAATGAAGCATTTTCAGCCCCCGCGAGCCTAACAGCCCACAGGGAAAAAAGTCAAATTTTTGAGGTAAGAAAAAATATGATAATTCAATGCATAATCCCAAATATGAAACTGACTGTCTGGAAATAAGGAAAGTTGAACATTCTGAGTCAAGGCAAATAAATGTTTGAATACATATATTTAGAACTTTATAAATAAAGTGCCCAACCATAGCTTAGAGTGTCACAGAAAATAAGACTTACTTACCCCAGGACACTCATCTACATGTTTGTAGAAAGCCAAACCAGTACTGAAACGAGAATCAGTAGAGGAAATGGTAAATATAAGAGTATATCGTCGATCTGAAAAGGGAGGTAAGAGATGAATCTCTACGACCGATAACAGAGAACCTTATGAAATAGACCCCGTAGAAGGAGATCACTGCATTCAATAGGCAATACTCTCTTCACATCCCTCTGACATTCACTGCACGCTGAGAGGAAAACCGGGCTCCAACTTGCTGCGGAGCGCATATCAACGTAGAATCTAGCACAAACTTACTTCACCACCTCCCTTGGAGGCAAAGTTTGTAAAACTGATTTGTGGGTGTGGTGAGGGGTGTATTTATAGGCATTTTAAGGTTTGGGAAACTTTGCCCCTCCTGGTAGGAATGTATATCCCATACGTCACTAGCTCATGGACTCTTGTTAATTACATGAAAGAAAGGGGCAGTTTGCAGAGGCTTAGATACAAGATAATCACAAAGGTTAAAATTATATTATTATAACTGTGTTGGTTATGCAAAACTGGGAAATGGGTAATAAAGGGATTATCTATCTTTTAAAACAATAAAAATTCTGGTGTAGACTGTCCCTTTAAGAAATCCATCACTCAGGGTTATTAGGTTTAGACTCCCTTCTCCAACAACTACTCAAGCAATTTAGACATTTAAAAAGGGGCCTTACCTTTCAGATAAGGACCGGTCCTAGTTGAGTAGAAGTTGGGTCTGGTCGTCTGTCTCCAGCTGTTCCTGAGATGTTGGATTCCTGGCCAATGCACCAATTACTGTGGGTCTTTCAGTTGACCTTGGAAAGAACCAGGAGGCTGTAAGGTGAATAATATAGTTTATTACAAGTGCACAAGGAGATACTATAACAGGGTTGTTACAGAATCTGAGGAAGGGCACTCTTCACTCAGTATATATATAATACGATTTGCATCATACACACTTATAATGCACAAACCAATAAGCATTAGTGGTGTTGCATGCATAGAGATTACAAACCAATAAGCATAAGTGGATATATATCACCTAAGGCCTGGTCAACACGTGATCAGTTCATGAAGTACATTCTTAGCATGAATGTTACCCTACCATATTTGTACCTTGTGTAACCGACATGCGGTGAGCCAGACACAGGATGTATGTGTCCCCCATTTACATCGATAAGGGAAGTACTTACTGAATTTACTGAAATAGTCATCTCTAAGCTAAGGGGCACTGCTGAACATTAAGACAGTGTATAAGAAAAGTTAATGTCCATCAGAGGAAATAGGATTTTTAGCAATAAACAATATATACTGAGTAAATTCACTCAACCTCTTCCACTGGACCTGTCCCCATCCAAACTTATGTGCTTCCTACATCAGGATGTTCATTGAGCAGTCAATGCTGTTGAAACTCTTCCACAATAAGTGTTAAGAAAAAGCAAAGAATTAATTAAAGGAGAGATAAATTGGATCTGTATTGGCAAAGGCCATGCCAAAATTACTCTCTTCCATTTGGAGATAAAGGCTCTAAATAGATTCTCACAGGATAATTTTATATCTTGCAATTCAAGTTATTTGCAGTTTCATAATATTTACAAATTCAGCCAGTCTAGGGGCATCAGGGGCTTTCCAGTTTTTAAAGATTAAATTATGTGCCGCCGAAATGGCCATATTTATCAGATGTTGATCCCCTAACTGCATACAATCATTATATAAAAAAAAGTTATGGAAAGATGTAATAGAAATTTTGCTCTGAAAAAACTTATTTAACCAAAAATTAACCTTTCCCCAATTTTGCCTGAATTTAGAGCATGTACACAGACGATGTATCATGTCCGCTTTCTCCGCATTGCATTTAAATCAGTTACAATGTTGGTTGTCTTGTGTCCATTTGCTATTTATATCGGGGGTGAGATAATAATTATTAATCATTATTAATTAATAATTATTAATTATATTGTGTTTCTCTCCAGCTAATTATTAGTTTAGCAGAAGAAGCAATGGTATTACTCTTTAAAAATCTCTTGAGTTTACATTCTAGTAAAATATTTAATAAACGTATCCTTAAAGGACCAGTCAACACAACAACACAATAGATTTGCATAATCAACAAATGCAAAATAACAAGACAATGCAATAGCACTTAGTCTAAACTTCAAATGAGTAGTAGATTTTTTTCTGGCAATTTTAAAAGTTATGTCTATTTCCACTCCCCCTGTACCATGTGACAGCCATCAGGCAATCACAAATGCATACACATAACATGTGACAGTCATCAGCCAATAGCAAATGCATACATGTTTATTCTGTGAATTCTTGCAGATGCTCAGTAGGAGCTGGTGACTCAAAAAGTTTAAATATTAAAAGACTGCACATTTTGTTAATGGAAGTAAATTGGAAAGTTGTTTACAATTGCATGCTCTATCTGAATAATGAAAGTTTAATTTTTGTCTTAAGTGTTCCTTTAAAGTTTATTTATATGTGTCAGTATATGGCTGGGTTATAATACAATATATTTAATAATTATTCTTTAAAATAAACCCCCAATAGACATGCATATACCAAACAATAAAATTAATGTAAATTCCTAAATTCTTTATATTAGTTAAAATTTATAGACACATTGAAATATATTTGTAAAAACCCAGATCTGAATCATACTATACACGTTTAAACTGTAATAATATGCTATGCAAAGATCACAAAAGTTATCTTATTTATTAACCTTATTCACAGTTGAATTTAATTAAAATACCACGAGATACCAAGATATGAGCCACTAACTTTAACAGTGCTTAGTTAAACAATAGAACAATACACTTTAACAGTCTTTTTCTATGCTAAGTTATCTGAGATGAAATAAATTCTTTAGCAGCAATTAAGTAAATTCTAAAATATAGATATATATTTGCAAAGATAAATTACTTAGCATACAAAAGACAAGCTTAACACTATACAGGACTATGAAACACAAGGTTAAAATACAATTTGTTCTTTTA
Organism: Bombina bombina; assembly: GCF_027579735.1. Classification (NCBI taxonomy): domain Eukaryota; kingdom Metazoa; phylum Chordata; class Amphibia; order Anura; family Bombinatoridae; genus Bombina; species Bombina bombina. Next base: position 753,478,002 of record NC_069499.1, on the reverse strand, counting down.
AATCTGCTATTTAAATATAGTTACTAACCACCTTTGAATTTAATATTAAAATATAGAACAATCATACATCACCAACTTGAACCAATAACTGTTTCAATCCTTTCCAAGTATTTTCTTGATCACCACATATGAACATAAGGGTATTTGCAATATAGATCAAAAGAAGTAGCCCAATTTGCTTAAAAATGAATGTATTCCGAGCAGACGTTATCAGTCCAGGGTCTCAGCAAAAAGTTTAGCCAGCCTTTGTTCTTTCAGAAATAATTATGCAAGTAATTTCTTTGATGAGTGAGAGAGGGGGCTGGTTTACACACAGTAACATTTTGATTTTTACCAATGGAATGAATTATTTGGTGTACACAGCCATAGATTTATTAAATAATATAAGTATATATATGTGTATATTATTTAATAATACTCAGATACCTTGACATAAATCCCCCTTCCAATTTTAAAAAGATGTAGGACACATGTATTTGAATTGGCTTGAAGTCAGTGGTATTTTGGTGAGGATGTTGACAGTATGCATTATAGACAGTCTTCTATGGAGAGAGTCCGTCATTTTTGAGCCTTCATGCTCATCAGCTAGGCATCTTAAACTACAGCATTTCTTTAGTGCATTTGGGGATATGACATTTCGTTCTCCCTCTATGACTTGTAGTTGGGGCCTAGATGGCACGCTCGCAACTGATTAATATGGACCCATTTATCCATAAAAGTATAATTTTTGGGTATCCTAATTTTATAGGCGACTGGAGATATTTTGTCAGTAACGACACAAGGATTCTTCCATGATGGAAGGAATTTCTTCTCCTTAACCTGATCTCTCCCAAAGTTATAAAGATAAACTTTATCATTTATTTCATATTCCTTTTTGGATGTTTTGAGATCATAATAGGTTTTAGTGGCAGTTGGGGCCTTCTCTAAGTTCCTTTGAGCAAATGCAAAGGCATATTGCAGGTCCTTTCTCAGGTCCTCCACATATTGATGTGTATTGGCAGCGTTTATCAAGTTCTGGTCTGATGTACGGTACAATAGATGCTGAGGTAGAATCATTCTTCTACCAGTCATCAATTCAAAAAGTGACATCTTGGTAGCACTACTTGGAGTTGCTCTCAATGCCATTAGGACTAGAGGTAGTTTTACATCCCAGTCTTTACCCGTTTCACTCACAAACGTTTTGAGGATTTTCACAATGGATTGGTTGTAATGCTCTACACCACCACTTGAGACAGCTCTATATGCAATATGGAGCTTTCTTTTAACCCCTAGTATTTTCCACATTTTGGCCATCACTTCGCTAGTGAAGTGGTTTCCCAGATCGGATTTGATTCTTTTGGGCAAACCAAATCTGCAAAATACGTGGTTGCTGACCAATGCTGTGCATGTTTCAGCACTATTGTTAGGTGTACTGATGCACTCTACCCATTTAGCAAATAGGCATGTCACTGTTAACATGTATTTGTTACCTCTTGATGACCTGGTTACTGGACCAATAAAATCAATTTGTATATCTGACCATGGCATTACTATCCCCCTTTTCTTTCATGTAATTAGCAAGAGTCCATGAGCTAGTGACGTATGGGATATACATTCCTACCAGGAGGGGCAAAGTTTCCCAAACCTCAAAATGCCTATAAATACACCCCTCACCACACCCACAAATCAGTTTTACAAACTTTGCCTCCCGTGGAGGTGGTGAAGTAAGTTTGTGCTAGATTCTACGTTGATATGCGCTCCGCAGCAGGTTGGAGCCCGGTTTTCCTCTCAGCGTGCAGTGAATGTCAGAGGGATGTGAAGAGAGTATTGCCTATTTGAATTCAATGATCTCCTTCTACGGGGTCTATTTCATAGGCTCTCTGTTATCGGTCGTAGAGATTCATCTCTTACCTCCCTTTTCAGATCGACGATATACTCTTATATATACCATTACCTCTACTGATTCTCGTTTCAGTACTGGTTTGGCTTTCTACTACATGTAGATGAGTGTCCTGGGGTAAGTAAGTCTTATTTTTGTGACACTCTAAGCTATGGTTGGGCACTTTTATATAAAGTTCTAAATATTTGTGTTTAAACATTTATTTGCCTTGATTCAGGATGTTCAATATTCCTTATTTCAGACAGTCAGTTTCATTATTTGGGATAATGCATTTGAATAATCAATTTTTTCTTACCTTAAAATTTGACTTTTTTCCCTGTGGGCTGTTAGGCTCGCGGGGGCTGAAAATGCTTCATTTTATTGCGTCATTCTTGGCGCTGACTTTTTTGGCGCAAAAAATTTTCTTTGTTATTTCCGGCGTCATACTTGTCACCGGAAGTTGCGTCATTTTTGACGTTTTTTGCGCCAGAAGTGTCGGCGTTACCGGATGTGGCGTCATTTTTGGCGCCAAAAGCATTTAGGCGCCAAATAATGTGGGCGTCTTTTTTGGCGCTAAAAAATATGAGCGTCATTATTGTCTCCACATTATTTAAGTCTCATTGTTTATTTGCTTCTGGTTGCTAGAAGCTTGTTCACTGGCATTTTTTCCCATTCCTGAAACTGTCATTTAAGGAATTTGATCAATTTTGCTTTATATGTTGTTTTTTCTATTACATATTGCAAGATGTCTCAGATTGACCCTGAATCAGAAGATACTTCTGGAAAATCGCTGCCTGATGCTGGATCTACCAAAGTTAAGTGTATTTGCTGTAAACTTGTGGTATCTGTTCCTCCAGCTGTTGTTTGTAATGAATGTCATGACAAACTTGTTAATGCAGATAATATTTCCTTTAGTAATGTTACATTACCTGTTGCTTTTCCATCAACATCTAATACTCAGAGTGTTCCTGTTAACATAAGAGATTTTGTTTCTAAATCCATTAAGAAGGCTATGTCTGTTATTCCTCCTTCTAGTAAACGTAAAAGGTCTTTTAAAACTTCTAATTTTTCAGATGAATTTTTAAATGAACATCATCATTCTGATTCTGATAATGATTCCTCTGGTTCAGAGGATTCTGTTTCAGAGGTTGATGCTGATAAATCTTCATATTTATTCAAAATGGAATTTATTCGTTCTTTACTTAAAGAAGTCTTAATTGCATTAGAAATAGAGGAATCTGGTCCTCTTGATACTAAATCTAAACGTTTAAATAAGGTTTTTAAATCTCCTGTAGTTATTCCAGAAGTTTTTCCTGTCCCTGATGCTATTTCTGAAGTAATTTCCAGGGAATGGAATAATTTGGGTAATTCATTTACTCCTTCTAAACGTTTTAAGCAATTATATCCTGTGCCATCTGACAGATTAGAGTTTTGGGACAAAATCCCTAAGGTTGATGGGGCTATCTCTACTCTTGCTAAACGTACTACTATTCCTACGGCAGATAGTACTTCCTTTAAGGATCCTTTAGATAGGAAAATTGAATCCTTTCTAAGAAAAGCTTACTTATGTTCAGGTAATCTTCTTAGACCTGCTATATCTTTAGCGGATGTTGCTGCAGCTTCAACTTTTTGGTTGGAAGCTTTAGCGCAACAAGTAACAGATCATAATTCTCATAGCATTGTTAATCTTCTTCAACATGCTAATAATTATATTTGTGATGCCATCTTTGATATCATTAGGGTTGATGTCAGGTATATGTCTCTAGCTATTTTAGCTAGAAGAGCTTTATGGCTTAAAACTTGGAATGCAGATATGTCTTCCAAGTCAACTTTGCTTTCCCTTTCTTTCCAGGGTAATAAATTATTTGGTTCACAGTTGGATTCTATTATTTCAACTGTTACTGGGGGGAAAGGAACTTTTTTACCACAGGATAAAAAATCTAAAGGTAAATTTAGGTCTACTAATCGTTTTCTTTCCTTTCGTCACAATAAGGAACAAAAGCCTGATCCTTCCCCAACAGGAGCGGTATCAGTTTGGAAACCATCTCCAGCCTTTTAGAAAGCCAAAGCCAGCTCCCAAGTCAACATGAAGGTGCGGCCCTCATTCCAGCCTAGCTGGTAGGGGGCAGATTACGATTTTTCAAAGAAATTTGGATCAATTCGATTCACAATCTTTGGATTCAGAACATTGTTTCACAAGGGTACAGAATAGGCTTCAAGATAAGGCCTCCTGCAAGAAGATTTTTTCTTTCCCGTGTCCCAGTAAATCCAGTGAAGGCTCAAGCATTTCTGAAATGTGTTTCAGATCTAGAGTTGGCTGGAGTAATTATGCCAGTTCCAGTTCTGGAACAGGGGCTGGGGTTTTACTCAAATCTCTTCATTGTACCAAAGAAGGAGAATTCCTTCAGACCAGTTCTGGATTTAAAAATATTGAATCATTATGTAAGGATACCAACATTCAAAATGGTAACTATAAGGACTATTCTGCCTTTTGTTCAGCAAGGGCATTATATGTCCACAATAGATTTACAGGATGCATATCTGCATATTCCGATTCATCCAGATCACTATCAGTTTCTGAGATTCTCTTTCCTAGACAAGCATTACCAGTTTGTGGCTCTGCCGTTTGGCCTAGCAACAGCTCCAAGGATTTTTACAAAGGTTCTCGGTGCCCTTCTGTCTGTAATCAGAGAACAGGGTATTGTGGTATTTCCTTATTTGGACGATATCTTGGTACTTGCTCAGTCTTCACATTTAGCAGAATCTCATACGAATCGACTTGTATTGTTTCTTCGAGAACATGGTTGGAGAATCAATTTACCAAAAAGTTCATTGATTCCTCAGACAAGGGTAACCTTTTTAGGTTTCCAGATAGATTCAGTGTCCATGACTCTGTCTCTGACAGACAAGAGACGTCAAAAATTGGTTTCAGCTTGTCGAAACCTTCAGTCTCAATCATTCCCTTGGAAATTCTAGGTCTTATGACTGCTGCATCGGACGCGATCCCCTTTGCTCGTTTTCACATGCGACCTCTTCAGCTCTGTATGCTGAACCAGTGGTGCAGGGATTATACAAAGATATCTCAATTAATATCTTTAAAACCGATTGTACGACACTCTCTGACGTGGTGGACAGACCACCATCGTTTAGTTCAGGGGGCTTCTTTTGTTCTTCCGACCTGGACTGTGATTTCAACAGATGCAAGTCTGACAGGTTGGGGAGCTGTTTGGGGGTCTCTGACAGCACAAGGGGTTTGGGAATCTCAGGAGGTGAGATTACCAATCAACATTTTGGAAAAACGTGCAATTTTCAGAGCTCTTCAGTCATGGCCTCTTCTAAAGAGAGAGTCGTTCATTTTTTATTTTCAGACGGACAATGTCACAACCGTGGCATATGTCAATCATCAAGGAGGGACTCACAGTCCTCTGGCTATGAAAGAAGTATCTCGAATACTGGTATGGGCGGAATCCAGCTCCTGTCTAATTTCTGCGGTTCATATCCCAGGTATAGACAATTGGGAAGCGGATTATCTCAGTCGCCAAACGTTACATCCGGGCGAATGGTCTCTTCAGCCAGAGGTATTTCTTCAGATTGTTCAAATGTGGGGACTTCCAGAAATAGATCTGATGGCTTCTCATCTAAACAAGAAACTTCCCAGGTATCTGTCCAGATCCAGGGATCCTCAGGCGGAGGCAGTGGATGCATTGTCACTTCCTTGGAAGTATCATCCTGCCTATATCTTTCCGCCTCTAGTTCTTCTTCCAAGAGTGATTTCCAAGATTCTAAAGGAGTGCTCGTTTGTTCTGCTGGTGGCTCCAGCATGGCCTCACAGGTTTTGGTATGCGGATCTTGTCCGGATGGCCACTTGCCAACCGTGGACTCTTCCGTTAAGACCAGACCTTCTATCGCAAGGTCCTTTTTTCCATCAGGATCTCAAATCCTTAAATTTGAAGGTATGGAGATTGAACGCTTGATTCTCAGTCATAGAGGTTTCTCTGACTCTGTGATTAATACTATGTTACAGGCTCGTAAATCTGTATCTAGGAAGATTTATTATCGAGTCTGGAAGATTTACATTTCTTGGTGTTTTTCTCATCGTTTTTCTTGGCATTCTTTTAGAATTCCTAGAATTTTACAGTTTCTTCAGGATGGTTTGGATAAAGGTTTGTCTGCAAGTTCCTTGAAAGGACAAATCTCTGCTCTTTCTGTTCTTTTCCACAGAAAGATTGCTAGTCTTCCTGATATTCATTGTTTTGTACAAGCTTTGGTTCGTATAAAACCTGTTATTAAGTCAATTTCTCCTCCTTGGAGTTTGAATTTGGTTCTGGGGGCTCTTCAAGCTCCTCCGTTTGAACCTATGCATTCGCTGGACATTAAATTACTTTCTTGGAAAGTTTTGTTTCTTTTGGCCATCTCTTCTGCTAGAAGAGTTTCTGAATTATCTGCTCTTTCTTGTGAGTCTCCTTTTCTGATTTTTCATCAGGATAAGGCGGTGTTGCGAACTTCTTTTAAATTTTTACCTAAGGTTGTGAATTCTAACAACATTAGTAGAGAAATTGTGGTTCCTTCATTGTGTCCTAATCCTAAGAATTCTAAGGAAAGATCGTTGCATTCTTTGGATGTAGTTAGAGCTTTGAAATATTATGTTGAAGATACTAAAAATTTCCGAAAGACTTCTAGTCTATTTGTTATCTTTTCCGGTTCTAGGAAAGGTCAGAAGGCCTCTGCCATTTCTTTGGCGTCTTGGTTAAAGTCTTTGATTCATCATGCTTATGTCGAGTCGCGTAATACTCCGCCTCAAAGGATTACAGCTCATTCTACTAGGTCAGTTTCTACTTCCTGGGCGTTTAGGAATGAAGCTTCGGTTGATCAGATTTGCAAAGCAGCAACTTGGTCTTCTTTGCATACTTTTACTAAATTCTACCATTTTGATGTATTTTCTTCTTCTGAAGCAGTTTTTGGTAGAAAAGTACTTCAGGCAGCTGTTTCAGTTTGATTCTTCTGCTTATAATTTCAGTTTTTTTCATTATAAGATTAAACTTTGTTTTGGTTGTGGATTATTTTCAGTGGAATTGGCTGTCTTTATTTTATCCCTCCCTCTCTAGTGACTCTTGCGTGGAAGATCCACATATTGGGTATTCATTATCCCATACGTCACTAGCTCATGGACTCTTGCTAATTACATGAAAAAAACATAATTTATGTAAGAACTTACCTGATAAATTCATTTCTTTCATATTAGCAAGAGTCCATGAGGCCCACCCTTTTTTGTGGTGGTTATGATTTTTTTTGTATAAAGCACAATTATTCCAATTCCTTATTTTTTTATGCTTTCACACTTTTTTCTTATCACCCCACTTCTTGGCTATGCGTTAAACTGATTTGTGGGTGTGGTGAGGGGTGTATTTATAGGCATTTTGAGGTTTGGGAAACTTTGCCCCTCCTGGTAGGAATGTATATCCCATACGTCACTAGCTCATGGACTCTTGCTAATATGAAAGAAATGAATTTATCAGGTAAGTTCTTACATAAATTATGTTTTTTGCAATGGCGCTCTATGCGTTGGTGCAGTGGGTTGGAACTGTGGACAGATTAAACAACCTTGACAGTAGGTTTGAACCTCTTTCAACATGTGTGGTTAGAAGGTGTAATCACGCAACATTCCATTCATTAATTTGATGCCACGATGGCCAGATGTGGGAGCATCATGGGCATGTTGAAGTCTGAGACATCTGAACTTGGTGGGTACTAACCATTGCTGGATGCCAGTTTTGGAGGTTGTAATTAACAAACCATTCTGTAACTTGAATTGCAACCTGGACTTCATTAAGATTCTTTCTCTTCCTTGCCAATACAATCATCTTTTGAGATGGGGTTGTTTTCAAGATCTTCTATGTGTTTATAGAGGATGCCTACAATGGGGTCTTCTTTTTGACTTGTGATCAGGTCCTCACTAGGAGAATCCTGACTCCATTGTACCAGGTTAGGCTCACTCTGTTGTTTAGCCAAGTTTTTGGTAATGGCTTCTACCTGAATTGCACCCATTAAGTGGTCGATATTAAGGAGTTCTCCAGTTATGACTCCTTGTTTGGCTAATGAATCTGCAAGATCATTGCCTTCCTTATCAGGACTTAGAACCCTGGAATGACCCTTGGTCTTCTTCCAGTGTATGGTTAAACCATTGGACATCACTAGATTGTCAATTTTGCAGAATAACTTGCCATGCTTGACTGGTTTGTTGTTACTTTTCTGCATGCCATTTCTTTTCCAAGTTGGCAGGTATTCAACAAAACTGTCACGCACGTAATTTGAGTCAGTAATGATCACAAATTCATGAATACCATGTTCAATAGCCATCTCAGTGTGTTTTAGAACAGCAGTTAGTTCTGCTACTTGACTGAATCTTGGTCCAATGTTGAAACCTACAGAAATATTTGGGAATCCACTTGCCCAAGTTATACCAATGCCAGCGACTAGTCTGCACTCATTTTCAATAGTGGCATGGTAAGAACATCCATCAACATATACCCAAGGTAATGTTTGACAATGGTCCTTATTGTATATCTTATATGGGGAAAGCAATTGTTCCTCCAGGAAATCATCTTCTGATAATTTTTCCCCCTGGATCCTTAGCAGTACAATAGTGGAGTTCAGCGGGTCCCTGTGCGACTGGATTCTTTTTATTCTGCTTGTAGTGAATTTCTAAAGGCCAGCCTTGTAAGGAAAGAGTCCACGCTGTTATGCGGCTGTCAGGCTACAAATATAAAGTTAACGATGGAACACAATTCACAGATCTTAATTTATTAATAATTGTTTTGTTTCACTATTGTAAAGGAATATCACTATGGCTTAGTGATATTCTCACCTAATAGTGATAGTTTAGTGGTTTATTTTGCCACACCCCAGATTATGCAGTTAGGGTTAAGCAAATTTGAATAGGATTTGTAGAAATTGCTCTCAATATTAAGTTAGCTTTAGTTCTTAAGTTGCAGGTGTAGTAATGGTTCTATTAACTCTCAGAGTCTTATGCAGTGTAACACATAAATAGTTAACTAGTAACCAGGTTCTGTTAACAGTTATACATATGCTCATGCAGTATTGCTATTTTATTTGCAGAGATTACTTGTACCTTGTCTTGTGTTGCACTTGTAGTGTGGCAGAGCTGTAATGAATGCACAGCCTGTTCTGTGGAAGTTCCAGTTTCACTGTGGAAGCTGTGTTGTTTATTAATCTGCAGTCAGGATGTTTCAATAAGGGTTAAAGCCAGATTTTCAGTGACAAGTTCTGTGTCACTAACTACACAGTGAAAGTTCTCCAAGTAACAAAGCATTAGAACACACATAGAATAATACTTGCAGTTTGGTTCAGGCAGTTCATTCAATTGATTGCATGTCAGCTCCTAAGTTAATGAACACTGCAGTTGTTTGGATGAATTCCAGTTAAAGTTGAACAAAGTATCAAAAAGTTCCTGTGAGGTGGTTTTTAAAGGCAAGCTGCAAGTTTGTTGCTTGAAGGATTCCGCTGGGTCCTAGAAGGAGCTAGGTTCCTGACAGCGGCTATTAGACAAATTTGCATCTCTTATTCTCTCATTTTGCAAATAGAGCAAAGGCTGTTGGGCCATTTCTACAACAATTTTCTCGCCTTGTATATAGCTGCAGAAATTTTGTAGAGGCCATACAGTAGATAAGAGGGCTTTTTCACAATCGCTAAATTTTATTTCTACTGGGGATAGAGTTTTGCTCGCATACGCAATAACTTTGCTTAAATAATCATGCTTTTGGTATAAAACAGCACTCATGCTTATGTCTGTGTAACCTGTTTCTAAGAAGAAAGGTTTACCACCTTCAGGGTACGCTAAGCAAGGTGCTTGGGTGAGTTTTCTTTTCAACTCTTTAATGGCTGTCTCTTGAGTCTCACTCCAGTGCCATGTCACATCCTTCTTTAGAAGAAGTAGTAGTGGTTTAGCTAATTCTGCATAATTATCAATACATTCGCGAGAATAATTTGTTATACCCAGGAATAATCTCAATTCCTTTAAGTTAGTTGGATTTTTAGAATTTACTATAGCTTCCACCTTTTTCTTCTGAGGATTTAGCCCTTCAGAAGTAACTTAATGTCCTAAGAAGTTTACACGAGTGCGCCACCATTGAGCTTTTTGTAGGGATAATTTGATGCCTGCCCTTTTAAATTGGCTGAGGACGTGTTTAAATTTTGTGATGTGTTTTTCAAAGTCTGTGCTTTTGATTAAAACATCATCAACATAAGATAAAGTCCCCATTTCCAGTGCATCAGGCATAGCCTTATGCATGAATACAGCAAATTCATTCCCAGAATTTATGTATCCAAATGGAAGTCTCTGGAATGCAAACTGGACCTTTTGGAATGAGAATGCCAGCGTATACTGGTCCTCCTCATGTACCTTTATGGTCCAATATCCCTGTGCACAATCAATGCCAGTGAATATTCTGGATCCCTGCATCTGCGCTAGGCACTGGTCAATATATGGCACAGGCCAGCCAGACATGTACACTCGCTTGTTTAGCTGTCTTAAGTCAGCACACAAACGCCATTGTCCATTGGGTTTAAGAACACCTAGAATAGGATTGTTATAAGAGCTGTGCACCTGTCGCATAATACCCCTTTCTTCCAAGTTCCTTATGATTTCTGCAAGAGAATCATATGAGGCTAAAGGAAATCTGTATTATTTAACAAAGACATGTGGCGCATTGGGATCTGTTTGTATTCTTGCCTATTTCATAGGCTTCTTCCAACCTAGAGGTGAGGTCCCCTTGATTATAATTTACACTGTCCCCATGACTCTTGGTATTGGGGTATTCTTGCTGTTTGATCGGCTGATCAAACACCAGGGAGGCTTCTTCAATTTTACAGATGCCTTCCTCTGAGCTGAAGGGATAAATAGACTGAATAGTAAATAGACCCTCTGGCATAGATGCAAAGGATTGTTCTATTAATTGTTCTTCAGTTAAGTATCCTTCAGGTATTAGCCCAATTACATTATTCTGGAATCCAAAAGTGTAATAGCTTGATTCCAGTGCATATCCTATGGTAGTTCCCTTGGATAAGGTTATATCCTGTGGGGTCATGTTATGCACAATAAAATGTATTAGAATAGTTCCAATATTTACCATAGGAGTATGGTTCATTGTGATACCCAGATTTTGTATTCTATGGGAGAGACAAATTAGTGTTTCAGAAGTTTTTAATTTCTGACCTCTTTTTACCTGTAAGGATAGGAGGAATCTGTCAGCCCCAGCAGGGATTACAACATCATTAGACACCTGCATATTCACAGCATATGGCAGTTGCTGGTTTGATTTCAGGGCTGCGGTTTCATCCTGAAATACTTCAGGGTCCCCCTTTAACCTGCTCCAGAGACAAGAATTAATCAAATCTATTTGTATGGAATATCTATGTAAGAGATAATTGCCAACATATATTTGATTATGGGGAGTATTTAAAACTAAAAACAGATGCTTCATAGATTTATTACCTATAGAGATAGATAATAAGCACTTAGCTGTGATGTTATAGCTTTCAAACCTGTCATCCAGGCCGTGGACACAGTGGTCTTGGGGAGAAAGATATTTAATCACTTTAGGTTCAGCTATCTACACTAATAAGCTTCGCTTATATAGCTAGCTTCCTGTTTTAAGTTCAATTTAGCATACTTGGTTTTCCCAAGGTCATGCACTTGTATAGGGATAAATAGATCCTCTTTAACTCTCTCAATTTCTGTGAGGTATTGAGCGTGGCCTCCCTCCTTAGGGATTTTATGATCACCCTTGTGGAGAGATATGGTAAATACATCGCCGTCTAAGGAAATATTTGCTATCTTTCCAGGCGAAATTTTAAAAGTATTAGCATCAGAACCACTTAAAGGAGTCTGATCATCTATTTGTAAGATAGTGATTTCAGGTACAGAGTCATTTCTGAAATGAATCTCCACAGCATCTGGCTTCTCTTCCAATCGGATTTCTCATAATTGATTGGCCTTTTTATTTGTGACCAAATTACATTATTTGTGCAATCAATTATGGTGCTTAATTGCTTCAGGAGATCACTACCAATTATTAAACGATCAGTTGGCAGAGCCACTATAATGACAGGGTGTCTTATGACCCTGTTCCCCAGCCTCTCTTTAAACCATGCAGTACCGTAGACTTTTAGAGAGTCACCCCCAACTCCTATTAGTGAACCATCAAATTCTTTTATTTTAGGTTTGTGGGATGTTGGCTCATTTAGCTGTGTGTAGTACCTGTGGGATAAAATAGTTGCCTGAGACCCAATATCAATTAATCCCATGATAGGGTTGGAGACTGAATCCTGCAGCTCAGCTAATACATAATATCTCCCTGCAGTTTCTACCATTTCACACATAAAATTGGCATTGTTACATAATTGTGGGCTTTGCCACGTGTTACTCTAATCCGCCGTGTTACCTGATGCAGAAGAAACTTCATTCTTACCAGTCCCTCCCTTTGTAATAGGATCCATTGGGTTGCTGTGTGCATTTGTGGAAATAAGGTTAAGAGAATGCTGCAAAGGAAGAGATTGGTTAGTGCTTTCAGGCTGAGGTTGCTCGTCATCACATCTAAATCGTCCGTTTCTGGTCTGTAGGAAGAGAATATGATTAGTACCATTATTGACACATCATTTCATTTGGTTTATCTCTCCCCTCTCTTTCAGGTAGTACTGCAGTATTTATGACTGTGCCTGTGGCCCATTGCTGGCCACTGGCTGTACCCCTAAAAAAGGTTGTTAGGCTGCTGAGCCATAAAAGCTTTACTCATATTAGTAAATAGTGTACATAATTGACTAACTTGTGTGCTTGAATGGACAAGCTATCTTAACCCATGGACCGATTTTTTGATGTCCCAGGATATTGAATCCTGGATCCTTCAGATCCCTCAGAATCATAGCTATTTCTCCTATTTTGACATGGTTGTCTTTGGAGTTCAACATGTTCAGCGTTAGTATTTTGGGGAGCACTATTTACTTGGGGTGTCTGGGAGTAATTATTTACCTGGGTATGCCCCCATCTTGAGCATAATCTCTCTGCACCTCAGCCCATGTTGGGGGAGTTGCAGAGTTAAAACTTTGTGTGGATGGCCTGTTTTCTCTGGCCACCTCCGCATTGGTTTACTTTTTAGTCTCCAGATTGAGGGGGCTAGGTGACACCTTAGTTTCTGCCACAATTTTGGGACTGGGTTTTGATTCCCTTTTAACCCCCTGTTCACCAGACTGCTGAATAGAGTATATATTTGTACTCTCTTTGATTAGCCAGTCCAATGAGCAGTTCTCATCAAAATCTCTAGCTAAATTAATTAGTTTTATGGGCGAGGGTAATGCTTCGAAAAATAAATTCACAAATTCTGAGCATTCAAATATGGGATAATCTTCAGCCATACTGTACGCATTTTTCTGAACAGAAAGTAATTCTATAGGGCTTTGATTCGCACTACATTTCAAACCGTATACAGTTATTTTTGCTGCAGTTTTAGTGCGATATTGCCTGAATTCTTTTCGTTTTGTCTCATTCCAGGAATGAATATTCATATCCTTTAGTGAAGCAAATAATTTGTGATATTTACCTTCAAATACCAAGGACAGAAAGTCAATTTTTGACTGCTCACTTGTAACATTCATAATGGATAAAGCATTTTCATAAGTCGCTAAGTGGTCAATTATAGAATTAGGAATTAGTTCCCATGTTGGAGAACTTAGGTACTACATGACTTAAAAATGTAATTATTTTAAGGGTGTCATATACCATATTAGACGTATCTCAGCCTTTCCTAGGAGCTTTATTTTTGGGGCTGGAGCATTCCCTATCTTTCCTTTTATTATGGGGAGACCCCCTTTGTACATTAGTACTATGTGGGCTATTCGGGTATCTAGCTCCACCCTCTGACTCACTATTAGAGCTTCCCTCCCCCTCCTCAGCTGAGTTATAGCAGCTCCCTGAATTAATAGGGGTTCTTCATCTAAATTCTTCCCTTAATTTCTGCATTTCATCCCTGATGCATTCTTTAAGAGAATTAGAATTATCTGCATTATTTTCACTGCTAATAGAGGGGTTTTCATTATAGCGATAAGATCTTTTTAAACCACTTAATTCTCTCAGGTTTTGCGCAAGCTGTTTATTAAACTCTTGTATTTTTGCTAGTAAATTTAGGTTATGCTTATCTAAGGTGGCTATGTCTTGGGCAATTTTATTTTTGGCTATATTTAAATTCTCTTCGCATCTGCGTGAGTAGCAAATACTATCTTCTAGCCTCTGTATTTGCAATTCTTTCTCTATGAGGTATAGTGACATTTCGTCAATAATGTATATTACAAGGGGCCAAGATTTTAGTATTAGTTCGTCTCGTTTTTTGAGATTTTTGGATTGATTAATTTTTAATAACTCTTGGAATAATTCACTTTTTTCATTCCACCTTCTATCATCAATATCAATATTTTTAGCCTTAATTGTAAGCATATCCATGTACTCATTTAATTCACCCACAATATTAAACCTCTCTTTAATGTGGCCTATAATTCCCATCTTAAGGCCATTGCCTGGAGTAAGGGGTAATTTTGGGGAACAAATTTCAACACTATGTATAGAATTAAATTATTCACCTCTAGTTACAGACATTATTATATTGGCTTAGTATTTAGTTAAATTAAAACGCTAATACAATTTTGGCCAATAAGAAGAAGAAAAAAAATATTCAAAATATTAATATTAATTTTAAAATATGAAAAATTAATAAAAAAAAAAATGTTATTTAAAAAAAAAATTATATATATTTTTTTCAATAATAATTTCTATTTACTGCAAATATATTATATCAATATGATAAATATCAATAATATCTCAGCAGTGTGCCTTCAAATAATATGTCAGTATATGGCCAGGTTATAATACAATATATTTAATAATTATTCTTTAAAATAAACCCCCAATAAACATGCATATACCAAACAATAAAATTCATGTAAATTCCTAAATTCGTTATATTAGTTAAAATTTATGGACACATTGAAATATATTTGTAAAAACCCAGATCTGAATCAAACTATACACGTTTAAACTGTTATGCTATGCAAAGATCACAAAAGTTACCTATTTATTAACCTTATTCACAGTTGAATTTAATTAAAATACCACAATGGGATACCAAGATATGAGCCTCTAACTTTAACAGTGCTTAGTTAAACAATAGAACAATACACTTTACCAGTCAATGTCTATGCTAAGTTATCTGAGATGAAATAAATTATTTAGCTGCAATAAAGTAAATTCTAAAATATAGATATTTATTTGCAAAGATAAATTACTTAGCATACAAAAGACAAGCTTAACATTATACAGGACTATGAAACACAAGGTTAAAATACAATTTGTTCTTTTAAATCTGCTATTTGACTATAGTTACTAAATATCTTTGATTTAAATATTAAAATATAGAACAATCATACATCACAAACTTGAACCAATAAATGTTTCAATCCTTTCCAAGTATTTTCTTGTTTCACCTCATATGAACATAAGGGTATTTGCAATATGGATCAAAAGAAGTAGCCCAATTTGCTTAAAAATGACTGTATTCCAACGCAGCAGTTATCAGTCCAGGGTCTCAGCAAAAAAGATTAGCCAGCCTTTGTTCTTTCTGAAATAATTATGCAAGTAATTTCTTTGATGAGTGAAAGAGGGGGCTGGTTTACACACACTGACATTTGGAATTTTACCAATGAAATGAATTATTTAGTGTATACAACCATAGATTTATTAAATAATATAAGTATATATATGTGTATATTATTTAATAATACTCAGATACCTTGACATATGTTTCTGTCCTAGCATTATATGTAGGGTTTTGTACCAATATAAAAATTGATCGTATACCGGCTTTGTACATTTTAAATCCCATATCTATTTTCTGTAGGCTCCATTTAAATCCATGTGAAAAAAGTAATAAAGAAATTCTTTTGCTGGAAGTTGTTTTTTTAACTGATAGCTCTTCATATGTTTGAATTGACCTCATGTTCTCTTGCTTCAACTGTGAGAAGTATACTAATCCTTTTCCGCGCCATTCTCTAAATATCATATTATGTAAGCCCAGTATAAAATCAGGAGTACCCACAATTGGCAGGTATTAAAACATCTGATAACAATGATCTATTAAATTGCAATATTTCTGCCATGCTAGTATAATATTAGAGAATGTTAATAACTTGCTAATATTACTGGGTAGCTTTCTATTTGGATAGTGAAGTGAAGAATTTTTTTTAGACTGAACAGAGCTAGTAGGTCTCTCTCCATCTCGTAATAAGTGGCATAATCAGCTTCTGTTAGCCAATCTATACCAAAGTTGGCCATTGTGATACAATTATAATATCTGATATTGGGTACAGAAAGCCCACCGTATTTTTCAAATTGCATAAGTTTTTCTATTGCCATGTGAGTTTATTTTATCCCAAATAAAGTGGATACATGCCCTATTGTATCTATTAATATTTTGTTTTAAAATAAACAGCAGTAAGTTTTGAAGGAGGAACAATAAGCGAGGAAAATTTTTTTTTCTTTATCAGCATAATTTGTGCTGATAAAAACAAATAATGAATATTCCATCTGTTCATCTCATTAAGAATACTATTTAAAAATTCTGCATAATTAAGGCAGTATCAATCCTTAGGGTTTAATTCCTAAATAGTTTATGTATTCTACTTCCTTAAATATGTGTTGAGACACTTTTGGGCGTTTTATGTATCCATAAGATCTCAGATTTTTTTAGTTGATTTTATATCCTATGAATTGACTATAGCAACTGATAATCTCTAAACATCTCAGAATATTTATATTAGTTTAATGTAGAAATAAAATAATATCATCTGCATATAGTAAAATTACCACATTTTGGTTTCCCAAAATGTTCCCTTTTATTTCCTGCCTTAACCATACCGCTAGGTGTTCCAGCGAGATATTAAATAAAGGCGGAGATAGTGTGCACCCTTGACGTGTCCCCCTTTGAAGGGGTATATATTGTGATAATTCATCATTAACTAATAACTGAGATCTGGGTTTATCGTATATAAATTTTATTAAATTGACCAGATTGCCTGTAAAGCCAAAATTATTGAGTGCTGTAAACATGTGATCCCAAATAATAGAATCAAATGCTTTTTCAGCGTTGAATGTCAGTAAAACTAAGTCACCTTTTTTTATTTTTGTCAGAATTCTGAATTTTGTTATAATAATGGTCCAAGGTTATCAGGACCCTACGCATATTCCGTACCTGATTTCTTCCTGGTATGAAACCCATCCGATCTTTATGTATCAGGTCACCAATAACTTTTTTAAGTCTGTCAGCTAAAATTGACATAAGAATTTTATAATCTTGATTTAAAAGAGATATGAGCCGATATGATCCCCTATCTTCTGGTTCTTTTCCTTTTTTGTATATAAGTGATATTATCGAGTCTGTACAATAAGGTGACTGCATTTTATTTTGACTATAGTAATAATTATATAATTTAGCTAAGGTACCTACTACCTCCTTCTTAATAATTTTATAAAATTCAGCCGACAGTCCATCTGGCCCCGGCACTTTTTGGGATTTGGGTTTTTTATGGCGGCTTTTATCTCATCTTCTGTGATTGCTAAATTAATTTGTTGTAGGTCTTCCCTGGAGATTTTGGTAGGTTTATCTTTTGCCAAAATTTCTCTTTCTCTATTTTTATTTTTTTTTAATTCTTTTTATTGAGAGTATCACACATGAGAACTCATAGTTACATCAGATATCAAAGGAACAACAGGATCAAGCACCAACACAGTTGGGCATATTGTCATATATTAATCTTTCAACACAACCTTGGTTCCGCTGTTTGTAACATACTTATGTCATGAACGTATCCCAAATGTGCTTACTTCTCACAAATTTTATATTTTATAACACCCCCCATTCCCACCCCTCCGCCCCCCTGACCTCTACCCAAACTATCAAAACTCCCTCCCACACCCAGTGAACCCAGACCTATAAGTCCCCTTGAGTTAGCTTTTTAAGATATCACTTAGTGAACAGCGTGAAGAGGGAAGAAGAGAAAAAAAAAAAGGGAAAAGGAGGGGAAAGGAAGGGATATAATTGTCTCTCCCGCCTCTCTCTCCTTCTGTAGACTTTTTAGGAGTTCCTTGGATAAAGTATGTGTGCCCACTCGCCCCTCAAGGAATTCTCCAAGAATATCTCAGAGTGCTGAAATGGTAATAAAATCTGTCTTTGAATTTGGAGTTCAAAGGTCAAAATCAGTCTGCGCCATTTCCTTAAAAACAGGTTGAGTCTATTACCGACATCTACCCTGGTGTCTACCTGCTCTATAAATAAATGCGTTTTCAGGATGTTACGAAAGTAAGCTATAGTAGGTCTTGTCCTCTTGGTCCAATGATTTAGGATACACTTTCGTGCAAGTAGGATAGTCATGGTCAGTTCTATGTCACAGTGTTTATATTGGGCACCCCAGTTTAGAAACAGGATATCTGTGGAATTGAGTGAAATTGGGACCTTCAATTTCTTGTTGATCCAGTATTGCAATTGATGCCAGAATTGTCGAATCACTGGGCAATCCCATATGCAGTGTAACAGACCCGGGGCCTCCGCGGCACATTTAGAATATTTTTTAGGGCAATTAGGTACCCACTTGACCAGACACTTAGGGGTCAGGTAGGCTCTATCTAAAAATTTAGTTTGGGTTTCTCTGAGAGTCACAGAGAGAGTCGCCTTTCTGACTTTCTCTAATGCTTTCCGGGTCTCCTCCACCGCAATCCCTGGGACCCCCTCTCTCTCCCACCCCATCACAGCAGATGACTGTATTTTCGTCAGTCTATCCTGTAGAAAGGATTGATAGATCTCTGATAGAGAGAATCTGCCCATTTTAAAAAGGGATTGAGTAAGTCGAAAAGGGGAACCATCCCAGAAGTCCGGGTTATCCCTAATCAGTGTGTTCAAATAGTGACGCGTCTGCAAATAGGCATAAAAGTGAGCATTCGGAAGATTAAACTCCCTTTGCAGCGTCGAAAAGGATTTTACCGAGCGAGTCAGGGGCTCCAGCAAGGATCCCACCGACTTCAAACCCAGTTTCTCCCAATAATCAAAGGGTTTCATATCCAACCCCGCTGGGAAGTCCGGATTACTGTGGAGGGGAAGAAAGACAGAGCTGTGGCAACTTTTTTTTAAGAATTTATGTGCCTGGTGCCAGGCTCTTAATGGGTCACGATACAGCAAGTTCATGCCCACCAATTTAGCCGCTCCAGATTTCGCCATGTGTGGCAAATATGCTAGGGAGATTCCCCCAAGGGCTGCACGTTCCAAGTTAGGCCTGTAAAAATGTTGTGTGTCCACCTGCCAGTCTAAGACCAAACGGATCAGCGCTGCCCAGTTGTAAAGTTTAAAGTCCGGCAGGGAGAGACCCCCCTTTAGGTATGGCATAGATAATTTATCTGCCGATATTCAGGGTTTACCCCCCCTCCAGACAAAGAATCGTGTCGCCGCATTCAATAACTTCACATCTGACTTCGTCAGTAACAGAGGTAGTATAAGTAGTGGGTATAGGAGGCGGGGAAGAACCACCATCTTCACTAGGCTGATCCTACCCGCCAGCAGCAAGGGAAGAGATTTCCAGCTTCTCATCAAGCTGCAGAGCTTGGCACATAGGGGGGTTAGATTCATAGAGTATATCTTATTGGGATTAACAGGGATATGAATTCCAAGATAAGTTAAACACTGGGAGGCCGGTACCTCTTTCTCTATTTTATTAATAGGCTCCCTAGAGTATAAATTCTGATAAAACTTAAAGCATCTCGAATTTCAGTAGCTTTTATATATGACTTGGTACCCTCTTTAATTAAAGAGATCCCATTATTATTCTTTCTGAACTCCCCCCCTGATACCCCTGAAAAAGGCTCTCGTCTTCATATCCTCAAATATCCTCAAATGATCAAAAATGTTTCCCTCTCAAGTTTGGCTTGACTATATATCTTCCAAGCTGTTGTATTTGGATTATTTAAATATATACTATAAATATTTTAACTCCTTAATGACCACAACACTTTTCCATTTTCTGTCCGTTTGGGACCAAGGCTATTTTTACATTTTTGCAGTGTTTGTGTTTAGCTGTAATTTTCCTCTTACTCATTTACTGTACCCACACATATTATATTCTGTTTTTTTTTTTAATTTTTTATAAAATATGAGGACAAAAAGGAAAAAAATCTAACTTTAACCCCCAAAATCTGTTACATATCTACAACCACCAAAAAACACCCATGCTAAATAGTTTCTAAATTTTGTCCTGAGTTTAGAAATACCCAATGTTAACATGTTCTTTGCTTTTTTTGCAAGTTATAGGGCAATAAATACAAGTAGCACTTTGCTATTTCCAAACCACTTTTTTTTCAAAATTAGCGCTAGTTACATTGGGACACTTATATCTGTCAGGAATACCTGAATATCCCTTTACATGTATATATATTTTTTTAGAAGACATCCCAAAGTATTGATCTAGGCCCATTTTGGTATATTTCATGCCACCATTTCACCGCCAAATGGGATCAAATAAAAAAAAATGTTACATTTTTCACAAACTTTAGGTTTCTCACTGAAATTATTTACAAACAGATTGTGCAATTATAGCACAAATGGTTGTAAATGCTTCTCTCGGATCCCCTTTGTTCAGAAATAGCAGTCATATATGTCATTTTAGCTTTAGTGTAAAGATCAGCCTCCCACCTGACACATCACACCCCCTGATCCCTCCCAAATAGCTCTCTTCCCTCCCCATCCCACAATTGTCCCCGCAATCTTATGTACTGGCAGAAAGTCTGCCAGTACTAAAATAAAAGATATATTTTATTTATTTTATGGTTTCATAGCATATTTACATATGCTGCTGTGTAGGATCCCACCTTAGCCCCCAACCTCTACCTTATTGGGAGCCATCTTGGGTACTGGCAGTTTAGAATAAAATAGATTTTTTTTCTGTAGTGTAGCTTCCCCCCCAAAGACCAACCCAACACCCTCTCCCAGATCTCTTAGAACCTTTTTTTTATCCAATCCCTCCCCCTTTTTTCCCACTTATTAACATAAACTTTTTCTTTAGTGTAGCGGCTCCCACCTGCTCCCTTCCCATGCACGCGCCTGCCCGCCGCCCCCGTGCACATGTGCGCATCCATGTGTGCCCCGGCAACCCCACCCACTCTCACTGAAAGAAGCCATCGATGGCCGCCCACCCGACCTCCCACATCGGCTCCCACCCACCAACGATTGTGGCCATTGATGTCCGGTGCTGAGAGGGCCACAGAGTGCATCAGAGGGGTAAAAAATGTTATTGCAGGATGCCTCGATATCGAGGCATCACTGCAATAACCGGAAACCGGCTGGAAGCGATCAGGATCGCTTCCACCGCTTTCCAAGATTAAGGACGTTTGCTGTACGTCCTCGGTCATTAAGTGTATTTTTTTTGAGGACGTACGGCGTACATCCTCGGTCCTTAAGGGGTTAAGCTGATTCGCTAATTGAATTTCTCTAGTTTTGCTTTTCCTTTTCATCTTAATCATAAACACTTTAATTTCACCTCTGAGGACAGCTTTTCCTGCTCCCCAAAAGATTTTCATTTTATTAATGTAGGTCTTATTTAAGTTATAATATTCTTTCCATCTTTCAGCAAGCCAGTTAGAGAACCTACTATTGCTAACCATATAACTCTGAAAGTGAAATGAGTTTACATTTTTCTCTGCATTTGGAGATCATTTGATCTTTAAACTAATTATAGGTGGTCTGATAATATGATCTCAGCAATTTGTGCATCAATATCTAGTGATAGAAGCTTGACTTCTATCAAGAGCAAGTCAATCCTAGAGAAATTTTTATGTGGTTTGGATTCACAGGAAAAATTGCGAATGTCAGGGTGTTGTAAACGCCATATATATTTTAATTTTAGCATCTTACCGAATTCCCTCAGAAATTTCGCCTCTCTTTTGTATACATGATTTTGTTTTAATCTGAACCTGTCCATCTCTGGAAACATAGTCAAATTGAAATCTCCTGCGAAAATTAGGTTCTACCCTAAATAAGGTGCTCATATTTTCTTAAGTTTTAGCCAAAATTCAATATCAAATCTGTTTGGGTCGTAGATGTTACTTAATGATCAGATCTTTTATCAATTTCCACTTCAATAATGATATATCTACCTAGCGGATCTAATTTGTGTTTTATAATGTTATATGAATTTTTTTTTATTAAAGAGTGTGGCCACTCCACATTGTCTTTTACTGCATGGGGTCGCTAAAATTTCCGCAATCCAGCTCACTTTTAATTTAGGGATTTCTGGATCTTTCAGGTATAATTCCTGAAGGAAAATAATGTCAAGATTATGGATTATATATATCAATAACTATCTGCTGCTGCTCACTACAGGTAATGCAAAGCATCAGAGCCTTAGAAGTACCAGTAGTAGTAATTTCTGTATCTTGATCACCATATAGTGACTTTTATGTCCAGGTGAAACACTTTAAATTATATATCTGTTTACAGTCAAATATACTTGTTTTTAGAATATATATCACCAATTAATACAGTAACACATCATTATATATGCCAGTGATGCATAAACACAAACTCAGTAATTGCAACTTCAGCACTTAGTTGAAGACAACACTATTGTTATACAACAAATCATCCATTGACTGTATATAACACCAGATGCAGTGTTAGACCATAGATGATTGTATGCTAACTGTTATGGTAATATACTTTAGCCAATGGATCAGCTTATAAAGGAGATATGCAAATGTATCTTGTAATAAAGATCATGTGAGCAGATACCTCTAATAAACATTATTACTTCAACTATAAGATGAAAAGATGTGCTGTTTTGGTCAGTTCATCATTTTTGTACAGCCAGGTGTTTTAGTAGACATTAACCAAGCTTAAAAATCACCACACTAGGATAGACATGCAAACATCTGAATGCCACCGGGAGAAGAGTGTAATATCCATTCAGCGACTTGGCAACTACCCCTTAATTAATTCTCATAAAAAGGGAGAAAAAGTTTCATGTCTGGCCCCACAAGTGGCTCTAATAGGTTATCTCATGATCTTTCTATGTGGTGATCGATGTTAGCACACATTCTTGTTGATTTACTTAGAGAAAGACAAGTCTTCCTTTAGATCAACAAACCTCCAGAGTGATGTATTTCAGTCTAATCAAATGTGCCTCTTTCTGATGCAAGGTATATTACTTAGCTCCGCATATCAGGTTATAGGGTTGCTCCTCAGAGCAACCACCATCTCTGGAGACTGTTTGTTTGCTCTGTGTTGGCTTGTTTTTGTGTTCAGAGAAGAGTTAGTTTATGACCAGGAAAACCCTCCTAGGCTGGGAGGGCTCCTGGAACTCCCGGTCGGCCGCCTCACAATGGATACCCGCCTAACCCCTCTCAGGCTGGCCAAGCTCCTGGAACTCACGGTCGGCCAAAGGACAGCAGAGCACCCGCTAACTTTAATCCAGGTCGCTCCAGCAACCATGTGCCCCAGAGCTCCGCTCTTTTGGGGATTAGTAGCTCCTGGGGAGTACAAGGGGTGGGGGAATTGCCGGAGGGGAGCTCATTTGGGAACTGGTGGTTTTGGACACCCCTAACCCCATAACTTAATTGGACTGTAACTCCGGTCCCCAGTAACGAATCATTTTTGGACTGTGACATCTGGGCATCGAGAGCTTTAAAATGACACACTGGAAGTGCTGCCGCTCCACCGAGATCACCCCAAAACCGCCACCCATATGTATTGGGATTATGTGGGACTGTGGCTCCTATGGAGGTGCTGGGCTGTCTGGAGGGGCGGGAATGGCGGGAAAATAGTGGGATTGTCCAGGGTCTTATCAAGATGAGCTGACTGTATAAAATGAGTGTGTGTTTTCAATCAAATCAGTTCCTGTGTAACCTGAATGCTAGTGTGTCTAGTTATTTGGGTGAGCTCCAGCTAAAATCAGTATCCTGAGCTACATAGCAGCCTGTTCCAGGCAGAGGAAGGACACGCTGGAAGAGCTACCTAGTCTTGGTAGCTGGAGTCTGCCACAGGGTGGGACCCTGGGTACTGGTGCTGTCGGGCATCAGGGGTGGCTACAGGCTGTGGTCACTTGCCAGCTACATAGCTGCAGTCAGCAGGTAGGAAGCAGGACCCCCAGTCGGGGTAGCCGGGGGTATCCGTCACATTGGTGGCAGCGGTGGGATCTGCTTCTTTTACAAGGTTCCTGCTGACAGAGGAGACGTACCACAGTAGCCGGTAAATATGGAGGCAGAGTTTCTAGGGAGAGTATAAAAGATGCTGACCGGAACAAAGGATCCTTGTTCAGAACAGGACATTCTGACATGGAGGAACCTTGCCTTCCGAGACCTTTGGTGGGAGGCTCTGCAACAGGAGCAGGAAAATGGAAAGGTTCTCCCCACGAATGACACAAGATTCCGGGTACGGTGGACCGTGAGACTGCCTTTCCTGGGAGAACAGCCAAAGAAGGAATGGCTAGCTGTTCTACATAGACTGATCCAGCAAGAGATGTGGGTGGAGGACGGCTATCGAGCCCTCTAATGGCTCGCTATGCAAGCGCAGCCATGGCTGGAGGAAGGATCCCCCACAGAGGGCTTTGGCTTCGGCGGCCCTGGATTGTTGTTTACAAAAAGGACAGATGACCCACAGTTTGGGAGCGAAACAGACCAGGGTCTGGAGGATATCTCTGGGCTTCAAGAGGAACTGCTGGATCTCTTGGAGGAGACCTGGCTGCTGGATGATCTGAATTTTATAATTGACCAGGAAGAGGCACTGGTCAAGGAATACAAGAGGCTGCTGGATCTCGCTAAGCAGCGTGCCAGGGGCATACAGATCTGGGGTGCAGCCCTCTGGGATTCATGGAGCTCGACTGTGGAGGAGTGGAAGCAAAGAGAAAGGGAACCAGGGCTGCTGGATCCTGATCAGCAGTCTGGCTCTGAGCTTATAGACTTGGACAAGGGAGTCACCCCAGCAGAAGTGCTGACAACAGGGCAGAGAGCTGCCGGCCTCTTCCCAGCACCTGTAACAGCTCCAGGAAACCTGGGAGCAGAGGTAATCATCCTCCCTCCCCTTACAGAGAACCCCTTGCAGGTAGAGATGAATGTCAATAACTCTCCCCAGCAGCATAACCCTTTCCCAGGGGTGGAGACAGTCGGACTCTCTCCCCAGCGGCAGAGCCAGGAGCCGGGAGACAGTCAGTCTCTCTCCCCAGCGGCAGAGCCATCCCCTGGGAGCGGAGGTAGTCATCCTGCCTCCCCGTAAATAGAACCCCTTCCCGGGAGAGCAGACAGTCGGTCTCTCTCCCCAGTGGCAGAGCCATCCCCTGGGAGTGGAGGTAGTCGTCCTCCCTCCCCTTAAACAGAACCCCTTCCTGGGTGAGGAGACAGTTGGTCTCTCTCCCCAGCGGCAGAGCCATCCCCTGGGAGCGGAGGTAGTTGTCCTCCATCCCCTTACAGAGAAACCCTTGCAGGGAGAGACGGGTATCGATATCTCTCCCCAGTGGCCGAATCCCTTTCTGGGAGAGGAGACAGCTGGTCTCCCTCCCCAGTGGTTGCACAGTTTCCCATGGAGTGGAGGTAGCAGACCTCCCTCCCCAGCGGTTGATCTCCTTCTTAGGAGAAGAGACAGACGGACTCTCCCCTCAGTAGCTTGGTAGGGTCTCAACCTTTTCTTGTCCTGGAGTATATCTCACAGGGGACAGGCAAGGGGGGTACCCACTCATGCAGTTGGTGCCACAAGTTTGGGCACCCGAGTTTAGCCTGCTCCATCAATGAGCAACCTCAACCTACAGTCTGGGGTGGGTATACCGCTGGGAAACCGGCACTGGCTTTGTTTGTGGGTGGGTCAGCCGGCTCTCAACAGAGTGTCACAGAGGGAGACAGTTTGGCCATGGAACTTAAGGACACTGGAACTTGTGGAACAGCAATTGTTTGGGACCCAGCCTTAGCAAACTTATTTGGGACTTTGCATTATGTGACTATCCCTGCGCCCAGGGTGCAGGGTATAAACACCAGAAGAAACCCCCCAGGATGCCCCAAGCTCAGGAGAGATGGGGCTCTCTCAGCAACCGAGAAGTCGAGGGCCACTGTCGGACAGCCCCAGGCCGACCCGTTAAGGGTCTAGCTGGGTCTGCCGAACTGTAGGGGGGGAGATGTCATGGATATCAGATACCTAAGGCTACCCCTCACCCCCCTACAACCTCACCCCTGTTGTTTCTCAGTGGTTTTTGGGCTCCTCAGAGTAACCACCATCTCTGGAGACTGTTTGTTTGCTCTGTGTTGGCTTGTTTTTGTGTTCAGAGAAGAGTTAGTTTATGACCAGGAAAACCCTCCTAGGCTGGCCGGGATCCTGGAACTCCCGGTCGGCCGCCTCACAATAGATACCCGCCTAACCCCTCTCAGGCTGGCCAGGCCCCTGGAACTCACGGTCGGCCACAGGATAGCAGAACACACGCTAACTTTAACCCAGGTCGCTCCAGCAACCATGTGCCCCAGAGCTCCACTCTTTTTGGGATTAGTAGCTCCTGGGGAGTACAAGGGGTGAGGGAATTGCCGGAGGGGAGCTCATTTGGGAACTGGGGGTTTTGGACACCCCTAACCCCATAACTTAATCGGACTGTAACTCCGGTCCCCAGTAACGAATCATGCTGATTTTCGGACTGTGACATCTGGGGACCGAGAGCTTTAAAATGACACCCTGGAAGTGCCCCTCTACCGAGATCACCCCAAAACCACCACCCATATGTATTGGGATTATGTGGGACTGTGGCTCCTATGGAGGTGCCGGGCTGTCTGGAGGGGCGGGAATGGCCGGAAAATAGTGGGATTGTCCAGGGTCTTATCAAGATGAGCTGACTGTATAAAAGGAGTGTGTGTTTTCAATAAAATCAGTTCCTGTGTAACCTGAATGCTAGTGTGTCTAGTTATTTGGGTGAGCTCCAGCTAAAATCACTATCCTGAGCTACATAGCAGCCTGTTCCAGGCAGAGGAAGGACATGCTGGAAGAGCTACCTAGTCTTGGTAGCTGGAGTCTGCAACAGGGTGGGACCCTGGGTACTGGTGCTGTCGGGCATCAGGGGTGGCTACAGGCTGTGGTCACTTGCCAGCTACATAGCTGCAGTCGGCAGGGAGGAAGCAGGACCCCTTTTGGTGGAGCTACCCAGTCAGGGTAGCCGGGGGTATCCGTCACATAGGGTATCTCCAAACCAGGAGCATTAAGGGCTTCACACACAAGCACATTCAGCATATATAACACACAGCATTACTTGATTGTGTCAACTTAAATACTTGCGGTTAAGTTCCCAAGGTAGTCTGCATCAACATGTACTGTGACTTTAAGCTGCTTCACCAGTGTCCTCCTGGATCCTGTTCCAAGTAGGACACCTCTCACCCGATTCAGGACCCAATACACAGGAGGAAAAAGCAGTGAATTACGAAGATTATATTCAGCCTTAGTTGTACCGCTCTGTCAGGGTTTCACCTTTCCTTGTCTCCTCCCACTTCCTCTATAAAACCTGTCAATCATCATCAGACAGGTGCTTAGTATTTTGTTTCCAGAGACTTGTTTGTTTCACTGCTGTGAGTTGCTGACAGTCTACTCATTTACTGAAGCCTTTACCAGAATTCCTTGATTAAGGAAATTTTCACATTGATTTCTATCAAGAGCCTGATCAAGCTACCAGTTTCTTTGCTACTGGACAATATGACATCTTTCATTAGGATTGCACAGATATAAGCATACTCAGACCTTCATTGTAATACTGAATCTACTTTGTACATGGACTTGGTCAGAAACTTATTACTACTTGACCATACTAGCAAGCTTACCTGTCTAAACCGCAATTGTTTGTATTTCATTTACACAGCAACCTGTGTTTCTATCACTGACTCTCAAGCGGTATTGCTGCAAGCTGTACCTTGGCATTAGGCCATACCCCCCGTGACGTAACAGGTACCGGGCTGAGCTGCCACGCTACTTACTCGCTTACCGCAAATCATAGGATTCACAACACCGTCTTTGAACTCAGAAGTACTCAGCTTGTACTTCCATAAAAGACTATTCTGTGCACAGATATTCTCTCCTTCAAACAGCGTGTTTGATTCACGCCCCTGTGGCCTAACAGGGATTCAGAGTACCCTGAGTAATTCAGCTTAGCATAAGGCAGCACCATTTATATTGCGAGACAGACAGATACAGTTAAGCTAAGTCAATTCAAACATATTCCATAGAGCTTTCCTTTATTTACTTTGCTCGAAGTATTGCCTATCAATAAATTAATTTATTTAAAGACTAACTCACAAGTTTACCATCGTTGCTACTTTTCATTTTGTGGCAGCTGGGTATTTTTGTGATACACACTTACATTTTCTATAGTTATTTTCACACTATAAAGTTCTGCAGGTGAGAATCCTCTTTAAAGAAGTATAAGATATTTGTTACAAAGCAAAACCTTACATAATACTAAGCCACCATGGATCCAGCAGAACTCCCACAAATAGTGTACAATCTCTCACAGAGAGTTGATCAGCTAAGTCAGGGACTCAGGGAGCTGCAGGTAGAGAATCAAACTCTACGTGGAATTATAATAGATTCCATCACTTAGTGTAGTCAGCCTGAATCCACACCTGAACCCCAGGTCTCATAACCGGATCCTTTCTCTGGCAATCGCAAGGTTTATAGGCAGTTTAAAAATGCTTGCAACCTGATGTTCAACCTTAAGCCTAAAACCTATAACAACAGCAGGATAAGGGTTCTCACCATAATCTCTTTCTTAAGAGGTGAACCCAGGGTCTGGGCTGATACTTGCTATGAGACCAATAACCCCATTCTCTCATCACTGGATGATTTCTATGCTAGCATGGATGAATTGTATCAGGATGCTGATGTTCAGCTTACAGCTGAAACAAAGATGAGATGCCTCAAACAAGGACGCCGTGCAGTGGAGGAGTATATAACAGAGTTCAAACAGTTTGCCACAGATTCCCAGTGGAATACGGTTGCTCTGAGGAATCAGTTCTGCCTGGGCCTTTCTGACCAGGTGAAGGATGAACTCGCAAGAACCGACCTACCATCATCTTTAGAGGCTCTCATGAAACTTGTCATCCAGATCGATAGAAGGCTCAGAGTGAGGAGAAATGAATGAAATTACACTGAACCAACAACCAGCCCAACTCAGCCAAAGTATATCCATACTACTTCATCTAAAGTGGCACCTGAACCAATGGATATTGGTGTCATAAGAGGTCCTCTCTCACCAACTGAAAGAAGAAGGAGGAATCTCCAACTATGTATGTACTGTGCTAATCCCTCACACACTGTGAAAGATTGTGATGTCCTCCTCAATTCTAAGAAAAGTAAGTCCAATTTTTTTTCTACTCATCCAATTGGAAAACAACCCACTTATTGTCACCTTTCTTTACTTTTACAGTGGGGATTAAGCAGAACGCTCAACACTGAAGCCATTATCAATTCAGGAGCATATGGCAATTATATTGACAAGAATCTTGTTGTTAAAAATAAAATTCCACTTGAGTGTAAATATAACCCTGTCTCCATTCGTGTCATTGATGGTACCACCATCTCCACTGGTCCCATCACTCATAATACTATACCAATACAAGTTACTTCTGCTGATGGTCATATAGAAATGTTATCTTTTGATGTTATACCATCCCCTTTATTCCCAGTTGTACTAGGTTTGAATTGGCTACAACTTCATCAACCTCAGATTAACTGGGAAAGCTTACAGCTCACCTTGGCTTCTCCTTTCTGCAAGAAACATTGCTACACTCAAAAATACCACCTTTTACAGCTAACAGAACCTACCATATCACTCCCTCAAGAGTATGCCGATTTCTCTGATGTTTTTAGTAAAAAGGAAGCGGAATCCTTACCGCCGCACCGGGAATATGATTGCCCCATAGAACTGCAACCCAGAGCAACAGTACCATATGGTCATCTCTACCCACTCAGCCAGCCAGAATTGGAACATCTTAAATCATACATCGATGACAACTTGCGTAAGGGATTTATCCGTCCATCAACATCTCCAGCTGGCGCAGGGATTTTCCCAAACTCATAGAAAGGCTTTATCAAGCAAAGATCTTCACAAAACTTGATTTACGAGGGGCATATAACCTTGTGCGAATCAGAAAGGGGGATGAGTGGCTGACTGCATTCCGTACGAGGTATGGCCATTTTGAGTACCTAGTTATGCCGTTTGGGCTGTGCAATGCCCCTGCCACCTTTCAGCATTTTGTCAACGATGTTTTTAGAGATCTTCTTGATATTTGCTTAGTAATTTATCTTGACGATATTCTCATTTACTCCAACTCAGAACAGGACCATATAAAACACGTTCGGATGGTGTTATCAAGATTAAGAGAACACCACTTATATGCGAAGCCTGAGAAGTGTTTCTTCCATACCAGAGAACTCTCCTATCTTGGTTATTACATCAGTCCAGAAGGAATAAAGATGGAGGACACAAAGGTTCAAACAGTAAGGGATTGGATTAGGCCAAAAAATTGGAAAGAATTACAACGTTTTCTAGGGTTTGTGAACTACTATAGGAAGTTCATTAGGAACTTCTCCCGTATCGCTAAACCCTTGTCTCGACTCACGGGTGTTAAATCCCCTTCCACTGGAACGCAGAAGCTACAGAAGCATTCAACAACCTAAAGCAAAGATTCATCACTGCTCCAAGCTTACATTTCCCAGATCCTTCACTACCTTACATCTTGGAAGTCGATTCCTCTGATTATGCCGTTGGTGCCGTTCTCTCCCAAAGACCTTCACTCTCAGAGCCCATACATCCTGTATAATACTTTTCAAAGATCATGAATTCCGCTGAACGGAATTATCCCATCGGAGAGAAGGAGCTCCTAGCAATCAAACGATCACTGGAACACTGGAGACACCTTCTGGAGGGGACTGAAGAACCTATAACCATATACACCGACCCCAAAAATTTGGAATACCTGCAGTCGAATAAAACCCTCTCCTCCAGGCAGATCCGTTGGTATCTTTATTTCACAAGGTTCAATTTCATCATAGTCTACAAACCTGCAAATAGGAACCGTAAAGCAGACGCAATATCTCGTAAGGACATCATGCCTTTAACACCACCAGCTACAGGACAGATCATACCCAGTGATCATTTCATTGGACTAACAGATGCCTTTACTGAGCAGTTAAAAAACTCCTTAGTCAAGGACAATCAGCTTTTCAGGTACAAACTCACCAAAAAGCCAAATGGTTTGTATTACCACTTGGAGAAACTCTACATCCCACCTACTCTACGAATGTCGATGAGTGAACATTTCCATGACTTTCCAACTTCAGGACATAAAGGTGTTAATAGAACCACTGAAAAATTAGCACGTGAGTTTTGGTGGCCAGAAATGAGACAGACCGTCTCTGAGTATATTAAATCCTGTGTTGTCTGTGCGATATATGTCCCCATATGGACTACTCATGCCCATCCAGGTACAAGACAAACCTTGGCAACATGTTGGGTTAGATTTCATTGTCGAACTTCCCATATCACAAAGACAAAATACCATCTTGGTTGCAATAGATCTGTTCAGCAAGATGGCACACTTCATTCCGTTCCACAAGCTTCCAACATCAGTTGAGACGGCTCAATTGTTTCTCCAACATATAGTCAGGTTACATGGTGTACCACGCATTTTAACATCGGATCGTGGTACACAATTCACGTCCAGATTCTGGAGACAACTATCCACCATCCTAAAGATAGACCATCATTACAGTACCTCTTTCTGTAATGCTCTGACCAATGTAAAATTGGTTTTGTTGCTCTTGTGTTATTTGTCTCAGCAAACTATTTGATTTTACTAAGATCAGTAACTGTGAGCTTTTTAGTCGTAGGAACAGTTAGATAAATGACACTGAATATAGAGAAAGCAAGTGCACATTAATACAGAAAATCAGTGATGTATTCCTCAACACTTCGCTTGCCTTGTTTAAGAGCACGTAATTTAGACTCTGCATTAATCTGAATGTTTGTGTCTTCATATAAGATAGACATAGCAGAGAAAAAGTCCTGCAAAGAATCTAATACGGGATCATTAGTTTCATATAGCCTATTGGCCCATGTTCTAGGTTCCCCAAGTAAGTAGGAAATAGTTGTGCAAACTTTGATTTTCTCACTATGGTAAGTCCTGGGTCTCAGAGTGAAAAGTAAATTGCACGCATTTTTAAAATCCCTAAAGGCAGAACGTTTACCTGAGAAAGGTGTGGGAGGCTGAATTTGAGGTTCAGGAATTGCCTGCTCTTTAGGGGTTAAACAGTCTTTAATTAAAGCTTTAAGTGCTGTATTCTCTGCTTGCACCTCTGTTAAGCCACGTGCAAGGTAGTCCAATTTTTGATGTATATTATTGAACTCATTCTGAATCTCTTGTGGTTCCATGACTTAAAGAGTTAAACAAACAGGTAGTTTTGAGGCCTGTTAATACTGTAATGCTCTGACCAATGTAAAATTGGTTTTGTTGCTCTTGTGTTATTTGTCTCAGCAAAGTATTTGATTTTACTAAGATCAGTAACTGTGAGCGTTTTAGTCGTAGGAACAGTTAGATAAATGACACTGAATATAGAGAAAGCAAGTGCACATTAATACAGAGACTTTCTAATAAGCAGTGTTAGGTTGCAGATTTTGATCTCTGCTGTCTGGTTGAATACGAAATTAGCTTTAGTGCAGCATAACCTTTATAACAATGTTAGAAGTTTCAGCAGGTTTGGCAAACAATCTTCACACACTCACACCGGAATAAAATATATACAATAGTCATACATTCATCCAGAAGCATAGCACAGATTATAACTGGTGATTCAGTCACGAGTATCAGAGTAGAGAACTGGGATCCTTAGAGGTTTACCGTGAATGTGCTTACCGACTACAGTCCCAATTGAGCTGTTTGATACCTTAGTCAGGAGATCGAGTTGGGGAGAAGTTCGTCCGTCAGCGTGTGGAGGAAAGTGAAGCCGGTGAGAGTGTGACTCACTTCTGGTTGCGGTAAGGTGTTCTGAATGAACCGCTACTGATTGTACTGAGAAGAAGCTGCAGTTGCCGGTACAGGATGAGATAATATGGAGACTGCGATAAAGTTGGTTTGTGCATCCACAAGTAGTTGATGGAGAAAAAGGTAGTTAACGCTGGTAAAAATCAGAGGTGAATTCTACCAAGGACCTGGAAATATAACTATGAAATAAGAGCTGACTCTTCACAGAGCTAACTGAGCGTAGAACAACAATTAACAGGCAAGGTGGATATGGTAATGATAGGTTAAATAGGGTTTGGTTATTAGTAGGAGGGATCTGTCTTAAAGGTATATTACATCTCCCCCCCGTTAAAGAATCACCCCCGGTGATTCAGGATGAGGTTTAGAGGGGTAACGCAGATGGAAGCGCCTAAGAAGTCTTGGAGCAGTAACCTCAGAGTGAAGCTGCCAATAATTCTCCTCTGGTCCATAACCCTTCCATTGGATGAGATACTCTAATCTCTTTCTCCTAATACGAGAGTCTAAAATACTTTCGACCTCGAAGTCTTCTTGACTATTTGAGAGCAAGGGAGGAGGATCTACCAAGTGCAATCTGTTTCGGTCCGAAGTGTATGGTTTTAATAAAGAGACATGAAAAGTGTTATGAATCTTGTAATGTCTTGGTAGTTTTAGTCTCACTGCATTGGGATTGATGATTTTGTCTATCAGGAATGGCCCTATAAACTGATTTGCTAATTTTTTACTAGGTATCTGTAACCTCAAATACTTAGTGGATAAGAGTACTTGATCACCTAACTTATAATCTGGTGAGGGTCGATGTCTCTGGTCATAATAATGTTTTTGTCGGTCTTTAGCTTGAACGAGGTGTGTATTTGTTCTAAGCGATCTTGTAATGTAGTGATATAAGTTGTAGCACCTGGGGAGTTGACTGGAGTGTTTGATAGAGTGATTGATGTGGGGTGAAAACCATATGTGGCAAAAAATGGAGTCATCTTTGTTGAGGAGGACACAGAGTTGTTGTATGAGAATTCTGCCATGGGTAGGTATGCTACCCAATCATCCTGTAAATGTGTAATATAACACCTGAGGTACTGTTCTAATGTTTTATTTAACCGTTCAGTTAGACCATTGGTCTGAGGGTGGAATGCTGTAGAGTAACGTGTATCAATCTTTAGTAATTTACAGAGTGATCTCCAGAAAGCGGAGGTAAACTGAGTACCCCTGTCAGTTATAATGGTTGTTGGTAAACCATGTAACCGGACTATAGCTCTGATGAAGGCTTTTGCTGTTATGTAAGCAGTGGGAAGAGCCTTCAGTGGTGTGAAATGAGCAAGTTTGGTTAATTGGTCTACTACAACGAATATCGTATTGTAATGTTGTGACTCTGGTAATTCAACAATAAAGTCCATGGATATGGTACTCCATGGTCTATCAGGTATTGGTAGCGATGTTAAGTAACCAATAGGTTTCCTGTGTTCAATCTTGTTTCTGGCACAGACATCACAGCCAATGATGTAATCAGTAATAGTCTTTTCCATCTGAGGCCACCAAAAATTTCGTTTAGTCAACTCAATAGTCTTTTGAATTCCTGTATGTCCAGACAACAAATTGTCATGAGTGTTGTTTAATATAGTCTGTCGTTGAGACTCAGGGATGAATAACCTTCCCTTGTTATAGAATAATCCTGTTGTAGGATCCTTGACACACTCTGGGGGTATGTGTATCTCAGTTTGTAGAGCGGTTAGAATCTCAGTCTCTAAATTAGTAAGTGTACCCAGAATCTTTTCTTCTGGTATAATTGATGTTGCGATACTTAATGGTAGGTTGGAATCGAACTGTCTAGATAAAGCGTCAGCTTTTACATTTGCTATACCTGGCCGGTATGTAATCAGAAAATTAAAGCGATCCAAGAAAAGTGTCCACCGTACTTGACGGGAAGAAAGAGTCTTATTGGTCCTCAAGTATTCAAGGTTTTTATGGTCAGTGTAAATTAGAAAGGGTTCTTTTGTACCTTCTAATAGGTGTCTCCAATGTTCTAGCGAGCGTTTTATAGCTAGTAACTCTTTGTCACCAATAGAGTAATTGTTCTCTGCTGGTAAGAAGGTCTTGGAATAAAATGCTATAGGATGAATCTGATTAGTCTCCTTGTTTTGTTGTGATAGTACTGCTCCAATTCCAGAATTGGAAGCATCTACTTCTAATATAAATGGTTGGTTGTAATCTGGTAAGGTTAAAACTGGAGCTGAAGTAAAAAGTTTTTTGAGCTTATTAAAAGCTTCTTTGGACTCTTCTGTCCAATGGAATTTGTGTCTGATACTAGTCAGTTGTGTAAGGGGTTTTACTACGGAGGAAAATCCTTTAATAAATTTCCTGTAAAAATTTGCAAACCCCAGAAACCTCTGGAGTGAGCGTACAGTAGAGGGTTCTGGCCAATCTACAATTGCCTGGATCTTTTGTTGATCCATCTCAATTTTGTTAGGTTTTAGAATGTACCCCAAAAATTTTATTTCAGATGTATGAAAGATACATTTCTCCAACTTAGCATATAACTTGTTTTGTCTAAGTCTAGATAAAACCCAACGTACGTGTTTCTCATGTTCGGTCATGTCTTTAGAATATATTAAGATATCATCCAAATAGATGATTACACAAACATCAGTGAGATCATGGAAAATCTCATTTATGAAATGCTGGAAGGTTGCCGGAGCATTACATAATCCGAAGGGCATAACGTTGTATTGGAATAGTCCGTATCTGGTGCGGAAAGCGGTCTTCCACTCATCACCCTTCTTGATACGGATTAGATTGTATGCTCCTTTTAGATCCAGCTTTGAAAATACCGTGGCTCCTGTAAGTCTTTCTAATAGCTCGGGTATTAAAGGGAGAGGGTAACGGTTCTTTATTGTAATCTTGTTTAAGGCTCTATAGTCCATGATGGGACGTAAAGTTCCATCTTTGTTTTTTACAAAAAAAATCCCAGCGGCTGCGGGAGAGGTAGAGTGTGTAATAAACCCCTTTCTTAAATTATCATCCAAATAGGTACGTAAATCTTGTAGCTCATTTTGATTCATTGGGTATATTTTGCCATGAGGTATTTGAGAACCTGGAATAATATCAATGGGGCAGTCAAATGTCCTATGTGGTGGTAGATTTTCAGCTTCTTTCAAATCAAATACGTCTGCCAGATCCTGATAAACACATGGAATACCCTGTTCCATAGTAGCAATGGAAACCTGGGGGTAACAAGTCTTAGAACAATAGGGTGAATTTAACTTTACAGTGCTTTGTGTCCAATCAATTAGAGGATTATGAGTCACTAACCATGTATAACCCAAAATAACTGAATGTTGTGCTATAGGAATTATGTCGAATGTGACATATTCAGTGTGTACGTTAGATGTGGTTAATAGGAGAGGTATGGTGTGATGAGTGATTGGTCCTTTCTGAATGAAAGTGCCATCAATTAACTTGACAAAAACTGGATTTGCTTTGCACACAGTAGGTATTTTATTTCTATTTACAAAATCAGTGTCAATATATATTCCAGTCGCCCCAGAAGCTATCAGTCCTTCAGTCTGTAGGTTGTCTTGATCCCACTGTAAAGAAAGGGGAATAGTTAGATGTTGTGTCTTAGAGGTGTTATCTATGTGTTTAACAAATACTGTCTTACCCTTTCTTTGTTTAGCTAACAACGGACAATCACTCACAGAGTGCTCCTTATGTGCACAATAAAGGCAGAGATTTGATAATCTTCGTCTTATCTTTTCCTCTGACGAAAGAGGACCCCTTATAGCTCCTATTTCCATGGGTACAGGATTGGAGGAGCTCTTTTCTTGTGTTACAGGTGAGGGGTATGAGCGTCTTGGGACTGTCTCATAAAGTGATCTCTCTGCTTTACGTTCTCTTAAGCGTCTGTCAAGAGTGATGCAAATCTTTATGAGAGCTGATAAAGAGTCAGGCATTTCAAGGCGTGAAAGTTAATCCTTTAGACTCTCAGATAGTCCCAACCTAAACTGATTTCTGAGGCTAACCTCATTCCATTGTGAGTCTGAAGCCCACATCTGAAAATCAGTGATGTATTCCTCAACACTTCGCTTGCCTTGTTTAAGAGCACGTAATTTAGACTCTGCATTAATCTGAATGTTTGTGTCTTCATATAAGATAGACATAGCAGAGAAAAAGTCCTGCAAAGAATCTAATACGGGATCATTAGTTTCATATAGCCTATTGGCCCATGTTCTAGGTTCCCCAAGTAAGTAGGAAATAGTTGTGCAAACTTTGATTTTCTCACTATGGTAAGTCCTGGGTCTCAGAGTGAAAAGTAAATTGCACGCATTTTTAAAATCCCTAAAGGCAGAACGTTTACCTGAGAAAGGTGTGGGAGGCTGAATTTTAGGTTCAGGAATTGCCTGCTCTTTAGGGGTTAAACAGTCTTTAATTAAAGCTTTAAGTGCTGTATTCTCTGCTTGCACCTCTGTTAAGCCACGTGCAAGGTAGTCCAATTTTTGATGTATATTATTGAACTCATTCTGAATCTCTTGTGGTTCCATGACTTAAAGAGTTAAACAAACAGGTAGTTTTGAGGCCTGTTAATACTGTAATGCTCTGACCAATGTAAAATTGGTTTTGTTGCTCTTGTGTTATTTGTCTCAGCAAAGTATTTGATTTTACTAAGATCAGTAACTGTGAGCGTTTTAGTCGTAGGAACAGTTAGATAAATGACACTGAATATAGAGAAAGCAAGTGCACATTAATACAGAGACTTTCTAATAAGCAGTGTTAGGTTGCAGATTTTGATCTCTGCTGTCTGGTTGAATACGAAATTAGCTTTAGTGCAGCATAACCTTTATAACAATGTTAGAAGTTTCAGCAGGTTTGGCAAACAATCTTCACACACTCACACCGAAATAAAATATATACAATAGTCATACATTCATCCAGAAGCATAGCACAGATTATAACTGGTGATTCAGTCACGAGTATCAGAGTAGAGAACTGGGATCCTTAGAGGTTTACCGTGAATGTGCTTACCGACTACAGTCCCAATTGAGCTGTTTGATACCTTAGTCAGGAGATCGAGTTGGGGAGAAGTTCGTCCGTCAGCGTGTGGAGGAAAGTGAAGCCGGTGAGAGTGTGACTCACTTCCGGTTGCGGTAAGGTGTTCTGAATGAACCGCTACTGATTGTACTGAGAAGAAGCTGCAGTTGCCGGTACAGGATGAGATAATATGGAGACTGCGATAAAGTTGGTTTGTGCATCCACAAGTAGTTGATGGAGAAAAAGGTAGTTAACGCTGGTAAAAATCAGAGGTGAATTCTACCAAGGACCTGGAAATATAACTATGAAATAAGAGCTGACTCTTCACAGAGCTAACTGAGCGTAGAACAACAATTAACAGGCAAGGTGGATATGGTAATGATAGGTTAAATAGGGTTTGGTTATTAGTAGGAGGGATCTGTCTTAAAGGTATATTACACTTTCCATCCTCAAACTAACGGCCAGACGGAACGCGCCAATCAGTGGTTGGAGCAGTATTTACGGGCATATTGTTCCTAACATCAAAACAATTGGGTTCAGTATCTTCCTATGGCTGAATTTGCTTTCAATGACCCTGTTAACACTACTACTAAAATGACTCCGTTTTATGCCAACTATGGTTTCCACCCCACTATTCGTTTCTCACCAGGAACGATCTCCAGCTCCCCTAAAGTTGATGAATTGTCCAATTCCTTATTGGAGACTTTCCATACTCTACGCTCTAATATCGAAGAAGCACAAACCACTCAGAAACAGCATTACGACCTGAGACATCATACTCCCCCAAACTATTCAATAGGTGATCTTGTTTGGTTGTCCACGAAGAACCTTAAACTACAGATACCCAGCAAGAAACTGGGTAAGCTTTTTATTGGACCTTTTTCAATACTTAAAGTAATAAACCCAAACGCTGTCACCTTGGACTTACCTGCTTCTATGCTGATACACCCCAGTTTCCATATCTCTCTACTGAAACCAGCCCACAAGATGAGAGATTCCACAATTGTGGTACCACCTACCTCCCAGTTACCAGTTCCAGAGGAATTTGAAGTCCAGACTCTACTTGACTCCAGGCATCGAAGAGGTGAATTGGAGTATCTCGTGAGGTGGAAGGGCTAGTTGACAGACGAGGATTTCTGGGAG
The DNA here is from genome assembly GCF_027579735.1 of Bombina bombina. Classification (NCBI taxonomy): domain Eukaryota; kingdom Metazoa; phylum Chordata; class Amphibia; order Anura; family Bombinatoridae; genus Bombina; species Bombina bombina. The sequence continues at coordinate 753,438,841 of NC_069499.1, read as the reverse complement.
CCTTCTTCTTATCTGAACCCTCCTGCCTTGGTCTCTCTTTTCCACCGGAGGCATCCGGATCGACCGAGAACTCAAGCTCTGGGAGCGCTTCTTTGATGAGGGGGGGATGTCAGGGTTTCACCTTTCCTTGTCTCCTCCCACTTCCTCTATAAAACCTGTCAATCAACATCAGACAGGTGCTTAGTATTTTGTTTCCAGAGACTTGTTTGTTTCACTGCTGTGAGGTGCTGACAGTCTACTCATTTACTGAAGCCTTTACCAGAATTCCTTGATTAAGGAGATTTCCACATTGATTTCTATCAAGAGCCTGATCAAGCTACCAGTTTCTTTGCTACTGGACAATATGACATGTTTCATTAGGATTGCACAGATATAAGCATACTCGGACCTTCATTGTAATACTGAATCTACTTTGTACACGAACTTGGTCAGAAACTTATTACTACTTGACCATACTAGCAAGCTTACCTGTCTAAACCGCAATTGTTTGTATTTCATTTACACAGCAACCTGTGTTTCTATCACTGTCTCTCAAGTGGTATTGCTGCAAGCCGTTCCTCTGCATTAGGCCACGCCCCCTGTGACGTAACAGGTACCGGGCTGAGCCGCCACACTACTTACTTGCTTACCGCAAAGCATAGGATTCACAACACCGTCTTTGAACTCAGAAGTAAGTACTCAGCTTGTACTTCCATGAAAGACTATTCTGTGCACAGATATTCTCTCCTTCAAACAGCGTGTTTGATTCACGCCCCTGTGACGTAACAGGGATTCAGAGTACCCTGTGTAATTCATCTTAGCATAAGGCAGCACCATTTATATTGCGAGACAGACAGATAAAGTTAAGCTAAGTCAATTCAAGCATATTCCATAGAGCTTTCCTTTATTTACTTTGCTCGAAGTATTGCCTATCAATACATTAATTTATTTAAAGACTATCTCACAAGTTTACTGTTGTTGCTACTTTTCATTTTGTGGCAGCTGGGTATTTTTGTGATACACACATTTTCTATAGTTATTTTCACACTATAAAGTTCTGCAGCTGAGAATCCTCTTTAAAGAAGTATAAGATATTTGTTACAAAGCAAAACCTTACATGCTCTTTGTCACCTTTGTCATTTTGCCACCGGAAGGGGTTGTATGGGCATCGCCACCCGCCTTAGTATAGCTCCATGGACAGTTTTACCACCAATTGGTCGATCTTGTGCGTCCAGGGCCATCCGTCCTATGAGAGCTGTAGGGACTTCCACAAAACTTCTTGCAGCAATATTCTCCCCAGGCAGGGTTCTCACTTCCAGGCAATAGTTGACAGATGCAGGGGTAGGTTGGTACGCAGCTTTGTTCCCAGAGCTTAGAGCGTGTGAAAGTGTTGATGGTTCTCATGCCTTTAGCACTAAAATGCAGATGCATGCAATGGGCAGAAGGTGATCCTTTGGACAGCCCTAAGAAGTGACCCTACTAAATATCCCACAGAGAAAGGGGGTACTTAAAAATCTGCTGTTTTCTCCTCTAAGGATGATTTCTTTTGTAAAATGATGATGGTCTACAGTCCTCCATAACATATTGGATATATTGCCCGTCACTAGGAGGAGGTCAAGAACCCATAGAAGAGCTTTAAACTCTCCCACCTCCCATCTCTCTCTAGTTTTGTTCTTGGCCTTGTAGGAGATAGTTGAGAATATAGGTTGTTCCAGAGTCCCTGGGGAGTATCATTTACAAAGAAGACAGAATAGACTCTTCACTGCAGCTGAATGTTAGAGACACAGGAATACCCTGTTATGTGCACAGCATTTCCCTAACGGGACCTCAGCCATTACTACGTTGAAACCTGCACTGGATGGACTCTAGTGGATACTGCTGCAACTGCATTGACATAAATGACATGCCTGGTAAGCAGTAAGTAAATGCCTTTACACACCACAGACACAGCCCAGAGGCTATTTGTAGGTATTGTGACACAGGTAAAGCTTAGCCAGGGCAGGGACTTAACTTGCTCCTTTCATGTCACAATTTGTTCTCCATATCATGTCCATAACAGTTCTACTAGCATTGGGAACACTATTAGGGAAACCGCTGACCTTTTTAACCCTCTGGCAGCTTTTGGCTTTATTTTTTGAGCACTTTACAAAATTATGTGTTTGACCAAAAATTATGTGTACTGGCAATTGCTTAATGGGACAGTATAAACTAAAATTGTTATTGTTTAAAAAGATAGATAATGCCTTTACTACCCATTCCCCAGCTTTGCACAACCAACATTGTTAGATTAATATATTTTATAACATTTAAACCTCTACATTTCTGCCTGTTTCTAAGCCACTAAAGACAGCCTCTTAATCACATGCTTTTGTATTTGCTTTTCACAACAGGAGACTGATAGTTTATGTGGGCCATATAGATAACAATGTGAAGTTATTTAAGTGTTGGCACAACACAATACTAAATGCAAGTCAATAGATAATAAATAGTCACAGTCATGTGATCAGGGGGCTGTCAGAAGAGACTTAGATACAAGGTAATCACAGAGGTATAAAGTATATTAATATAACTGCATTGGTTGTGCAAATCTGGGTGATGGGCAATAAAGGGATTATCTATCTTTTAAAACAATAAAAATTCTATTGTAAACTGTCCCTTTAATGCATGATGTGGTGCTATAGTGCAAGCTCCGGTTAGGCTTGGGAACATATTTTAACAGGGTTTATAGGATTATTATGTTTGATGCACATTATTTTACTTAAAAAATTCAAAAATATTTTTTATTATTTCTGTCACCTGCTTTACTTCTGGCGGTAGCCCCGCCCCATTTGTGTTCCTGTGCTTTTCTCTTAGCTATCTGGAGCCTCTGTGACTAGATTTGACCTGCAACAGTTAAAGGGACACTGAACCCAAATTTTCTTTCGTAATTCAGATAGAGCATGCAATGTTAAGCAACTTTCTAATTTACTCCTATTATCAATGTTTCATTGTTCTCTTGCTATCTTTATTTAAAAAAAAAATTCCAAGACTCTGGACAGCACTTGTTTATTGGTGGATGAATTTATCCACCAATCAGCAAGAACAACCCAGGTTGTTCATCTAAACTTTCATTCTTGCTTTTCAAATAATAATACCAAGAGAATGAAGAACATTTGATTATAGGAGTATATTAGAAAGTTGCTTAAAATTGCATGCTCTATCTGAATCACAAAAGAAAAAATGTGGGTTCAGTGTCTCTCTGCGTTGCCTCTCTCTGCGTTATTATAAGGTGTGTTAAGTAGTACTATTCCTATCAGTTTAATCCCTGTTACGTCCCCTATCAGGGGACGTATATATGGCATCGATTTTAGGAACCAGGAGATGGAAAAAGATGCTTGGTCGGACCTCCTACTTCAAATTTGGTGCACTGCGCGTGCAATCTAATGTGCACCAGATAGGAGTGGTGTGTTAAGTAGAACTATAGCTATCAGTTTAATCCCTGTTATGTGCCTTTTTTTTTGGTTTGGTTTTTGAAGCCACAGTGCAGCACCAGAGGCCAGAAAAATTAGGCATGTACACATGCCTGAAAAATTAGGTATTGTTGCATGTACACATGCCAGAAAAATTGATGTTTGTTTCCCAGGCAGACGTGCCCTAAAACATTGCGGCTTGAACCCTAGTTGGTGGCGGATAAGTCACGCAAGTCATCCGGCATTCAGAGATAAAATACAGCAGCTTGTGGACCGTTTTTAGCCCAAGGCAGCTCATCTCATCAGGCCTTTTTTAGTCGAATGTATCGCCCACTGTTAGTCCCTTCGGGATCCATCCCTCATTCATCTTAATAAAGGTGAGGTAATCTAGACTTTTTTGACCTAGGCGACTTCTCTTCTCAGTGACAATACCTCCTGCTGCACTGAAGGTCCTTTTGGACAGGACACTTGAAGCGGGGCAGACCAGAAGTTCTATCGCAAATTGGGATAGCTCAGGCCACAGGTCAAGCCTGCACACCCAGTAGTCAAGGGGTTCATCGCTCCTCAGAGTGTCGATATCTGCAGTTGAGGCAAGGTAGTCTGTTTTCCTTGTTCCTGATTCCGGATCGTCTGACTATTCGCTTTGGCTCCTGACTCGGCTCGTCTGACTACCAGTTCTGGTTTTGATTCCTGGCTTGTTATTTGACTTGTGCACTTTTTATTATTTTTGCTATTAATAAAGGTGTGATTATTTTTGCACCTCTCGTCTCAGTCTGATTCCTGGCACCCTGACATTACGCAAAGGCCATGAATCCTGATAGTGCTAATAATCCACCTTTACCTGCCATCATTTCCAGGATGGATGTACAGGATCACCGCTTGGATCAATTTGCACTAGCCCTGCAAACACTGCTGACTCGCACTGCACATTTGGACCAAAGTGTCCCGCAAGTTATGGCTGATCCTGTTTCCGCTGCTGCACCTATGCCTACCAGGAGCATGTCCGGTTCTGCACCTCTACCTCAGCGATATGGAGGTGATCCTATTCAGTGCAGAGGGTTTTTGAACCAGGTGGGCATTTACTTTGAGATGTTACCTCAGGCGTTTCCCTCTGACAGAGCTAAGGTGGGATTTCTCATCTCGTTACTCTCTGACACAGCTCTTGCCTGGGCTAATCCCTTGCGGGAGACTAATAGACCTGTGATTTCAAATTACCCTGAATTTGTGGCCTCCTTTCAAAGGATATTTGATGTTCCGGCTTGCTCCTCCTCTGCTGCTAAACAACTCATGTCCATTCAGCAAGGTACAAGATCTGTTGCTCAGTATGCTATTGAGTTCCGTACGCTTGCCGCAGAGGTAGGTTGGAACAATGAAGCCCTTGTTGCCGCCTTCTTTCATGGGCTCTCTGATGCGATTAAAGACGAAGTTGCTGCCAGAGATTTACCAGAGGATCTCGAGGCATTGGTGTCTTTTTTGATCCTAATTGACATCAGACTCAGAGAGAGGCCCTCTTTCAAGGAGCGCTTGTGGAAGCCTCCTGTTCCATTGTCTCCTACGTATTCGTTCCCACCCATACCTCCCTCTCCTCCCATGCCTCCTGGTCTCGAGTCACCAGGTACTGCTGAGCCGATGCAGCTGGGATTCACGTGCCTCTCCACGGCGGAGAGGGCCTTTAGGAGGAGGGAGGGGCTCTGCCTCTATTGTGGGTTATAGGGCCACCTTTTGAAGTCTTTTCCTACATGGCCGGGAAACGCTCACATCTAAGGTCCTGTCGGGGTCAGACCTTGGGTGGTTTATCCTCGTCCCCAGAACCGCTTAAGGAGAAACCTTTGGTCACGGTTGTCCTTTCCTGGGTGGACTCCTCCATAGTCACCCAGACTCTTGTTGACTCCGGTGCTGTGGGCTATTTCATTGACAGTGCTTTTGTATCGAAGCACTCCATTCCTGTTTTACCTCGGTCCGTTCCGCTTGCTTTTGAGGCCATTGATGGTAGGCCCCTTCAGCCCGCACTCATTACTCACGAAACTGCTTTGTTGTCCATGGCTGTTGGGGCTCTCCATTTTGAAACCCTCCAGTACCAGGTGATAAACTCTCCGCATTTTCTGGTTGTTCTGGGTTATCCCTGGCTCCAAAAGCACAATCCCAGTCTTGACCGGCGCAGGTCCAAAATTTTGTCGTGGTCCCCGCAATGTATTTCCTCTTGTCTTTGGAAACCAGTTAAAGTCTTGTGCACTTCTTCGGTGTCTCAATTGCCAGAGGAGTACCAAGAGTTCCTAGACGTGTTTGACAAGGTGCGTGCCGGTACGTTGCCTCCTCACCGGTCCTACGATTGTGCCATAGACCTGCAACCCGGAGCCATTCCTCCTCGGGGCCGGGTGTACCCTCTGTCTGTTGCAGAGAATTGTGCTATGGAGGAGTATGTTGCTGATGCTCTGTTGCGGGGGATTATCCGCAAATCCTGCTCTCCTGCAGGGGCTGGCTTCTTCTTTGTGAAGAAAAAAGGTGGCGAGTTAAGACCATGTATGGATTATAGGGGTCTTAATCGTCTTACCATTAAGAATGCTTACCCTATTCCGCTTATTACAGAACTCTTTAACTGCCTCAAGGGAGCTACGGTCTGTACTAAACTTGATTTGAGAGGAGTGTACAATCTCGTAAGGATTAAGAAGGGCCACAAATGGAAAACAGCATTTAACACCAGGAGTGGGCATTATGAGTATCTTGTAATGCCCTTTGGCCTATGTAATGCTCCTGCTGTTTTTCAGGAATTTATTAATGATGTCCTACAAGATATGTTGCAACAGTGTGTTGTGGTGTACTTAGACAACATCCTCATACACTCACCCAAACTTGAGGCTCATTGTTCTGATGTTACACGGGTTCTTCAGAGACTACGTGAGAATTGCCTGTTTTGTAAACTCGAGAAATGTGAGTTCCATCAGACTCAAGTAACCTTCCTAGGTAATGTTATCTCCGTTGCAGGGTTCTCCATAAGTCCTGACAAGTTATCTGCAGTTCTGCAGTGGCCTCACCCAGTTGGTCTTCGGTCTATTCAACGTTTTTTGGGGTTCGCCAATTACTATAGAAAGTTTATTGAAAACTTTTCTTCCTTGGTCAAACCTATCACAGACATGACCCGTAAAGAGAATGATCCACTCCATTGGTCACCTACTGCCATTAAGGCCTTTGATAGTCTTAAGACTGCCTTTGCTGCCGCTCCAGTTCTGGCTCATCCTAGCCCTGTCCTGCCTTTCGTTCTTGAGGTCGATGCGTCTGAGACTGGAGTAGGTGACCTCTTGTCTCAACGTCCTACGCCTGACGGTTCCTTACATCCGTGTGGTTTCTTCTCTAAGAAATTGTCTTCAGCAGAGTGCAATTATGAAATTGGCGACAGGGAATTACTGGCCATAATTTTGGCACTTAAGGAATGGAGGCATCTTCTCGAGGGTACTAGCATGCCAGTGCTTATTCTTACTGATCACAAGAATTTAACTTATCTATCTGAAGCAAAACGTTTGTCACCCCGACAGGCCAGATGGGTGCTATTTTTGTCTCGGTTTAATGATGTGGTCTCCTACCTGCCTGGTAGTAAGAATGTTAGGGCTGATGCCCTCTCTCGACAATTTTCGTCTCTGTCCTAGGAGGAGTCTGTACCTACTCCTGTTATACCTCCTGACCATATTTTGGCTACCATACGTACTAATTTGACTTCTCCCTTGGGGGAGGAGATCCTGGCTGCACAAACCAATGCACCTCCTGAGAAACCTAGTGGTAAGTGTTTTGTTCCTGAGAATCTTCGAACTAAAGCCGCAGGTCACCCAGGCAAGAACCAAATGATTTGGTCTGTCACTCGACAATTCTGGTGGCCAGGTCTTCGTTCTGATGTTGCTGCGTATGTTGCCTCCTGCTTAGTTTGTGCACAGAATAAGACTCCTCGACGTCTTCCTGTGGGTCTTCTTCAACCTATTGCTAATGGTGAGCGTCCTTGGACACATCTTTCCATGGACTTCATTGTCGAGCTCCCTGTTTCCAATGGCAATACTGTTATCCTTATGGTGGTTGACCGTTTTTCTAAACTGTCACATTGCATTCCCTTGATGAAGCTGCCTACCGCTCAGGAGCTTGCTTCAATTTTTGCCCGGGAGGTCTTCCGTTTACATAGGTTACCTAAGGAGATAGTGTCGGACCGGGTAGACAGTTTGTCTCCAGATTTTGGCGTTCCTTTTGTGCTCAAATGGGGATCCAGCTTTCCTTCTCCTCGGCATATCACCCTCAATCTAATGGGGCTGCGGAACGGTCTAATCAAGCTCTGGAACAATTCCTCCGTTGCTATGTCTCATATCACCACAACAATTTGTCTGAACTGTTACCTTGGGCAGAGTTTGCTCATAATAGTGCTATTAATGCTTCCTCCAAGATATCCCCGTTCATGGCGAATTATGGGTTTCAACCATCCTTGTTGCCCGATTCATTCATGTCTCAGGGTATTCCGGCTTTGGAGGAGCATCTCCGGCAACTCCGTTCCACATGGGTGCAGATTCAGGATTGCCTTCATCGTTCTATGTAGCACCAAAAGTTCCAGGCTGATCGTAGGCGTCTGCCCGCACCTTCCTACCAGGTTGGTGAGAGAGTTTGGCTGTCCTCCCGCAACTTGAACCTTCGTGTGCCTTCCAATAAATTGGCTCCCCGTTATGTTGGTCCTTTTCGAATACTCCGACGGGTTAATCCTTTGGCCTATGCTCGTGACCTTCCTCCTGCTATGCGCATCTCCAATGTTTTCCATGTCTCCCTCTTGAAACCATTGGTTTGTAATCGGTTTACCACTGTGTTGCCTCGTCCCCGTCCTATCTTTGTTGACAACCATGAGGAGTATGAGGTCAGCAGCATTATTGACTCTTGTATGTCCAGGGTGCCGTGTACAGTATTTGGTTCACTGGAGAGGTTACGGTCCGGAGGAGCGTTCTTGGGTTCCCTCCTCTGATGTTCATGCTCCCGCCCTCCTCCGTGCTTTCCATGCCCGTTTCCCCAATAAGCCTTTTGTCCTCCCGCGGGAAAGGGGTCATTGAGGGGAGGGTACTGTCAGGGTTTTTTCCCTGTTGTGTTTGCCATGTGCTGCTGGCAGCAATTTTACTCACCTCTCTTCCTGACTTGGTGCATTGTGGTGGATGCTGCTCAATTCCTGCACTTCCTTTTATGGCCAAACTGCTGTGCATCATCCATGTGAGACAGGATGCAGTCTCAGAATTGTGATGTCATCACTTGTTATTTAAAGGGCCTCTGTTCAGTATGCTTTGCCTTTGTGTTCTCTGAGACCTGTTTGTGAGAGTTCCTGTGTATTACCTGGCTGCCTGACGTCCTTCCTGGTTCCTGATCCCTGGCTTGTTCCCGACTCTGCTGTTTTCCTTGTTCCTGATTCCGGCTCGTCTGACTATTCGCTTTGGCTCCTGACTCGGCTCGTCTGACTACCAGTTCTGGTTTTGATTCCTGGCTTGTTATTTGACTTGTGGACTTTTTATTATTTTTTGCTATTAATAAAGGTGTGATTATTTTTGCACTTCTCGTCTCAGTCTGATTCCTGGCACCCTGACAGGAGACAACCGAGATGTAGCAGCTGGTGGGGAGTCATATATTTAGTGTAAAAGAATTAGATGTTAGGAGATTCATAGTAGTTCCTAAGGCTCCAAAAAAGCTCACAGAGCCCTAGCTTCACATACTAAAATGTCACCCTACTCCTTTTTTACTGCTGCTCACTAGTGATGTCGCGAACATAAAACTTTGGGTTCGCGAATGGCAAACGCGGACTTCCACAACTGTTCGCGAACGGGCGAACCGGGCGAACCACCATAGACTTCAATAGGCAGGCGAATTTTAAAACCCACAGGGACTCTTTCTGGCCACAATAGTGATGGAAAAGTTGTTTCAAGGGGACTAACACCTGGACTGTGGCATGCCGGAGGGGGATCCATGGCAAAACTCCCATGGAAAATTTCATAGTTGATGCAGAGTCTGGTTTTAATCCATAAAGGGCATAAATCACATAACATTCCTAAATTGTTTGGAATAACGTGCTTTAAAACATCAGGTATGATGTTGTATCAATCAGGTAGTGTAAGGTTTACGCCCGCTTCACAGTGACAGACCAAACTCCCCGTTTAAAGGGACAGTCTACACCAGAATTTTTATTGTTTTAAAAGATAGATAATCCCTTTATTACCCATTTCCCAGTTTTGCATAACTAACACATTTATAATAATATACTTTTAACCTCTGTGATTATCTTGTATCTAAGCCTCTGCAAACTGCCCCTTTTTTCAGTTCTTTTGACAGACTTGCAGTCTAGCCAATCAGTGCCTGCTCCCAGATAACTTCTCGTGCACGAGCACAGTGTTATCTATATGAAATACGTGAACTAACACCCTCTAGTGGTGAAAAACTGTTAAAATGCAATCTGAAAGAGGTGGGCTTCAAGGTCTAAGAAATTAGCATATGAACCTCCTAGGTTAAGCTTTCAACTAAGAATACCAAGAGAACAAAGCAAAATTGGTGATAAAAGTAAATTGGAAAATTGTTTAAAATTACATGCTCTATCTGAATCATGAAAGTTTATTTTGGCCTAGACTGTCCCTTTAACGCACCGCAAACAGTCCATTTGCACAACCGCAAACTCCCCATTTGCACAAGGTTGGATACCAAGCTAGCCATGTCCCGTTCTTTGTCCTCACTGATGTCATTGAAGGTCTCTTCCTCCACCCAGCCACGTACAACACCAAGGGTCCCCGAAAGGTGACAACAAGCCCCCTGGGATGCCTGCTGTGTTTGGTCTTCCACCTCCTCAAAGCCATCTTCCTCCTCTGACTCCTCTTTTTCAGACTCCTCTCTCTGCATTGCCTCTCTCTGCATTATTATAAGGTGTGTTAAGTAGTACTATTCCTATCAGTTTAATCCCTGTTACATCCCCTATCAGGGGACGTGTATATGGCTTCGATTTTAGGAACCGGGAGATGGAAAAAGATGCTTGGTCGGACCTCCTACTTCAAATTTGGTGCACTGCGCGTGCAATCTAATGTGCCACCAGATAGAAGTGGTGTGTTAAGTAGTACTATTCCTATCAGTTTAATCCCTGTTATGTGCCTTTTTTTGGTTTGGTTTTTGAAGCCACAGTGCAGCACCAGAGGCCAGAAAAATTAGGCATGTACACATGCCTGAAAAATTAGGTATTGTTGCAGCCGCTGCTGTAGCAGCGGCCAGAAAAATTGATGTTTGTTTCCCAGGCAGAAAGTGCCCTAAAACATTGCGGCTTGAACCCTAGTTGGTGGCGGATAAGTCACGCAAGTCATCCGGCATTCAGAGATAAAATACAGCAGCGTGTGGACCATTTTTAGCTGAAGGCAGCTCATCTCATCAGACCTTTTTTAGTTGAATGTATCGCCCACTGTCAGTCCCTTTGGGATCCATCCCTCATTCATCTTAATAAAGTTGAGGTAATCCTGCTGCACTGAAGGTCCTTTCTGACAGGGCACTTGAAGCTGGGCAGGCCAGAAGTTCTATCACAAATTGGGATAGCTCAGGCCACAGGTCAAGCCTGCACACCCAGTAGTCAAGGGGTTCATCGCTCCTCAGAGTGTCGATATCTGCAGTTGAGGCGAGGTAGTCTGCTACCTGTCGGTCGAGTCGTTCTCTGAGGGTGGACCCCGAAGGGCTGTGGCGATGCGTAGGACTTAAAAAGCTCTTCATGTCCTCCATCAACAACAAGTCTGTAAAGCGTCCTGTCCTTGCCGGCGTGGTCGTGGGAGGAGGAGTATTACTTTCACCTCTTCCCCTGTTAGATTCCCGTTGTGCTGTGACATCACCCTTATACGCTGTGTAAAGCATACTTTTTAATTTATTTTGGAACTGCTGCATCCTTTCCGACTTGCGGTAATTCGGTAATTTCAGGCACTTTATGCTTATACTGGGGGTCTAGTAGCGTGGACACCCAGTACAGGTCATTCTCCTTCAGCCTTTTTATACGAGGGTCCCTCAACAGGCACGACAGCATGAAAGACCCCATTTGCACAAGGTTGGATGCTGAGCTACTCATGTCCCGTTCCTCATCCGCAGTGATCTCACTGAAGGTATGTTCTTCGCCCCAGCCACGTACAACACCACGGGTACCAGATAGGTGACAACGAGCACCCTGGGATGCCTGTTGTGGTTGGTCTTCCTCCTCCTCCTCAAAGCCACATTCCTCCTCTGACTCCTCTTCCTCACAATCCTCTTCCAGCGTTGCCACAGGTCCAGCAAGCGATGCTGATAAGGCTGTTTCTGGTGGTGATGGTGACCACAACTCTTCCTCTTCACGCTCATCTATGGCCTGATCCAGCACTCTTCGCAGGGCATGCATCAGGAAGAAAACAAATGGTATGATGTCGCTGATGGTGCCTTCGGGGCGACTAACTAGGTTTGTCACCTCCTGAAAAGGACACATGAGCCTACAGGCATTTGCATGAGCATCCAGTAACGTGGCAAAAAAATTCCCAGCTCCACAGAGGCTGTCCTAGCACCCCGGTCATACAAATAGTCGTTAACGGCTTTTTCTTGTTGGATCAGGCGGTCGAACATTAGGAGTGTTGAATTCCAACGTGTCGGGCCGTTGCAAATCAAGCGCCTCACTGGCATGTTGTTTCACCGCTGGATATCTGAAAAGTGAGACATGGCCTCGTAGGAACTCCTGAAATGGACACACACCTTCCTGGCCTGCTTCAGGACACCCTGTAAGCCTGGGTACTTATGCACAAAGCGTTGTAAGATCAGATTACACACATGTGCCATGCACGGCACATGTGTCAACTTGCCAAAATTCAATGCCGCCACCAAATTTCTTCCGTTGTCACTAACCACTTTGCCGATCTCCAGTTGGTGCAGAGTCAGCCACTGATCCACCTGTGCGTTCAGGGTGGACAGGAGTTCTGGTCCGGTTTGACTCTCTGCTTTCAGGCAAGTCAACCCCAAGACGGTGTGACACTAACGTATCCGGGATGTGGAATAGTACCTGGGGAGCTGGGGGGGTGCCATTGATGTGGAGCAAGACGCAGCAGCAGAAGAGGACTCAGCCGAGGAGGTTATGGAAGAGGATGGAGTAGGAGGAGTAGAGGAGGTGGCAGCAGACCTGCCTGCAAGTCGTGGCGGTGTCACCAACTCCTCTGCAGAGCCACGCATTCCATGCTTGGCAGCCGTCAGCAGGTTTACCCAATGTGCAGTGTAGGTGATATACCTGCCCTGACCATGCTTTGCAGACCAGGTATCAGTGGTCAGATGGACCCTTGCCCCAACACTGTGTGCCAGACATGCCATTACTTCCTTTTGCACAATCGAGTACAGGTTGATTGCCTTTTGTGCAAAGAAATTTCGTCCGGGTACCTTCCACTGCGGTGTCCCAATAGCTACAAATTTTTGGAACGCCTCAGACTCCACCAGCTTGTATGGTAAAAGCTGGTGGGCTAAGAGTTCAGTCAAGCCAGCTCTTAGATGCCGGGCAAGGAGGTGACTTTGTGACATTGGCTTCTTACGCTCAAACATGTTCTTGACAGACACCTGACTGTGGGCAGATGAGCAGGAACTGCTCAAGGTGAGACACGGAGTGTCGGATGGTTGAGAGGGGGCAAGGAGGACAGCAGTGGTTGACGTGGCTGAAGATGCTGGACCAGGAGGAGGATGGCGGCTTTGAGTTTGTGTGCTGCTTGTACTCATTTGTTGATCCCATAGGCATTTGTTATGTGCGATCATGTGCCTTCGCAAAGCAGTTGTACCTAGGTGGGTGTTGGACTTCCCACGACTCAGTTTCATTTGGCACAGGTTGCAAATGGCATCGCTGTTGTCAGAGGCAGACACACAAAAAAAATGCCACACTGCTGAGCTCTGCAATGACGGCATTCTGGTGGTGGCAACAGCATGCGTTGATTGGCATGCTGTCTGGCTGACCCTGGGTGCCGATGCATTCTGTCTGACTGTGCCACTAGCTCCTTGTGACGACCTCCCCCTCCTTCCAACTCGTCTCCTCCTCCTCTCTGTCTCCCCATCTGAACTTTCCCCCTCTTCTTCTTCTCTTCTAGCAGGTACCCACGTGACATCCACGGACGCATCGTCATCATCAATCGCTTCACTTGTATCTGACAACTCAACAAAGGAAGCAGCAGCGGGTACAACATCATCATCATCACACCATACGTCCATGTGTGTAATGCTGCCTGACTGAGACATATCCCTGTGCATCACTATCACTCATTTCTTCCAACTTATGTGTAAATAACTCCTCTGACAGATCAAGTGAAGCGGCTGTGGTGCAAGTGTTGGTGGTGGTGGCAGGCGGGCAAGTGGTAACTTGAGAGGTGCCCGAAGCTAAGCTGGAGGAGGATGGTGCATCAAGGTTCCTGAGTGGAAGCTGTAGAAGATTGGGTGTCCTGTGTTAACCAGTCAACTATGTCCTCAGAACTGTTCGAGTTCAGGGTACGTGGCCTCTGAACACTGGGCATTATTCTAGTGCCAAAGGGAATCACAGCACCACGAACACGACGGCCCCTGTGGGGTGGCCTGCCTCTACCTGTCATTTTTTTTTTTTGATTAGTGGTACTATGCGTTCAAGCTACTGTGACAACAGATATGAGTGGCACTGTGCACTGGCAGAAGTTGGCAGAGTAGATGCTGTAGGACTGACACACACGCTTGCAGACAACTAACTGCTATTCAATCTATTACAGTCAAAATTGTATTTTTTTTTTAAATGTACAGTACTGTTACACCAGATATGAGTTGCATTGGTGTGACACTGTGCCCTGTCAGGCACTGAAACGCACACGTGTGAAGGAAACTGACTGCTATTATTTAACACAGTAAAAAAGTGTTTTTTTTTTTTTTTAAATGTACACTACTGTTACACCTGATATGAGTTTCACTGGGGTGACACTGTGCCCTGGCAGGCAGGCACTGAAACGCACACGTGTGAAGGAAACTGACTGCTATTATTTCACAGTCAAAAAAGTGTTTGTTTTTTTTAAAATGTACACTACTGTTACAACAGATATGAGTTGCACTGGGGTAACACTGTGCCCTTGCAGGCACTGAAACGCACACGCGTGAAGGAAACTGACTGCTATTATTTAACACAGTCAAAAAAGTGTTTTTTTTAAAAATCTACACTGTTACACCAGATATGAGTTGCACTGGGGTGACACTGTGCCCTGGCAGGCAGGCACTGAAACGAACACGTGTGAAGGAAACTGTCTGCTATTATTTAACACAGTCAAAAAAGTGTTGTTGTTTTTTAAATGTACACTACTGTTACACCAGATATGAGTTGCACTGGGGTGACACTGTGTCCTGGCAGGCAGGCACTGAAACGCACACGTGTGACGGAAACTGACTGCTATTATTTAACACAGCCAAAAAAAGAGTTGTTTTTTTTAAATCTACACTACTGTTACACCAGATATGAGTTGCACTGGGGTGACACTGTGTCCTGGCAGGCAGGTAGGCAGGCAGGCAGGCACTGAAACGCACACGTGTGAAGGAAACTGACTGCTATTATTTAACAAAGTCAAAAAAGTGTTGTTTTTTTAAATCTACATTACTGTTACACAAGATATGAATTGCACTGGGGTGACACTGTGCCCTGGCAGGCAGGCACTGAAACGCACACGTGTGAAGGAAACTGACTGCTATTATTTAACACAGTCAAAAAAGTGTTGTTTTTTTTTAAATCTACACTACTGTTACACCAGTTATGAGTTGCACTGGGGTGACACTGTGCCCTGGCAGGCAGGCACTGAAACGCACACGTGTGAAGGAAACTGACTGCTATTATTTAACACAGTCAAAAAAGTTTTTTTTTTTTTTTTAAATGTACACTACTGTTACACCAGATATGAGTTGCACTGGGGTGACACTGTGTCCTGGCAGGCAGGCACTGAAACGCACACGTATGAAGGAAACTGACTGCTATTATTTAACACAGTCAAAAAAGTGTTTTTTTTTTTTTAAATGTACACTACTGTTACACCAGATATGAGTTGCACTGGGGTGACACTGTGCCCTGGCAGGCAGGCACTGAAACGCACACGTGTGAAGGAAACTGACTGCTATTATTTAACACAGTCAAAAAAGTGTTGTTTTTTTTAAATCTACACTACTGTTACACCAGATATGAGTTGCACTGGGGTGACACTGTGCCCTGGCAGGCAGGCACTGAAACGCACATGTGTGAAGGAAACTGACTGCTATTATTTAACAAAGTAAAAAAAGTGTTGTTTTTTTAAATCTACATTACTGTTACACAAGATATGAATTGCACTGGGGTGACACTGTGCCCTGGCAGGCAGGCACTGAAACGCACACGTGTGAAGGAAACTGACTGCTATTATTTAACACAGTCAAAAAAGTGTTGTTTTTTTTTAAATCTACACTACTGTTACACCAGTTATGAGTTGCACTGGGGTGACACTGTGCCCTGGCAGACAGGCACTGAAACGCACACGTGTGAAGGAAACTGACTGCTATTATTTAACACAGTCAAAAAAGGTTTTTTTTTTTTTAAATGTACACTACTGTTACACCAGATATGAGTTGCACTGGGGTGACACTGTGTCCTGGCAGGCAGGCACTGAAACGCACACGTGTGAAGGAAACTGACTGCTATTATTTAACACAGTCAAAAAAGTGTTTTTTTTTTTTTTTAAATGTACACTACTGTTACACCAGATATGAGTTGCACTGGGGTGACACTGTGCCCTGGCAGGCAGGCACTGAAACGCACACGTGTGAAGGAAACTGACTGCTATTATTTAACACAGTCAAAAAAGTGTTGTTTTTTTTAAATCTACACTACAGTTACACCAGATATGAGTTG
Source organism: Bombina bombina (assembly GCF_027579735.1). NCBI lineage: Eukaryota > Metazoa > Chordata > Amphibia > Anura > Bombinatoridae > Bombina > Bombina bombina. The sequence goes on along the minus strand of NC_069499.1, from coordinate 753,422,533 downwards.
CACTGGGGTGACACTGTGCCCTGGCAGGCAGGCACTGAAACGCACACGTGTGAAGGAAACTGACTGCTATTATTTAACAAAGTAACTGACTGCTATTATTTAACACAGTCAAAAAAGTGTTTTTTTTTTTTTTAAATCTACACTACTGTTACACCAGATATGAGTTGCACTGGGGTGACACTGTGCCCTGGCAGGCAGGCACTGAAACGCACACGTGTGAAGGAAACTGACTGCTATTATTTAACACAGTCAAAAAAGTGTTTTTTTTTTTTTAAATCTACACTACAGTTACACCAGATATGAGTTGCACTAGGGTGACACTGTGCCCTGGCAGGCAGGCACTGAAACGCACACGTGTGAAGGAAACTGACTGCTATTATTTAACAAAGTAACAGACTGCTATTATTTAACACAGTCAAAAAAGTGTTTTTTTTTTTTTTTAAATCTACACTACTGTTACACAAGATATGAATTGCACTGGGGTGACACTGTGCCCTGGCAGGCAGGCACTGAAACGCACATGTGTGAAGGAAACTGATTGCTATTATTTAACAAAGTAAAAAAAGTGTTGTTTTTTTAAATCTACATTACTGTTACACAAGATATGAATTGCACTGGGGTGACACTGTGCCCTGGCAGGCAGGCAGGCACTGAAACGCACACGTGTGAAGGAAACTGACTGCTATTATTTAACACAGTCAAAAAAGGTTTTTTTTTTTTTTAAATGTACACTACTGTTACACCAGATATGAGTTGCACTGGGGTGACACTGTGTCCTGGCAGGCAGGCACTGAAACGCACACGTGTGAAGGAAACTGACTGCTATTATTTAACACAGTCAAAAAAGTGTTGTTTTTTTTTTTTTAAATGTACACTACTGTTACACCAGATATGAGTTGCACTGGGGTGACACTGTGCCCTGGCAGGCAGGCACTGAAACGCACACGTGTGAAGGAAACTGACTGCTATTATTTAACACAGTCAAAAAGTGTTGTTTTTTTTAAATCTACACTACAGTTACACCAGATATGAGTTGCACTGGGGTGACACTGTGCCCTGGCAGGCAGGCACTGAAACGCACACGTGTGAAGGAAACTGACTGCTATTATTTAACAAAGTAACTGACTGCTATTATTTAACACAGTCAAAAAAGTGTTTTTTTTTTTTTTAAATCTACACTACTGTTACACCAGATATGAGTTGCACTGGGGTGACACTGTGCCCTGGCAGGCAGGCACTGAAACGCACACGTGTGACGGAAACTGACTGCTATTATTTAACACAGTCAAAAAAGTGTTGTTTTTTTTAAATCTACACTACAGTTACACCAGATATGAGTTGCACTGGGGTGACACTGTGCCCTGGCAGGCAGGCACTGAAACGCACACGTGTGAAGGAAACTGACTGCTATTATTTAACAAAGTAACTGACTGCTATTATTTAACACAGTCAAAAAAGTGTTTTTTTTTTTTTTTAAATCTACACTACTGTTACACAAGATATGAATTGCACTGGGGTGACACTGTGCCCTGGCAGGCAGGCACTGAAACGCACATGTGTGAAGGAAACTGATTGCTATTATTTAACACAGTCAAAAAAAGTGTTTTTTTTTTTTAAATCTACACTACTGTTACACCAGATATGAGTTGCACTGGGGTGACACTGTGCCCTGCAGGCAGGCACTGAAACGCACACGTATGAAGGAAACTGACTGCTATTATTTAACACAGTCAAAAAAGTGTTTTTTTTTTTAAATCTACACTACTGTTACACAAGATATGAATTGCACTGGGGTGACACTGTGCCCTGGCAGGCAGGCACTGAAACGCACACGTGTGAAGGAAACTGACTGCTATTATTTAACACAGTCAAAAAAGTGTTGTTTTTTTTAAATCTACACTACTGTTACACCAGATATGAGTTGCACTGAGGTGACACTGTGCCCTGGCAGGCAGGCACTGAAACGCACACGTGTGAAGGAAACTGACTGCTATTATTTAACACAGTCAAAAAAGTTTTTTTTTTTTTTTTTAAATCTACACTACTGTTACACCAGATATGAGTTGCACTGGGGTGACACTGTGCCCTGGCAGGCAGGCACTGAAACGCACACGTGTGAAGGAAACTGTCTGCTATTATTTAACACAGTCAAAAAAGTGTTGTTTTATTTTTAAATGTACACTACTGTTACACCAGATATGAGTTGCACTGGGGTGACACTGTGCCCTGGCAGACAGGCACTGAAACGCACACGTGTGAAGGAAACTGACTGCTATTATTTAACACAGTCAAAAAAGTGTTATTTTTTTTAAATCTACACTACTGTTACACCAGATATGAGTTGCACTGGGGTGACACTGTGCCCTGGCAGGCAGGCAGGCACTGAAACGCAGACGTGTGAAGGAAACTGACTGCTATTATTTAACAAAGTCAAAAAAGTGTTTTTTTTTTTTTAAATGTACACTACTATTACACAAGATATGAATTGCACTGGGGTGACACTGTGCCCTGGCAGGCAGGCACTGAAACGCACACGTGTGAAGAAAACTGACTGCTATTAATTAACACAGTCAAAAAAGTGTTTTTTGTTTTTTTTAAATGTACACTACTGTTACACAGATATGAGTTGCACTGGGGTGACACTGTGCCCTGGCAGGCAGGCACTGAAACGCACACGTGTGAAGGAAACTGACTGCTATTATTTAACACAGTCAAAAAAGTGTTTTTTTTTTTAAATCTACACTACTGTTACACCAGATATGAGTTGCACTGGGGTGACACTGTCAGCACTAACCATTTCACTGTGTCTTTAAGACAAGTTCTCCTCCCCTCAGGTATTCTATTTAAGCACACTTTACCCATAAGACATTGCTTGATTATTAAAGAGCTATAGAGACTGCTAGTTGTCTCTTTATTTTCTAAAAGAATATTAAGCTTGGAGCGTTCTAATTTGAGATTTATCCAACTCTCTCAATTTTCATGCTCATTCTGAATCCTTTATTCTAAAGGTTTACACATAACTAAATATTTTATCTACTAACCAGAAGGGGAGATCTAACTTTCTATTTCTCAAGCAGCTGTGTTTAGCTGCATCTCTCCGCAAAACTCCATAGCATCGGACGCACAGACTAGTGCTGACGTCATCTCCGACTCACTGTTTGCACTGCGCAGCACGCCAGAGTTGATCACACGCTGCAGACATCAGACGCCGCTCTCCTGTCTCCTCAGTTACTGAACTGATCTCCATATCCAAGTAAGACACGCTGTTAAATTCTATCTATAACCTCTCATTCAAGGTATGTGCCCCACCGTATAATTTCTTAAAGCATGCTAGGACATTATTAAAGGGGTAATGCATTACTGAAAAATCAGAAGTACTAAATGACTTTGACGATTGTTTTCTGTGCTCACTATTAATTTGTATCAGGCATCTCTTGATCATTTCTTACACTGAATCACCAATCCTTTTCATTATATTCAGAGATATTAGTACTTCTCATCAAAACCTCATTCTTTAACATACTCTGTTTATTCCTAATCATATTATATGAGTCAGCCACAACTAAAGAGAATCATAGTTGTGACAATAACTATTAATCCATTATTAAAATTGAATTCACACAGGTTCCTTATATCTAAGTAATGATATAATGGTGATTGTGGATTCATACAAAACCTTTCAAGGTAATAATCAAATGATTACTGAGAATGTTAGAAATTTATACCTGTTTCCTCACAGAATAATCAAGCCCTAAAAACATTAAAACTCACACATATTTTTTAGGTACAACATGGATCCTATTGAAATGGCCAACCAGATCACCACACTTAATCAAAAGGTGGAAATTTTGGCTCAAGGACTAACTGAATTGAAAAATGAAAATAGTAGTTTAAAGCAAGTAATAAATGAATTTGTAACCCAAAAAACTAATGAGACACCTGAACCTCAGGTCAATCCTCCTACTCCTTTTGCTGGAGATCGCACGAAATTTCGTGAATATAAAAATGCTTGTATACTACTTTTCACCTTAAAACCACGAACCTACCGATCTGACAAGATTAAAGTATTTACAGCAATCTCCTATCTCACTGGAGAACCCAGAGCGTGGGCAGATAGATTCCTTGAATCAGAAGATCCCATTTTAAATTCCCTTGAGAACTTCTTCCAAACTATGGCTATACTATACGACGATATTAATAAACAACAAACCGCTGAAAATAGATTAAGATCCCTTAAACAGGGAAAAAGGCCAGTGGAGGATTACATATCTGATTTCCAACTATGGGCAACAGATTCAGAGTGGAATTCAGTAAGCCTGAAAAACCAGTTCCGCCTAGGTTTGTCTGAACATTTAAAAGATGAACTGTCTAGAGTGGATTTTCCTGAAAGCTTGGATGCATTAATTAAGTTATGCATAGCAATGGATAGAAGGTATCGTGAAAGGAAGACTGAAAAACACTATTTCGAAAGCACTCCCAAAAGAACTTTCCAAACTTACCAAGAAAAAACCCAAATGATTCCCATACCAATGGAAATAGGTACCATTCGCGGACCTCTTAGTTTGGAAGAAAAACAAAGAAGAAGGTTAGCCAATCTCTGCCTTTACTGCGGTAACAAAGACCATGATGTTACCACATGTCCAATTCTTTCCCGTCAAAAGAAGGGTAAGTTATCATTTAATTGTTCATGTGAAAAATCTAAAAATACACCCTACCTGTCACTAATATTGTTTTTACAGTGGGACAGTCAACAACTACAGAACGAAGCCATCATTGATTCTGGAGCTGATGGTTTATTTCTTGTTGAATCATTAGTTAAACAAAATAAAATACCAATTCTGCAGAAAACCTCTCCTGTTTTTGTTAGGGTAATTGATGGTACTCACATTTTAAAAGGACCTATCACTCACCACACAATTCCATTATTAACCATCACACCTGATGGACACAAAGAGTTTCTTACATTTGACATTATTCCTAGTTCAATTCACCCTATAGTACTTGGTATACCCTGGTTACAAAAACATAACCCAACCATAGACTGGACACAAAATAAAATCACTTTCACCTCACAATATTGTCAAAAAACATGTTTCCCTTATGTCAATATTGGACACATAAGTCCTACATTACCACATGAATATCATGATTTCAATGATGTATTTAATCTCAAAAATGCTGAATCTCTCCCACCTCATAGGCATTTTGATTGCCCAATTGATACTAAACCAGGGATAGAGATACCATCTGGAAAAATATTTCCCCTCTCACAAAAAGAATTAAAACATCTAAGAGAATATTTGGATGAAAACCTAAGAAAAGGTTTTATATCCCCATCTTCATCACCAGTTGCTTCAGCCATTTTTTTTGTTACAAATAAAGATGGCACACTCAGACCAATAATTGATTATCGAGCCTTAAACGCAGTCACCATAAAAAATAGATATCCATTACCACTCATCCCGGAAATAATCGAACGACTAACAGGTGCAAACATCTTCACCAAGTTAGATCTAAAAGGTGCATACAATTTAATACGTATGAAATCTGGAGATGAGTGGAAGACAGCTTTCAAAACTAGATATGGGCTATTCCAATATAATGTTATGCCTTTTGGTTTGACAAACGCCCCCGCCACATTCCAGTTCTTTATAAATTAGATCTTTAAAGAACTTATGGATGTGTGCGTTATTGTTTATCTAGATGATATCCTCATCTATTCTAAAACTATTGAGGACCACAGAAAACATGTAAGATGGGTTCTCTCAACACTTCGTGAACATCAATTGTACGCCAAAATGGAAAAATGTCAGTTCCATAAAGACACTATTAAATTTTTGGGATATATAATTTCTCCCAATGGCATACAAATGGACCAAGAAAAGGTTACAGCCATAATCAATTGGCAAACACCTACAAATTTGAAATCTTTACAACGATTTTTAGGTTTCTCAAACTTTTATAGGAAGTTTATTAATCAATATTCCACTATTGTACAACCTTTAACAAGATTGACAGGTAAACAAAAATTTGTTTGGGATTCCAACGCTGATCGTGCTTTTCACGATTTGAAGCAAAAATTTACCACAGCACCAATTTTAAGAATACCTGATCCAGAATTGCCCTACACCTTGGAGGTAGATGCCTCAAATGTTGGAATTGGTGCAATATTAATGCAACCAGATAAACATGATAATCAACTTCATCCTATCGCTTATTTTTCTCGACGATTAACAACTGCAGAAACAAATTATTCAATAGGCGATAAGGAATTACTAGCCATGAAATCTGCAATGGAACATTGCCGTCATCTTTTGGAGGGGACTACAATTCCTTTCCAAGTTTTCACAGATCATAAAAATCTTCAATATTTGAAGAAAAATAAAACCTTATCTTCAAGACAGGTAAGATGGGCCCTTTTCTTGGACAGGTTTAATTTTCTACTAACTCATATTCCAGGTACGAAAAATGAAAAAGCAGATGCTTTATCACGTTCTTTTGAAACTCCAGAAGAGTCCCAAACAAACACATACATTATTCCACCAACTAAAATCATTGCAGCTACAGTTCTAGAGACATCTGACATCTACCAAGCACAACACGTGGATCATCAAATCCCACCTATTTGTACTCCAGACTCTGAATCTGGATTATATATGAAAAATGGGTTGTTTTATATTCCACCAACTTTAAGGAACCAGATTATCCATCAACATCATGATTCCCCTTTAGCCGGGCATCCAGACATTGAAAAAACAGCCGAACTAATAGGCAGGGAATACTGGTGGCCTCAGATGAAAACTTCCATTCATTCTTACGTGATAAATTGTGACATCTGTGCAAAGAAAAAGAAAGAACATCATAAGCCCTATGGTCTCTTGACACCATTACCAATACCTATAAAACCTTGGGATATGATTGGAATTGACTTTATTGTAGATTTACCAATTTCAAATGGTCATAATACCATAATGGTTGTAGTGGACCATTTAACCAAAATGGCCCATTTCATCCCATTAAAACGAATTCCAACTGCTTCTACTACCGCAAAATACTTCCATAGTCATGTAGTTAAATTACATGGTTTACCAGCATCCATTGTAACTGATCGAGGAAGTCAGTTCACATCTAAATTTTGGAGATATTTATGTAAAGCTTTACAAATTACACTCATACTAACGACAGCGTTTCATCCACAGTCAAATGGTCAAACGGAACGTTTGAATCAAACTCTTGAACAGTACTTGAGATGTTTTATTTCATCTCAACAGGATGATTGGTTAGATTGGTTGCCTAGTGCAGAATTTGCCTATAACAATTCGATCAATACTTCAACAAAAGTCTCTCCCTTTTACGCAACCTATGGCTTTCATCCACGTACATATCCAAATACTATTACTTCTTCTCATTCTCCGTCAGTTTCCAACTACACTGACTCTTTGAAAGAAGTTATGGAAACTTTACAGGATCATTTGGTTTCTGCCAAAGAAGCCCAGAAAAAATACTACGATAGAAAGAGAATACCATCTCCAGTATACAAACCTCAAGATATGGTATGGTTATCGACGAAGAATATCAGATTACCTGTACCAAGCAAAAAACTTGCTGATCAGTATATAGGACCATTCCCAATACTCAGCGTAATAAATGAAAATGCGGTGACTCTGAAATTACCTGCCGCAATGAAAATTCATCCCTCATTCCATGTGTCATTGGTAAAGCCTTATCTGGGGACTACGCCCCCGTCCACTGACACTTCTATTCTCCCATTACCCGATCCTCTGGATTACGAAGTGGATGGGGTTTTGGATTCTAGATATCGTAGAAAAACCCTTGAATACTTGGTACATTGGAAAGATTATGGAGATGATGAGAATTCATGGGTTCCTCTCCGTGATCTAAATGCACCTGATTTGTTGAAGGACTTTCATGTTCGTTTCCCCTTTAAGCCGGGTCCTCGGACTGCTGGGAGGCCCTCTTGAATGGGGGGATCTGTCAGCACTAACCATTTAAGACTTTAAGACAAGTTCTCCTCCCCTCAGGTATTCTATTTAAGCACACTTTACCCATAAGACATTGCTTGATTATTAAAGAGCTATAGAGACTGCTAGTTGTCTCTTTATTTTCTAAAAGAATATTAAGCTTGGAGCGTTCTAATTTGAGATTTATCCAACTCTCTCAATTTTCATGCTCATTCTGAATCCTTTATTCTAAAGGTTTACACATAACTAAATATTGTATCTACTAACCAGAAGGGGAGATCTAACTTTCTATTTCTCAAGCAGCTGTGTTTAGCTGCATCTCTCCGCAAAACTCCATAGCACCGGACGCACAGACTAGTGCTGACGTCATCTCCGACTCACTGTTTGCACTGCGCAGCACGCCAGAGTTGATCACACGCTGCAGACATCAGACGCCGCTCTCCTGTCTCCTCAGTTACTGAACTGATCTCCATATCCAAGTAAGACACGCTGTTAAATTCTATCTATAACCTCTCATTCAAGGTATGTGCCCCACCGTATAATTTCTTAAAGCATGCTAGGACATTATTAAAGGGGTAATGCATTACTGAAAAATCAGAAGTACTAAATGACTTTGACGATTGTTTTCTGTGCTCACTATTAATTTGTATCAGGCATCTCTTGATTATTTCTTACACTGAATCACCAATCCTTTTCATTATATTCAGAGATATTAGTACTTCTCATCAAAACCTCATTCTTTAACATACTCTGTTTATTCCTAATCATATTATATGAGTCAGCCACAACTAAAGAGAATCATAGTTGTGACATTAACTATTAATCCATTATTAAAATTGAATTCACACAGGTTCCTTATATCTAAGTAATGATATAATGGTGATTGTGGATTCATACAAAACCTTTCAAGGTAATAATCAAATGATTACTGAGAATGTTAGAAATTTATACCTGTTTCCTCACAGACACTGTGCCCTGGCAGGCAGGCAGGCAGGCACTGAAACGCACACGTGTGAAGGAAACTGTCTGCTATTATTTAACACAGTCAAAAAAGTGTTGTTGTTTTTTAAATGTACACTACTGTTACACCAGATATGAGTTGCACTGGGGTGACACTGTGCCCTGGCAGGCAGGCACTGAAACGCACACGTGTGACGGAAACTGACTGCTATTATTTAACACAGTCAAAAAAGTGTTGTTTTTTTTAAATCTACACTACTGTTACACCAGATATGAGTTGCACTGGGGTGACACTGTGCCCTGGCAGGCAGGCACTGAAACGCACACGTGTGACGGAAACTGACTGCTATTATTTAACACAGTCAAAAAAGTGTTGTTTTTTTTAAATCTACACTACTGTTACACCAGATATGAGTTGCACTGGGGTGACACTGTGTCCTGGCAGGCAGGCAGGCACTGAAACGCACACGTGTGAAGGAAACTGACTGCTATTATTTAACAAAGTCAAAAAAGTGTTGTTTTTTTTAAATCTACATTACTGTTACACAAGATTTGAATTGCACTGGGGTGACACTGTGCCCTGGCAGGCAGGCACTGAAACGCACATGTGTGAAGGAAACTGACTGCTATTATTTAACACAGTCAAAAAAGTTTTTTTTTTTTAAATCTACACTACTGTTACACCAGTTATGAGTTGCACTGGGGTGACACTGTGCCCTGGCAGGCAGGCACTGAAACGCACACGTGTGAAGGAAACTGACTGCTATTATTTAACTCAGTCAAAAAAGTTTTTTTTTTTTTTTTTTAAATGTACACTACTGTTACACCAGATATGAGTTGCACTGGGGTGACACTGTGTCCTGGCAGGCAGGCACTGAAACGCACACGTGTGAAGGAAACTGACTGCTATTATTTAACACAGTCAAAAAAGTGTTGTTTTTTTTTTTTTAAATGTACACTACTGTTACACCAGATATGAGTTGCACTGGGGTGACACTGTGCCCTGGCAGGCAGGCACTGAAACGCACACGTGTGAAGGAAACTGACTGCTATTATTTAACACAGTCAAAAAAGTGTTTTTTTTTTTTTTAAATCTACACTACTGTTACACAAGATATGAATTGCACTGGGGTGACACTGTGCCCTGGCAGGCAGGCACTGAAACGCACACGTGTGAAGGAAACTGATTGCTATTATTTAACACAGTCAAAAAAAGTGTTTTTTTTTTTTTTAAATCTACATTACTGTTACACAAGATATGAGTTGCACTGGGGTGACACTGTGCCCTGGCAGGCAGGCACTGAAACGCACACGTGTGAAGGAAACTGATTGCTATTATTTAACACAGTCAAAAAAAGTGTTGTTTTTTTTTTAAATCTACACTACTGTTACACCAGATATGAGTTGCACTGGGGTGACACTGTGCCCTGGCAAGCAGGCACTGAAACGCACACGTGTGAAGGAAACTGACTGCTATTATTTAACACAGTCAAAAAAGTTTTTTTTTTTTTTTTTAAATCTACACTACTGTTACACAAGATATGAATTGCACTGGGGGGACACTGTGCCCTGGCAGGCAGGCACTGAAACGCACACGTGTGAAGGAAACTGACTGCTATTATTTAACACAGTCAAAAAAGTGTTGTTTTTTTTAAATGTACACTACTGTTACACCAGATATGAGTTGCACTGGGGTGACACTGTGCCCTGGCAGACAGGCACTGAAACGCACACGTGTGAAGGAAACTGACTGCTATTATTTAACACAGTCAAAAAAGTGTTATTTTTTTTAAATCTACACTACTGTTACACCAGATATGAGTTGCACTGGGGTGACACTGTGCCCTGGCAGGCAGGCAGGCACTGAAACGCAGACGTGTGAAGGAAACTGACTGCTATTATTTAACAAAGTCAAAAAAGTGTTTTTTTTTTTTTAAATGTACACTACTATTACACAAGATATGAGTTGCACTGGGGTGACACTGTGCCCTGGCAGGCAGGCACTGAAACGCACACGTGTGAAGAAAACTGACTGCTATTAATTAACACAGTCAAAAAAGTGTTTTTTGTTTTTTTTAAATGTACACTACTGTTACACCAGATATGAGTTGCACTGGGGTGACACTGTGCCCTGGCAGGCAGGCACTGAAACGCACACGTGTGAAGGAAACTGACTGCTATTATTTAACACAGTCAAAAAAGTGTTTTTTTTTTAAATCTACACTACTGTTACACCAGATATGAGTTGCACTGGGGTGACACTGTCAGCACTAACCATTTCACTGTGTCTTTAAGACAAGTTCTCCTCCCCTCAGGTATTCTATTTAAGCACACTTTACCCATAAGACATTGCTTGATTATTAAAGAGCTATAGAGACTGCTAGTTGTCTCTTTATTTTCTAAAAGAATATTAAGCTTGGAGCGTTCTAATTTGAGATTTATCCAACTCTCTCAATTTTCATGCTCATTCTGAATCCTTTATTCTAAAGGTTTACACATAACTAAATATTTTATCTACTAACCAGAAGGGGAGATCTAACTTTCTATTTCTCAAGCAGCTGTGTTTAGCTGCATCTCTCCGCAAAACTCCATAGCATCGGACGCACAGACTAGTGCTGACGTCATCTCCGACTCACTGTTTGCACTGCGCAGCACGCCAGAGTTGATCACACGCTGCAGACATCAGACGCCGCTCTCCTGTCTCCTCAGTTACTGAACTGATCTCCATATCCAAGTAAGACACGCTGTTAAATTCTATCTATAACCTCTCATTCAAGGTATGTGCCCCACCGTATAATTTCTTAAAGCATGCTAGGACATTATTAAAGGGGTAATGCATTACTGAAAAATCAGAAGTACTAAATGACTTTGACGATTGTTTTCTGTGCTCACTATTAATTTGTATCAGGCATCTCTTGATCATTTCTTACACTGAATCACCAATCCTTTTCATTATATTCAGAGATATTAGTACTTCTCATCAAAACCTCATTCTTTAACATACTCTGTTTATTCCTAATCATATTATATGAGTCAGCCACAACTAAAGAGAATCATAGTTGTGACAATAACTATTAATCCATTATTAAAATTGAATTCACACAGGTTCCTTATATCTAAGTAATGATATAATGGTGATTGTGGATTCATACAAAACCTTTCAAGGTAATAATCAAATGATTACTGAGAATGTTAGAAATTTATACCTGTTTCCTCACAGAATAATCAAGCCCTAAAAACATTAAAACTCACACATATTTTTTAGGTACAACATGGATCCTATTGAAATGGCCAACCAGATCACCACACTTAATCAAAAGGTGGAAATTTTGGCTCAAGGACTAACTGAATTGAAAAATGAAAATAGTAGTTTAAAGCAAGTAATAAATGAATTTGTAACCCAAAAAACTAATGAGACACCTGAACCTCAGGTCAATCCTCCTACTCCTTTTGCTGGAGATCGCACGAAATTTCGTGAATATAAAAATGCTTGTATACTACTTTTCACCTTAAAACCACGAACCTACCGATCTGACAAGATTAAAGTATTTACAGCAATCTCCTATCTCACTGGAGAACCCAGAGCGTGGGCAGATAGATTCCTTGAATCAGAAGATCCCATTTTAAATTCCCTTGAGAACTTCTTCCAAACTATGGCTATACTATACGACGATATTAATAAACAACAAACCGCTGAAAATAGATTAAGATCCCTTAAACAGGGAAAAAGGCCAGTGGAGGATTACATATCTGATTTCCAACTATGGGCAACAGATTCAGAGTGGAATTCAGTAAGCCTGAAAAACCAGTTCCGCCTAGGTTTGTCTGAACATTTAAAAGATGAACTGTCTAGAGTGGATTTTCCTGAAAGCTTGGATGCATTAATTAAGTTATGCATAGCAATGGATAGAAGGTATCGTGAAAGGAAGACTGAAAAACACTATTTCGAAAGCACTCCCAAAAGAACTTTCCAAACTTACCAAGAAAAAACCCAAATGATTCCCATACCAATGGAAATAGGTACCATTCGCGGACCTCTTAGTTTGGAAGAAAAACAAAGAAGAAGGTTAGCCAATCTCTGCCTTTACTGCGGTAACAAAGACCATGATGTTACCACATGTCCAATTCTTTCCCGTCAAAAGAAGGGTAAGTTATCATTTAATTGTTCATGTGAAAAATCTAAAAATACACCCTACCTGTCACTAATATTGTTTTTACAGTGGGACAGTCAACAACTACAGAACGAAGCCATCATTGATTCTGGAGCTGATGGTTTATTTCTTGTTGAATCATTAGTTAAACAAAATAAAATACCAATTCTGCAGAAAACCTCTCCTGTTTTTGTTAGGGTAATTGATGGTACTCACATTTTAAAAGGACCTATCACTCACCACACAATTCCATTATTAACCATCACACCTGATGGACACAAAGAGTTTCTTACATTTGACATTATTCCTAGTTCAATTCACCCTATAGTACTTGGTATACCCTGGTTACAAAAACATAACCCAACCATAGACTGGACACAAAATAAAATCACTTTCACCTCACAATATTGTCAAAAAACATGTTTCCCTTATGTCAATATTGGACACATAAGTCCTACATTACCACATGAATATCATGATTTCAATGATGTATTTAATCTCAAAAATGCTGAATCTCTCCCACCTCATAGGCATTTTGATTGCCCAATTGATACTAAACCAGGGATAGAGATACCATCTGGAAAAATATTTCCCCTCTCACAAAAAGAATTAAAACATCTAAGAGAATATTTGGATGAAAACCTAAGAAAAGGTTTTATATCCCCATCTTCATCACCAGTTGCTTCAGCCATTTTTTTTGTTACAAATAAAGATGGCACACTCAGACCAATAATTGATTATCGAGCCTTAAACGCAGTCACCATAAAAAATAGATATCCATTACCACTCATCCCGGAAATAATCGAACGACTAACAGGTGCAAACATCTTCACCAAGTTAGATCTAAAAGGTGCATACAATTTAATACGTATGAAATCTGGAGATGAGTGGAAGACAGCTTTCAAAACTAGATATGGGCTATTCCAATATAATGTTATGCCTTTTGGTTTGACAAACGCCCCCGCCACATTCCAGTTCTTTATAAATTAGATCTTTAAAGAACTTATGGATGTGTGCGTTATTGTTTATCTAGATGATATCCTCATCTATTCTAAAACTATTGAGGACCACAGAAAACATGTAAGATGGGTTCTCTCAACACTTCGTGAACATCAATTGTACGCCAAAATGGAAAAATGTCAGTTCCATAAAGACACTATTAAATTTTTGGGATATATAATTTCTCCCAATGGCATACAAATGGACCAAGAAAAGGTTACAGCCATAATCAATTGGCAAACACCTACAAATTTGAAATCTTTACAACGATTTTTAGGTTTCTCAAACTTTTATAGGAAGTTTATTAATCAATATTCCACTATTGTACAACCTTTAACAAGATTGACAGGTAAACAAAAATTTGTTTGGGATTCCAACGCTGATCGTGCTTTTCACGATTTGAAGCAAAAATTTACCACAGCACCAATTTTAAGAATACCTGATCCAGAATTGCCCTACACCTTGGAGGTAGATGCCTCAAATGTTGGAATTGGTGCAATATTAATGCAACCAGATAAACATGATAATCAACTTCATCCTATCGCTTATTTTTCTCGACGATTAACAACTGCAGAAACAAATTATTCAATAGGCGATAAGGAATTACTAGCCATGAAATCTGCAATGGAACATTGCCGTCATCTTTTGGAGGGGACTACAATTCCTTTCCAAGTTTTCACAGATCATAAAAATCTTCAATATTTGAAGAAAAATAAAACCTTATCTTCAAGACAGGTAAGATGGGCCCTTTTCTTGGACAGGTTTAATTTTCTACTAACTCATATTCCAGGTACGAAAAATGAAAAAGCAGATGCTTTATCACGTTCTTTTGAAACTCCAGAAGAGTCCCAAACAAACACATACATTATTCCACCAACTAAAATCATTGCAGCTACAGTTCTAGAGACATCTGACATCTACCAAGCACAACACGTGGATCATCAAATCCCACCTATTTGTACTCCAGACTCTGAATCTGGATTATATATGAAAAATGGGTTGTTTTATATTCCACCAACTTTAAGGAACCAGATTATCCATCAACATCATGATTCCCCTTTAGCCGGGCATCCAGACATTGAAAAAACAGCCGAACTAATAGGCAGGGAATACTGGTGGCCTCAGATGAAAACTTCCATTCATTCTTACGTGATAAATTGTGACATCTGTGCAAAGAAAAAGAAAGAACATCATAAGCCCTATGGTCTCTTGACACCATTACCAATACCTATAAAACCTTGGGATATGATTGGAATTGACTTTATTGTAGATTTACCAATTTCAAATGGTCATAATACCATAATGGTTGTAGTGGACCATTTAACCAAAATGGCCCATTTCATCCCATTAAAACGAATTCCAACTGCTTCTACTACCGCAAAATACTTCCATAGTCATGTAGTTAAATTACATGGTTTACCAGCATCCATTGTAACTGATCGAGGAAGTCAGTTCACATCTAAATTTTGGAGATATTTATGTAAAGCTTTACAAATTACACTCATACTAACGACAGCGTTTCATCCACAGTCAAATGGTCAAACGGAACGTTTGAATCAAACTCTTGAACAGTACTTGAGATGTTTTATTTCATCTCAACAGGATGATTGGTTAGATTGGTTGCCTAGTGCAGAATTTGCCTATAACAATTCGATCAATACTTCAACAAAAGTCTCTCCCTTTTACGCAACCTATGGCTTTCATCCACGTACATATCCAAATACTATTACTTCTTCTCATTCTCCGTCAGTTTCCAACTACACTGACTCTTTGAAAGAAGTTATGGAAACTTTACAGGATCATTTGGTTTCTGCCAAAGAAGCCCAGAAAAAATACTACGATAGAAAGAGAATACCATCTCCAGTATACAAACCTCAAGATATGGTATGGTTATCGACGAAGAATATCAGATTACCTGTACCAAGCAAAAAACTTGCTGATCAGTATATAGGACCATTCCCAATACTCAGCGTAATAAATGAAAATGCGGTGACTCTGAAATTACCTGCCGCAATGAAAATTCATCCCTCATTCCATGTGTCATTGGTAAAGCCTTATCTGGGGACTACGCCCCCGTCCACTGACACTTCCATTCTCCCATTACCCGATCCTCTGGATTACGAAGTGGATGGGGTTTTGGATTCTAGATATCGTAGAAAAACCCTTGAATACTTGGTACATTGGAAAGATTATGGAGATGATGAGAATTCATGGGTTCCTCTCCGTGATCTAAATGCACCTGATTTGTTGAAGGACTTTCATGTTCGTTTCCCCTTTAAGCCGGGTCCTCGGACTGCTGGGAGGCCCTCTTGAATGGGGGGATCTGTCAGCACTAACCATTTAAGACTTTAAGACAAGTTCTCCTCCCCTCAGGTATTCTATTTAAGCACACTTTACCCATAAGACATTGCTTGATTATTAAAGAGCTATAGAGACTGCTAGTTGTCTCTTTATTTTCTAAAAGAATATTAAGCTTGGAGCGTTCTAATTTGAGATTTATCCAACTCTCTCAATTTTCATGCTCATTCTGAATCCTTTATTCTAAAGGTTTACACATAACTAAATATTTTATCTACTAACCAGAAGGGGAGATCTAACTTTCTATTTCTCAAGCAGCTGTGTTTAGCTGCATCTCTCCACAAAACTCCATAGCACCGGACGCACAGACTAGTGCTGACGTCATCTCCGACTCACTGTTTGCACTGCGCAGCACGCCAGAGTTGATCACACGCTGCAGACATCAGACGCCGCTCTCCTGTCTCCTCAGTTACTGAACTGATCTCCATATCCAAGTAAGACACGCTGTTAAATTCTATCTATAACCTCTCATTCAAGGTATGTGCCCCACCGTATAATTTCTTAAAGCATGCTAGGACATTATTAAAGGGGTAATGCATTACTGAAAAATCAGAAGTACTAAATGACTTTGACGATTGTTTTCTGTGCTCACTATTAATTTGTATCAGGCATCTCTTGATTATTTCTTACACTGAATCACCAATCCTTTTCATTATATTCAGAGATATTAGTACTTCTCATCAAAACCTCATTCTTTAACATACTCTGTTTATTCCTAATCATATTATATGAGTCAGCCACAACTAAAGAGAATCATAGTTGTGACATTAACTATTAATCCATTATTAAAATTGAATTCACACAGGTTCCTTATATCTAAGTAATGATATAATGGTGATTGTGGATTCATACAAAACCTTTCAAGGTAATAATCAAATGATTACTGAGAATGTTAGAAATTTATACCTGTTTCCTCACAGACACTGTGCCCTGGCAGGCAGGCAGGCAGGCACTGAAACGCACACGTGTGAAGGAAACTGTCTGCTATTATTTAACACAGTCAAAAAAGTGTTGTTGTTTTTTAAATGTACACTACTGTTACACCAGATATGAGTTGCACTGGGGTGACACTGTGCCCTGGCAGGCAGGCACTGAAACGCACACGTGTGACGGAAACTGACTGCTATTATTTAACACAGTCAAAAAAGTGTTGTTTTTTTTAAATCTACACTACTGTTACACCAGATATGAGTTGCACTGGGGTGACACTGTGCCCTGGCAGGCAGGCACTGAAACGCACACGTGTGACGGAAACTGACTGCTATTATTTAACACAGTCAAAAAAGTGTTGTTTTTTTTAAATCTACACTACTGTTACACCAGATATGAGTTGCACTGGGGTGACACTGTGTCCTGGCAGGCAGGCAGGCACTGAAACGCACACGTGTGAAGGAAACTGACTGCTATTATTTACCAAAGTCAAAAAAGTGTTGTTTTTTTTAAATCTACATTACTGTTACACAAGATTTGAATTGCACTGGGGTGACACTGTGCCCTGGCAGGCAGGCACTGAAACGCACATGTGTGAAGGAAACTGACTGCTATTATTTAACACAGTCAAAAAAGTTTTTTTTTTTTAAATCTACACTACTGTTACACCAGTTATGAGTTGCACTGGGGTGACACTGTGCCCTGGCAGGCAGGCACTGAAACGCACACGTGTGAAGGAAACTGACTGCTATTATTTAACTCAGTCAAAAAAGTTTTTTTTTTTTTTTTTTTAAATGTACACTACTGTTACACCAGATATGAGTTGCACTGGGGTGACACTGTGTCCTGGCAGGCAGGCACTGAAACGCACACGTGTGAAGGAAACTGACTGCTATTATTTAACACAGTCAAAAAAGTGTTGTTTTTTTTTTTTTAAATGTACACTACTGTTACACCAGATATGAGTTGCACTGGGGTGACACTGTGCCCTGGCAGGCAGGCACTGAAACGCACACGTGTGAAGGAAACTGACTGCTATTATTTAACACAGTCAAAAAAGTGTTTTTTTTTTTTTAAATCTACACTACTGTTACACAAGATATGAATTGCACTGGGGTGACACTGTGCCCTGGCAGGCAGGCACTGAAACGCACACGTGTGAAGGAAACTGATTGCTATTATTTAACACAGTCAAAAAAAGTGTTTTTTTTTTTTTAAATCTACATTACTGTTACACAAGATATGAGTTGCACTGGGGTGACACTGTGCCCTGGCAGGCAGGCACTGAAACGCACACGTGTGAAGGAAACTGATTGCTATTATTTAACACAGTCAAAAAAAGTGTTGTTTTTTTTTTAAATCTACACTACTGTTACACCAGATATGAGTTGCACTGGGGTGACACTGTGCCCTGGCAAGCAGGCACTGAAACGCACACGTGTGAAGGAAACTGACTGCTATTATTTAACACAGTCAAAAAAGTGTTGTTTTTTTTAAATCTACACTACTTTTACACAAGATATGAATTGCACTGGGGGGACACTGTGCCCTGGCAGGCAGGCACTGAAACGCACACGTGTGAAGGAAACTGACTGCTATTATTTAACACAGTCAAAAAAGTGTTGTTTTTTTTAAATCTACACTACTTTTACACAAGATATGAATTGCACTGGGGTGACACTGTGCCCTGGCAGGCAGGCACTGAAACGCACACGTGTGAAGGAAACTGACTGCTATTATTTAACACAGTCAAAAAAGTGTTGTTTTTTTTAAATCTACACTACTTTTACACAAGATATGAATTGCACTGGAGTGACACTGTGCCCTGGCAGGCAGGCACTGAAACGCACACGTGTGAAGGAAACTGACTGCTATTATTTAACACAGTCAAAAAAGTGTTGTTTTTTTAAAATCTACACTACTTTTACACAAGATATGAATTGCACTGGGGTGACACTGTGCCCTGGCAGGCAGGCACTGAAACGCACACGTGTGAAGGAAACTGACTGCTATTATTTAACACAGTCAAAAAAGTGTTGTTTTTTTTAAATCTACACTACTGTTACACCAGATATGAGTTGCACTGAGGTGACACTGGGCCCTGGCAGGCAGGCACTGAAACGCACACGTGTGAAGGAAACTGTCTGCTATTATTTAACACAGTCAAAAAAGTGTTGTTTTTTTTAAATCTACACTACTGTTACACCAGATAAGAGTTGCACTGGGGTGACACTGTGCCCTGGCAGGCAGGCAGGCACTGAAACGCAGACGTGTGAAGGAAACTGACTGCTATTATTTAACAAAGTCAAAAAAGGGTTGTTTTTTTTTTAAATGTACACTACTATTACACAAGATATGAATTGCACTGGGGTGACACTGTGCCCTGGCAGGCAGGCACTGAAACGCACACGTGTGAAGGAAACTGACTGCTATTATTTAACACAGTCAAAAAAGTGTTGTTTTTTTTAAAATCTACACTACTGTTACACCAGTTATGAGTTGCACTGGGGTGACACTGTGCCCTGGCAGGCAGGCACTGAAACGCACACGTGTGAAGAAAACTGACTGCTATTATTTAACACAGTCAAAAAAGTGTTTTTTTTTTTTTTAAATGTACACTACTGTTACACCAGATATGAGTTGCACTGGGGTGACACTGTGCCCTGGCAGGCAGGCACTGAAACGCACACGTGTGAAGGAAACTGACTGCTATTATTTAACACAGTCAAAAAAGTGTTGTTTTTTTTAAATCTACACTACTGTTACACCAGATATGAGTTGCACTGGGGTGACACTGTGCCCTGGCAGGCAGGCAGGCACTGAAACGCACACGTGTGAAGGAAACTGACTGCTATTATTTAACAAAGTCAAAAAAGTGTTTTTTTTTTTAAATGTACACTACTGTTACACCAGATATGAGTTGCACTGGGGTGACACTGTGCCCTGGCAGGCAGGCACTGAAACGCACACGTGTGAAGGAAACTGACTGCTATTATTTAACACAGTCAAAAAAGTGTTTTTTTTTTTTTTTAAATCTACACTACTGTTACACCAGATATGAGTTGCACTGGGGTGACACTGTGCCCTGGCAGGCAGGCACTGAAATGCACACGTGTGAAGGAAACTGACTGCTATTATTTAACACAGTCAAAAAAAGTGTTTGTTTTTTTTAAATCTACACTACTGTTACACCAGATATGAGTGGTGGCACTGGGCAAGTGGGCACAGTATACGCTGTGAGCCTGACACACGCTGGCAGGCAAGCAACTGCAATTAGATTACACAGGAAAAAAAAAAACTGACTGATGTTCTAGACCTAAAAAGGGCTTTTTGGGGTGCAGTCCTTACAGCAGAGATCAGATGAGTCCTTCAGGACTGTAGTGGACACTGAATACACTAGCCTAGCTATTGATTTCCCTATTAAATCAGCAGCAGCTACACTGTCCCTCCTCTCTCTCTAAGAATGCAGCTTCCAAATTAATCTAAAATGGATGCTGTCCAGGAGGTAGGAGGGTCTGGGAGGGAGGGTCTGCTGCTGATTGGCTGGAATGTTTCTGCTGACTGTGAGGTACAGGGTCAAAGTATTACTCAATGATGACGAATAGGGGGCGGATCGAACATCGTATATGTTCGCCCACCGCGGCGAACGCGAACAAGCTATGATCGCCGGGAACTATTCACCGGCAAACTATTCGCGACATCACTACTGCTCACAGATATTTGCCCGGGGCTCCAGTGCCAAGCTAACTCATGAATACCATTGTGGTTTAGGTTAGATTGTCTCTTTGGGGAGTCATAACTTTTTAGGGAATCCCTTATCGTCAACAAGCTGTATGGCTCTACTATAGGGCTCGTCCATGCCCGTAGTTGTGAGGGGTTAGTAGTATTGTATGAGTCTGTGGATACAGCCAACACCTGAGCCACCATTACACTTGCAGTCTGGTTCTGGTCAGGATTGGTTAATCTCAACAGTTTCTGTTCCAGCGTGTCTCCCCCATCCACCCGGAAACATTCAGTCACTGCAACTCTATCAGTGTGTCCTAGCTTGAAGTCAGACTTACTGTTCACAACAACCTCAATGTTGACTACCTCATATTTTTTTGTGTGGGCGCAGCAAGCTGGGTCCTTCTGCTCACTCTCTCCTAGTAGTGATAGCCTAGATACACTCTGTAAAGGCACGTAGCACTTATATGTATGTCCAGGTATGGTTTACTCTTCATCTGAGTTCTCCCTATGACACGTTACCTTCAAGGCAGTCCCATGTAGGCTTGGAGAGTTTTAAGTTCGTAAACACATTGCTAGGTCAGGTGCCAGCTATAGCCTTATCTGCTAAGCAGTCTACTAAGCTTAATTTTCCTGCAATGTTATGCAAATTCCCTTGAATCGGTGAGGGTCTTATTTTGGGCTTGGGAGTACAAATACTGCCCCACTCTCTTGCCAAATGATCGGAAAGACAATTAAGCTGTTCATCCAATATCCTGTATATAACTGTCAGGAGCGTTGTAGCAGTAGGGTCCATCTTGTTCTGATGAATGATTATCAGTATGGTCTCTCACTAATTTGTGAGCTAGAGAAATTATACAGTCCAACTGTGACTGTCCTACCCGGATGACCAGGGGGGGGGGGGGTGTTGAGGTCTCATAAGTAGGCCGCTGCCTGAGACCTCAATGGTCCAGATCAGCCCTCTCCAGGGTCATAAATTCAGCAAATCTGGTATTATTTGATGCAGTAGTTCATACACTCCAAGTAGATGTAATCCAAAAATGCTGCCTGTAGCTGGTTATAATCAGTGGATTATTACCAGTTTTTGCCAGGAGCTTCTGATGTTGTGTCCGAACACGGACGCTGCCTAGACACGCCCCCTAGGAACAGTTTTTTTATGTGGCCATCATCCGGTGTAGCCAAGCTCCACCCCTAGAGCCCTTAAAACTTTTCAATGCAATTTTTTAACAGTGTTATTAGGAGTGTAACTGTACTGTTAAATGTATTTTAATGTGTTTTGTGCAACTTTATTGTCTCACGTAACAGTTAACCAGAGCTCTGAAGTCTCCTTAACCTGACGCACGTTAAATTTTATTGCGCTCCATCGAACACTTTTACTTTCAATATGCTAACTATTTCCATTGTGCGCAAAGAGCCTTAAAATACCCCATATTGCTTGCGTGCTACAATTAGCGCACCACTCATAATCTGGACCTTAATGGGTTCCTTAAACCTCCAAATGGTGCCCTCTTCAAATTAGCAATATCCACTTCAAACAATGAAAAAACTATTCTTAATGTGATTCAATTTCTTCAACCTGGTACTTTCAATAAATGCCAGAACTAAGGATTCCCCATCTAATGAACTCAAGATAGAAACTGCTTTGAATAATAATACTGCAACTTTGTTTCTTTCACCTTGTAGATGTTTGGATGCTCTTGCTTTGAGGGTTTAAATTGATATGCTAACCCATGGTCCATTTTGACATGATCAGACTTTGGTGTCATAATTGCTGGATCCTTATAGGAATATATTTTGTATTCCAGAATTATTTTGCCTTCTATTAATAAAGACAAAGAAATGTATCACTGCAGACAAATACCATGAATATGGATAGTTTACTTTTCAAAGTTTTCTAACTGGCCATAGCAAAATGGATACTTTAAACATAGCCAATATGCTTTCCAGGAATTATGTCCTTGAATTGCAAAAGAAAATAACTTTTTTCTAACAAAGTATACATTTTAAATTATTTTTTAAAAAAAGTAAATTTTGTATGAGGATATTTTGTAATGCAGTGTTTAATTGATGATATAACTATGCATCTACAAAGGATATTTTAATATTCAATTGTCACACATTTGGAAGGTATTTAAGAAATAACCCTGCTCTCATATACTTCTATAATGTCTATAATGTATAGATTTTAACACTTTCATATTTCCTTGAAAAAAAAACAAAAAAACACAAATTTAAAATAGTATTTTTGTTGTGCCTTTTCTTATTTTTTAAATAAAAGATCAGACTGATAAATTAATCATATTCTGTTTTTCCTAGAAACGCCTGTAATGAATTAGTAATCCATTTCATCAGCTTTCCATCTGGAACAGACTGTACATTGCTATTGCACAATCAAGACAGTAATTTCCTGGAATTTAATAATCTAAACCCTAACATTGTACATGATTTGAGAGTAAAATATTTCAAACATGTTTATCTTACAAGGAGTTCAGGTAAAATTAAATAGTTGTTTTGAATTTTGCGTTGCGGATGACATATATTTGGCAACTTTGCTATTTTAGTAGAAGTAAATAGAAATGTAATAGTTTGCATGAAATTCCAATCACTCTGTGGATGCGCTTATCTTTTGCCTAAACAAATATCTTGATTTATGTATCCAGTTAAACCTTTTTTTATTTTTGTTTGTTTTTGGATCAAGCAAGAATCATCCATTAGTGCAACAGTAATGTTTATCTTAGCCCAGGTGTCTAATAATGGGAAAGTCAAGCTTACAGCCAATACAAACTTTCTCAAGATGAGTAACAAAAGTAAATTCACTGACTGCATAGTGTAAACCATTTCAATGTAGCTTTACATTTATTTACTAAAATGCATGGGTGTACAACATTTTCCTGTTAAAATGATATGGAAGTCAAAAATAAACTTGCATTATTCAGACAGGCAATACAATTAAACAAAAACAACAAAACTTTCCAATGATACTTTGACCCTATTCCATGACGGCATACTGAGGTAGACTAAGAAGTGTGCATGTGTCAAGTGCCTGCAGTTGTGTCTAGCAATGTTATACTAACATCCTGTAGAGGGAGCTTTAGCTGCAGCAGGCAATGCTGACTGACAGCAGTGAACACCCATAGCTCTGCCTCCTTACTGCTACAGCATACTTTCTGTGGATGTCTCCTATCCAAAGATATATGCACTCTCAGCTTGTGATCAGACTTCTTTATTAAATAGTGCTCCTAGCTATACAGCTCACATGTTCTCTAGTTTAGAATGGCTACACTCTAAAGCTCTCTCTAAAGGTTGACCTACCTGTAAGGCCCATGTTGGAATTGTTTTTTCCGCTCTAAAGTATGCTGAACAACTTGAAGACATCAAAAATGTATGCTGTTCTTCCCCTATAAATATAAAAGTAAAACTAGATACTGCACATACATTCAGCTGGACAGCCTCAACCACGCCCACAGTAGGCTCTCCCCATCTATGGCACTTGACTTGGCTCAATGCTGCCACAACATGTTGGGATACAATTTTATGTCTCCTATATCTATATTTACTTGTTGATCTGTCTATTCTGGATAAAAAAAAGACTAAATAAAATAGCATTTGGGTAAGAAGAGCACCAGATAAAAAAAAGCTATTGAGCATTGTATTGTGCACCAAACCAACATTTCCAAGAGGTTTTCCAGGACAGGGAGGTAAGGGGAATTTGTGGGTGATGGCCCAACAGGAGGGGTGGCTCCCATGGCTCCCATGTATTTGATGTAGGCGGGCCAAGCATGTCATTTGCAGGACTGGCCAAAGCCAGAATAAAGCAGGGGCAGTCCATGGAAACTAGTACATGGTTTAAAATGTATTCTTTTTCTGAAGGACAAATGTTGGGTATCATATCCCTTTAAGACAAAATCTTGATATTCTAAAGTCTCAAGCTGTTTACTGTCCCTTTAATCAAATCTCTAAATCACCTTGCAGTCTGGAGTCTATAATGACTTTTTTGTTTTGGATTGTTGTGACACCTGCACACAGTAAATATTTACACAATAGATATAGATAAATTAAAAACAGGTAGTAGGTGCCTATATAACATTTTGTTAACATTGATGACCTTATCTCTTATTTTTGTCTTGTAGCCTCAAACACAAAACAGACACCCTCTGCTTGACTTCTCTGTTCTGTGTTTTTTTTCTTATCTCTCAGTCTCCATATACAACAAATATATACAGTATCTTTGTATAATTACTTTGCAAGGAAAAAAAGAAGTCTGAATCTGACAGAGGAGGAAGGAGGCAGCAGGGAACAGACAGGACAGAGGATGCAGCATGAAGGAGCGATGATAGAGGAGGGAGGAGAGAAGAGGTAGCGTGAAGCACGGAGGACAGAGGAGGTAGCATGAAGCAGGGAGGATAAAGCAGAAAGGAGGCAGTTTTACCAGAGGGAGCATGAAGCATGGAGTTTTAAAGGATGGAGGAGGGAGTTTTACAGGAGGTAGGAGAAAGGAGGGAGTTTTACAGGAGGGAGGAGAAAGGAGGGAGTTTTAAAGGAGGAAGCAAGGATGTCCTAAACTGGACACAGTATGTTTGAGGAACTGTCAGACCGACAAGAGAAACTCCAAAATGGTCTGCTCCACTAATCACTCACATTCCTAGGAAAAGTTCCCCCATATTTGCTGTTAGTGAGCCATATTGTGGTGTGAAAAGTATAATGTTCCATCTTGTTATACACCGTGCCGAGCATGCGTGTTATATACGGAGCAGTATAATTTGGTGGCCATCTTAGTGAGCCACCTACCAGAAGTCCCTCTGTGCACATTTTCTCTGTTTTAATCAAATCTGTGTTCTAGTAATTAAATTCACAGTTTATTTACTATCACCTAGATTATGAGTTTTGCACTAAACAGGGTGCGAAACTAACGACAAAAAGTTGCGTTATTTCACTCTTGATAGCGCTGCCATTGCAAATTACTGAAAAGCCTCCATGTGCGTGCGATATATTGGTGTTAAGCTCCATACCGCACAAAATCCAAGGGCTGATTTGACGTGCTTGTGCACGCTTTCCCCCATAGAAATCAATGGGGAGAGAGTGTTAGAAAAAAAACTAACACCTGAAGTGCGGAATGAAAAATCTCTGTAATGCAACCCCATTGATGTCTATGGGGAAAAAAAAGTTACGTTTAAACCTAACATAAACCCCAAGTTTAAATACCCCTAATCCGCCGCCTAATCCGTCGTCCCCGACATCGCCAACACTATAATAAAGCCCTAAGATTTAAAAAAAAAAAACTCACCCCAAAAAAATAAAAATAAAACCTAACACTTACCCCAGAATATCTACTCACGGTTCCTGAAGTCCGGACATCCATCTTCATCCAGGCGGCAGAAGTCTTTATCCATCTCGGGGACGTCTTCTATCTTCATCCCGGTGGCGCGGAGCGAAGCTATCATTTCAGAAGCTCTCATCCTATTGGCTGTTTTAAACAGCCAATAGGATTTCAGAAGCTCTCATCCTATTGGCTGATTACATTTGAAGAATCAAATCAGCCAATAGGAATGCAAGGTACACCATTTTGAAACGGCTACCTTGCATACCTTGCACGGCTGTGACCAATGTGAGTGGGTGGCAGATTAGGGGTTTAAAGGTTTATTTAATAGTAGCGATGTGGGTGGGCGGCAGATTAGGGGTTATTACGTTTTAATAAGTTTTAAACCTTTTTGTTTTGCAGAATCCATAACTACTGATCTCAGATGGCAAAATGAATCGTGTTGGTATAGGCTGTAACGCAAGTATTTTAGCCTAAACGCACAACCTGTAATACCGGCGCTATGAAAATCCCACACAAAAACTTAATTTTTTTGAGTAAGGAATGGACATTGCGTTACAGGCTAAATGCTTGCGGTATAGCTATACCGACATGACTCGTAATATGCGTTCCATTTTTTCAGCGTTAAAAGCCGTACCGCAACACTTGTAATCTAGCCATTGAAATTAATGTTACCAAAGTATAATTGTTTCTATTTGATTTTGTTGGTGTTTTAATTAAAAAGTACTACATGAGTAGCATGAGAAGCCCTGAATATTAAAAAACAGTAAAGTTGAAATTGAACTTTAGATAGAGTGTGCCATTTTAAAACAACTTTCCAATTTATTTCTAGTATCTAATTTGCTTCATTCTTTTTATATCCTTAAATGAAGAGCACCCTAGGTAGTATCAGAAGCAGCAATGCACTGCTAGGAGCTAGCTGCTGATTGATGTCTGCATATATCATTGGCTCACCCAACGTGTTCAGCTAGCTCCCAGTAGTGCATTGTTGCAAATTTGATAATAGAAGAAAATTGAAAGGTCTCGTAAAATTACATATTCTGTTCAAATCAACCAATAGAATTTTAGTAGCTTTCATCCTATTGGCTTATTTGAACAGCCAATAGGATTTGAGTAGCTCTCATCCTATTGGCTGATTTGAATTTGAAGAATCAAATTAGCCAATAGGAATTCAAGGAACACCATCTTTAATTGCGTACCTTGAATTCACTATGCAGTCTACGGCGGCGACCATATGAAGAGGATCCTCCACGCTCCATGGCTCCACGGTCACCGGTCTTCAGTTCCAGGGTCGCCGGTCTTCAGCTCCAGGGTCTCCGGTCTTCAGCTCCGCGGTCATCGGTCTTCAGCTCTGCCCTCCGCTTTGTGTTCCTGGAAGAAGAAAGAAGAGGGCCCGCTTGGAAGAAGACTTCACCGCCTGGAACAGGACCTTCTCCGCCGGACTTCAGGAACGGTGAGTACCAACCTAGGGGTTAGACTTAGGTTTTTTTAAGGTTTTTTTTTGGGCGGGGTTGTTTTATTTAAATTAGGGATGGGCAGTAAAAGGCAATGCCCAAACAAATGCCCTTTTAAGGGCAATGGGTAGTTTAGGTTTTTTAGTGTTAGGTACTTTTATTTTGGGGGGGTTTGGTGGGGGGGGGGTTACTGTAAGTGGGGACTTTGTGTATTTTTAATGTCAAAGAGCTGTTTATCTTGGGGCGAGAGAGAGCAAAAGAGAAGGGGGAGAGATCAAAAGAGAAGGGGGAGAGATCAAAAGAGAAGGGGGAGAGATCAAAAGAGAAGGGGGAGAGAGAGCAAAAGAGAGGGGGAGAGAGAGCAAAAGAGAGAGGGGAAAGAGTGCAAAAGAGGGGGGAGAGAGAGCAAAAGAGAGGGGGGAGAGAGAGCAAAAGGGGTGGTGAAAGAATCCCCCTGGATGGATTCTTTCACCACCCTACTTTTTTCGAAATCCACCTGGATGCAGCATAAGCTGCATTCAGGTGGATTCCAAAAATGACAGGGTGGTGAAAGAATCCACCTGGATGCAGCGTAAGCATAAGCTGCATCCAGGTCGATTCCAAAAATGGCAGGGTGGTTCCGTCACCACTATAGACTGCCCTTCCGAAAATGGCAGGGTGGTTCAGTGGTTCCGTCACCACTATAGACTGCCCTCTGGGCAGGCTTTCCCAATAGTCTTAGAATAATTGCACATTGCATTCCAGGTCTCCAGTGCCTCTGGTGGGAGGTGAAAAGCATCATTTGCTAGGGTAAGTTATAGGAAAAACATAAATATTGCTATGTTTTATTGAACATTTTGGGCTTGAAATAAACCATTATTATTAATAACATAGCACAGAACTACATGAATAACTCTTGTGCACCTGAGACCTAGCATACCATCAGCATTTTACTGCACCCCCCCCCCCCCCAAGAGAAGTCTGTTATGTGAAGGATTTAACGCATCCGCAATATTTGACATGCAGATGTTAGCGTAGCCTAGACTATCACTCAAGTGCTAAAGAAGAACTTTGAACTTATAATATGAATTAAAAAAATATGTTTGAGCTATGTTTGAATAGAGTCAAAAGAAGCACCATAAGGAGCACTCGCTTACAGAGTGTACATATACCTAGTAGGCAAAGTTACATGAATGACACAGAAAAAATTAACTTTTATTAATATCAAAATTAAAAATCTGTAGATTACGGAAATATATCCACAAGACAAACACACATAAAACTCAGTCACATGAGGGTTGTGATAATAGTTCAGAGGTGGTGCATAAACTGACATATAACCTCTATGACTGAGATAAAGTATTTGTATATTGTTCAATCACAATGGTACTGAGTATTTGATGCGCAGCACGAAAGGTGCCAGGGAACTCTTATGACATTGTTGGTGCCCTTTTACAACTTACTGATATTCGGTCACCCACCACTTCTTTTAAGTCATCATCAGTTCTTAGAATATTACAGTGTTTAGTCAAAATTGTCGTAATCTCGTTATGTCTGTCATTATATGTTGTGACAAATCTTACTTTTCTCTTTTCTTTTTAGGTAAGCATTCTTAATCACTTTGCAAGTGTATCCCCTTGACTCTGTTTCAGTTCCTTAGATCTTTTTAAAAACATTTGAAGGTCTGAGCAATTTCTTTTTAGACGCAGAAATTCCCCAACTGGTATAGCTTTTCTGGTTGGCCATGAATGACAGCTATTAAATTCCAAGATGGAGTTTGTAGCTGTAGATTTCCTAATTAGATCTGTATTCAAATGTCCTGAACTATCCTTGTAGATCTTAATATCCAAGAAATCCACCTCATTCGAACTTATGTGGTAGGTTCATTTTAGATTCAAATCGTTGTTCAATTTGTTTATACATTCCTTGAAAAGGGACTCCCCACCCTTCCACAAAATTAACAGATCATCTATATACCTGACTCATAGTATAACGTTATCAGTGTATTCTGTCAGTATATCCCCAAACACCACCTCACATTCCAACCAACCCAGGTAGATGTTGGCGTACGTGGGTGCACAGGAAGATCCCATGGCTGCTCCTTGGGTTTGATGGTAACAGCGATCGTTAAATACAAGGTAATTGTGCTCCAAGAGAAATTTGAGTAATTTTAGTATAAAATTATTTCTTTCTTGTTTGTCATTGGCCTCCATGTTCAGGAAATATTTGATTGCATTACATCCCTTATCGTGTTTGATAGATGTATAAAGAGACTCAACATCACATGTAATCAGTAATGTGTTATCTTCAATTATAACACCTTCTATTTTCCCTAACACATCCATGGTGTCTCTAACATAGTAGGGCAAATTCAATACAATCCTTCTCAAACATAAATCTAGGAATTGGGTTGCTGATTCGCATAAGTTGCCTATACTCAACACAATGGGTCACCCAGGTGGTTTATCCCTATTTGTATGTACCTTGAGGAGTAAATAAAAAGTGGAGATCTTTGGACATGTGACATTGAGAAAGTCCCACTCTTTTTCTGTAATGCGACCTTGTATTTTTGCACTTCCTATCAGGATATGGTATTTGCTCAAAAAGTCCTCTGTAAGATTTGAAAATAATAATTTGTAACAAGCCTTATCACTGAGTTGCCTCATTGCTTATTTTATGTATAGTTCCTTATCCCATATCACAATATTCCCACCCTTGTCAGATGGTTTTATAAGGACATCTTCCCATCCCTGTATCAATGTCAAGGCTAGTCTCTCATTTTTAGTTGAGTTACTGGTTGATACATCATCTATTGTTAGTAATTCTTTTGTAACTACCTTTAGAAACACCTCAATCATGGAATATCATCTATTGTTAGTAATTCTTTTGTAACTACCTTTAGAAACACCTCAATCATGGAATATCTTGTGAGTTGTGGCATAAACTGGGATTTTTTTCTAAGTTTCTTAACAAGATTATCATAATTGTGTGCTGTCAAACCTTCTTAACTTTCCTCTAAGAGGTCAGTGAGAGTGTCTAATGTTTGAGAGTATGTATAACCTGTATCCTCGTGTTTGCAATAGATTTTCTTTAGTGTTAATTTGCAGCAGAATAAATTCAAATCTTTTATCAATGCAAATTGATCTAGAGCGGGAGTGGGAGAGAAAGACAGACCCTTAGATAGAACTTGAATATGAGATTGTGTTAAAATTCTGTTAGATATATTAATTATTTGTACATCTTTTGTCTCTGGAGTCACCATCTTGGCCTCCTGGACCAATCTTCCAATCTCCTGTACTGATTGTCTGGTCTGTAGCCCCATCTTGTTCTTTCCCGGAGTGCTCTTTCTCCCTCTCCTCCTTGTTTCTCTCTTGTTTGTCTGATTGCTGTTGGTTTTCTCTCTCTCTCTCTAAAAAAGAACTCTGTTGTTTAGTCTCAGTGACACAAGTAGTCTCATTATCACCGTTCTTCGATAAATGGAGGAGTCGTTGTCTGACATAGGGGCCGATTTATCAATGTCTGGCAGACATGATATGCTGAAGCGTATCATGTCTGCCAGACAATGCTGAATACCGACAGCATACGCTGTCAGCATTTAACATTGCACAAGCAGTTAAATGGTGAACTGGTAAACTGGTGAACTGCTTGTGCAACGCTGTCCCTGCAGATTTGTGGCCAATCGGCCGCTAGCAGGGGGTGTCAATCAACCCGATCATACACGATCGTGCGGATTGATGTCTGCAGTCTCAGAGGTCGCGGACCAGTTAAGGAGCAGCGGTCTTAAGACTGCTGCTTCATAACTGCTGTTTCCGGCGAGCCTGACCGCACGGAAACAGGGGCATCAGGGGCCATTCGGCCCTTGATAAATCGGCCCCATAGTGTTGGGTTTCATAGGCAGTAGTGAGTTAATTTGCCTCCATCTAAGGAGTCTGTCATCCCACGTAAATATTCTACCTTTTTCAAAATCTTTAAAGTCCCTTTTAATTTTGGCACACTTTGTATAATCACAGATTCTTTTTTGTCTAATTCCTGTCTAAGTGTCTTGTACGCAGCTTTGAATTTGTCCAGAGATTCAAATTTATTTAGCTAAGAGTTCCAATCCCTGATTTGTTTATCTAGTTCTGTTATTACTTAATTCTCATAATCTGAGAGAATAGCTACCAAGACCTCAGAACAGTTAATGAGCACTTATTCCCACTTGTCTTTATATGAATCAATGTGAAAATAATTAATTAATTGTCACTGAGCACCCTCCATATATTCTTGTGTGGATTAATGTCTGAAACACAGTTTCACACACATCATTGTGTAACTTGTAATCTAGGCCTTTATGAGGAATTAAAGCGTGTGTTTAATATTCCTTTAAAATTAATGGGACATTTCCTTTTTGTTGATTTAATGTTCTTTCAAACAATATCAGAACAACTAAACACAGTTCACATTCTGTGTAGAGTTTTTTCTAACCAGTAACTATAGTAGCTTTGCGTAACCAATAAATACATGATAAAAATACAATGCAAAAGCACATAGTCTGAACTTCAAATGAATAGTAGGTTTTTTTCTAACAAATTACAAACAGCTAGATTACAAGGTATGGCGTTATGGCTGCTCGCTAATTTTGTGTACGTTATTTTTATTGCTCACCTTTCATAGCGCTGCTATTACAGGTTTTGAAAAAGCAGGCTTGCGCGGGCGATATGGTGGTGTTGAGCTCCATACCTTACCCAAATACAAGTGCTACTTTAACCTGCTCGTGCACGATTTCAACATAGACATCAATGGGGAGAGTCGGCTAAAAAAGCCTAACACCTGCAATTGCAGAATGAAAAGCTCAGTAACGCAGTCCCATTGATGTCTATGGGGAAAGAAAAGTTACGTTTAAACCGAACACCCTAACATAAAAACCACAACATTGCCGGCACCTAAATAAAACTATTAACCCCTAATCTGCCGCCCCCGACATCGCCGGCACCTAAATAAAACTATTAACCCCTAATCTGCCGCCCCCGACATCACCGCCACCTACATTACAGTTATTAACCCCTAATCTGCCGCCCCCGACATCACCGCCACCTACATTACAGTTATTAACCCCTAATCTGCTGGCCCTAACATCGCCGCCACCTACATTACAATTATTAATCCCTAATCTGCCGCCCCCAACATCGCCGCCACTATACTAAAGTTATTAACCCCTAAACCTCTGACCTCCCACATCACTAACACTACATAAATATATTAACCCCTAAACCTAACCCTAACGTAACCCTAACCCTAAGCATAACCCTAACACCCCTTAACTTAAATATAATTAAAATAAATCTAAATAAAACTTACAATTATTACCTAAATAATTCCTATTTAAAACTAAATACTTACCTGTAAAAAAAAACTAAGATAGCTACAATATAACTAATAGTTACATCGTAGCTATCTTAGGTTTTATTTTTATTTCACAGGTAAGTTTGTATTTTAACTGGGTGTTTTGTTTTTCATTGCAGATAGTGGAAAGGTTGTGTGTTTTCATCTGATCATGGAGTGCTATCTGAGGAAAAACCTGCCTTATTTGGCTGGAGTAAGTGCTTTAGATCCTGATTTACACAGAAGAGGGGGGCACATGATCAGATGTGAACACTAGGAATCGAATAATGTTTAAAGTTTTCTCTTATATGTTGCGGGGGCCACACAAATCTAGCTTGTTTGCCCCTTTCTCCATTGTGGGTATAACCAGGGGGAGGTGCATGTTCTCATCTGACCATAAAATGTTATTACAAAATACTTGCCTTATTTGGCTAGAGCAAGAGCCTTAGATCCTGGAAAACTAGAGGCCTTGGTGAGTGGTCAGATGGGAACATTAAGAGACAGGTTATTAGCAAAAAATGTATAGCATCCCCTCTTATATCTTGCTGAAGACACGCTTGACAATTGATATAAGGTTGATTTAAGCATGTTTAGTATACTTGTTAGGCCTCCTATTATAGGACTAGATAGGAGAGAGGCTACATGCTCCCATCAGATCATGGCGTGCTATTGGAGGGACCCCGCTTTGCTGGGTTGGAGTAAGTGCCTTTGACCTCGAAATATTGGGGGAAGTGGTCCATGATCAGATGTGGACATTAAGACTTAAGTTAATATAGAGTAATGTTTAAAGTTCTGTTCTGCTGTAGACACACATGAAAATTGACTTGGGTTGACCTAGATATGTTCATGTATAGTCTGGCACATATTTCATTACAGGTATGAACAGGGGAGCGGTCGCGGGTCTGCATCTGGCCATGGAGCTTTGGACTATGTGCCTTAAGACCCAGAAATATTTGGGACGGCGGTGAATGGTCGGGTGCAGACATTGGGGCCTTAGCTAGCGGGGAAACAGGGCTCGGAGTTTTCTCCTATATGATATTGACCCATTACTGTTATTGAATATTACCTGTGTGCAGATGGTTTGATTTGAATTTATGCTTTTTTATATAATTGTATTGATATACAGTATATATCTTTCACAATGTTATCTTTATATTTATGTTCTTTTGAACTCCATTTGTCCTGGGGTGGGGAATTGGGACTACTGTTGGCTCCGCCCCCCCACCACACCACATAACCTGTGGTTATGGGACTCCTTTGATCCCTCTGCATACTCACGGCATAGTTAGGAAGTCTCTGCCACACCTGAGGTGACAGGGCCTCTCATTACATTACCACAACTTTCCTCTAATAGGTCACCCACATTATTATCTCTCCCCCTTTTTTTTTCTCTCTCTCCTTTATAATTCGATCACACCATGAAGCTGTGCACTCTAAACACTAAAGGCCGAAATTCTCCAACTAAGAGGAGCCTATTTTTAAAATACCTTCATACCCAACACATCGATTTAGCATACCTTCAAGAGACCCATTGGACGGAGGATAGAGCCTCTAGATTTAATTCCCCATGATATCCAGTCATCCACTTTTCATAAGAAGGCTAGGGGGGTGACGATACTAGTAGGGAACCAAGTTGCCTACGAACACATATATACTGAATGTGACTCAGCTGGCCACTACGTGATATGTGTGTGTCGCTTAAACTATGTAGTATATACTCTAGTCGCTGCCTATTTACCCAAAACAAACCAAGCTAGTTTCCTTAGGAAATTGCTCCAGACCATAGATAGAGTAAAGCAAGGCCACATCCACATGGCAGGAGACTTCAATATGATATGGGACCCCAAGAGGGATAGGAGAGGGAATACAGTGCAAGCAGGAGATAGAACCAGGGATGTCCTGTCTTAGAGGTTTAGGAAATTGATAGCCCAATTTGACTTGCATGATATCTGGAGGGCTTTACATCCAGATGCTTGCGACCATACTTTCTATTCAGCCCCGCACTCTTCCTTCTCCAGGCTGGACTATGTCTTTTGTGACCCATGGGCGATGCAGATGGTAGGTTGCTCCTCTATTGTGCCATGCATGTGGTCAGACCATGACACTGTGGTGGTCAGCTTAGACCTGATGGTTACCCATAAAGGGCCCAGGAGATGGCGTATGCCAGAACATATGTTCCAAGATATTCTTATGCCTGAATGGTCCAAAGAAGTCTTGGATTTCCTACGGATCAACATAGATGGAGAAGTACAGATACATACCGTCTGGTCAGCTCTGAAGGCCTATATGAGAGGTATCTTTATAAAAAAGGAATCCCAGAGCAGAAAAAGAGGGAGCGAGACCTTGGCACGGCTGTATGGCAGATATGTTGAGGTTAGGAAGCGGGTTCGGGCGAGGGCCTCTCCTCTAAGTACGGATGAGCTTCAGTCCCTGAAAAACCAAATCCAACAGCTGGAATTGGAAAAAGTCCAGAGAAATCTTAAATACCTTAAGATGAGGTTTTACCACAAAGGGAATAAGGCAGACCACCTTCTAGCGAATAGGCTGCATCAAAGAACACTAATGAGCAGCTTATATCCAAAAAAGTGAGGGGAGATGTTATTCTCCTAAGGATTTCGGAGAAGCTTTTGTGGATTACTATAGCAGACTTTACCAAATATCCTCCTCGGGAACAGAGGCAAACTCTTCCCAGAGAGGAAATAGTGAGGGCCTTGAGAGTCCTGAATTTGCTCAAAGTCTCCGCCGAGGCAGAAGATCTACTATCTGCTCTGATAAATATTGAGGAGGTGACTCAAGCGATTAAAGATCCATTTTTTATAAGAAACTCTCAGCAGAGATAGGACCCACTTTGGTATCAGTTTTCAATTCGGCCTTTCAGACCGTTTACTTTCCCAAAGAATATTTGGAGGCAGAGATTGTAACCATTGTGTAAGGAACCGAGTCACTGCAAAAGTTATAGGCCTATATCTTTGATAAACGTAGATGTCAAGATGTTTTCAAAGATATCGGCCAATAGGATGATTAGGGTTCTCCCCCCCTTGGTGCACTTGGATCAGGTGGGCTTCGTCCGTGGAGGGCAAGGCTCGGACAACAAGTGCAGACTACTTGGCATCATTGCTGAGTCGGCTTCCTTGGGGGTCCCACTAGTCGCCCTGTCCCTAGATGCTGAAAAAGCATTCAACAGGGTGCAGTGGGAATATATGGAGGAGGTTCTGAGAGCTTTCGGGTTCCCAGCATACCTTATTACAGCCATTATAGCTTTATATTTGAGCCCCTTGGCTAGGGTCAGAGGCAAGGGATTCTGCTTCAAACCCTTTGATATCATGAACGAGACTAGGCAGGGGTGCCCGTTGTCTCCCGTCCTCTTTGTACTTATCATTGAGCCTTTGGCAGCTATGATTAGAATGTCGAATGAAGTACAAGGTTTGCTGATACATGATACCCTACAGAAGCTCGCATTATTTGCGGATGATTTTACACTATTTTTCACGGAGCCTGAGACCTCACTACCGGCAGTATTTTATATTATTGAAAGGTTTGGTAACCTATCATATTATAAGCTTAATTATACAAAGACAGAGGCTTTGGCCTTAAATCTTTCAACGGCACAGTTCTCTCACTTAAGAGAGAACTACCCATTTAAATGGTCCACCAGCCAATTGAATCACTTGGGGGTAGTCCTCTCATCTGATCCCAAAAAAATTATCCAAGTCAACTATGACCCACTTCTTAAAGAATTTGAGACTCTTACCGCTAAATGGTCACGATTCGAGATCTCGTGGATAGGGAGGATTCAGTCAGTAAAAATTATGCTATTACCCAAGGTCACATATCTTTTTCGGTGTTTCCCACTAGTGATCCTGAGTTATACCTTAAACCACTTCCAATCTGTAATAAACAGGTTTATCTGGCATGGCAAGCCTCCGCGGATTGCGATGCAACAGTTGCAGAAACATATTCTGAATGGGGGACTTGCAGCCCCTAATATTCGTATTTACTATAAAGCTGCAATGCTGTCTCATATAGCAGCCTGGGGGACACTATCTGTGGATACCAGATGGAGGCAGCTTGAACAAGCTGTACCCCCAACAGGCCTACTTCTTGAGGACCTTATTTGGATCCCTCACCATGCCGACATACTCACGGGAGTAGACAATCCTGTTATCAGGGCCTGCATTAAGACATGGAGGGAGCTCCGAAACTTAGCACATGTCGCACCAAATCCGTCGCCTGCTCACTCTGTTAAGGCGCTGTTGCTCTGTCTACTCTAACCCATGCAGGTGGTCCTCATGGGGCATAAAAAATATTCAGGATCTATATGCAGCACGGTAGCTAGTGACACGGGCCCCTAGACTATTAAATGTGGATATTCCTAAAAAACACCACTTTGAATACTTTAGACTAATCTCCATGATTTTGTTGTGGGGGTTCCAGAAAGATCAACTCAGAGACATGACACAGTGGGAAAAAAAGATGGCTTGCTGGCAAGCCTTTTCGTAAGGCCTTGACACTCCACTACCAGGTGCTATTGTATTCAGAGGGGTTTGTGAAGACGTTCCATGTCCTGGAGTGTGAGAGAGAAATGGGGCAGGCTCACACTGAAATAGAGTGACATAAAGCTATACAATTTACGAAAAAAAACGATCCATTGTGTTACGTTATATGAACTATTTATTAAATTATTGCTGCGCCGGCATAGGGTCCAATTACATAAAATGTTCCCCCAGAAGTCGAACATATGCTGGAGGGGATGTGGCCAGAAAGGGTCTCACTTCCATATTTGGTGGAGCTGTTGCAAGTTGACATAAGTGTGGGGTCCAGTAGCTAGGGTACTAGACCAATTGGGCTTAGTCCACAGACTGACACCAGATACTGCTCTCTTCCACTTAGGGCTCGGGAAACTAACTCAACCAGAAAGGGTGCTGTGCATTGTTATCCTCCTGGCCACAAAGATGGCCATAGCGAGAAGCTGGCTGGGAGCTTCCCAGATTTCCTTCCGAATGGTAAGGGATATAATTGAATACATCCGCACAATGGAGGAATACTCTCTAAAATCTGTGAGAAAAATGGGACTCCATGGACAGGTTTGGGTGACTTGGGAGGAATGGGTGAGAACAGGAAACTAGAGAGGGATGGAGGCGCGACAAACATATGGACATTAAATTGAAATAGTCCGCTCTTCAAGACTGTTTGCACTTATATTCTCACCCCCTCTTTTTTTTCTCTCTTTCCCCTCTCCTACTTGCCCTGTCGCTTCGGAACACACATCTATTATTATCCAGAATCCTTTCCATAATCACTCACATTATTACTATGGGTAATTGAAGAAACTCTCTAATCTCCCCGGAATTCTGAGGGGAGAACAAGAAACGGGTGGCTAATAATATTTCTTCTGCGTTCAGAATAAATGGTTTATATTCTGATGTTTATATTGTGGACACTTTAAGACCCACTTCTTTCTTCTCAGACCTCCTACATGAAAGATGGGTCTTAAGATTAATATTTGTTAAACAATTTCTTCTCCATGTTAAAAAGTTTATATATAAAATGAGGTGCCACTCATGTCTAATTGAACCTATTGTTGGTTAAGATCATGTATTGCTCATCACTGTTAGGATGTACCTTTGTATTAGATACACGAGACTTTATGTATGTATATGGGTGTGTTGCCGTGACAGTATGAGATTGTGTTTATGTATGCCATTGCTACCTCAATAAAAAAGACTTTATAAAAAAATAAAATGAATAAAAAGTTACCTGTAAAATAAAACCTAACCTACCTTACACTAAAAACTGCAATCAAATAAAATAAATGAAATTAATCAAATACAATTATCTAAATTACAAAAAAATAAACACTAAATTACACAAAATAAATAACGAAATTATCAAAATAATAATAATAGCCCTATCAAAATAAAAAGCCCCCCCCGAAAATAAAAAAAAACCCTATCCTACACTAAACTGCCAATTGCCCTTAAAAGGGCCTTTTGTGGGGCATTGCCCCAAAGAAATTATCTGTTTTACCTGTAAAAAAAATACAAGCAACTACCCAAAAGTAAAACCCACCACCCACACAACCAACCCCCCCCCCAAATAAAAATCTATCTAAGTAAACCTAAGATAACCATTGCCCTGAAAAGGGCATTTGGATGGGCATTGTCCTTAAAAGGGCATTTAGCTCTTTTACATTGCCCAAACCCTAAGCTAAAAATAAAACCCACCCAATAAACCCTTTAAAAAAACTAACACTAACCCCTGACGATCCACTTACAGTTTTCGAAGACCGGACATCCATCCTCATCCAGCCGGCAGAAGTCTTCATCCAAGTGGGCAGAAGTCTTCATCCAAGCCGGCAGAAGTCTTCATCCAAGCGGGCAGAAGTCTTTATCGAAGCCGACAGAAGTCTTCATCCAAGCGGGCAGAAGTTCTATCAG
The DNA here is from genome assembly GCF_027579735.1 of Bombina bombina. Classification (NCBI taxonomy): domain Eukaryota; kingdom Metazoa; phylum Chordata; class Amphibia; order Anura; family Bombinatoridae; genus Bombina; species Bombina bombina. Next base: position 753,382,882 of record NC_069499.1, on the reverse strand, counting down.
CCAATATAGGAATTAAAGGGGAAAAATTCTTGTTGACTGTTGGAATCAGCCAGTAGGGTTGAGCTTTCATCCTATTGGCTGATCCAATCAGTCAATAGGATTGAGCTTACATTCTTTTGGCTATTTCAATCAACCAATAGAATGCGATCTCAATCCTATTGGTTGATTGGATCAGCCAATAGGATTAAAGCTCAATCCTATTGGCTGATTGCATCAGCCAATAGGATTTTTCCCCCTTTAATTCCTATTGGCTGATAGAATTATATCAGCCAATCAGAATGTAAGCAACGCCATCTTGGATGACGTCACTTAAAGGGAACCTTCATTTTCCAGCGGCGATCGTAAGAAGATGATGGTCCGCGCCGGATGTCTTGAAGATGGACCCGCTCGGCGCTGGATGGATGAAGATAGAAGATGCCATCTGGATGAAGACTTCTGCCGGCATCGATGAGGATGGATGTCCGGTCTTCGAAAACTGTAAGTGGATTGTCGGGGATAGTGTTAGGTTTTTTTAAGGGTTTATTGGGTGGGTTTTATTTTTAGCTTAGGGCTTGGGCAATGCAAAGAGCTAAATGCCCTTTTATGGGCAATGCCCATCCAAATGCCCTTTTTAGGGCAATGGTTAGCTTAGGTTTATTTATGGTTTGGTTGTGTGGGTTTTACTGTTGGGGGTTGTTTGTATTTTTTTTTACAGGTAAAAGAGCTGATTTCTTTGGGGCAATGCCCTGCAAAAGGCCCTTTTAATGGCCATTGGCAGTTTAGTGTAGACTAGGGGTTTTTTTTTATTTTGGGGGGGGGCTTTTTATTTTGATAGGGCTATTAGATTAGGAGTAATTTGTTTTTATTTTTGATCATTTCGTTTTTTATTTTGTGTAATTTAGAGTTTATTTTATATGATTGTAATGTTAGGTTTTAGTGTAAGGCAGGTTAGGTTTTATTTTACAGGTGAGTTTGTATTTATTTTAGCTAGGTAGTTATTAAATAGTTAAAAATGTTTTACTAACTAGTCTACCTAGTTAAAATAAATACAAACTTACCTGTGAAATAAAAATAAAACCTAAGCTAACTACAATGTATCTATTAGTTATATTGTAGCTAGCTTAGGTTTCATTTTATAGGTAAGTATTTAGTTTTAAATAGGAATTATTTAGGTAATAATTGTAAGGTTTATTTATATTTATTTTAATTATATTTAAGTTAGGGGGTGTTAGGGTTAGGCTTAGGGTTACATTAGGGTTCGGTTTAGGGGTTAATATATTTATGTAGTGATGTCGGAGGCCAGAGGTTTAGGGGTTAATAGTTTAATTTAGTATATTTCGTTGTAGGGGGCTTGTGGTTTAGTTGTTATTACGTTTATTATAGTGGTGGTGTGGGCAGACGGCAGATTAGGGGGTTAATAATATTTAAATAGTGTTTGCGATGTGGGAGGGTGGCGGTTTAGGGGTTAATAGGTTTATTATAGTGGCAACGATGTCGGAGAGCGGCGGAATAGGGGTTAATACATTTTTTTTTATTTAAAAAAAAAAAAAAAAAAAAAAGCTTTATTGAGTGAACATATATAGAACATTACAGTCGGTTCAGTATGTATGTACATGACATGAGATAACAAGTCAAAGATGTTACTACATATTACAGTTTAACATGTTCTGCATTAAGAATTTGTTTGTTCACTGTTAGATATATCCTACATATTTAACACCTTGTCTAAGCATATGTTGATCCAATAAAAATTTTTCAATGTAGGAGCATTTGCTTGTATTTAAGATAGTAGTGGTTCTGTTTTATACTCATCTATTTCATCAAGTATCAAGCAGATAAGCATCTTTCTTTCAGTGCTCCATTACCACAGTTTATCTCAGTAAGCTAGCTTAAGGAGGGAAAAGAAGAAAAAAGAGTAGAGTAAAATGTGAAGCCAAGAAGGAAAGAGAGAGAGAGAAGAGAAAAAAAAAAAAAAAAAGGGGGGGGGGGAGGGAAGGAGAAGGTCAGAGGGGAATCGAAGAAGCTTTGGGAGCTCCATGACTCAGATATGCTGTTGTTAATACCTAGGCCTCTTCAGCAGGCAACCGGACCCTACACAGTTTTGCCTTCCCAAATTAGTGTCATGTACTCATGGGTCTCCATCTTCCCAGCTTTCAAGTAATGAAATTTCTCGAGTCCCAGCAGATCCCACACCCCAGCCCTCCACTCTCCCAGACTTGGTATGTGCAATGATTTCCAATGTTTCGGGATGAGACCTTTCGCACAATTTAGCATTAGGAGGAACAGGTGGCGTTTCGCCTCCATTGCGATTTTAGGCATGCCATGATATATAAGATAGCTTGGATTAGGGGGAAATATGATGTTTAAAAGTCTACTGCTAGTGCTCACGGAGCACAACTTCCCAAAAGGGCTGTATCAGTGGACAATGCCACCATATGTGTAGCAGCGTACCCTCCATTCCACAGCCCCTCCAGCACTCCCCATTTGTATGCGGGTATATTTTCCTCAATCTCTGCGGAGTCAAATACCACCTGCTCAGGAATTTGTAATGCATTTCTTGAAGCCTAGCCGAGACCGAGGCCTTTTTTGCTTTACTAAAGATAGTCAGCCAGGATTTTGCATCCATCTCCAAATTGAGCTCTCTTTGCCAAGCAGCCGCATAGGAAGGGATCGTCGTTCCACTCCCCTCCAATAATAATCGATAGAGGAGCGAGATTAGATGTTGTGGGGTGTTTGCCGCAGTACAAAGCGTCTCAAATGTCGTTCTCTGTCTAGTAAAAGAATCCCTATCCCGGGAGTTGTTGAAATAATGAGTTAACTGTGCTACCCGAAACCAAGAAGAGAACAAATCTCTATTCCACTCAAGCAGACCTTCTTGCGTTTTAAGCTTACCCTGACTAGTGGTATTATATATAGTCGCCTCAGCTAGTGTGTAAGAGGAACCAGAGACATGTCTCCTGTTTTCCAGCCCATTTTCAGGATTTTCTCGTACTGGGGTAACCGGCGAGGCAGAGGTAGAAAGATGGCTCTCCACCCTGACTAGCCTATCCCAACAAGTAAAGACATCTTCTATCAAAGGGTAACGGGAGATACAGCTGGGGCGGTGTTCAGGTTTCATCCAAGCGAGTGCTCCAACATTTCCCCTACCAAGTATTTCCCTGTCAAGTCCAATCCACGCCTTATGTACTGAGTTTTGGCTCCACTCTACAATGCGTTGAAGGCTTATTGCCTTACAATATTCCCTCAGAAGCGGAACACCAGCTCCACCTCTGTCTCTGGGAAGATACATTGTTCTTTTGCTGATTCTGGGTCTCATTCCATTCCAAATATAAGACTCAATCTCTGATTGAATCTGTTGCACTATGTGTCCAGCTGCTGATAAAGGAATGGTTTGCATAAAATAGAGCACTCTAGGCAGAATATTCATTTTTGCAACATGGATTCTTCCCATCCATGAGATGGTCTTATTTTTCCATGTTACAAGATCTCTTGTGATGTCATCTCTAATGCGTTTGTAGTTCAGATCTGCCATTTCTTTTACCGAGGGGGTCAGCATAATGCCTAGATACTTTATGTGCTTCAAGGCTATTTTGAGGGGGCAGTGATGTCTCTGATTTTCGAACGTGGCTGGAGGTATGGTAACATTCAATATTTCGGACTTAGAAGGGTTGAGCAGAAAGTCTGAGACTCGTCCAAAAGCTGCAAATTCCTCCAGCGAGGCTTTCAGCGAGCGTTAGCAAGACATCGTCCGCATACATTGCTAGTTTATGTTCCATTCCCCCCACCTTAATGCCCTGTATGACAGGATTGGCTCGTATTTTGCTTGCCATAACTTCCATGACTAGCGCAAAGAGCAGGGGCGACAGAGGACACCCCTGCCTGGTTCCATTGGATATTAGAAAGGCCCTTGAAAACATGCCATTAACTCGAACTTTAGCATTGGGATTGGAATATAATGAGAATACATTGCTAATAAAGCGTGGCCCAAATCCCATTTTTATCAGGGTGTGGCGCATGAAAGACCAGTTGACTCGGTCAAACGCCTTCTCCGCATCGGTCGACACCAGCATCAACGGAGCGGAGTTGGCTTGGGCAAAAGATATTAATTGAATCACCTTGAGCGTATTATCCCGCGCCTCTCTTGCCGGGATAAAACCTGCTTGGTCGGTCGAGACCAATTGGGGTAGATATTTTTTAAGTCGATTGGCTATGACCTTAGCCAGTATCTTAACATCAGAGTTAAGTAGCAAGATCGGTCTATAGCTGCTCAGCTGATTCCCCGGTTTATCTGGCTTGTGGATGACCGATATGAAGGCCGCAAGCATCGAGCTCGGCAACGTGGGGTCCTCTGATAGTTTATTGAACATGCGTAATATATGGGGCATTAGAATGTCTGCAAAGGATTTATAATAACGAGTGCCAATCCCATCAGGGCCTGGGCTTTTGCCACTCGGCAGATCTTTTATAGCCCGAAGTATCTCCTCAGCCGTAAAGGGAGAATCTAAGTGATCCGCCTCTGCTGTAGACAGTTTTGGCAGCTCAACGTTCGCTAGATAATCTAGGATTGCTTGTTCAGAAGTCTGTCTGTTGCGATCCTCTTCCTGCTCCCCGGTCGTGGGGTGTAAGTTGTAAAGAGATTCATAAAATCTCCCAAATGTGTTTGCAATGGATTGTCCATCTCTATGGATTTCTCCATTGCTGCTTGTCATCTCAAACACGTATGAGCTCAATCTCCTACATGCCAAGGCTCTGGCCAATAGCCTTCCGGCCTTATTACCTTGTTCAAAAAACTGCTGTCTCATCCTCAGTGCCTTCCTCTGCTGCTCTTCCTGGAGATGGTGCAGCAAGGCGGATCTGGCAACCTCCAGTTCCTTCTGTACTGCTTTGTCGGCTGGTGAGTCCTTGTGCGCCAACTCCTTTTGAGCAACCTGCGCCAGAAGCTTCTCATACAAGTCTCTTCTATTTTTACGCAGAATTGCGTTGTGCCTAATCAATATTCCCCTGAGGACACATTTGTGTGCCTCCCAGATTGTGGAATCACTCAGGGCTTCTGTTGTGTTTAACCGAAAGTATTCCTCCAAATTTTTGCGTATTTCTTGTTTTAAGGGTTGGTGGTCCAGGAGGAATTCATCCATTCTCCAAACAAAGGGAGTCAATGGAATGTTTGGCCAATCAATGGTGCATCTGACCGGGGCGTGATCAGACCAGGTGATTGTGTTGATGCTACTGCCTGTGGTGATAGTGAGACCCGCAGAGTCTGTAAACAAGTAATCTATCCTCGTGTACTTCCTATGCGGGTGCGAGTAAAAGGTGTAGTTCCTGGCTGTAGGGTGATAAGTGCGCCAAATATCATGCAATACATGGTCTTTTAAGGACTTGATGAGGTGTTTGATAACCTTGTGGGGAGTGCTAGAGAGGCCATCAGATGTATCCAATGCGGGGCTCAAAGATGCATTAAAATCACCACCCAGATATAGAATTCCCTTCTGTACTTCTAGGATTTTGAGCATAACCATTTTAAGGAATAGATCTTGCGCTGTATTTGGGGAGTAAAGGTTGGCCAAGGTAATGGGTCTACCATACAGCGTTCCCGTCAGTATCAGATATCTGCCATTAGAGTCTCTGACTACGTGCTCTAATTGGAAGGGTACTGTTGATCGGAATAAAATGCCCACCCCATTTTTTTTGGAAGGTCCTGATGCGAAATAGGCTACTGGGAAATGTCTATTAAACCATTTAGGTTCCCTGAGTCTGGAGAAATGCGTCTCCTGTAGCAGTATGATGTCCCCACCCATTCTATGTAGATCTCTAATGATTAAGGATCGCTTCTCCGGGCTGTTAAGGCCCTTAGTATTTATGGTTAACAGTTCAATGTGGTGTTTCCTCTCTTGGGGGTGTAGATAAGCCATATCTGCTCCCGGAGATATGAAAAAAAAAAAAAAAAAAAGGGGGAGAAGGGTTTAAGAAGATATATAGAGTTAGTTGAAAAAGGTAAAGTAGGATAGTTGAGTTTGGGGTTAATACATTTTTTAAGTGGCTGCGATGTCCGGAGCAGCAGATTCTATGTAGATCTCTAATGATTAAGGATCGCTCTCCGGGCTGTTAAGGCCCTTAGTATTTATGGTTAACAGTTCAATGTGGTGTTTCCTCTCTTGGGGGTGTAGATAAGCCATATCTGCCCCCGGAGATATGAAAAAAAAAAAAAAAAAAAAAAAAGGGGGGAGAAGGGTTTAAGAAGATATATAGAGTTAGTTGAAAAAGGTAAAGTAGGATAGTTGAGTTTGGGGTTAATACATTTTTTAAGTGGCTGCGATGTCTGGAGCAGCAGATTAGGGGTTAATAATTTTATTTTAGTGTTTGCGATGCGGAGGGCCTTGGTTTAGGGGTTAATAGGTAGTTTATGGGTGTTAGTGTACTTTGTGACAGTTTAGTTATGAGTTTTATGGTACAGCTTTGTAGCATAAAACTCATAACTACTGACTTTAGATAGAGGTATGGATCTTGTCATTTTAGGCTGTACTGCTCACTTTTTGGCCTCCAAGGCAAACTCGTAATACCGGCGCTATGGGAGTCCCATTGAAAAAGGACTTTTTTAAAAATGCGGTACTGATGTTGTGTGATGGCCAAAAAGGTGTGCGGTACACCTATTCTGGGCCATAACGATGCTTTTTGAGTCATAACGCAAAACTCGTAATCTAGCTGATATGTCTATTTAAACTTCCCCTGTATCATGTGACAGCCATCAGCCAATCACAAATGCATGAACGTATATTCTTTGAATTCTTGCACATGCTCAGTAGGAACTGGTGACTTAAAAAGTTTAAATATAAAAAGTTTGTGCACATTTTGTTAATGGAAGTAAATTTGAAAGTTTTTTTAAAGGGATGGTAAATCCTAACATTTGTGAAATGCTGGGATTGACCATTGAAACAACAAAATGAGACTTTCATTCATGAAGTATAAAATACTTTATGCTGAAAGTTCCTTTATTTGTTTGAAGCGTTTGCTGCACTGACCGCCTCAGGCTATCCAGCTTGGCGCCAGTTGGACCGCACAGCTATAACGCTTCAAACAAATAAAGAAACTTTCAGCATAAAATATTTTATACTTCAGGACTGAAAGTCCCCTTTATTTGTTCCACTGGTAAATCCTAGTGTTTCATAAACACTAGGATTTACCATCCATTTAAACTTGCATGCTCTATCTGAATCATGAAAGTTTAATTTTGATTTGAGTGTCCCTTTATATATGTTTGAGTTGTTATCTATTTTTGTACAGGATGGTAGAAGGGATTAACAAGCATGTGGCATGAGTTTACTTAAAGTAGATTACATCAATATCTACAGTATGTTACAATCCAAATATAGTTAAAAAAAGGGAGTGTGAGGCTGTGCAAGGCGCTTAGTTAAAAACTATACAAAACCACAATTAAAGGGTAACCTCCTCAAATATGCCCGAAAAGATACAAACAGCTACAAAATATCTGACCAAAAGTGCACTAAAGGCACTAAGGGCAAAAAGAGAAAAGTGGCGTCTACAGAGACTAAATATATAGTTATATGCTGACCAAATAGATAATTATAGGATCTAAAAAAATAGTAATAGATATAGCCCCCAGTGTGCTCTACATATACTCCCAAAAAGGCTCTAAATCAGGGATTACAGCTAGTATATAAACCATATGAGGGTTAAACCAAAGAGAATTCTAAGAGGGTATTGACCCAAAAGGGTCTGGTATATAAAAACTTAGATATGCAGTATCGGATACATTAGATATATGTTAGACCTAAGGGTTAAAAAAATGTGGAAATGTAATTACATACACATATACGGATATAAACAATACAAAATAAAACAGTTGCATTCACAGTTGAAAAACAATCAGAGTAAAAGTCACAGAATATTTCTTGCCAGAAATTAACATTAAAGAGGAAGGCAGGTCCAAATGCAGGAAACATTCAGACCTGCCTTATGCTTTGATCGTAATTTCTGGCAAGAAATTGGGACTTTTATTCTGAGACTTTTACTCTGATTGTTCAATGGTTCAGGCTGGTGGTGGTGTAATGGTGTGGGGGATATTTTCTTGGTACACTTTGGGCCCCTTAGTACCAATTTAGCATTGTTTAAATGCCACGACCTACCTGAGTATTGTTGCTGACCATGTCCATCCCTTTATGACTACAGTGTACCCATCATTTCAGCTACTTGCAGAAAGATAATGCACCATGTCACAAAGCTCAAATCATCTCAAACTGGTTTCTTGAACATGACAATGAGCTCACTGTATTTCAATGGCCTCCACAGTCACCAGATCTCAATCCAATAGATCACCTTTGGGATGTGGTGGAACGGGAGATTTGCATAATGGATGTGCAGCAGACAAATCTGCAGCAACTGCGTGATGCTATCATGTCAATATAGACCAAAATCTCTGAGGAATGTTTCCAACACCTTGTTGAATCTATGCCACGAAGAATTAAGGAAGTTCTGAAGGCAAAAGGGGTCCAACCCGGTACTAGCAAGGTGTACCTAATAAAGTGGCTGGTGAGTGTGTGTGTATGTGTATGTGTATGTATATATATATATATATATATATATATATATCAATAATAATAAAAGTTAAAGGAAAAAATATCTTATTAAAAAGAGCTCCCACCACCCTCATATATGAGTACCCTTCATATAATGTTTTTGGACAATATAAGTGAAGAAATAAAATTGATGAATATTTCTATTGTTTGGTTAAATCGCCCAACATAATACAAGTCATTCCTACTGAATTTTCAAATCAACAAATGATTTCTACTGGATGATTTAAATTAAATCAAAGGATTAGAAATAAAAACAGGCACATTGACTGTATAGTAACCCCTTGAGTGCTAACAACGGCTCTGAGCTGTCGCAAATTGTCTCTGTCAGGTGCTAACGACGGCACAGAGCCTCACTAGCACTCTCCCACCTTGAGGGAGATCTGGGGGCTCCCACACGCTCCTACCCCGGCAATCTGGCCTGCATATTGACAGTCAATGCAGGGGCTTCACATTTTGCGCAGTGACATCATACACAATGATGTGATGATGTCACTGCGCAACCTTAAAGGGACATAAAACCCAAAAATGTTCTTTCATGATTCTGATAGAACATACAATTTTAAACAACTTTCCAATTTACTTCTGTTATCAAAATGTCTTCGTTTTCTTGTTATCCTTTGTTGAAAAGCTGGTATGTAAGTTCAGGAGTGTGCATGTGCCTACAGCACTATTTAGCAGCAGTTTTGCAACAATGTAATACATTAGCATTAGAACTAGATGGCAGCACTATTTCCTGTCATGTAGTGCTTCAGGCATGTGCACGTTACCTACCTAGGTATCCTTTCAACAAAGAATAACAGGAGAACGAAGCAAATTTGATAATAGAAGTAAATTGGAAACTTTTTTTAAATTGTATTCTGTATCTGAATATTGAAAGATTTTTTATGGGTTTAATGTCCCTTTAATTAAAAAAATACAAAAGACAGTAAAGGGAAATGGGGTATGCTGCTTAGAAGCCTGTATCTCAGGCATCTAAGCAGCTACAGACCCCCAAGAACCACCGTTGAAAAGGTAATCGCCTAACCTTTCCAACAACTATATAAGTCTTGGGGATCTGAAAAGAAAAAAAAGTAAAAAAACATATATTTTAAAAAATTAAAAAATAAAAAACCCTCAAATCCAGCTTAGCACCCAGGTGGGAAAGTGCTTAGCACTCAAATGGTTAAAAGGAAAATGCCAGAGAAGAGGCAAAGGACCATACAAAGTTAACCCTGCGTTGGTTAAATATAATGGGGTAATAGCAGGTTACGGTTTTACCGGATAGGGGGTAAATATTGATATAGTGTTTGGCAGCTCAATGGGGTGGGGTTATGCTGGTTTAGGGATTGAATGAAATGGGTGTAATGGTGTTTAATGGTTAATAGTGCGACAGAGGATTAATATTTTATGTTTTTGGATTAATGTTCTTACTGCAAGCTCTTTACATTGAGCAAGAACAAACTACTTTGGTTTTCAAAGTGTGAGGCAGGTCTCCCCTGGGGGGGCGCTAGAGCATGTAAGGGGAGGCACGGAAGCAGTGACACCGCGCAATATCCTATGGAAAACCCAAGCGTAGCTGACTTTGGCAAAACAGAGAACGCTTTTTGAGAGCCAACAATCACACTTGCCATTTTGTGGTGGAATAAGGCCAAGGGCGGAATGTAGGTGGAAGAAAGGCACTCTAAATTGTTCAGAAACTGTGTTGGGTTTGTTGTCTTGATCAGTAACTTGTGTTAAACAAAGTGCAAATTGAAAAGTGAGTGAACCACTTTTTTGGTTGAGCAGAATCACTTGTTTTATGTTAACAATATCTGTATACAACATATTTTGGAACACGAAATGAGGAAGAAGGAAAGCTGAGTCCCAGTGTCAGGAAAAAGTTTTATTGCAAGATAGGCTTTCTGGATACAAGGTAAACTCCAATCTTACGCGTTTCGCGCATGGGCACATGCGCTTCATCAGAGATATTTTGAAACATACTGGGGCCTAGTTATCAATGTGTCTACTTACCTGCCATCGCCGGCCCCAATACGCCCGCCTAAGCTCGCCTACCATCGCCGCCGCGGACCTGAATACGTTATTAACCATTTAGTAGCTACCTAGCTAAAATAAAGAGAAATTTACCTGTAAAATAAAAACTAACCTAAGTTACAATTACACCTAACACTACACTATCATGAAAAAAATTATTCCTATTTAAAACTAAATACTTACCTGTAAAATAAACCCTACAATAGCTACAATGTAATTAATAATTACATTGTAGCTATTTTAGGATTTATATTTATTTTACAGGTAACTTTGTATTTATTTTAGCTAGTTAGAATAGTTATTAAATAGTTATTAACTATTTAATAACTACCTAGCTAAAAGAAATACAAAATTACCTGTAAAATAAATGCTAACCTAAGTTACAATTAAACCTAACACTACACTATCATTAAATAAATTAAATAAATTAGCTACAAATAGCTACAATTAAATACAATTAAATAAACTAACTAAAGTACAAAAAATAAAAAAAACTGTTACAAAAAAATAAAAAAAAATAAGTTACAAACATTTAAAAAATATTACAACAATTTTAAGCTACTTACACCTAATCTAAGCCCCCTAATAAAATAACAAAGCCCCCCAAAATAAAAAAATGCCCTACCCTATTCTACATTAAAAAGTTAACAGCTGGGGGCGGAGCTAACTGCCGTGCAGCCTAGTCGCACTTACTAGGAGCTCCGGACTTTTAGGCACAACAAGACTGCAAAAATAAAGTTTTAGTCGCTTAACCTGCATAATTTGTGAAATACCATCCTGAGTTAAGTACTAGGTATCCCCTACCTGGATCGGAGAGGAGAGTGCTGCCGCAGCAGGGAGGAAAATCCTCTTTACATTCCGCCGGGGCTCTGGTGACTGGCGGCCATTTGCATTATACTCCGGAGGGTCGGGGCCCCGCTCCGGAGTAGCTGTGTAGCACGCAAGGCTTGTGGAAAGGAGAGGAGACACGCCGAACAGTCTTGCTCCTAGTGACAACGGACCAACACTGCTGACAGCGGGATTCAGCTCCTGCTCATCACCGCACGCCGCACTAGGAGACTGGAACCGCCACGCCTTAAAAGAGTAAAGTCCTGAGCGGGGAACTATCGGAGCCCCTTGCGGAGGGGCGATTGCTACAGTTGGAGCCAGCTGAGAGGGTCGGGACCCTGCCATAAACACCAGCCTGGTTTGGCGCGAAGAGCGGCCATCTTTGCCGCGAACACGGAACGGCCATATACTAGGTGAGAAGAATCACACACGCTTGTGAGTTAACCATACCCGCCCAAACAGTAAGCATTATAGTAGCTTACGCAGGAGCTCTGTGACCCATTAGTGGAACCTGGGGTGGTTTAGAGGCCCCGGTAAGTGGCAGATGCCCTCAGAGACACTAAGGTAGGCCCATTTGAGCAGCAGGACCATTCAGGGGGAGAAAGTAAAGCGGGTGACATGGTTCTAGTCTGCCTTCTGCCTTAATTAAAGCAAACGCCACACAGACATTACAGGACTGCTACCAGAGATAGTTTTGGGCCAAATAAGCTGCAGGGGAACCTATTGTAGGTCTTAGTACTTTACATACCCCGGGCCCTGCTCCTTAAAGATCTATTGTTTTGAGTGTGACACCTGGCAGCTTAGCCTGGGGAAGATTCTCTACGACAAACACAACCTATAAAACTGCCTATACCAGGTGGTTATTTTCCCTCACTGAAGAGCTAAAGATCCTGACTCATCCTAAGCCACTAGCAGGGAACATATTGTGGTAATTCCCCCTAGCTCCAACCTATTGACTGGGCCTGAATATAGATCTCTGGCTCCCCACGATTACCACCTATAGGAGGGAGCTTCTGAATAATTGGATTAAGTAGCCCTATTGGGGTAATAAGAGACCCTCCTTGCCTGCACATCAAGTCCTATGTTAAGGGTCCCACTGGAGAGTTCAGATTCACACCCCAGTTTATCCTAATCAGAGCCTGCAGGTCTATTTTCCACTCCATAAGTTGTGTCTGCCTTTGAAAATATTACTGCAACTCACTTCTCTTCCTTATCACTCTTCTGCCACCTTCTCCCAGGACATTCATAAACTCCTTACGAGGCTTCCCTGCCACATAGCAGTTCAGGCTACAGACTACTGCTGACTATATACATAAAGTGCACTGTTCTAGAACTGTGATTGTTTGTGCTGCTGCGTCAGCTTATGATTCTCTGTGGCCCTAGCACAGAGTGGAGTGTTTTAATTTACTTCAGTGTTTTGTCATAATATAACCTGCACGTCTTTTTCTTTTAGGACAAGGGGATCCACACTACTCAGACCCTAGCCTCTCCTGTCTGTCTACTGCACATAGGTTGTTTGTGAGGTAAGGGAGGGGTCAAACCCAGCCTCTTGTCTGGTTAGCGGACTGACAGGAGACACAGACTCTGGTAGTGTATGCCTGCTAACCCATTTAAGTGCTTATCATCTTGCTCTTGCTCACCCTCCCCTTCGGACTCACCCTTTCCGGCCTGCTCACGCAGGCTGGTCACCTCCTCTTTCCTTTTTCCCTTCCAATAGGTCGTATCCCCTTCTCCCTGGGTCCGAGGGGGAATACCTTGTCTAGGCTTGAATAAGGTTTTTCATTATAAGTCAAAGGTAATTATCAGTAGGCTCCACTGGGCCCCTGTCTTTGTGTGGAACGGTGTCTTGCGTTAATTGCTTAGAGTTGAGGAGCAGAGCTATGCTTCTAGGCACCGCCATGCTGGGATAGGGGTCATAAGTGGACGCCTGGCCCCACTCATTCATGTAACATTAGTTTGCAAGTGCATTTTTCTTTTCCCAATTTGCCAATCTGTAGGGCCTACATATCTTCTTAGCAGTCTCTATACCCCAGATTTACCTGTTCAGAATAAGATACTTCTTCCGGATCTGACAATGCCCAACAATACCAAGAGACACCCGAAAACCCCAGGCCAGGGGCAGAAAACGGTCCGAGACCACTTTACACAACCAAATAAACACCGTAATGATGATCCGCTTGAGGATCAGAGTGACTCTGAATCCCTTGGGGATGGATCTCAACCCGATCTTACACCTCAGGTCCGATCACAACACCTGATCACAGAGGATACCCTCAAAAAAATGTTAGCAAACCAAACCATCTCCATCACTAAGGAAATTCAGCGCAATCATGCTGAACTCCGCAAGGACATCTCTGAGATTGGAGACAGAGTAGACTCCTTGGAAAGAAAGCAGGACGACCTGGCTACCGACCATACCAACCTGTTGGCATTCTCCGAATCTCTGGCAGACCAGATTAGTCAACTGGAATTTAAACTGGCTGATGTGGAAGATAGGTCTCGCAGAAACAACGTAAGATTCAGAGGCATTCCGGAGGACATTCAACCTGCAGAACTTCAAACTTTCTTGAAAGACCTATTTAGAGACCTGCTGGGCCCAACAGATGGTCTTAACGATACCATGGAAAGAGCTCACAGAGCCTTACGACCCAGAACTGTCTCACAAGAGAAACCGAGAGACGTCATAGTCTGTTTTCATAGCTTTCCATTCAAAGACAAGCTCATGCAGGCGGCCTTCAGGAAACCGCAGATCTCAGAGAAGTTCAAAGATATACAGCTTCTACCCGACTTATCTGCACACACCCTACAACATCGCAGATACTTCCAACCGGTCACACAGATCCTCCGCAGGGAGAACATCAAATACAGATGGGGTTACCCTACTAAATTAATAATCACAAAGGACAGTAAGTCATTCACGGTGGCCTCTCTGGCTCAGGGTACGGCCCTCCTGGGCCAGTGGGGCCTTATGGAGGTGGACCCCAGAGGACCCCCTGCGACCCAATCTAAGTTGCGAGTATCGGCCCCTGAGTGGTCGATAAAAGAACAAGGACCGAAGAGACTTAAAACACTGCAGCCTCTAGATCCTACCCAATTGGAGACTCGGCCCTAAAGATAAGTGACACTTGTTGCCTGCCACACCTCAGGACCCTGACAGGATATGGAATGCTCACTTTTACCTACCAGCTGAGTTTTGCAGTTGGGCAGAGATACTGGGATAGGTTGGCCTTACACATGCCCCCCCTAAGATTCCTTCAGCCATACCCTATGGATTCATGTATGCTAAGGTCATGTTTTTAGAAATTTAATTATGTTCACTGTTCTACCTTTATAGTTTTTCAGGCCCACCATACTTTACAGGCCTGTTATAACTAAATACATCTACCTCTGCCTTTAACACCCTATGATGCTACGGAATGGGGTGGGTACTGTGTTGGCAACTGTAGTTACTATTTGTAAGGGACCACGTTCCACCACTTCATGACAAACCTGAGTGCTTTTTATCCCCTTTACAGCTAAACGTAGTATACCCGGCATCTGTATTTACTATGCCTGGGGTCACACGGACGTGGTGTGGTGGAGCGTGTTCCCCCCCCCCATTCTGGGGGGTTACACCAAGGTAGTAATGAGTGGGGCCTACATTGACTTAAATATGCTTCTATATAATTACATATGTCTCCATCATATTCTATATATTATGGTTATGTGTTTTGACCTTATTGCATTTACTGTTCCTTGTCAGGTTTCCATGTTCAAATTGAGGTTCTTTTTTTTTTAAGTTATGCCCTTAACGGGCGCATAGGTTGATACTTACTTACTCACTTGCACTTTTGTTTACCTTCTTATAGCTTATTTATATAAATATTGGAGTGGGGCTGGCTTTTCCAGCTCCCCTCGTCACACATTTGCTCTTAGCTCCCCCCCCCACTGGTTAACCCACGCCAGGGTTCCAACTAGGTGGACTATTTCCACCTGTGCTGTCAGTACATTTCCTTTTCTCGTGCTAACCACCTTCCCTAACCCCCAGCCCTCCCACACCTCCCTCAGAGAAGGGGATCTAGGTCTCCCAAACACTTCCCCTGCCCACCTACTCTTCTGGTCAGGAGGTAAAGAATGTCCCGTTTACGACTATGCACACATAACTCCAGAGGCTTAAATTCTCCCTATAAGAGGAGCTTACTCTCCCGTATGTTACGTCACCATGACCCTGACGTAGTGTTTCTACAAGAAACCCACTGGTTGTTAGACTCCCCCTCTAGATTTCACTCTAGATCGTACACGACCATTGAGTGCTCCTCATTTACAAAGAAAGCTAGAGGGACCGCTGTCATGATTCACAAGAGAATTGCTTATGAGGAAATCCAGGTACTTAGAGACCCCCAGGCCAGATTCACAATAGTAGTATGTAAACTAGATCATGTTATGCACACCCTGGTCTCGATTTACTTACCCAATTCCCATCAGCCTACTTGTCTCAGGAAAATTTTAAAGTTGATTGACCTACATAAACAAGGTAGAGTCATAATAGCAGGGGACTACAACATGATCTGGGACACTGCCCTTGACCGTAAGACACTAAACCCGAATAGGCCCTCTTCCCAACTGACCCTCCTCTCTACACGATTCAAAGCACTCATGTCTGAGTTTGGATATTATGATATCTGGCGTTCTCTACACACTTCGGATAGAGACTTCACTCATTTCTCCCAGGTCCACAAAACCTACTCTAGATTGGATCATATTTTTTGCCCGGCTGGGACCCTGGACTCGGTGCTCCGATCCAATATCCCTATATGCCCATGGTCTGACCATGACCCGGTCCTTGTGGACTTACAGCTCAGCGACCCTTGTCCCCATAAAAGCAGATGGTCTCTCCCACGTAATATACTTGCGGACATCCCTTTTAGGGAGGAGTTACGAAGAGATCTTATAGATCTCATCCAACTTAATGACAACGGCCAGACCGCTGATGACACACTCTGGGGAGCCATTAAGGCGGTAACCAGAGGCTATATCATCCGCAAGCAAGCCCGCCTTAAGAAATTAGCTGGACTCTCCCTAGCCCAAGCCCACTGCAGATTAAGAATGCTGGAATCTGCTAATAGAACCAAAGTCACGGAGGCATTGTCTTCCCAGATCTCAGCGGTGCGTTTGCATATTAACCATCTAGAATTGCGACGTACCCAAGAGAATCTCACAAGGCTTAAACAGCTGTTCTATTATAAGGGCAACAGGGCAGATTCACTATTGGCAAATAAACTACGCCAGCGGAACGGTTCTGCCCGCATCCATCAAATCTTTTACAACAACCACACACACAAACTCCCCTCGCAGATAGGGGACTGTTTCTCAGATTACTACTCTAAACTCTATGATCTTGAGGGTACTGAGATCAGAACCCCCGCCTCCACTCAACAGATCAGAGAGTTTCTCGACACCTTGAACCTACCCTCTCTGTCGACGGAACAACAGGAGTCCCTGACTAATCCGTTCACTCAGTTGGAAGTCAAACGGGTCATCCAGCGGCTCAAATCCCTTAAGGCCCCTGGCCCTGACGGATTCCCCGCACAGTTCTACAAAACCTACTGCCAAGAACTAGTGCCACTACTCCTTAGGTTTTTCAACAGTGCCAGACAAGGAGGAAGTTTTAAAAGGGAATTTTTGGAGGCTGAGATCATTATGATCCCGAAACCAAATAAGGACCCCTCTCTCTGCCCCAACTATAGGCCTATTTCACTTATAAATGTGGACATAAAAATCTATTCCAAGCTTATTGCGAATCGAATTTGCAAACTTCTGCCTACCCTGGTCAACCCTGACCAAGTGGGGTTCATACACAACCGAGAGGGCCCAGACAACACCAGGCGCCTCATTAATATTGTCTGTGAATCGACAAGATTGAACAGGCCTTTTTCTGTCATCTCTTTAGATGCTGAAAAGGCCTTCGATAGGGTTAGATGGAGCTACCTTTGGGAGACCCTAGATGTCCTTAAATTCCCTTCTGATATATGCTTAGCTATCCAAGCCCTATACTCTAACCCTACGGCTACAGTTAGGGGAGTGGGGTTCCATTCGACTCCATTCCCCATTCGTAATGGCACGAGACAGGGCTGCCCTCTCTCCCTACTCCTGTTTGCCTTGGCAATAGAGCCGCTTGCAGAAACTATACGCACTAATAAAGACTTGAGGGGTATCACACTCTCGGGCTCTAAGCATACCATCGCCTTATTTGCTGACAATGTGACAGTGTTTTCAGCAGACCCTCTCCATACCATCCCCAAACTTCTGGATATACTTGAGGCCTTTGGCTCTCTCTCCTTTTACAAACTTAACATCCCCAAAACGGAAATTTACTGGTGGGGCTTCCCCCAAAAATATATCTCGGCCCTCCAGAGGCAATTTGATTTTAAATGGTCTAGTAAAAATATCACTCACCTCGGAGTTAAAATATCAAACGACCCGAAACAGATGGTCAAAGATAACTTTTCACCCTTGCTGGCAGACCTGCGAGCGCTAAAGAACACCTGGGATCACAAGAGCATCTCTTGGATGGGCCGTATAGCCTCTCTCAAGATGTCATTCCTCCCACGGCTCACCTATCTATTTAGGTGCCTGCCAATTAGAGTACCCTCCCACTTACTGTTGCAATTCCAAAGTGAATGCACTAAATTCATTTGGCAGAATAAAACCCCAAGGATAGCTCATAAAACCCTCCAGTTCCCAGTCCACTCGGGGGGTTTAGCCTCCCCATCCATAATTAAGTATTATGAGGGAGCCATGCTCACGCATATCTCCCAGTGGGGAGTTTTGCAATCTCAGGACAGGTGGAGGGATATTGAACAAGCTTCACTGCCCTTTGATATCTATCTAAAAGATTTAATCTGGACCCCGGTCCACAGTCGCAGAACCCTGAACATTCACAACCTTGTAATCGTTGAGTGTCTGGCGGTTTGGGATAAGATCCGGCATCGCAAGATGATCGCACCGCATCCCTCCCCAATTACCTCTATCCCTGGCCTTTTTACGGGCCTCCCAGATACACACCCCAATACTTGGGCTAGAATGGGGGTGACTCAAGTCTCGGATCTTTGGTCTGCGGCCAGTGGTGACGGCTATCTCAGGTTGTCCAGGGACAGCCTTGGTAAAGATGCCCCACCCTACCTACACTTTGAGCTCATTAGGATTAAGAGTTTCCTATCTAGCTGGGGCTTTTCCCCCTCCGCTTCGCGCCCACTTACCCCTTGGGAATCTACTTGGAAGGGGGGGCGTAAACTCTACAAGCCTCTGTCGAGACATTACTGTCTGCTAGATGGCACGGTACCCCCAGACCTGGCCCCGCATTTGAGCAAATGGGACAATATCCTCCACACCAGAATCTCAGCCAGCGCCTGGCAAAGGTCTCTTACCTTGACCAAAAAATCTTTGCATTGTGTGACAATGTTTGAAACACACTATAAAGTCATCTCTCAATGGTACCTGGTCCCAGTGCGACTGGCCAAGATGTTCCCGACGTCCTCCCCTCAATGCTGGAGGGAGTGTGGGGCCCAGGGGAGCATGCTCCACATCTGGTGGGAATGCCCCAAATTGTCCCACCTGTGGAGTCTGTGTTTCCGCACCCTATCTGCTCTCCAGATACAACTCCCCAAAAGCCCTGCCACTGCACTTCTACATTTAAATTTACATGCCCTCCCCAAACACCAACAGATCTTTTGCATTTATCTTCTAACTTCAGCCAAATCCTGTATTGCTAGATGCTGGAAGAAAACTTTCCCCCCTGGCTGGTCTGATATCATTAGAAACATGGCCTACTTACAGGCCATGGAAAGGGATATATTCTATAGTTTGGACAAAAGTGACTTGTTTGAGATGATCTGGGCCGACTGGTCGGAGATACACGACACCACATGGCTCCCCCAGGTCAGGGTATAGAAACGCACATACTTTCCACCTCAGACAAATCCCGATAGGTACCTTCCCTTCCCTCCCTCCCTCCCCCACCCACAAAGATGAATCCCTTCCCTCCACCTCCCCCCCCCTCCTTCCCCCTTTTCGATAATTTCTCATGTAATGTACTGACTTCTATCTTGGATACTTCAAGGACTCAGTTGTATCCTTTCTAATGTCTTTTTTTTTTCCTTTTTTGTTTGTTTGTATTTCATCCTAGTACTTTATGATACGCTCTGTACTATAATTTGCAGGGGATCTGCGAATCCCCAGACAGTGTTATACTTGTTAAAACAAATAAAAAAATTTGATCAAAAAAAGTTAACAGCTCTATTACCTTACCAGCCCTTGAAAGGGCCTTTTGCGGGGCATGCCCCAAAGAAATCAGCTCTTTTGCCTGTAAAAAAAAAAATTACCTCCTCCATTTGGAGTGAGATGAAATCCCCAACACTCCACGACACCTGGAGATATCTCCACCCGAAATTGAAGGACTTTACTTTCTTCTCCAGTCCACAAAAAAGTCATTCAAGGATTGACTATATTTTAGTTGATCACTTAGCACTCTCGCTAGTCCGAACGGTCTATATAAAACATACATCTTGGTTCGGACCATTCCGCTGTAGAGTGTATATTACAGTGGCCTTCTATCCCGATTAAGTCTTTTATATGGCGGCTAGACGATTCCTTACTATCTGACCCACAAATCTTAGAAAAAATAAATAAGCAACTAGAACTGTATTTCTCCCTTAATAGTTTTCCGGAACATAATTACTCCACAATCTGGGAAGCACATAAAGCTTTTATTAGGGGGGAGTTTATTAAAATCAAGGCCTACAAGCGTAAACAGTCTCTACTGCAGTATACTAAATTAGCACAAGAAGTCTCAGAGGCAGATTACCTCTTAAAATTAAACCCAAAAGACCAATCCCTTCTGGATTCCCTAGAAAAAAAGCGTAAGATTCTCTCTCAATATTTACAAATTGAATCTCAAAGGTTCCAGTTGCATGTTAAACAAAAATACTATGGGGAAGGTAATAGATCAGGCAAGTTATTGGCAAGGGCTTTAAAGAAGAAATCTCTACATACATACATTCATTCTTTAGACTCACGTCAGGGAAATGCTATAGAAGATACAAGGTCAATAGGAAAAGTTTTTCACTCATTTTATCACAAGCTATATAACTTGTTCCCTCACAGGAACATAGACACACACAAGATATTATGTGATGAATATTTAGAGACTATGAGACTCCCCAGGCTACAACCTGATGACAGAGACTTTTTAAATTCCCCTATCTCTAGTAAAGAAATCTTAGATGCTATTAAAGATATGAAGCCAGACAAAGCCCCAGGTCCAGACGGCTTTACAAATAGGTATTATAAGACTTTTCAGTCACATTTACTCCCACACCTCCTCAATCTATTTAACAATGTCTCTAACTCTGAACCCTTTCCAGATACGATGATGCAGGCGCATATTTCAGTTATGCCTAAACCAGGCAAACCCCCAACCTCCCCAGGAAATTATCAGCCCATTTCCCTGTTGAATGTTGACCTAAAACTTTACGCTAAAATTTTAGCAGCTAGAATAAATAAATTCCTTCCTAGTTTAGTCCATCATGACCAAGTGGGTTTCGTCCTGCAGCGCGAAGCTAGAGATAATATTTGTAAGGTTGTACACCTTATGGAATATGTCAAAAAATCCAACATTCAATCAGTACTCCTATCTACAGATGCTGAAAAAGCTTTTGATAGGCTGGATTGGACTTTTTTGCAAGCTACTCTTCAAAAATTTGGATTCCCAACTTTATTTATTAATAAAATTCTTGCCCTCTACTCCAATCCAACTGCCCAGGTCAAAGTAAACGGGACATTGTCCGATCAATTTGAAATTCGAAATGGTACACGCCAGGGTTGCCCCTTATCCCCCCTACTATTTGTATTGTCCCTAGAGCCATTGGCTGAAAGAATTCAGAATAACTCGGAGATACTAGGTATTACGGTAAACAATGAAATTTATAAATTAGCAATGTTCGCTGATGATGTCTTAATGACACTAACAGCACCCGACCAATCCTTATTGACAGCTCAACGTGAACTGGGGACATTCAGTGAAGTTTCAAATTTTTTGATTAATCATAGTAAACCGGAATTACTCCCAATAAATTTATCTAGTAGAGACATTGCAACACTTAATCAAAAGTATTCCTATAAAATACAAAATAGGGGGTTGAAATACCAGGGAATTTTTTTATCCCCACAACATGATGACCTATGTAAACTGAATTATGGTCGACTAGTGGAGGAATTTGTTCAACTGACATCTTTTTGGCTCCCAAAAAACATTTCTTGGTTGGGTAGAATTGCAGCTGCAAAAATGACACTTCTGCCAAAGGCTCTATATGTTATGCAGGCCCTCCCAATTCCCGGAGTTAGGGGATATCTAAGGAAACTTCAGTCTATTATTGATACGTACATTTGGCACCGCAGGCCCCCTAGAATAGCAAAAAGTACCATGTACATCCATAGAGATGAGGGAGTTTTAGGTGTTCCCCACATTTATTTATACAAACAAGCTATATCACTTAATCGTAAAATCGATTGGTGTAGACAAGGAGAAAATTCTTATAAAAGATGTGTATGCCTAGAGTCGCAACTGTTGAAAACCCCACACCTAGGTAGTATATGCTGGGCCCCACAAAAACCTTCAGAAGATTTAATAGATGCGTATCCAATTTTAAAGGAGGTATGGTCCGATTGGGTACTAATAAGAGACAAATTCTGTTTGATTACTATGAAATACTCACCATTAACTATTTTATGCCCGAATAGGGAACTCCCAGTAACTTCACAAAAGACGTTAGGTACGACAATAATACCGCATTCCCTGCGGAATCATATCCCAATACATTCGCTATTGACAAATAACCAGTTATCAACTAGAGATATTTTATTGGAAAAGGGGTTGACACTGTTTAATTCCTGGTTGTTTTACCACCAGGTGAGACACTTCCTAATTACTCACAAATCATATAAAAACATGGTGAGAAGCTTCACAACATTTGAGTCTTTCTGCACCTCAGCCACACATCCACAAAAGGTCATTTCTTTGATGTATCGAGGACTTCTTAAATCTCATTACCCTGGTTTGCCGATTTATACTTGTAAATGGGAGAAAGATATGAATTTAAGCTTTTCGGCTAGACAATGGTCCCTTTGGCTTAAAGGGACAGTCAACACCAGAATTTTTGTTGTTTAAAAAGATATATAATACCCTTATTACCCATTACCCAGTTTTGCAAAACCAACACTGTTATATTAATACACTTTTTACTTCTGTGACTAACTTGTATCTAAGCATCTTCTGACCGCCCCTAATCACATGACTTTTAGTTATTTTGCATATAGTTGCATTTTAGCCAATTAGTGCAGTGTCTGCCACTAGCCACGGGCGTGATTACAATGCTATCTATATGGCCTACATGAACTTGCTCTCCCCTGCTGTGAAAAGTAAATAAAATAGAGGCGGCCTTCAAGGGCTTAGAAATTATCATATGTGCCTTCCTAGGTTTGCTTTCAACTAGAATACCAAGAGAACAAAGCAAAATTGTTGATAAAAGTAAATTGGAAAGTTGTTTAAAATTGCATGCCCTATTTGAAAAATGAAAGTTTTTTTTGGACTTGACTGTCCCTTTAAATATACGTCTAAATCTGCTCACTCTGCTATGGGGTTAGAAACAAATTTAAAGATCATTACTAGGTGGTATTTAACCCCCAGCAGATTAAAATACATGTTTAAAAACGCTAGTGATAAGTGCTGGAGGGGATGTGGACACACAGGCACTATGTATCACATATGGTGGGATTGTGAGATGATCAAACCCTTTTGGGCACAAGTTCACACATTAGCCTGCCATGTTGTAGGTACCCAGTGGGAGCTCTCACCAAAAATAGTTTTATTTAACGATATTTCAGAAATCCCATGCAAGATTAGAAGGCATTTATATCAAATTCTAATAAATACGGCTAAAAGATTAATTCCTATATTTTGGAAGAGTTCATCAATACCTACTATCCGTCAATGGATTGAACAGGTTTCGCATACTCTGATCCTAGAGAGATACCTTTATTTTAAGATAGGCCAAATGGACTTTTTCCATGATATGATGTTCCTTTGGGAGCAATTTATACATAGTACATAAAAAATGGGAATAGCCTTGCGCCCCTATTATGTGAGGTACTTTTAAAAATCAATATTAATGTGAGTATTAATAGTTATCCATCCTTGAAAAATTTTAGATGCCCTGACATCCCTCCCATAGATGCGGTTTGGCTGAAGGTATTGAGAGATTCGGATACTATCAAGACCGGTATGGGTCATGGGGTATAATTTTAATTTTAATTTCTATAGTTTTGGTTACTATGATTCATCCTCAGATTTCCTGGATACTGGGCGAACTACATTTCGAGGGACTAGAAATATTGAAAATACAGAGAGTGTTAGTGATCGTACTAACTTATGTAACCCCTGACAATGGATCTTCCCTTCCACGAGTACAGTCTAGTGGAAGTCAATATACGATATTTATATTGTGAACCCCTGAATTTGTTAAATTGTATTGTTTTGTTTATTGTAATTTATACCTATGCAAGTTGACATTTAGGCAATCTCATGTAGGAGAGCCATGAAACAGTGTATTGTTGTTGTTTTTCTGTTACTGTTTCAGGTACATCTTGAAACATCATCTCAGGACTTTTCCTAATTGGATATATGTCATTTATGTATATGATATGGGATACTTCAAAGAAGATACAGATTGGTTGTATATGTGATGTATATATTGTATTGCACAATTGGAAAATAAAGAAACAATAAATAAAAAAAATTAAAAAAAAATTACAACCCCCCCAACATTAAAACCCACCACCCACACACCCCTACTCTAACGCAAACCCCCCTTAAATAAACCTAACACTACCCCCCTGAAGATCATCCTACCTTTAGCCGTCTTCAGCCAGCCGACCACCGATGGAACAGAAGAGGACATCCACAGCGGCCAAAGTCATCATCCAAGGGGCGCTGAAGAAGTCTTACATCCAATTCAAGTCATCATCCAAGGGGCGCTGAAGAGGTCTTCCATCCGATTGAAGTCTTTATCCAGGCGGCGTCTTCAATCTTCATCCATCCGGAGCGGAGCCATCTTCAGACGAGCCGATGTGGAGCCATCTCCTTCCACTGACGACTTCCCGATGAATGACGGTTCCTTTAAGTGACGTCATCCAAGATAGCATCCCTCGAATTCCGATTGGCTGATAGGATTCTATCAGCCAATCGGAATTAAGGTAGGAAAAATCTGATTGGCTGATTGAATCAGCCAATCAGATTGAAGTTCAATCCGATTGGCTGATCCAATCAGCCAATCAGATTGAGCTTGCATTCTATTGGCTGATCGGAACAGCCAATAGAATGCAAGCTCAATCTGATTGGCTGATTCAATCAGCCAATCAGATTGAGCTTGCATTCTATTGGCTGTTCCGATCAGCCAATAGAATGCAAGCTCAATCAGATTTTTCCTACCTTAATTCCGATAGGCTGATAGAATCCTATCAGCCAATCGGAATTCGAGGGACGCCATCTTGGATGACGTCACTTAAAGGAACCGTCATTCGTCGGGAAGTCGTCGGTGGAAGAAGATGGCTCCGCGTCGGCTCGTCTGAAGATTTCTCCGCTCCGGATGGATGAAGATTGAAGACGCCGCCTGGATGAAGACTTCAATCGGATGGAAGAACTCTTCAGCGCCCCTTGGATGATGACTTCAATCAGATGAAAGACTTCTTCAGCGCCCCTTGGATGATGACTTTGGCCGCTGCAGATGTCCTCTTCTGTTCCATCGGTGGTCGGCTGGCTGAAGACGGCTAAAGGTAGGATGATCTTCAGGGGGGTAGTGTTAGGTTTATTTAAGGGGGGTTTGCGTTAGAGTAGGGGGCTTAGATTAGGTGTAAATAGCTTAAAATTGTTGTAATATTTTTTAAATGTTTGTAACTTATTTTTTTATTTTTTATAACTTAGTTTTTTTATTTTTTGTACTTTAGTTAGTTTATTTAATTGTATTTAATTGTAGTTATTTGTAGCTAATTTATTTAATTTATTTAATGATAGTGTAGTGTTAGGTTTAATTGTAACTTAGGTTAGGATTTATTTTACAGGTAATTTTGTATTTCTTTTAGCTAGGTAGTTATTAAATAGCTAATAACTATTTAATAACTATTCTAACTAGCTAAAATAAATACAAAGTTACCTGTAAAATAAATATAAATCCTAAAATAGCTACAATGTAATTATTAATTACATTGTAGCTATCTTAGGGTTTATTTTACAGGTAAGTATTTAGTTTTAAATAGGAATAATTTATTAAAGTATAGTGTAGTGTTAGGTGTAATTGTAACTTAGGTTAGTTTTTATTTTACAGGTAAATTTCTCTTTATTTTAACTAGGTAGCTATTAAATAGTTATTAACTATTTAATAGCTATTGTACCTAGTTAAAATAAATTGAAATTTGCCTGTAAAATAAAAATAAATCCTAAGATAGATATAATATAATTATTATTTATATTGTAGCTATATTAGGGTTTATTTTAAAGGTAAATATTTAGTTTTAAATAGGATTAATTTAGTTAATAAGAGTTATAATATTTAGATGTATTTAATTAATATTTAAGTTAGGTGGGTGTTAGGGTTAGGGTTAGACTTAGGTTTAGGGGTTAACATATTTATTATAGTTGCGGCGGGGTCCGGGAGTGGCGGTTTACGGGGGGAATAACTTTATTTAGTTGCGGCAGTGTAGGGGGCGGCAGATTAGGGGTTAATATGTATAATGTAGGTTGCGGCGGGGTCCGGGAGCGGCGGTTTAGGGGGGAATAAATGTATTTAGTTGCGGCGGTGTAGGGGGGGCAGATTAGGGGTGTTTAGACTCGGGGTACATGTTAGGGTGTTAGGTGCAGACATTTCCCATAGGAATTAATGGGATGTCGGGCAGCAGCGAACATGAGCTTTCGCTATGGTCAGACTCCGATTAATTCCTATGGGATCTGCCGCGTCCAGGGCGGTGGATTCAAAACCAGGTACGCTGGGCCAGAAAAGTGCCGAGCGTACCTGCTAGTCATTTGATAACTAGCAAACGTAGTCAGATTGTGCCGAACTAGCATTCGGAACATCTGGAGTGACGTAAGAATCGCTCTTTGTTGGACTGAGTGTGGCGGATCAAAGCTTACGTCACTATATTCTACTTTTGCCGGGCAGCAGGACTTGATAACTAAGGCGAATCAGCCTCGCCACAAATACGCTGCGGAATTCCAGTGTATTTGAGGTTGACGGCTTGATAACTAGGGGCCACTGCCTCATTTAAAACACATTAGAAACACATCTATTTATGTCTGTCTATATATATGATCTATCATCTTCTCTCTTTTTAATCAGAATATATGAATAGTTAAAGGGACACTAAACTCAATTTTTTTTCTTTAATGATTCAAATAGAACATGCAATTTTAAGCAAATTTCTAATGTACTCCTATTATTAAATGTTCTCTGTTTTCTTGCTATCTTTATTTGAAAACAGGAATGCAAAGCTTAGGAGCCGGCCCAATTTTGATTCAGCACCTGGGTTGCGCTTGCTGATTGCTGAATGTAGCCACCAATAAGCAAGCACTATCCAGGGTTCCGAACCTCAAATGAGCCGGCTCCCAAGCTTTACATTCCTGCTTTTCAAATAAATATAGCAAGAGAACAAAGAAATTTTTTTTATAATAAAAGTAAAAAATTGCATGCCCTATCTGAATCATGAAAGTTTAATTTTGACTAGACTGTCCCTTTAAAAGTTGAAATTGAATGTAGCATTTGTGGATATTAGTGAAAACAAATCTGTTCTTTTCCTTTTATATTAGCCCCATCTAGTGGCAATATTATTACTGACAGCAAGTTAAACTTTTAATATATGATAATGCTAACCTTTTATACATTCTACTGTTCACAAATGCATAAAAATATAATCCAGTATGCCAGGCCATCCACTAAACAATTCATGGGAGAGAATACTCATACCTCCCCCAACATTTGCCCCCGTGGCAAAAGTGTGATATGTGGTGGGCAGGAGCGGGAATGGGGCTTAAAAAAATCTTCAGACCAAAGTAATATAAATACAATTCTAAATAAAGTCATATTTTTTAATACTCTTAGGCAGCAAGTCAAACACAAGCTCAAACCACTGGTATAGCTATGTGAGCTTTGTATTTAATTAGCCTTTGCAGAGACAGGGCTAAATATTTTTATCTTAATCGGACATTTAATAATAGATTCTTTAAAACTGCTATCTGCATTCCCTATTAATATTCTAGATTCTGGCCTTTAAAGTCAGCAAAAATGCACAGTAACGCAAGCTACACGTATGTACACACACTCTTATACACAGACACACAAACTACATAGCATACACTTACACATGAAGATACACACACACACTACATAGCATACACTTATACATGCAGATACACAGACACTACATAGTATACACTTACACATGCAGATACACACACACACACTACATAGCATACACTTATACATGCAGATACACACACACACTACATAGCATACACTTATACATACAGATACACACACACTACATAGCATACACTTATACATGCAGATACACACACACTACATAGCATACACTTACACATGAAGATACACACACACACACTACATAGCATACACTTATACATGCAGATACACAGACACTACATAGTATACACTTATACATGCAGATACACACACACACTACATAGCATACACTTATACATGAAGTACACACACTACACAGCATACACTTATACATGCAGATACACACACACACTACACAGCATACACTTATACATGCAGATACACACACTACATAGTATACACTTATACATGCAGATACACACACACACTACATAGCATACACTTATACATGAAGTACACACACTACACAGCATACACTTATACATGCAGATACACACACACACTACACAGCATACACTTATACATGCAGATACACACACTACACAGCATACACTTATACATACAGATACACACACACACTACACAGCATACACTTATACATGCAGATACACAGACACTACATAGTATACACTTATACATGCAGATACACACACACACTACATAGCATACACTTATACATGAAGTACACACACTACACAGCATACACTTATACATGCAGATACACACACACACTACACAGCATACACTTATACATGCAGATACACACACTACACAGCATACACTTATACATACAGATACACACACACACTACATAGCTTACACTTATACATGCAGCATACACTTACACATGCAGATACACACACACTACATAGCATAAACTTATACATGCAGATACATACACTACATAGCTTACACTTATACATGCAGATACACACACGCACACTGCATAGCATACACTTATACATGCAGATACACACACACACTACATAGCATACACTTATACATGAAGATACACACACTACATAGCTTACACTTGTACATACAGATACACACACACACTACATAGCTTACACTTATACATGCAGATACACACACACACACTACATAGTATACACTTATACATGCAGATACACACACACACTACATAGCATACACTTACACATACAGATACACACACACTACATAGCTTATACTTATACATGCAGATACACACACTACATAGCATACACTTATACAAGCAGATACAGACACACTACATAGCATACACTTATACATGCAGATACACAGACACTACATAGCATACACTTATACATGCAGATACATACACTACATAGCTTATACTTATACATGCAGATACACACACTACATAGCATACACTTATACAAGCAGATACACACACACTACATAGCATACACTTATACATGCAGATACACACACACTACATAGCATACACTTACACATGCAGATACACACACACTACATAGCATACACTTATACATGCAGATACATACACTACATAGCTTACACTTATACATGCAGATACACACATACACTTATACATACAGATACACACACACTACATAGCTTATACTTATACATGCAGAGAGACACAACACATAGCATACACTTATACATGCAGATACATACACTACATAGCTTACACTTATACATGCAGATACATACACTACATAGCTTACACTTATACATGCAGATACACACACACACACTACATAGCATACACTTATACAGGCAGATACACACACACACTACATAGCATACACTTATACATACAGATACACACACACTACATAGCTTATACTCATACATGCAGAGAGACACAACACATAGCATACACGTATACAAGCAGATACACACACACTACATAGCATACACTTATACATGCAGATACATACACTACATAGCTTACACTTATACATGCAGATACACACACACACTACATAGCATACACTTATACAGGCAGATACACACACACTACATAGCATACACATATACATGCAGATACATACACTACATAGCATACACTTATACATGCAGATACATACACACAATACATAGCATACACTTATACATGCAGATACACACACTACACAGCATACACTTATACATGCAGATACACACACTACACAGCATACACTTATACATGCAGATACACACACTACACAGCATACACTTATACATTCAAATACACACACACACACTACATAGCTTACACTTATACATGCAGATACACACACACTTATACATACAGATACACACACACTACATAGCTTATACTTATACATGCATATACACATGCTACATAGCATACACTTATACAAGCAGATACACACACACTACATAGCTTACACTTTATATGCAGATACACACACTACATAGCATACACTTATACATGCAGATACACACACACTTATACCTACAGATACACACACACACACACACACACACACTAAATAGCTTACACTTATATATTTAGATACACACACTAAATAGCATACACTTATACATGCAGATACAGACACACACACACACTACATCATATTTGGGTTTCTGTAATACATTGTATGGGATCCTGGGGTTGGCAAGCACATTAGCTTGCAGTCTGAGGCTGCCACTGTTCGTTACCCTGGTGTTAGCACTGCTCATCGTATAAAACTTAAGGCATGCCATGCTAGTATTATCACCAGGGGTTAGATGACCTCACTACCAGAGGTTAGAGGTCACCATTATCTGAGGTGAGAGGGTATATAGCCTTCTTACTTCTGATTAACCCACACACCATTCCTTTTCCATTGGGTATCTAACAGGTATCTAACCCTGGGAGAGAAAAGCCAGCTGCTTCTGAGTATGGGCCCAATAGAATTTTTTTAAAAATGCATGGGGCAATGTGGCAAGATGGCAAGCAACCTGGGACAGACCCTTAAAATCGGGACTGTCCCGCGGAAATCGGGACAGTTGGGGGGTACACCAGTGGTTCTCAAAGTGTGCAGTGGATACCCGAGACGGGCGCCAGGGCATATAAGGGGAGGAAGTAGCAGTGACACTTCACATTATCCTATGGAAACTACAAGCAGCAGCTGACAAAACATAGAACATTTTTTAAGAGCCGAGTAAGAGAGTAATGACACAACATACACTGCTACACACTGATGACATATAAACAGCTATACACTGATAACAACATACACTTCTATACACTAATAACAACATACACTGCTATACACTGATAACATACACTGCTACACACTGATAACAACATACACTGCTATACACTGATAACAACATACACTGCTATACTCTGATAACATACACTGCTATACACTGAAAACAACATACACTGCTATACACTGATAACATACACTGCTACACACTGATAACAACATACACTGCAACACACTGATAACATCATACACTCCTATACACTGATAACATACACTGCTACACACTGATAACAACATACACTGCTACATACTGCTAACATACACTGCTATACACTGATAACCACATACACTGATAACAACATACACTACTATACACTGATAACATACACTGCTATACACTGAAAACAACATACACTGCTATACACTGATAACATACACTGCTACACACTGATAACAACATACACTGCAACACACTGATAACATCATACACTCCTATACACTGATAACATACACTGCTACACACTGATAACAACATACACTGCTACATACTGCTAACATACACTGCTATACACTGATAACCACATACACTGATAACAACATACACTACTATACACTGATAACATACACTGCTATACACTGAAAACAACATACACTGCTATACACTGATAACATACACTGCTACACACTGATAACAACATACACTACACTGCTATACACTGATAACAACATACACTTCTATACACTGATAACAACATACACTGATAACATACACTGCTAAACACTGATAACATAATTTGTATGCAGATGAAAGACTTTAAGTTAAGGATTGCTCTGAGGTATGTATACCTTTAAGGATCTCAGCTGCGGATTCTCTAGCGTTAGTATAAAATGTGAAAATGTTTCACTTGGCAATAGAGTTACTATGTGGAAGTAATTCAATATGCCTTAAGTAATTTTATTCGATAGGTATCAATAGATACAGTGTTCCCTTATAAACAACAAAGCTGCCTTGTTACTAATGTTGAGACTTCGCTAAAAAGCTTATGGAAGATAACTGCAGACAGTAGGCAGTTTAAGTTGTGTAGTCTTCCTTCTCAGTGCAAGTGTGAATCTCTGCAAGTTGTCAGGAAACTGTAGTAACTACTTGTAAGTGACGGCTTGAATGATTCCCGGAGAGGTCCAGTATGACTTTGTCATAGGATGACGTGGAAAAGAAGGAGGAGTTTAACTCTAAGTACAAAGTCTATCCAGGTAATATAAATGTCCGTACAGTTGAACTTGAGGTTAACAGTACTGGAAAAACAGAACAGTTGATCCTGTCTTCACGCTGACAGACAAGCACAACCGCCAATGCTAGTACGCTCCGCTACAGATGAATAGCGTGTAATTCTTAGGAAGTTGTTGTAGGGAATTAGAGGTGATCCAACTTGACTTCAAATAACAATTTAGGAACTAGATTTACTTGGAAATGTTGAACACAAAGTTCCAGTGGCTCAGGAAGCTTGTTTCTAAACAAAATTACTAAGCACCTGTGACCGCCAGCATGCAGGTTAAAAAGCAAAGGAGGTATGGGCTAGCAACACACAGAATACGTGACAGGTAGCAAGAGAGGTAGTGGCTGCACTGTAATGAGAGAGTAGAATCCTGACAGCAGACGACACCCAAATCTACTTCTCTGCACCAGTCCTATCTCCTTCCTTGCTAATCCGTCTCACTAACTGTCTTTCTCACATCTCTTCCTGGATGTCCTCTCACTACCTCAAGCTAAATCTCTCCAAAACTGAGCTCCTTATTTTCCCTCCTTCTTCCAAAATCTCCACCCCCAATCTCTCTATAACTGTTGACAACTCCATCATTACCCCTACCCACATGCCCGATGTCTTGGAGTCTGTCAGGGTTTTTTCCCTGCTTTGTTTGCCATGTGCTGCTGGCAGCAATTTTACTCACCTCTCTTGCTGACTCTGGTGCATACTGTGTGATGCTGCTCATTTCCTGCACTTCCTTTTATGGCCAGACTGGTACATCATCAGTGTGAGACAGGATGCAGTCTCAGAATTGTGATGTCATCACTTATTATTTAAAGGGCCTCTGTTCAGTATGGTTTGCCCTTGCACTGTCTCAGACCTGTTTGTGAGAGCTCCTGTGTATTACCTGGCTGTCTGACGTCTAGTCATAGTCTTGAAAAAGGCCTGTTAAAGAGGCCGATACGCGTTGACATTTTTGGGATTGCAAGAGTTTATATTGAACAGGAAGGTAAAACCATTTATCTCAAAGAGTTCATCGCCATCATTCATACGGAGTTAGCCACAAGGAGGATCTTTCATTAATACCCAATTATTAAGACTTTCACTTGGATTATACTATATACACACTATTTATTATTTCTCTTATATTTTTAATTTTTAATTTTTGTTTAACCGGATTTTATATTTTTCACTATTTTTGACACATATTTTTGACACCTATTTTTAGGGGGTCCCCCACTTTTAATTTTAATACACATTTGTTTACATATTTTTATACAATTTTTTACAATTTTTTCATCACTTTTTTCACACTTTTTTCACAACCTCCCTTCAAGGGATCTTTTTATCATCAGTTTATTTTTAACATTTTATTTTTAACATTTGATTTTTTCACTGATTTTTTCACTGGTCATTTCCACTGGATTTACTCACTGGACTTTTCATAGACTTCTATTGACATATCTGGACTTTTCTATAATTTTGTATATCCCCGTAATTGGTGACATACCCTTATACCCTTTATCGTTTTTAGCTACCATTGTGTTTTTAGTATTTATCTGCTAGTACTGTGAAATTCCATTTTTCAAGTATATTCTGTTACATGGATCCATGTTTTTAACCATATGTTTTTGAATTAAATGTTTGATAATGTTTTATAATCACTGATGTATTTGTTAGATTTTTCCTTTGCCTTATAGTTGGCGCTCTTGGATTATTTGTGTTTTGTCTGACGTCCCTCCTGGTTCCTGATCCCTGGCTTGTTCCTGACTCTGCTGTTCACCTTGTTCCTGATTCCGGCTCGTCTGACTACTCGCTTTAGCTCCTGACTCGGCTCGTCTGACTATTCGCTTTGGCTCCTGACTCGGCTCGTCTGACTACCAGCTCTGGTTTTGATTCCTGGCTTGTTATTTGTTTTGTGGACTTTTTATTATTTTTTGCTATTAATAAAGGTGTGATTATTTTTGCACTTCTTGTCTCAGTCTGATTCCTGGCACCCTGACAGAGTCACACTTAACTCAGATCTTTCTTTCACTCATCACGTTCAGTCCTTGGCTAAATCCTGCCGCTTTCACCTTAAAAACATCTCTAAATTTAGACATTTCCTTACACAAGACACAACTCAGATTTCAATCCACTCTCTCATCCTTTCCTGCCTTTATTACTGCAACTCTGTCCTCTCTGGTCTCCCCAGCTGCTGTCTAGCTTCTTTACAATCCATAATGAATGCCTCTGCCAGGTTCATCTTTCTTACACGTCGCTCTTCATCTGCTGCACCTCTCTGCCAATCCATTCATTCTCTTCTTCTTGTTTCCAGGATCAAACACACACAAATTCTTACTCTGACATACAAATCCCTCAACTGCACTACTCCCCCCTATATCTCAGACCTTGTCTCCAGATACTCTCCCTTCCCTTCCCCTTCGCTCTGTTCATGACCTCCTACTCTCCTCCTCTCTTGTTACCTCCTCACACTCCCGCTTACAGGACTTCTCCAGACTGGCTCCCATCTTGTGGAACTCTCTGCCTCACTCCACAAGACTCTCCCCTAGTTTTGAAAGCTTCAAGCGCTCCCTAAAGACTCTACTGTTCAGGGATGCATACAACCTACACTAACCTTTCTTTATACTGTTTCCTCTCCTCCATTGCTATCCCCTTGAACCCCTTTAGCATGTAAGCCTAAGAGCCCAGCTGTTTGTAGAACACCTTCTTTAGAGCTGACCACAACAGTGTGACACTTGGCAGGGCCCTCTACCTCTCTGATCCCTATAAATGTTTCCTTGTATTCCGCCTATGTTTATAGTGCTGCGGAATCTGTTGGCACTCTACAAATAACCGATAATACTAAAAATAACTGATAACATACACAACTACACACAGGAAATGTAAGACAAATTGTCTGGAATGCACATAAGGGTTAAGGCCAGGACGGAGGAGTGGGAGTGTTCTTGTGTGTGTATGTGAAACAAATGTTGTAGTTAGAGAAGAGGGGTTTGTCTTACCTTTTTAAGACCTGTACAGGAAGTCCAAATCCTCTTTCTGCTTGTTTCTTTGAAGTTTTCACATGAAGCGTTCAATAAGAGTTAAGGTACCTCCAAAACGATTCATGGAGGCCCCAGAGGAATTTGCAGAAAGAGAAGTTGTGGAGGAAAATGAAGCAGAAGCTGAGGAATGGATCACACCTTCATCTGATGCTGTGGGCCATATTCCTTTACTTAATCCTACACATGCCCCTTCCTAGGTTGGGCTTAGTGAGGGGGGTAGCTCTACGATTGTACCCGGAATTTCTGATCATGCCTTGTTGGAGCCCGTTGATCTGGAGGGTGGCTGGGGGGTGCAAGGGGAGTTAGGCCTCTCAGATGAGGCGTCTGAGTTATTGGGCCCTATGGCTCAGGCTGGGTCTTCCCAATTTATGGCCAATGCAGTTGCTGGTCCCTCTTGTCCCTTTTCCGGTTCCCCTTGGCCTATGCAATTCCCTTACATCAGTGGTGGGCATAGTGGGGGTGCCGGGGCCTTACCTGGGCCTTCAGCAGCTTTGTCCAGTGAATCCATCTCAGCGGTGGTGTCCCTCTTCCAAATGCTGTCGGCGGTAATTTTGGGGCTCCAGGAGGGTCCTCCATGGTCCAGGGTCCATCAATCGGTGGTCCACATGCTCCTTTAGTGGCGTCGGCCTTCTCTGTGATCACTTTCGGTCGCAGGTCCTCCAGCGGTGGTAATTCCGGTGACGTCACTTCCGGCAACGTCACTTATGGAATTGCCATTCGATGCCCAGGCGTGAAGAGGAGTGCATCGAGTTCTCCACGCGGCTCTGTAGATAAAAAAGGAGTGCTGTGCGGGTGTGGAAGTTAAGCTCCAGGGGATAGGCCTCAAAGGGCAGTAGTTGTGCAACTATCACTGGGGCCTAGTTTGTACTGGTAGTAAACGGGGCAGAGGAGCTACTACGGAGTCACCTCAAAGGTCTAGTACGGGTATTGATGTATGTGATAATGTGGACTCGGATTCCACAGGCATGGCTTTCGGTATGGATGATGGCAGTGTGATTGGGGTTGTGAACACGTCTAGAGACACTAGGCCTCAGCATGCTGCTGCAGCTCTGGCGACCGCTAGGAAAGTGGTTACTAGATCAGCAGTTAAGCAGGGTCAGACATCACAATTTCATAGTTTAGAAATGGAAATAGCACCAACTAGAAGTCATAGGAAGCCTCCTCCCCAAGCCCCTAAGACAGTACACTTTAGTGATGAAATTGAGGATTTTTCAGAGGAAGTACAGAGTGTACAAGTGAGAGAAGGGCGAGGCAAGCGCCCATGTGTGCCCAGAGTGCTTGAAAGGAGGGGTGATCAGAGTGTGAATAGGGGGAAGGGGAGAGCTGAACTTCCTCTGCGTGGTACTCCTCTCTTGCATTCTGTTTTCCAGGATAGCTATATGGCAACAACTGGAGACTCAGGGAGTGGCCTAGAGAGAGGGATGGAAAGCGGTGCTGATTCCATCGTGTCAGAGAATGAGCGTCCATCGACTTCGGGTGTGGTGGCAGCACCGACAAGTACAGGGTCACAAACCAGTGAGTCCTCAGTTTCAGGGGGGTATAGGGGTTTCAGGTCATCTTCGGATGACTCTGGCTCTGAGAATGATAAGGCTGGCTTTAAATGCAAAAGGGAATAGCCGTATGTACTTAGGTGGTTGACATAGGATAAAGAGGCTGCTAGGAAAGGGTTGCAAAGGTCATCAGAACCTGTTAATTCTGATATGTCAGCTAGGGCATCCCAACCCCGAACCAGACTCACTAATATACGTGGGCCTGCCAACCACAAGTTGGCACTCCACAGGGATACGCACTCCTGCTCCTGCTATGATTTGCATGAGCATCGTAAAACTAAGACGGTCAAGTGCAATTAGGACAGGACGTGCGTTAACATCTTCAAACTCTCTGTGGAAGCCTTGAGGCAAAAGGAAAGTGCCAAAGATGGGACCGGACTGAAAAAATCCCAATGCCCGGATACGTTCCGGAAGTAGAGGAGATGTTTCAGGGTCTACACGTCTTGCTATTTGGAGAAGAGGCCAGATTAGTGTTTGGCCATATTGAAATACATGGAAAACATGGAGATTATTGAGGAGAATTATCGCAAAGGAGCCTGGCGTGATTACGAGGAGGCCTTTCACAGGAAAATGGTAGGAAATCCTCTCCTGGATTTTGGATGTGTGGAGATGCCGCTCTGGGCCTGGCTGGGTCCAGAGAAGGTCCCTGGGACTTCTGCTCTTCCATTAGGTGCACCACAGGTACGTGCTGCTGCAGGGGTCTGTTGGAAATTCCAGGACAAGCATTGCGCACTGGGAACTGCGTTTTCCTTTTCGCACGCATGCCACAACTGCGGGGGGCCTCACCTAGCCACTGATTGCATTAAAAGATTTGAGAAAGAGGAGAGGAAAGTACCAAGAGGCGCTGCTGCTGGTAAGGGTAGTCACCCAACTGAAGGTGGCCGAAATTAGGCCATGACTCGCCTTTTACCCGGATAAGGGTTCGGCGGTCTTATTGAAGGATGGCCTTCAGGAAGGCTTCATCATTCCTGTTCAGGGTAAGGTTACAGGCTCCACGACACGCAGGAATTAGTTCCCTGATGCACTAAGCGAGAAGTTGGGAAGGAGGTTCCTCTGGGTTGCATGGAGGGAACATTTCGGGAAAAGCCAATACCGGGTTTGGTTATTTCCCCATTAGGAGTGGTGCCAAAGATGGATCCAGGGGAAATTTAGGATGATTCAATACCTTTCATTCCCCAAGGGTAAGTCGGTGAATGATGCCATCCCGGCTGAGCACGGTGCACTATCAGTCCTTTGACGACGCACTAATGGTAGTGCGGAAGGCAGGACGAGGTGCCCTGATGGCAAAGTTAGATGTGGAATCAGCTTTCTGGTTACTGCCTATCCACCCAACTTCTTTTTACATAATGGTTTGTTTTTTCAACGGATCCTACTATGTTGATCGTTGTCTCCCTAGTGTTCAATCTCCTGCACTTACTTCGAGGTATTAAGCACCTTCTTGCATTGGGCTGTGGCCGAGGTGACGGAGGAAGATAGAATTGCTCATTATTTAGATTACTTTTTATTGGTAGGAAGACCTGGTTCCAGGGAATGCAAGCTGCTCCAGCACACCATGAGAATTCTGATGAATAAATTTGATGTCCCCCTAGAAGAGGAGAAAACTAAAGGCCCATGTACATGTCTTACATTCTTAGGGATAGAAATTGACTCAGTGGCGGAGGAATTTAGACTCCCGGTGGATAAAATTCAGAAGATCCTGGCAGAGGTTAGAATAATTGCTTTTTCTTCTGCCTGCACACTGAAGGAATTGCAATCCCTGTTGGGTCTACTTAACTTCGCTGGGCAAGTTATCCCAATGGGAGTGAGCGCTTGTTACCGGGGCTGACTTCCCCGAAGGCAAGGATTGTGGTTAACAAAGACATGAGGGATGATCTCCAGATTTGGGATCAGTTTCTGAGGGATTCCAATAGGGTTTACATTTGGCACAAACCTCAGATTTCCACACATTCCATCCACTTATTCACGGATGCTGCAGGAGCCTTTGGCTACGGAGCTTACCTAAACGGTAAGTGGAGTGCGGAGCCATGGCCAGAAGATTGGACTGTCAAAGGGCTTACCAGGAACCTTTGCCTCCTGGAGCTCTTCCCCATATTGGTTGCACTGTAAATATGGGGTGACGAGCTGAGGGACAGTGTTAAACAACAAGGATAAGGGGAGAGATAGAACAAGAAAGGGATTAACTAGCACTCATTTCTATTACCAAGGTAACTAAGCTGAATAACTCAGCTAACAACTAGTGAGATAAAAGTTTCAATAAAAATAAACTTTAATATTAAAAATGTGACAAAAGGTTTACTACTTTAGAAGGTCACATACACCACTATCCATTACCTCTAAAAACAAAGATAACAATACTAGACTAGAACCGCTGCCTACTATCCCCCTGTGTTCCTGTCCGATAACTGGTCACTTTGGGTTCAGGGGCCAGGGATAGTAAAAGTCAGAGGTCTAGCTAGATGTAAGCACAAACGCATTTCGGCCTTTGCTTAGGCCTTTTTCAATGTGTATAAAATGATAGAGACAGACAAATCGATTACCGAAGGCTTGAGACTTATATGTTATGTCTTGCCGAAATTGCACCAATGACAAGTCGTGATTCAATTAGGCCCCGAAAATAACCAGTCTCTGCCTACCAAAGTCAGAGGTATACTCGGGATGGGGTGGGTTGTGTCCAATACAGCGTATCAAGTTATTGGCCAATCAATGCAGACAAAGGAAACACGCCTACATGCTTCCTACTTTACATTGAAGGCACAATTTGTAGGCGGTTATTGGTCCATCAAATACATAATATACTGGCAATATTTCTAATACAGTACACAACATTCATCATAAGCCCTTCGTACAAATGGTAAAAAATGACATGCACCTTAGATTGTAAGTCACTTGCTGAGTGTTTAGTCAGTTTATACTTAGAAAACGTACCGTTTTACTTACAAAAAGTAGTAAATACTAAGGCAAGTTACACAATGCAAAAACTGGTTCATATTAACGCAAGCGGTAACCATGGTAATGAATTATCCTACTCGAAGGTCCACCTCATTCATGCATAATTATACCTATCTGAGTAAGAGCTCATATTAATGTTAATGCTTGAATGTAGGTCAATGGATAATTACATACTATATTCGGGGTGCATGTCCTCTTTTTAAACTAACCTGTAGTGTGTTAGAGATCTGAGCAAAGGATATTACTTGTTATATTGGTCTATAATAAAGTAGTATAGTATCTCTCGTGTGGGAGGGAAGTGAGTCGACAATATATCGAAGTCTGGCACCTATGTATTTACTTGCTTTCTCTGTTAAAGATCCGATACCAGAGACGAGTGGTCGTCCTGGTGGACATGTCTGATTTTTGTGTATTTTTG
The DNA here is from genome assembly GCF_027579735.1 of Bombina bombina. Taxonomy (NCBI): domain Eukaryota; kingdom Metazoa; phylum Chordata; class Amphibia; order Anura; family Bombinatoridae; genus Bombina; species Bombina bombina. The sequence continues at coordinate 753,342,588 of NC_069499.1, read as the reverse complement.
GTAACAGATAAAGCGTAGCTGTTTTAGGTTGTTTCACTTCTAGAAATTTATGTTCTTTCTGATCTATTAGGCCTTCTGTAAGGGCTGAGCTGATCAACTTGTTATATTGTTTAAGAAATACTTCAGTGGGGTTGTTAAAGAGACTTTTGTCATTTTTCTTATTACTCAGTTGTTTTTTGGCTTCTTCTATATACATATGGTTGGGCCAGATAACAATATTACCACCTTTATCACTTGCTTTTATTTGGATATCATTCCATTGTGTTAAAACCTTTAATGCTTGTTTTTCATCTATAGTTAGATTATTGGTGATTGTTTATCTACTTTCAGTTAGAGTAAGAATGTCTTTACACACTAAATCTAAAAAGGTTATAGCATTATGTGATGTACTATTAGGGGGTACAACCCGTGATTTAGTTTTTAATATTGCACGCCAATTATTAACCTGAGTCTCTAAATTCTCCCCATTCGATTCTTCTAATAGACTCACTAAGTCATTGATTGCTGATATATCTGCATTATCTAATGACTCTGTCTGAGAATCTTTGGCAAAGTATTTTTTTAGCAGTATTTTACGAACAAAGAGATGAGCATCCTTAATTACTTCAAATTTGTCTATAGTGGGAGTGGGTACAAATGACAAGCCTTTTTTAAGGACAGAGATATGTATGTTAGTGAGTGTCTTGTCTGAGAGATTAATTATATTGAGTTCTGAAACATCTAAGCAAGCTAATTCTTTTTGTGTTGGTTTTTCTGATAGAATTTGAATTGTCTTCTTGTTCTGGGTTTGTTTGCCCCTTCCCCTACGGGTTCTCCGCCTAAAGGGACATGTCCATTAGTGTGAGGTGTAGTCCTACTTTTTAGAATTGGTTTGGATCTAAAATCCTCATCTGAATTCTCTACATCAGTAGCATCGCAGTCTTTATCTGAGACATCAGAGTCAAAGTTTGTTGTTCTATTGGAGCCCCACATATATACTGCTCCATTAGTGTAGTCTTCTATGTCTCTGTCTATTTTACATTCTTTTTTGTCAGAGATAAATTTGGAAAATCTCTCTACATCTCCTTTAGTTTTAGTATAGGATTTTTGCAAATCCTCTTTTTGCTCATATTGTTTGAGTTCCTCACTAATTTTGGAGAGTTCCTCCGTTATTTCTGACAATTTCTCTAACTCATGTTCAACAATGTATCCTATTAATTTAAGGGAGCATTCTGTTAAAGCACCTTTCCATTTAGATTCATTTCAGGTTTGAAATCCTGGAATGATGGAAAAAGTTTAAGGCGTAGACCCCTAGGTATAACATTGTTATCAGTATAGAAATTATACATGCCTATGTTCCATTGTCTTTTGATTTGCTTTTTTCTAATTTTCTTCAGATTTTTTAAAGACTTCATCCATTCCCCAACTGACTCATTATATTTAGTATGTTTATGCTTTAGATCAACAGTTATATTTTTAGCATTTCTGCTCCTAAATCAAAGGCTGTCATTATTTAAATAATCACGTGCTCAAATATGAAGAAAATAGTGGTCTACCCACCAGTAAAGTTAGGGACAGATCAGTTGTTTTTTGGACAGACAACATAAGTATAGTCTTTGCCATCAATAGACTTTCCTCATCATCCCCAGCTGTGGTAAGATATCTTCGGATTCTGGTCTTGGTATGCCTTAAGCGGAACATTGAGTTTCAGGCGCGGCATGTCCCTGGGGTTTCTAATATCATAGCTGATGCGCTTTCCCATTTTCAATGGAATAATTCTAGGAAGGTTGCGCCTAACGCCGCGACTCATGGTGTTCCCTGTCCTCCTTTCCTTTGGCAGGTGGCACTGGATGGCAATCACTGATAGCGCTACTGAAGGCTTCCCTGGCACCTTCCACTTGGAAATCATACATGAGTTATTGGGAAGAATTGGTTTTCTTCTGTCAGAATCAGGGATTTTCATCCTGCGCAGGTGAGCAAGATTGGTTGTTGCAATGGTTTGTGGAACGTAGGGGTAGATAGGTAAAAAAGGGGGTGGTAACAGCGAGATTAGCTGCGGTATTCTTCTTCTATAAATTGTTTACCCTGATGGACTCTTCCAAGACATTTTTGGTTCGCCAAATTCTTCGGGGGTGGGGGAGGTCGGAGGTACGACGACCGGACATTCAGGAACCCATAACCGCTGATAGGTTACTCCTTTTACTCCAGGTTCTACCTAATGTCTGCTCCTCAGTCTATGAGGTGCAGCTTTTTTCCGCAGCCTTTGCAATGGCATTTCACGGGGCCCTTAGAGTGGGAGAATTAGTACCACAGTCAAAGACTGCAAAAGTTGGAGGGGTATTGTGCGAACACGTGAGATTCACTGAGAATGGGGTATTGTTATTTATCCCTAGATCCAAGGTGGATCAGATCAGAAAAGTAGGGGCGCATGGTTGTTGCTCCCTACAAACCAGGGAATGTTAAGTTGCCCTTAAGCCTTGTTGAAGGCCAGTGGGTTCTCACAGGTTTCTAATTCACCAGGATGGTACCCCTCTCACAAGATTTCAATTCCGTAGGGTCCTAGGATGGGCTGCTTAAAAGGCAGGGTTGAATCCTAATACGATAGCCCCTCATTTATTTAGGGTTGGGGCAGCTATGACAGCGACGGCTTTGGGCTGGTCAGCTGACCAAATAAAAGCACTAAGGAGGTGGAAATTAAAAATGTATCAGCTATATGTGAGACCCCTTTTATCCCACTGCTAAATTAGTATGGTGTGTTTATGTTGTGATGTTTCTCTGTTAACACTTTTTTCTTTGACCTGCGCACGTTCAAAGCTTGGATGCCTGGTATGAGAATGGGATGGTCGAATATTATCCCCAGATTGACGTGGCGGCATATGGCCAACCACAGGGCTGCTTTCCAGGTCCGGAAAAAGCTGAACAGGGATGTGAGAAAGTTAATGTTCAAGCTTAGGGGCTTTGTTGTGGAGCACAGGAACATTACAGCATTTATCTGACCATGGCATGGACCTGTTTATTGAGGATTTGAGGCAGTCGCTACTCCTATTTGTCTGAGTTTTGGGTGGCGGCGAGTGTTGCCCTGAAAATGTGTGCTATCTCGTGGCGGTTGGACAATGTCCGGGGGCAGGATGTGATTGAGGTAGAGTGACGGCTACTTACGGCCAGGGGTGAAGTCCTCAGACGCACGTCTGGGGTGTCCCCTGGTTTCGTGATTCGAAGCTGAGAACTCCCTAAGTCATTCCAGTATCGAGCTGCGCTCTGCTTCCTCTCCTGTATCCCTGGTACTGCCCATCTTATTAGCATGGGTTACTACGCATTAGCTAGTACCTGATTGCCACCCCCCTGGTCCATGTTTATTTGTGTTGGTCGTTTGGTTACTTGAGTTGCCACAATAAACATGACCTGCTGGTTTTATAACCAAGAAGTTGTTTTCTTTTTATTTCTACGTTAGAAATAAGGTTAAAGTTTACATTAAACGTTATGTAAATAGTTAAGTTATTATTTATGTTTCCCACAGAGGAGTATATGGCATTTAATCCCTTATGATAACATATACTGCTACACACTGATAAGATACATTCACTGCTATACACTGATAACAACATACACTGCTATACACTGATAACAACATACACTGCTATACACTGATAACAACATACACTGCTATACACTGATAACAACATACACTTCTACACGCTGATAACAACATACACCGCTTCACACTGGTAACAACATACACTGCTACATACTGATAACATACACTGCTATACACTGATAACAACATACACTTCTACACACTGATAACAACATACACCGCTACACACTGATAACATACACTCCTACACACTGATAACAACATACACTGCTACACACTGATAAAATACACTCCTACACACTGATAACAACATACACCGCTACACACTGATAACAACATACACTGCTACACACTGATAACATACATACACTGCTTCACACTGATAACATACACTCCTACACACTGATAACAACATACACCACTACACACTGATAACAACATACACCGCTACACACTGATAACAACATAGACTCCTACACACTGATAACAACATACACTCCTACACACTGATAACAACATACACTGCTACACACTGATAACAACATACACCGATACACACTGATAACAACATACACTGCTACACACTGATAACATAGACTAATACACACCGATAACAACATACACTACTACACACTGATAACATAGACTAATACACAGATAACAACATACACTGATAACAACATACAATGCTACACACTGATAACAACATATACCTCTACACACTGATAACAACATACACTGCTACACACTGATAACAACATACACTACTACACACTGATAACAACATACACTACTACACACTGATAACAACATACACTACTACACACTTTTAACAACATACACTGCTACACACTGATAACAACATACACTGCTACACACTGGTAATAACATACACCGCTACACACTGATAACAACATACACTGATACACACTGATAACAACATACACCGCTACACATTGATAACATACACTGCTACACACTGATAACAACATACACTACTACACACTGGTAACAACATACATTGTTACACACTGATAACAACATACACTGCTACACACTGATAACAACATACACTCCTACACACTGATAACAACATATATTAGACTTGATTTATCAATCGTCGGCGGACAGGGGCATACATATGCGTCCTTTATCCGACGCAGCTCGCCTCTGACGGAAATAATTCCATTGGCGGAATACACTGCTACACACTGATAACAACATACACTACTACACACTGGTAACAACATACACTCCTGCACACTTAAAGGGGCATGAAACCCAAAAATGTTCTTTCATGATTCAGATAGAGAATACAATTTTAAACAACTTTCCAATTTACTTATGTTATTTAATTTGCTTCCTTCTCTTGTTATCCTTTGCTGAAAGGTATATCTAGGCAAGCTCAGGAGCAGCAAAGAACCTAGGTTCTAGCTGCTGATAGGTGGCTGCATATATAAATATATATATGTATGTATATATATATACAGGGAGTGCAGAATTATTAGTCAAATGAGTATTTTGACCACATCATCCTCTTTATGCATGTTGTCTTACTCCAAGCTGTATAGGCTCGAAAGCCTACTACCAATTAAGCATATTAGGTGATGTGCATCTCTGTAATGAGAAGGGGTGTGGTCTAATGACATCAACACCCTATATCAGGTGTGCATAATTATTAGGCAACTTCCTTTCCTTTGGCAAAATGGGTCAAAAGAAGGACTTGACAGGCTCAGAAAAGTCAAAAATAGTGAGATATCTTGCAGAGGGATGCAGCACTCTTAAAACTGCAAAGCTTCTGAAGCGTGATCATCGAACAATCAAGCGTTTCATTCAAAATAGTCAACAGGGTCGCAAGAAGCGTGTGGAAAAACCAAGGCGCAAAATAATTGCCCATGAACTGAGAAAAGTCAAGCGTGCAGCTGCCAAGATGCCACTTGCCACCAGTTTGGCCATATTTCAGAGCTGCAACATCACTGGAGTGCCCAAAAGCACAAGGTGTGCAATACTCAGAGACATGGCCAAGGTAAGAAAGGCTGAAAGACGACCACCACTGAACAAGACACACAAGCTGAAACGTCAAGACTGGGCCAAGAAATATCTCAAGACTGATTTTTCTAAGGTTTTATGAACTGATGAAATGAGAGTGAGTCTTGATGGGCCAGATGGATGGGCCCGTGGCTGGATTGGTAAAGGGCAGAGAGCTCCAGTCCGACTCAGACGCCAGCAAGGTGGAGGTGGAGTACTGGTTTGGGCTGGTATCATCAAAGATGAGCTTGTGGGGCCTTTTCGGGTTGAGGATGGAGTCAAGCTCAACTCCCAGTCCTACTGCCAGTTTCTGGAAGACACCTTCTTCAAGCAGTGGTACAGGAAGAAGTCTGCATCCTTCAAGAAAAACATGATTTTCATGCAGGACAATGCTCCATCACACGCGTCCAAGTACTCCACAGCGTGGCTGGCAAGAAAGGGTATAAAAGAAGAAAATCTAATGACATGGCCTCCTTGTTCACCTGATCTGAACCCCATTGAGAACCTGTGGTCCATCATCAAATGTGAGATTTACAAGGAGGGAAAACAGTACACCTCTCTGAACAGTGTCTGGGAGGCTGTGGTTGCTGCTGCACGCAATGTTGATGGTGAACAGATCAAAACACTGACAGAATCCATGGATGGCAGGCTTTTGAGTGTCCTTGCAAAGAAAGGTGGCTATATTGGTCACTGATTTGTTTTTGTTTTGTTTTTGAATGTCAGAAATGTATATTTGTGAATGTTGAGATGTTATATTGGTTTCACTGGTAAAAATAAATAATTGAAATGGGTATATATTTGTTTTTTGTTAAGTTGCCTAATAATTATGCACAGTAATAGTCACCTGCACACACAGATATCCCCCTAAAATAGCTATAACTAAAAACAAACTAAAAACTACTTCCAAAACTATTCAGCTTTGATATTAATGAGTTTTTTGGGTTCATTGAGAACATGGTTGTTGTTCAATAATATGCTGTGGATCAGTTCACTCTATAGTGACGCTTTGGGAGATGGATCACTGGAACGCTATTGGAGGATTGCAACACGTGATACCCGGAAGTGCATTGAAGCCCGGGTCTGGAGCGCATACTGAAGACTAACGCCCGCTGTTTTGTGCACGATCCTGCTTGTCAGACTGTCCCTTCTACCTGGGGTGGTGAGTAACCGTCCTTTGGTATTGTTATGGTCTCTCTGTGATTTCAGGCTGTGCTACATATATGGCTCAGTTCATGGAACATTGTAACTTATAGCGTTTTAGTGACAGTGTATGCGCTCCATCTCTTTTATTCACTAACTTGCATCTCCTACATTATAACTGTGGATTGGTGCTGGTTGTGTAACATTTTTTCTTTTTCTCTCTCTCTCTCTCTCTCTCTCTCTCTCTCTCTCTCTCTCTCTATATATATATATATATATATATATATATATATATATATATATATATATATATATATATATATATATATATATACCGATTGTCATTGGCTCACCTATGTGTTCAGTTAGAAACCAGTGGTGAATTGCTGCTCTTTTAACAAATGAAACCAAGAGAATGAAACAAATTAGATAATAGAAGTAAATTAGAAAGTTGTTTAAAATTGTATTCTCTATTTGAATCATGAAAGAAAAAATGTGGGTTTCATGTCCCTTTAATTGGGTGAGACTCTGTGACAGTGGAGGAGTCTGGAGTTGCTGTCAGCCCACCCTGGAAAGGAAGGAGAGGGGTGGAAGGTAGGAGTGAGGAACTGAAGCTAAGCTGGCTATGCACTATGCGAGTTAAAAACAAAGTATGGAGATCCTGGATCTTGACATTAAACAACAGGCTTTCATGTGTGTCTAGTTTAGTTATTTTAAAGTTGTTTTTAGAAAAGCTCAGGCCTAGATTTAGAGTTCGGCGGTAGCCGTCAAAACCAGCGTTAGAGGCTCCTAACGCTGGTTTTGGGCGCCCGCTGGTATTTGGAGTCAGTGATTAAAGGGTCTAACGCTCACTTTTCAGCCGCGACTTTTCCATACCGCAGATCCCCCTACGCCATTTGCGTAGCCTATCTTTTCAATGGGATCTTTCTAACGCTGGTATTTAGAGTCGTTTCTGCAGTGAGCGTTAGAGCTCTAACGACAAGATTCCAGCCGCCTGAAAATAGCAGGAGTTAAGAGCTTTCTGGCTAACGCCGGTTTATAAAGCTCTTAACTACTGTACCCTAAAGTACACTAACACCCATAAACTACCTATGTACCCCTAAACCGAGGTCCCCCCACATCGCCGCCACTCGATTAAAATTTTTAACCCCTAATCTGCCGACCGCCACCTACGTTATACTTATGTACCCCTAATCTGCTGCCCCTAACCCCGCCGACCCCTGTATTATATTTATTAACCCCTAACCTGCCCCCCACAACGTCGCCGCAAGCTACTTAAAATAATTAACCCCTAATCCACCGACCGCAAATCGCCGCCACCTACGTTATCCCTATGTACCCCTAATCTGCTACCCCTAACACCGCCGACCCCTATATTATATTTATTAACCCCTAATCTGCCCCCCTCAACGTCGCCGACACCTGCCTACACTTATTAACCCCTAATCTGCCGAGCGGACCTGAGCGCTACTATAATAAAGTTATTAACCCCTAACCCGCCTCACTAACCCTATCATAAATAGTATTAACCCCTAATCTGCCCTCCCTAACATCGCCGACACCTAACTTCAATTATTAACCCCTAATCTGACGACCGGAGCTCACCGCTATTCTAATAAATGTATTAACCCCTAAAGCTAAGTCTAACCCTAACACTAACACCCCCCTAAGTTAAATATAATTTTTATCTAACGAAATAAATTAACTCTTATTAAATAAATTATTCCTATTTAAAGCTAAATACTTACCTGTAAAATAAATCCTAATATAGCTACAATATAAATTATAATTATATTATAGCTATTTTAGGATTAATATTTATTTTACAGGTAACTTTGTAATTATTTTAACCAGGTACAATAGCTATTAAATAGTTAAGAACTATTTAATAGTTACCTAGTTAAAATAATAACAAATTTACCTGTAAAATAAATCCTAACCTAAGATATAATTAAACCTAACACTACCCTATCAATAAAATAATTAAATAAACTACCTACAATTACCTACAATTAACCTAACACTACACTATCAATAAATTAATTAAACACAATTGCTACAAATAAATACAATTAAATAAACTAGCTAAAGTACAAAAAATAAAAAAGAACTAAGTTACAGAAAATAAAAAAATATTTACAAACATAATAAAAATATTACAACAATTTTAAACTAATTACACCTACTCTAAGCCCCCTAATAAAATAACAAAGCCCCCCAAAATAAAAAATTCCCTACCCTATTCTAAATTAAAAAAGTTACAAGCTCTTTTACCTTACCAGCCCTGAACAGGGCCCTTTGCGGGGCATGCCCCAAGAATTTCAGCTCTTTTGCCTGTAAAAAAAAACATACAATACCCCCCCCCCAACATTACAACCCACCACCCACATACCCCTAATCTAACCCAAACCCCCCTTAAATAAACCTAACACTAATCCCCTGAAGATCTTCCTACCTTGTCTTCACCATCCAGGTATCACCGATCCGTCCTGGCTCCAAGATCTTCATCCAACCCAAGCGGGGGTTGGCGATCCATAATCCGGTGCTCCAAAGTCTTCCTCCTATCCGGCAAGAAGAGGACATCCGGACCGGCAAACATCTTCTCCAAGCGGCATCTTCGATCTTCTTCCATCCGGTGCGGAGCGGGTCCATCTTGAAGCAGGCGACGCGGATCCATCCTCTTCTTCCGATGTCTCCCGACTAATGACGGTTCCTTTAAGGGACGTCATCCAAGATGGCGTCCCTCGAATTCCGATTGGCTGATAGGATTCTATCAGCCAATCGGAATTAAGGTAGGAATTTTCTGATTGGCTGATGGAATCAGCCAATCAGAATCAAGTTCAATCCGATTGGCTGATCCAATCAGCCAATCAGATTGAGCTCGCATTCTATTGGCTGTTCCGATCAGCCAATAGAATGCGAGCTCAATCTGATTGGCTGATTGGATCGGCCAATCGGATTGAACTAGATTCTGATTGGCTGATTCCATCAGCCAATCAGAAAATTCCTACCTTAATTCCGATTGGCTGATAGAATCCTATCAGCCAATCGGAATTCGAGGGACGCCATCTTGGATGACGTCCCTTAAAGGAACCGTCATTAGTCGGGAGACATCGGAAGAAGAGGATGGATCCGCGTCGCCTGCTTCAAGATGGACCCGCTCCGCACCGGATGGAAGAAGATCGAAGATGCCGCTTGGAGAAGATGTTTGCCGGTCCGGATGTCCTCTTCTTGCCGGATAGGAGGAAGACTTTGGAGCACCGGATTATGGATCGCCAACCCCCGCTTGGGTTGGATGAAGATCTTGGAGCCAGGACGGATCGGTGATACCTGGATGGTGAAGACAAGGTAGGAAGATCTTCAGGGGATTAGTGTTAGGTTTATTTAAGGGGGGTTTGGGTTAGATTAGGGGTATGTGGGTGGTGGGTTGTAATGTTGGGGGGGGGTATTGTATGTTTTTTTTTACAGGCAAAAGAGCTGAAATTCTTGGGGCATGCCCCGCAAAGGGCCCTGTTCAGGGCTGGTAAGGTAAAAGAGCTTGTAACTTTTTTAATTTAGAATAGGGTAGGGAATTTTTTATTTTGGGGGGCTTTGTTATTTGATTAGGGGGCTTAGAGTAGGTGTAATTAGTTTAAAATTGTTGTAATATTTTTATTATGTTTGTAAATATTTTTTTATTTTCTGTAACTTAGATCTTTTTTATTTTTTGTACTTTAGCTAGTTTATTTAATTGTATTTATTTGTAGCAATTGTGTTTAATTAATTTATTGATAGTGTAGTGTTAGGTTAATTGTAGGTAATTGTAGGTAGTTTATTTAATTATTTTATTGATAGGGTAGTGTTAGGTTTAATTATATCTTAGGGTAGGATTTATTTTACAGGTAAATTTGTTATTATTTTAACTAGGTAACTATTAAATAGTTCTTAACTATTTAATAGCTATTGTACCTGGTTAAAATAATTACAAAGTTGCCTGTAAAATAAATATTAATCCTAAAATAGCTATAATATAATTATAATTTATATTGTAGCTATATTAGGATTTATTTTACAGGTAAGTACTTAGCTTTAAATAGGAATAAGTTATTTAATAAGAGTTAATTTATTTCGTTAGATAAAACTTATATTTAACTTAGGGGGGTGTTAGTGTTAGGGTTAGACTTAGCTTTAGGGGTTAATCCATTTATTAGAATAGCGGTGAGCTCCGATCGGAAGTTTAGGGGTTAATAATTGAAGGTAGGTGTCGGCGATGTTAGGCAGGGCAGATTAGGGGTTAATACTATTTATGATAGGGTTAGTGAGGCGGATTAGGGGTTAATAACTTTATTATAGTAGCGCTCAGGTCCGCTCGGCAGATTAGGGGTTAATAAGTGTAGGTAGGTGTCGGCGACGTTGTGGGGGGCAGATTAGGGGTTAATAAATATAACATAGGGGTCGGCGATGTTAGGGCAGCAGATTAGGGGTACATAGGGATAACGTAGGTTGCGGCGGTTTACGGAGCGGCAGATTAGGGGTTAAAAAAAATATGCAGGGGTCAGCGATAGCGGGGGCAGCAGATTAGGGGTTAATAAGTGTAAGGTTAGGGGTGTTTAGACTCGGGGTACATGTTAGGGTGTTAGGTGCAGACGTAGGAAGTGTTTCCCCATAGGAATCAATGGGGCTGCGTTAGGAGCTGAACGCTGCTTTTTTGCAGGTGTTAGGTTTTTTTTCAGCTCAAACAGTCCCATTGTTTCCTATGGGAGAATCGTGCACGAGCACGTTTTTGAGGCCGGCCGCGTCCGTAAGCAACTCTGGTATCGAGAGTTGCATTTGCGGTAAAAATGCTCTACGCTCCTTTTTTGGAGCCTAACGCAGCATTTGTTTTAACTCTCGATACCAGAGTTAAATTTATGGTGCGGCCAGAAAAAAGCCCGCGGAGCGTTAACAGCCCTTTTACCGCCGAACTCCAAATCTAGGCCTCAGTGTTTCAACAAAGAAAAAATGTGCTCACCAGCTTCCTGCTTTCTCTCTGATTGGAATTCCTTTTAGTTCCTTCAGAGATAGCTGGGATGAGGTTTGCAAGGGAAATACAAGTGTACACACAAAGGAAAATAGTCCTTGCAATTAAAGGTGTTTGTGAAACATCTTGTAGTAGTATAAGCCCTATTACTTTATTTTATACACCAATAGTATGTGCAGTCTATGTCATTGTCTGTATGTATATCAATTTATGGTCAGCAGGCCAGATTCTCTGTAGAATGCTGACCTGTGCAAGATAATGTATTTTCTGCAGATTCAACCTTACCAGTTTCATCCCAAAGTACAAGGTGACCTGTTTTGCTTTCAATGTTACTGCTTCCTCTGCCAGTGTTACTTGCTTCACATGTACTTGGTATTCGTGTTAATTGTAAAAGAAAATTACACTCAGACATCTTGTGACCATAATTTTACTTTAAATCACACTATCATTGTTTCTTACTACAGAGTGAGTGCACGCACAACCTTATCAAGATCATGATTTTAGTTGTTTACATTACAGAGCCTTACACATCCTGATAGCCAGGGAGTAAAATCTCCTAAACCATGGGTGTTCATCCTCAGGCCCAAAAGCAACCATTCAGCCCTTCATTTGTTTTAATTTTCTTTCATTAGCCAGAGTGTCTAGATTATATACATATAAATACAGTGTGTGTGTGTGTGTGTGTGTGTGTATAAAACAATATTAATTGTGAGGGTCGTGGAAGTCTTGGTGAGTTTCCACATTTTTTTTTGTAGGACACAAAAATACTCTGCTCTCATCGGTAATCAAACAATTGCAAACAAAAATGTGGGATATCTATCAGCACTAGCAGATTCCTATAGCTCCTCAGAACAAAGAGTTCCTAGCTGACCCTTGAGATATAAATATAAGTAAAAAATGCTAAGGAGCGCCTAATGTATAATAAGGCAGGGAATAATTTAATAAAACAAAATAAACATAAAATAACTTAAAACACCCTAACTTAAGAGTATAACAGGGAATGTAAAATTGGTAAGATACAATGATCAAACAATTTACACTTTGGAATTAAATACATAAAATAACACAGATATGGATTAAACTTAGAATTTTAAACTAAACAATATTGAACAAGATATGAATCAATAAATAAATGAATGAATATGGTATCAGTGGATTCCCATATACAACTGAATGTGAGACCTGATAATGTCTTTTAAAAGTTCATCATGTGAGACCTAATAATGTCTAATAAAAGTTCATCATGTTTGTGATATAAAAAAAGTTCATCAAATAAAAGTTCATCAAATTGTGATATTCCTTTTGAACAGTGAGTGTGGAACTAAAAAACAATCTATGAAGTGCCTCGTGCTTAGTGACGTCCAAAAAAAAGTAGAAAAAGAAAAATATTATAATATTATAATGAAAAATAAAAATAAAAAAACTTGAAAAAATAAAATAAAATTATATGAAAATGTTAAAAACTCCAAAAAAAACTCCAAAAAAACGACTCCAAAAGAATTTGTGAAGATCCTAATTGTAAGTGATGTTTCTTCAAATTTTAAATTATGAAAAATGTATAAAAAGAAGGTGATAGAAATCCGGAGTTATCCAAAAAATCTCACATTCATTTTTGAGTACCATATGTGTCAACGCATTTCAGCCCTCTATCTGGGCCTTTTTCAAGACTATAATGTGGCTGGTGTGTTTTGCTTCTTAAATATCTCAGTTAACCAATAATCAGGTTGCAATTTGGCGCCCAAACATTTTCAACCTGTTTTTAGCTTAATCTCTGTGGTCTAAATATAAGCTTTGAGAGTACACACTTTAATATCTAATGTTGAAAATAATTTACTAGTAATGTTTACGATTATGCAAGCGAGAATAATAGGGGGTTAGAAATGCTGAGTTACAATAGCAAAGGACTGTGATTTTACACAACGTATCAAATTGGGTGGATTAGTGCGCGCTAAAGGAAGGTATTGCTAAACACTACTCTAAAGATACAATCTCTGTATGTATCAAATACAAGTTAATAACCAAATAGTGAAGCCAAAGCTTCAAGATAGAGAAAGTGCGCTAACAAGCTGAAAGTATACACACCATATAAGGAATTGAAGTGAAAATTTAATAAACATATAGAATAAGATACACAAATATATACACTAAAAATAGGGACGTCTCCCTGTAATGTAAATACAACTAGGAAAAAATCCTAATGAAAAAACAGGTTAAAACCTATAAATGATGAATAATGCAGATACTAATTGATAATCTATGACATAAAAAAGATATAGCATAAAAATGATAATTAAAAGATATGGCATAACAGTTATATCATAAAATAAAATAAAACTTAAAAGACAAGCACCAAGTTCATATGTATCAACACAGTGCAGGTGGCCGTATGCAAATGAATGCCGATATTGGAACAGTGGAAAGAAAATAACGGCTTGTACCACAAATAGATACAGTTTACTGTACCGTAAGTCAAGAGAGTGTTCAGAGGGTGTTACCGAGGAGAAGAAATCCTTCGGTCAAGGCTTGGACCGCGGCTGCAGTAACTGCCGTTCCTGGAGATAGAAGTGTGCAAACCTCTGCACATGTGAGTCGGCGTCTGACGTCACAGGCTTCTCATCGGCTCCTCTCAGGGTGTTACTCGCTGCTCCAGCAGCGTAAAGGAAAAGCAGCTGATTGCTGTGTCCTGGTGGGAACTTTCTGTGAAGGCAGACTTGGCTGCTGTAGGTATGTTTAATGATCCAATACAATAGTGGGGCACAAGTTATCCCTCACCTTGGGATATTCAAAGATGCTGGTAACCCGGGTTTAAAGTTGCAGTACAGGCTGTACTGAAATATCCCTTGCTGTTTCAAAGTCACAGTGTCACAGTGTCACGTCGCTTGCATTTGTGACACTGTGACACTGTGACTTTGAAACAGCAAGGGATATTTCAGTACAGCCTGTACTGCAACTTTAAACCCGGGTTACCAGCATCTTTGAATATCCCAAGGTGAGGGATAACTTGTGCCCCACTATTGTATTGGATCATTAAACATACCTACAGCAGCCAAGTCTGCCTTCACAGAAAGTTCCCACCAGGACACAGCAATCAGCTGCTTTTCCTTTACGCTGCTGGAGCAGCGAGTAACACCCTGAGAGGAGCCGATGAGAAGCCTGTGACGTCAGACGCCGACTCACATGTGCAGAGGTTTGCACACTTCTATCTCCAGGAACGGCAGTTACTGCAGCCGCGGTCCAAGCCTTGACCGAAGGATTTCTTCTCCTCGGTAACACCCTCTGAACACTCTCTTGACTTACGGTACAGTAAACTGTATCTATTTGTGGTACAAGCCGTTATTTTCTTTCCACTGTTCCAATATCGGCATTCATTTGCATACGGCCACCTGCACTGTGTTGATACATATGAACTTGGTGCTTGTCTTTTAAGTTTTATTTTATTTTATGATATCACTGTTATGCCATATCTTTTAATTATCATTTTTATGCTATATCTTTTTTATGTCATAGATTATCAATTAGTATCTGCATTATTCATCATTTATAGGTTTTAACCTGTTTTTTCATTAGGATTTTTTCCTAGTTGTATTTACATTACAGGGAGACGTCCCTATTTTTAGTGTATATATTTGTGTATCTTATTCTATATGTTTATTAAATTTTCACTTCAATTCCTTATATGGTGTGTATACTTTCAGCTTGTTAGCGCACTTTCTCTATCTTGAAGCTTTGGCTTCACTATTTGGTTATTTTACACAACGTGTCAGAACAGCTCTGTACTTATAAGAATTGCAATTCGCTGTGAATTACATTAGCGTAACGAGAGAGCTATATACAAATTGAATGAATGCTATGTGAGTGATATCACCGGTGATTTAATTGTATATATAATACGATTAAGAACGTGTAATTATAAGCTGGCATCTTATTCATATTGGCGAATTCTATACTGGTAACACCAGAGGACTTTTTATGATAAGTAATTCCTACACTAATGTTAAGCTTGTTTAGCGTGATTGACACATCATATCTATACGAATAACCCGGGATTCACCTACAAAAATATTACAAGTATTACATCAATACGAGTATGCAACTCGCAAACTCAGAATATTAAACATCCATATATATTTATACTAGGTAGAACCAAGGGTTAACTAACAATTACAAAGTTTGGATAAGCGATACATAACAATAATCACTGTCTCTAAATAAATAAAAAACGATACAGTCAGGAAAGCGATTAGGACACTTGCTGATACAAGCATAGTGTTACTTTACTACAATCACTGCTCCAAAATAAGTTACTACTACAGACGTGAGATTTGGGTTTTCGCTATGGAAAGGAATCCAATATCATGAAGCCCAGCTGACAAGTGGGGTATATAAATTGCATTGGTACGATACTTACCATACTTACCATATCGAGTATACACAGTAATTAGAATTTAACCAATACAGTATTAACTGTTGCATTGGTACTATTCCATTGTATAGTTACATTAGAAAATATATGGGGAAGCACTAATTCCACGTTTGTTCAGAGATACAGGGGAAGCCAAATTACATTGCAATAATTATTATACTATAACATTGGCCCACTCCTAAACCGGACAAACAGTGAATAAATACATAGATTCAAACTAAATATCGCTAATACTGTGTTTTCTGACTAGTTATATACCTCAAAGTGAAAATATGTGAAAATACAGTACTGTATTATTAATACCTAACATAGATCACACTTGTCCAATATAGTGCTTTGGCACAAAATTCTGAAACGTATATATAACATATCAACTATACGGTCAATAAAATTACTCACTCAGTCATTACCCCCTTTTCTCCCTTATATTTCCACACCAGTAATATATTCTGAAAGCTCATCATAATACGGAATTTGTTTAACGTATCAAATAAGAGCATGTGACAGTCAGAACATTATGGAATCTGAGATCCCATTATATCTTTTCACTATCAATTATGTGAAAGCTAACCAAAATGCTGAATATATCAACCAAGTGTTTGCACTAATGTACTCTTCAGATACTATTAAATAGTGTATTATCATCAGAAGGTGTTTCTAACCGTCTTCAAGGCCAGATATTAATTATTCACTTCACCTTCTCTGTTGATTAATAATCTCCACATAGTTTAGAGAATTTAATGTATGTAATGTTGTGTTGGAGTGTTCACCCTTTTTTTAATTAATGAATTAAAAGTTATGTTTTAATCCACGAATACCGCCATTTCTCGAGTCTGGGCATTAGAGTGCAGTTTGCATACTTTTCTGTGGATAACTCTTATCCACAATTTCAAGTTTCTAATTAATTTATGCAGAGCACCAACCCACATATTAATGAATAGTGGATTATAGCACATTGCGCACAGCAACTAAATAAAGTGTGACCACATGTCCAGGAACTAAGTGGGGATTGCCTTATTCTTATAGTGCCATTGTTACTTGTCTTTTCTCAGATTAGAGTTCCTGCTTACGCGTTTCGGCAATAGCCGTAGTCATAGCATGCAGGAACTACACGTGATTGTATTTAAAAAGCCTACCTAAATTAGATAGGATAAATAAAATCAATCTACTCTTTCACTGATTGGATGTGATATATGAAACACTCCTAACAAACCACTGTAACAGGTGGATCTTGGGAAACCTTAGATAATTAACTATTTGACTACTGAAAAGGGATAGCATCTATGTCACTACTGTGGGTGTGAACAGTATGTGCCAATGTATGATCATTTGTAAACTACGGATACAATTTTCAATTTCATTATAATAATTTGGCAAATTGTCATAAATTGTTGCAAACATAAAAATACATATGTACAAGTGACCAAGTATAAACATTTGCTTATAGGACTTGAGGTACCTAATCAAGGTTGTGCTGGATAAAGTAAGTAATTTATGTATCCTGCTGCAACTTAATTTTGTATGTATATAAAGTGTCTTGTGCTAATTATATGATCTCACTAAACTGCTCAATAAATCCTATTGTGACCAACATGTCTGTTTGTCTCTTTATTTGAACACTGTCACAACTGGCACAGATCAATTGAAATACTATAATTAACTTTCCTTTCCTTTTGTTTCCCATTAAATAAATATTCCATTATTTTCATGCTAAGATATCTGAAAACAACTGTTAATACTGTAGCAATGATGGATGTTATCTAAATTCTTTCCATGGTTCTACCTAATAATACAGGAAGAATAAATGTGTTAGACATTTTTTTATTATTCTTTATTATAATAATCTCTTTATTAGAAATCATTGGAAATGACAATAGGTTGAAAAAGACTACCATTTCATATTTATTCTGAGTATGTATGATTTCAAAATTCCAAGTTGTTTTTTCATTGCCAGAAATGTATCACATCATACTCAGAATTTAGTCCTAGAGGTATTCTGGTTTTCAATTTATGAATCCAGAATACGTCTCTCAATGCCAATTTGGATTCTCTACTGAGAGATGCAGGACATTTTTGGTTTTGCTTAACTAAGGGTGTGGTTAAGGTTCCATTCTTTATATTGGTGATATGTTCCCTAACTCTTTCCCTGACTTCTCTTGTTGTGAGTCTGATATATTGAAGGTCACATAAGCTGCAACTCAACAGATATATTACATACTGTATGTTTCTCTGCAATTTAGGCACATTCTATGATGGTAAGTTTCTCCTAATGCTGTACTTTTAAAGGAATCCCCTTCTTGGATAAATTCACATGCCTTGCATGTTGAATTGCTGCAATGATACATTCCTTTGAATGTAAGCCATGAGTTCTGCACGGATACAGCCCTCCTCAATTTAGTGGGTGCTATACGATTCCCTATGGACATGCCTCTCTAAATGAAAACCTACAGCCCTGTTGTGCAATTCTGATTAATTTATCATCTGCTTGTAAGAGTGGTAAATGCTTTTGAATGATGCTGCAAATTTGGTGATACTGATTGCTATACTGGGTAACAAATGTTATCCTATCATCCACCTTTCTTTGTTTGTTTTTCTCTGTTAGCAAATCTTCTCTTGGCAACTTTGCTACTGCAATTTTGGCTGTCTCAATAGTTTTTTTGGAATAACCCCTATCTCTTAGTTTACCAGATAAAACCTCTGCATGTTTAGCATACAATGTTTCTATGTTGCAATTTTTTTTTAACCTGGTAAATTGTCGCTTTGCAAAAAATCCAAAGGTGAGTGACAGCAAAAGGTAAGTTTATTAGAAAACTTTACACAGAAACAGGTAGCAGCGTTTCGGAATGAACTTCCTTAATCATGCTCCCATGATTAAGGAAGTTCATTCCGAAACGCTGCTACCTGTTTCTGTGTAAAGTTTTCTAATAAACTTACCTTTTGCTGTCACTCACCTTTGGATTTTTTGTATACTGTTGGAGTCTGGAGTGAGCCTCCTGAGTGAATTGCATATACCTGACCGTTGCTGTGCTGGACTGAACATTGTTTGTATTGAATTTGTCGCTTTGCTACAGAAACAAAAACTCTTCCGTGATGATTACTTCGGGCATGAAGTCATGTATTGCCTGTAACTGGCTTAGAATAAACTTCAGTTTGTATATACCCTTCTGTAGTTCATCTCATTTTTACATCCAAATAATGGATCTCTTTACTGCCAAATTCAAATGTGAATTTTATGTCCACCTCATTTGTATTGAGCAGTGCTACAAATTCGTGTGCACTTTCCTTGCCACCATCCCAAATACAAATGAGGTCATCTATATACCTGCAGTAATAGATGGTATTGCTTCTGAGGGGGCTTCGACATCCATAGATGTGGGACAGCTCCCAACACCCCATAAAGAGGTTGGCATAGGAGGGGGCAAATTTTGCCCCATAGCTGTCCCACATCTCTGGAGGTAAAAAGCCCCCTCAAAAGTGAAAAAATTGTGAGTTAAAAGGTACTTTATTACACAAGAAATATATTTGCAAAAATTCTCACTATACCCCTCAATCCTGCTTACAAAAAAATCAATTGCTTTTAACGGTCAAGCAGCCAAAATTAGATTTCCAGTCTATGGTTTCTAACTATTGTTTGGTATCATGTAGATGACTGGTTAGGCCTTCCACTATTGGCTGTAAAATCTCATCTAGCCATTGTGACAGATGTTCTTCTCCTATAATGCCTGATGAGGTTGGAGAATACATGGAAAGGGATCTGAGACCATTCCTCTGTACAGAATCTCTCCAGAACCTTCACATTTTGAGGACTGTCCTCTTCAGTTCACCCCACAGGTTTTCTACGGGGTTCAAGTCAGTTTACTGGGATGGCCATGGCAGGATCTTGATTTTGTGGTCAGTAAACCATTTTTGTATTGATTTTGATGTATGTTTTGGATCATTGTTCTGCTAGAAGATCCAACCACGGCCCATTTTAAGCTTTCTGGCAGAGGCAGTCAGGTGTACATTTAATATCTGTTAATATTTAATAGAGTCCATGATGAGACCTAACAAAATGTCCAGGTCCCGAAAAGAGCTGAATGCCGGGATCGGCCGCCTTCTTCCGCATTCGGATCAGAACAAATGATCCTAATGCTTATGCCTAGTAACTTGAGTAAGCACTTCTCAACAGACTGGGTGGATGGTTCATGTCTTAGCCTTCCAATAATGCTGATTATTAAAATTAAGCTCTTTTTACCTTGCTGACTTGTCTGAGTCTTCAGGGCTTGGTGACATCACCATGCAGGCATTGCTGCTCTAGAGCTGACATTTAACTATCTGTTTAACCAATTTGCAAGGGTGCACTATTGCTTGCCTATAACTAACACATTAGGGTTTTTGTTTTTGCAATTTTATATCCCTTTAAAGTGTTGTGTGTTTTTGTTCTGTTTGTTCGACTTTTCATTCATGATTCAGATCACAATTTTAAACAACTTTCCAAATTACTTCAATCTTTTGGTAACCTTTGTTGAAAAGCATTCATAGGTAGGCTTAGGAGAAACAATGCAATGCTGGGAGCTAGCTAATTAGTGATTGCACATATATGCCTCTTGTTATTGGCTCACCCAAGGTGTACAGCTAGCTCCCAGTAGTGTTTTACTGTTCCTTCAACAAAGGAAACCAAGATAATGAAGCAAATTTAATTATAGAAGTAAATCATAAGAGCCATTTCCACCCATGTGCTGAGCTGTTTTGGAGTCTTTAAATGCTTCTC
Source organism: Bombina bombina (assembly GCF_027579735.1). NCBI lineage: Eukaryota > Metazoa > Chordata > Amphibia > Anura > Bombinatoridae > Bombina > Bombina bombina. The sequence continues at coordinate 753,321,674 of NC_069499.1, read as the reverse complement.
TAAGACTTACTCTAGGCTTTTTTCTTTGTGAGATTATGTATTGTTTTCATCAGACCCAAATTATACCATTATTGTACATACATCATGGCATGTATGAACTCAACATAAAAATGTGTACATGTGTGTTTTTCATTTATCTAAACAGTTAAAGGGACAGTAAAGTCAAAATTTAACTTTCCTGATTCAGGTAGAGAATGTAATTTTAAACAACTTTCCAATTTGCTTCCATTAACAAAATGTGCAGTTTATTTTTATATTTACACTTTTTGACTCTTCAGTTCCTACTGAGCATGTGCAAGAATTCACAGAACATACGTATATGCATTTGTGATTGACTGATGGCTGTCACATGATACAGTAGGAGTGGTAATAGACATAACTCTGAAACTTATCTGAAAAAAAATCTACTACTCATTTGATGTTCAGACTAAGTTATATTGCATTGTCTGTTTATCATGCATTAGTTGATTATGCAAATCTACTGTATTTACTGGTCCTTTAAGTTAAAGTGATAAGGAAGTAAAAATTAAATGTGCATGATTCAGATAGAGCCGGTCATTTTAAGACACTTTTAAATTCACTTCTATTTTCAAATGTGCATTGTTCTTTTGGTATCCCTTGTTGAAGAATATGCACATATCCTACACTAGTGAGAGCTAGTTGCTGATTGGTGCCTGCAAACATTTGTCTCTTGTGATTGGCTAACTAGATGTGTTCAGCTAGCTGCCAGTAGTGCAATGTTGTTCATTCAGCAAAGGATAAAAAGAGAATGAAGCAAATTTGATAATAGAAGAAAATAGGAAAGTTGTTTGAAATTGTATGTTCTATGCGAATCATGAAAGAAAATGTTAGGGTTTCATCTCCATTTAACCTTTTCCTGCCGGGGTAAAAGTGTCTACATCAGAACAACTGTTCCGATGTAGACAAATTGAAATCACACGATCGCAAGATTTCAATGATTGTATCGGGTCTGGGGGGCGTCCCTATAACCCTAGGAATGCCCTCCAGACCGCAATCACATCCAGGAAGCGCAGTAGGCTTCAGGACAGCTGTTGGCTATGACGTTGTATTCCGTCATAACGGCTCTAAAGCCCAGGGCAATTATGACGGAATAGAACGGCATAACGGCGTTAAAAGGTTAATAGAAGAGAGGTTATCCTCATATAAATAGGGTAAATAACTATGATGTGCACATAGGGGCTTTAATGAGATGGTCTACAACCCAGACCCATGGATTAAAGGGACATTGAACCCAATTTTTTTCTTTCGTGATTCAGATAGAGCATGCAATTTTAGGCAACTTTCTAATTTACTCCTATTATCAATTTTTCTTCGTTCTCTTGCTATTTTCTTTTTGAAAAAACAAAATTTATGCTTACCTGATAAATTTATTTCTCTTGTGGTGTATCCAGTCCACAGGTTCATCCATTACTTGTGGGATATTCTCCTTCCCAACAGGAAGTTGCAAGAGGACACCCACAGCAGAGCTGTCTATATAGCTCCTCCCCTAACTGCCACCCCCAGTCATTCGACCGAAGACAAGCAAGAAAAAAGGAGAAACTATAGGGTGCAGTGGTGACTGCAGTTTAAAAATAAAAAACACCTGCCTTAAAATGACAGGGCGGACCGTGGACTGGATACACCACAAGACAAATAAATTTATCAGGTAAGCATAAATTTTGTTTTCTCTTGTAAAGGTGTATCCAGTCCACGGTTTCCTCCATTACTTGTGGGATACCAATACCAAAGCTTTAGGACACGGATGAAGGGAGGGACAAGGAACTCTTCGAGCCGAGGAGATAGCTACTAGGAACAGAACTTTCCAAGATAAAAGTTTAATATCTATGAAATGCAAAGGTTCAAACGGAACCCCTTGAAGAACTTTAAGAACTAAATTTAAACTCCATGGCGGAGCAACAGGTTTAAACACAGGCTTAATTCTAACTAAAGCCTGACAAAACGCCTGAACATCTAAGAATCCTGACTTTACTCCATGAGTAACCCTTGGATTCACACCAATGAAGATATTTACACCATATCTTATGATAGATTTTCCTGGTGACAGGCTTTCGAGCCTGAATTAAGGTATCAATGACCGACTCAGAAAAACCACACTTTGATAGAATCAAGCGTTCAATCTCCAAGCAGTCAGACGCAGAGAAATTAGATTTGGATGTTTGAAAGGATCTTGAAGCAGAAGGTCCTGCCTCATCGGCAGAGTCCATGGTGGAAAGGATGACATGTCCACCAGATCTGCATACCAAGTCATGCGTGGCCACGCAGGAGCTATCAAAATCACTGAAGCTCTCTCCTGCTTGATCTTGGCAATCAGACGAGGGAGCAGAGGAAACAGTGGAAACACATAAGCCAGGCTGAAGGACCAGGACGCTACTAGAGCATCTATCAGCGCTGCCATGGGATCCCTGGACCTGGACCCGTAACGAGGAAGCTTGGCGTTCTGACGAGACGCCATGAGATCCAGTTCTGGTTTGCCCCATAGTTGAATCAACTGGGCAAATACCTCCGGATGGAGCTCCCACTCCCCCGGATGAAAAGTCATGCCGACTTAGGAAATCCGCCTCCCAGTTCTCTACTCCTGGGATATGGATAGCTGAGAGATGGCAAGAGTGAACCTCTGCCCATAGAATTATCTTTGAAACCTCCAACATCGCCAGGGGGCTCCTTGTACCCCCCTGATGGTTGATATAGGCTACAGTCGTGATGTTGTCCAACTGAAATCTGATGAACCTGACCGCAGCTAGCTGAGGCCAAGCCTGAAGAGCATTGAATATCGCTCTTAGTTCCAGAATGTTTATCGGAAGGAGGGCTTCCTCCTGAGTCCACGAACCCTGAGCCTTCAGGGAGTTCCAGACTGCGCCCCAGCCCAGAAGGCTGGCATCTGTCGTCACTATAGTCCATTCTGGCCTGCGGAAGCTCATTCCCCTGGACAGATGGACCCGAGATAGCCACCAGAGAAAAGAATCCCTGGTCTCTTGATCCAGATTTAGCAGAGGGGACAAATCTGTGTAATCCCCATTCCACTGATTGAGCATGCAAAGTTGCAATGGTCTGAGATGTAGGCGGGCAAACGGAACTATGTCCATTGCCGCTACCATTAAGCTAATTACTTCCGTACACTGAGCCACTGACGGCTGAGAAGTAGAATAAAGAGCACGGCAGGAAGTTAGAAGCTTTGACAACCTGACCTCTGTCAGAAAAATCTTCATTTCTACTGAATCTATCAGAGTTCCTAGGAAGGAAACTCTTGTGAGAGGGGAGAGAGAACTGTTTTCTTCGTTCACCTTCCACCCATGAGAACTCAGGAATGCCAGAACAATGTCCGTATGGGACTTGGCGATTTGAAAATTCGACGCCTATATCAGAATGTCGTCTAGGTAAGGAGCCACCGCTATGCCTCGTGGCCTTAGAACCGCCAGTAAGGACCCTAGAACCTTCGTAAAGATTCTTGGTGCCGTGGCTAACCCAAAGGGAAGAGCCACAAACTGGTAATGCCTGTCTAGGAAGGCAAACCTGAGAAACCGATGATGATCTCTGTGTATCGGAATGTGGAGATAAACATCCTTTAAGTCCACGATAGTCCTATATTGACCCTCCTGGATCATAGGTAGGATGGTTCGAATAGTCTCCATCTTGAAGGATGGGACCCTGAGAAATTTGTTTAGGATCTTGAGATCCAAGATTGGTCTGAAAGTTCCCTCTTTTTTGGGAACTATAAACAGATTTGAATAGAATCCTGCCCCTTGAACGCAACGTAAGAATGCCTCTCTCTTTATCTGGTTTGCAGATAATTGTGAGAGATGAAATCTCCCCTTTGGAGATGAGGCTTTGAAATCCAGAAGATATCCCTGGGAAACAATCTCCAGAGCCCAGGGATCCTAGACGTCTCTTGCCCAAGCCTGGGCGAAGAGAGAAAGTCTGCCCCCAACTAGATCCGGTCCCGGATCGGGGGCTACACCTTCATGCTGTCTTAGAGGCAGCAGCAGGTTTTTTGGCCTGCTTTGCCTTGTTCCAAGCCTGGTTAGGTCTCCAGACTGGCTTGGACTGGGCAAAATTTCCTTCTTGTTTTGCAGCAGAGGAAGTTGAAGCTGCGCCACTCTTGAAGTTTCGAAAGGAACGAAAATTAGTCTGTTTGGTCCTTAATTTGTTGGACCTATCCTGGGGAAGGGCGTGGCCTTTTCCTCCAGTAATATCAGAAATGATCTCCTTCAGTCCAGGCCCGAATAGGGTCTGCCCTTTGAAGGGGATGTTGAGAAGCTTAGACTTTGAAGTAACGTCAGCTGACCAGGATTTAAGCCATAGCGCCCTACGCGCCTGAATGGCAAAGCCTGAATTCTTAGCCGTTAGCTTTGTTAAATGAAAAACGGCGTCAGAAATAAATGAATTGGCTAACTTAAAAGCTTTAAGCCTGTCTAGGATATCATCCAACGGGGTCTCCCTCTGTAGAGCCTCTTCAAGAGACTCGAGCCAGAAAGCCGCTGCAGCAGTGACTGGGGCAATGCATGCAAGAGGCTGGAGAATAAAACCTTGTATAAAGATTTTCTTAAAGGATTACTATCTGTTATAATTTTTAAGTTAAACAACTAACATATTAAAGTTAATAAACATTAATTAAAACCTACTGACCTATATTTTCTCCAAAACGAAGTTTCATAACGTTCTAAAAGTTATATCTTTTATTCGCCGATGATGTCACGTTATCCTGCCCACTATTTTCAGCACTGTATGTTCAAAATACTTAAACCAATAACTTTGTGTTTAAAGCGTCATTTTGAAACCTAGGTATTGTAAACGGATTGGTACAGAGCAAAAGATACCCACGGAGTGGGTTTGGAAAACAATTAAATTTGCAGACAAGATTTCTGATATACGGTAGAGATATGTTAATGAAATGCTATTGATAAAAAGCGTATTTGGGGTAGTTAGTTAGTAACAGGCATAGAAAATATTTACTTACAGTGCCCCTTTAAGGAAACCCTCTAATTTTTTATCCATTGGATCTAGGAAAGCACAACTGTCCTCGACGGGGATAGTTCTACGCTTAGCTAGGGTAGAGACTGCTCCCTCCACCTTAGGGACCGCCTGCCACGAGTCCCATGAAGCGGCATCTATGGGAAACATCTTTTTAAAAACAGGAGGGGGAGAGAATGGTACACCTGGTCTATCCCATTCCTTCGTAATAATTTCTGAAAACCTCTTAGGGATTGGAAAAACATCAGTGTAAACAGGCACTGCAAAGTATTTGTTCATTTTACACAATTTCTCTGGGACTACAATGGTGTCACAGTCATCCAGAGTTGCTAAAACCTCCCTGAGCAACAAGCGGAGGTGTTCAAGCTTAAATTTAAATGCTGTCATTTCAGAGTCAGACTGAAGTAACGCCTTCCCTGAATCAGAAATGTCACGAACAGATAGAAGCTCTCCTGCTTCGGCTTCTGTACATTGTGAGGGTATATCAGACATAGCTACTAAAGCGTCAGAAAGCTCTGTATTTGTTCTAGCCCCAGAGCTGTCTCACTTTCCTTGTAACCCTGGCAGTTTGGACAATACCTCTGTGAGGGTATGATTCATAACTGCCGCCATGTCTAAACTAGGTAAACGCATTGGACGCGCCAGATGTACTTGGCGTGGCGTCACTTGCGTGGGAGATATAGGTTCTGACACATTGGGAGAGCTAGGTGGGTTAACCTCCCTTTTGTCAGTCTGAGAAACCTCTGGTGATAAATCTTTAAAACCCATAATATGGTCTTTATAACTTATAGAAAGGTCAGTGCATTTGGTACACATTCTAAGAGGGGGTTCCACAATGGCTTCTAAACATAATGAACAAGGAGTTTCCTCTATGTCAGACATGTTTAACAGACTAGTAATGAGACCAGCAAGCTTGGAAAACACTTTAATAAATGTGAAAAAGCAATTAAACAAAAACGGTACTGTGCCTTTAAGAGAAAAAAACTACCAAAAAAACAGTGTTAAAAAGTAGTAAACTCTACAAAATTTTTATAGTGTGTATAAGAGACTAAAGCAGCATTGCACCCACTTGCAAATGGATGATTAACTCCTTAGGCACCAAACCGGATTAGAAAAACGGTAAAACCGTTAAAAAAACAGTCAAACACACTGCCACAGCTCTGCTGTGGCTCCTACCTGCCCTTAAACACGATTTTTGCAGGAAAAAAAAAACCCTCTTTAGTGGTCCTAGATGCCAGAGGACTCCTTTAGGGAAGCTGGATGTCTCAGTCTGAATATCAACTAGGCATAAAGTGCGCAAAAATAGGCCCCTCCCACCATGCACTCAATGTCAGAGGGCCTTTAAAAAAGTACTCCTATGAGTAATCTAACAAGCCATGTGGAAAACTAGGCCCCAAATAAAGATTTATCACCCTCAGAGAAAAAAAAAAATTTTCTGTAAGTTATACAAACGTTTTTACACTAAGTAATATGAGAGTTAACATGAATATTACCCTTATCTTGTAAGCATGATCCCAGTCGTTGTTAAATCACTGTATCAGGCTTACCTCAAATATACCAGGCACTGTCAGCATTTTCTAGACCTTATCATCTCTCTAGAAAAAAATATACTGAACATACCTCAAAGCAGGTGATCTGCAAATCGCCCCCCCAACTGAAGTTTTCTTTCCATACTCTTCAGTTATGTGTGAGAACAGCAATGGACCTTAGTTACAAACCGCTAAGATCATCAACCTCCAGGCAGATTCTTCTTCCAATTTCTGCCTGAGAGTAAAACAGTACAACGCCGGTACCGTTTAAAAATAACAAACTCTTGATTGAAGGTAAAAACTACACTAAGTCACCACATATCTCTTGATACTTCCTTTCTTGTCGAGAGTTGCAAGAGAATGACTGGGGGTGGCAGTTAGGGGAGGAGCTATATAGACAGCTCTGCTGTGGGTGTCCTCTTGCAACTTCCTGTTGGGAAGGGGAATATCCCACAAGTAATGGATGAACCCGTGGACTGGATACACCTTTACAAGAGAAAGAAGGCATCTAAGTTTTTTGGTTCAGAACTCTGGACAGCACTTTTTTTATTGGTGGATGAATTTATCCACCAATCAGCAAGGACAACCCAGGTTGTTCACCAAAAATGGGCCGGCATCTAAACTTACATTCTTGCATTTCAAATAAAGATACCAAGAGAATGAAGAAAATTTGATAAAAGGAGTAAATTAGAAAGTTGCTTAAAATGTCATGCTCTATCTGAATCACAAAATAAAAAATTTGGGTTCAGTGTCCCTTTATTATTATTATTATTATTATTATTGGTTATTTGTAGAGCGCTAACAGATTCCGCAACGCTATTAACAAAGGCCCTGCCAAGAGTTGCACTGTTGTAGTCAGCTCTTGAGAAGGTGATAAACAAACAGCTGGACTCTTAAGCTTACATGCTAGGGGGGTTCAGGGGATAGCAATGGAGGAGAGGAACTGGTATAAAGAAAGGTTAGCGTAGGTTGTATGCATCCCTGAACAGTAGAGTCTTTAGGGAGCACTTGAAGCTTTTAAAACTAGAAGAGAGTCTTGTGGAGCGAGGCAGAGAGTTCCACAAGATGGGAGCCAGTCTGGAGAAGTCCTGTAAATGGGAGTGTGATGAGGTGACAAGAGAGCAGGAGAGTAGGAGGTCGTGAGCAGAGCGAAGGGGACGGGAGGGAGAGTATCTGGAGACAAGGTCTGAGATATAGGGGGGAGCAGTGCAGTTGAGGGCTTTGTATGTCAGAGTGAGAATTTTGTGTTTGATCCTAGAGACAAGAGGAAGCCAGTGAAGAGATTGGCAGAGAGGTGCAGCAGATGAAGAGCGACTTGTAAGGAAGATGAGTCTGGCAGAGGCATTCATTAAGGATTGTAAAGGAGTTAGGCGGTAGGTGGGGAGACCAGAGAGGACAGAGTTGCAGTAATCGAGGTGAGAGAGGATGAGAGAGTGGATTAAAATCTTAGTTGTGTCTTGTGTAAGGAAGTGTCTAATTTTAGAGATGTTTTTAAGGTGGAAGCGGCAGGCTTTAGCCAAAGACTGAATGTGAGGAGTGAAAGAAAGATCTGAGTCAAATGTGACCCAGAGACATCGGGCATGCGGGGTAGGGGTAATGATGGAGTTGTCGACAGTTATAGAGAGATTGGGGGTGGAGAGTTTTGAATTAGGGGGGAAAATAAGGAGCTCAGTTTTGGAGAGATTTAGCTTGAGGTACTGAGAGGACATCCAGTTGGAGATGTGAGAAAGACAGTTAGTGACACGGGTTAGCAAGGAAGGAGAATGGTCTGGTGCAGAGAAGTAGATTTGGGTGTCGTCGGCATACAAATGATATTGTAAACCGTGGGACTTTATTAGGGAACCTAGTGATGATGTGTAGATTGAGAAGAGAAGGGGACCGAGGACAGAGCCTTGCGGTACTCTGACAGAAAGTGGTGACGGGGCAGAGGAGGCCCCAGAGAAGGCTACACTAAAGGTACGGTTTGACAGGTAGGAAGAGAGCCACGAGAGGGCTGTGTCACATATGCCGAAGGATTGGAGGGTTTGGAGCAAGAGAGGGTGGTCAACAGTGTCAAAGGCTGCGGACAGATCAAGGAGAATAAGCAGAGAGAAGTGGCCTTTTGATTTTGCTGTAAGTAGGTCGTTGTTAACCTTAACAATTGCTGTTTCTGTGGAGTGATGGGGACGTAATCCAGATTGCAATGGGACAAGGAGGGAGTTTATTGTAAGGAAATGGGATAGGCGTGCATAAGCTAGTTTTTCGAGAAGCTTTGATGCAAGAGGGAGGAGGGAAATAGGGCGGTAGTTGGATGGGGAGGTAGGATCAAGGGAAGATTTTTTTGAGGATAGGTGTGACCAGTGCATGTTTCAGCGATGAGGGAAATATACCGGTGCTGAAGGAGAGGTTGAAAGTGTGTGTGAGTATAGGGGTAAGGGTGGCAGAGAGGGAGGGGAGTAGCTGTTTGGGGATAGGGTCAAGGGGACAGGTAGTGAGGTGAGAGCGCAGTATAAGTGCCGAAACTTCTTCCTCAGTAACAGGGGAGAATGAACTAAGTTTAAGGTTATGTGGGTTGTGGTTGATTGAGAGCATTTGAGGGGGTGAGAGAATGGAATTATGTTGAGAGCTGATTTAATTTCTTATGGAGTTGATTTTGTTATTGAAGTGGTTGGCAAAGTTTTGAGCTGACAGAGAAGTTGTATTAGGAGGTGGGGGAGGGCGGAGAAGAGTATTGAAAGTGGAGAACAAATGTTTTGGGTTTGAAGAAAGATTAGAGATAAGAGTAGAGAAGTAGTGTTGCTTGTGGAAATTAAGGGCAGAGTAGTAGGAGTTCAAGATAAATTTGTAGTGTTGAAAATCAGCTGAACTCCTGGATTTTCTCCAGTGCCGCTCAGCAGTAGGGGAACATCTGCGTAGGTATCGTGTCAGAGGAGTATGCCTGAGGATGAGTGTTTGATTTCCGAGCTATGGTAAGAGGGGCGAGATTGTCAAGGACGGATGTAAGGGTGGAATTATAGTGGCAGATAGATTGGTCAGGGCATGAAAAGGAGGAGAACGATGAGAGGAGAGGTTTGAGGGAATTAGAGAGCTGTTGTTGATCTAATGACGTAATGCTTCTGTGAAGTTTGGTGTGAGGAGCAGAAGGAGGGAGAGTTGTAGGGAGGAATGATATGTTGCAAGCAAGGAGATGGTGGTCAGAAAGAGGAAAGGGTGAGTTTGTGAAGTTTGAGAGGGTGCATCGATAGCTAAAGATCAGGTCAAGAGAGTGACCATCTTTGTGAGTGGGAGAATCAGTCCATTGTGACAAACCAAAAGAGGAAGTGAGTTGCAGAAGTTGTTTTGCGGAGGAGGCAGTGGGATTGTCAAGAGGGATGTTGAAGTCACCAAGAATGAGGGAAGGGGTGTCTGAGGAAAGGAAATAAGGTAGCCATGCAGCCAAGTGATCTAGAAATTGAGTTGAGGAGCCAGGAGGACGGTATATGACTGCGACACGTATAGAAAGAGGAGAGAATAAGCGAATCATGTGGGTTTCGAATGAGGAAAATGTGAGGGAAGAGATGGGATGTATTTGTTGAAAGGTGCAACGAGAGGAAAGTAAAATACCTACGCCACCTCCTTGTCTATTACCAGATCTAGGAGTGTGGCTGAAGTGGAGACCCCCATGTGACAGAGCAGCAGTGGATGCTGTGTCTAGGGGAGAGAGTCAGGTTTCTGTTAGGGCCAGAAGGTTGAGGGAGTGGGAGATAAAGAAGTCATGTATAGAAGTGAGTTTGTTGCAAACAGAGCGAGAGTTCCAAAGTGCACAAGTGAAAGGGGAAGTGGCTTTTGATGCAAGAGGAATGTGAGTAAGGTTGTCAGAGTTTTGTTTTTTTAGTCTGTGGGATGGTATACATGGATGTGCACGGCTAGGCAGTTTTTGTGGACCAGGATTAGGGGAGATGTCACCAGCAGTTAGTAGAAGCAAGAGGGAGAGTGACATAAGATGAGATACAGATTTGCAGTAGTGAGACTGCTTTTGAGACAAGGTGCGGGGGGAGAGAGAGTGTTTAGGAATAGGTAGAGTTCATGAGTACAAAAGTAATGTGAGTTTAAGAGAGATGGGCTAATGAACAGTGCAGGTGGAGAGGGAGAAGGAGTAATTGAATAAAGTAGTTTGTTATAGAGACAAAAGACAGCAAAAAGGAATAAGAAGATATTAGGCATTTTTACAAAAGAGGGAACCAGTTAAACCCATAAGACACAGTGTTACAGTAGCAATTGCATTTGAAAACAGTAAGGTATATCAAACATAATATTACAAAAGTACCTGCCTTTTTCTTGCCCCTTGCCCAATCCTTGTCCAATTCTTGTATAATTCTATTGCTAGTGAATCACTTATAAAATGTTCACATTGAAAATGTGAACATATGTTGTTATAGCAATGCACAGGCCAGACTGGTGTGAAATATATGCAGGGAGAGCAGTCAGCTGAGTCCACTAAATTTAGTTGATTGCTAATCAAAGACAATTGGAAAGGCCAATTGGAAAGTAAGATTCTCGTCTGGTCAGGGTGAGATGTTAAGTAAACAGACAATAAAATTTGGGGGAGGTTAATACTATGGAATAAGACAGCTATACATTTTAGAATAATAGCAAGTATTGATAAGGATTGAACATCACATGGCAATTAAATGAACATTAGAAATAACACATTGGATAACAGTACAACAGATGTAGGACTAAATTAACGAACTAAAATCATTTGCTCTATGTAAATATTCATGTACCAGAAGAGAGTTACAGGAGAGTAAAAAACACCAGAGAGCAGGGAATAGTTGCAGATTGACAGGGTCTCTATTCACGTACCAGAAGAGAGTTACAGGAGAGTAAAAAACACCAGAGTGCAGTGAATAGTTGCAGATTGACAGGGTCTCTATTCACGTACCAGAAGAGAGGTACAGGAGAGTAAAAAACACCAGAGTGCAGTGAATAGTTGCAGATTAACAGGGTCTCTATTCACGTACCAGAAGAGAGGTACAGGAGAGTAAAAAACACCAGAGTGCAGTGAATAGTTGCAGATTGACAGGGTCTCTATTCACGTACCAGAAGAGAGTTACAGGAGAGTAAAAAACACCAGAGAGCAGGGAATAGTTGCAGATTGACAGGGTCTCTAGTCATGTACCAGAAGAGAGTTACAGGAGAGTAAAAAACACCAGAGAGCAGGGAATAGTTACAGATTGACAGGGTCTCTATTCACGTACCAGAAGAGAGTTACAGGAGAGTAAAAAACACCAGAGTGCAGTGAATAGTTGCAGATTGACAGGGTCTCTATTCGCGTACCAGAAGAGAGTTACAGGAGAGTAAAAAACACCAGAGAGCAGGGAATAGTGTATAATCTGTCCCTTTAAGAAACTAGCTGACAATCCTTTTTCCAAACCTTCTTGGAGAAAAGATAAAAACCTAGGAATCCTGACCTTACTCCATGAGTAACCCTTGGATTCACACCAATAAAGATATCTATGCCATACCTTATGGTAAATTTTCCTGGTGACAGGCTTTCGTGCCTGTATTAAGGTATCAATAACTGACTCGGAGAAGCAACGCTTTGATAAAATCAAGCATTCAATCTCCAGGCAGTCAGCCTCAGAGAAATTAGATTTGGATGGTTGAAAGGACCCTGAAGTAGAAGGTCCTGTCTCAGAGGCAGAGACCATGGTGGAAAGGATGACATGTCCACTAGATCTGCATACCAGGTCCTGCGTGGCTACGCAGGTGCTATCAGAATCACTGATGCTCTCTCCTGCTTGATCTTGGCAATCAGTCGAGGGAGCAGAGGAAACGGTGGAAACACATAAGCCAGGTTGAAAGACCAGGGCGCTGCTAGAGTATCTATCAGTGTCGCCTTGGGATCCCTGGACCTGGATCCGTAACATGGAAGCTTGGCGTTCTGGCGAGACGCCATGAGATCCAGTTCTGGTTTGCCCCAACGGAGAATCAGTTGTGCAAATACCTCCGGATGGAGTTCCCACTCTCCCGGATGAAAAGTCTGACGACTTAGAAAATCCGCCTCCCAGTGCTCTACACCTGGGATATGGATAGCTGATAGGTGGCAAGAGTGAATCTCTGCCCAGTGAATTATTTTTGAAACTTCTAACATCTCTAGGGAACTTCTTGTTCCACCTCGATGGTTGATGTAAGCTACAGTCGTGATGTTGACCGACTGAAATCTGATGTACCTCAGAGTTGCTAACTGAGGCCAAACCTGAAGAGCCTTGAATATCGCTCTTAGTTCCAGAATATTTATTGGAAGGAGAGACTCCTCCTGAGTCCACGATCCCTGAGCCTTCAGGGAGTTCCAGACTGCACCCCAACCTAGAAGGCTGGCATTTCTTGTTACAATAGTCCTGCGAAGGTCATACCTTTGGACAGATGGACCCGAGATAGCCACCAGGGAAGAGGATCCCTGGTCTCTTGGTCCAGATTCAGTTGAGGGGCCAAATCTGTGTAATCCCCGCTCCACTGACTGAGCCTGTATAGTTGCAGCGGTCTGAGATGTAAGCGTGCAAACGGCACGATGTCCATTGCCGCTACCATTAAGCCGATTACTTCCATACACTGAGCCACCAAAGGGCGCGGAATGGAATGAAGAACCCGACAGGAATTTAGAAGCTTTGATAACCTGGACTCCGTCAAGGTAAATTTTAATTTCTACAGAATCTATCAGAGTCCCTAGAAAGGAAACTCTTGTGAGTGGGGATAGAGAACACTTTTCCTTGTTCACTTTCCACCCATGCGACCTCAGAAATGCCAGTACTACGTCCGTATGAGACTTGGCAATTTGGAAGTTTGACGCCTGTATCAGGATGTCGTCTAAATAAGGGGCTACTGCTATGCCCCCGGCCTTAGGACCGCCAAAAGCGACCCTAGAACCTTTGTAAAGATTCTTGGGGCTGTAGCTAATCCAAAGGGAAGAGCTACAACTGGTAATGCCTGTCTTGAAAGGCAAACCTGAGAAACTGATGATGATCTTTGTGTATCGGAATGTGAAGATAAGCATCCTTTAAATCCACTGTAGTCATATATTGACCCTCCTGGATCAGTGGTAGGATGGTACGAATAGTTTCCATCTTGAACGACGGAACTTTGAGGAATTTGTTTAAGATCTTTAGATCCAAAATCGGTCTGAAGGTTCCCTCTTTTTTGGGAACCACAAACAGATTTGAGTAAAAACCCTGTTCCTGTTCCTCCTTTGGAACTGGATGGATCACTCCCATAACTAGGAGGTCTCGTACACAGTGTAAGAATGCCTCACTCTTTATCTGGTTTGCAGATAATTGTGAAAGGTGAAATCTCCCTTTTGGGGGGGAAGCTTTGAAGTCCAGAAGATATCCATGGGATATAATTTCCAACGCCCAGGGATCCTGAACATCTCTTGCCCACGCCTGGGCGAAGAGTGAAAGTCTGCCCCCTACTAGATCCGTTACCGGATAGGGGGTCGTTCCTTCATGCTGTCTTAGAGGCAGCAGCAGGCTTTTTGACCTGCTTATCTTTTTTCCAGGTCTGGTTTGGTCTCCAGACCGTCTTGGATTGAGCAAAAGTTCCCTCTTGTTTATTATTAGAGGAAGTTGATGCCGTACTTGCCTTGAAGTTTCGAAAGGCACGAAAATTAGACTGTTTGGCCCTAGATTTGGACCTGTCCTGAGGAAGGGCACAACCTTTTCCTCCCGTGATATCAGCAATAATCTCCTTCAAACCAGGCCCGAATAGGGTCTGCCCCTTGAAGGGAATGTTAAGTAGCTTAGATTTTAAAGTCACGTCAGCTGACCATGATTTAAGCCATAGCGCTCTGCGCACCTGTATAGCAAAACCAGAATTCTTAGCCGTTAGTTTATTCAAATGAACAATGGCATCAGAAATAAAATAATTGGCTATCTTAAGTGCTCTAAGTTTGCCAAGTATGTCATCCAATGGAGTCTCTACCTGTAAAGCCTCTTCCAGAGACTCAAACCAGTACGCCGCAGCAGCAGTGACAGGGGCAATGCATGCAATGGGCTGTAGGATAAAACCTTGTTGAATAAATATTTTCTTAAGGTAACCTTCTAATTTTTTATCCATTGGCTCTAAAAAAGCACAACTGTCCTCGACAGGGATAGTAGTATGCTTTGCTAGAGTAGAAACTGCTCCCTCCACCTTAGGGACTGTCTGCCATAAGTCCCGTGTGGTGGCGTCTATTGGAAAACATTTTTCTAAAAATAGGAGGGGAAGAAAACGGCACACCTGGTCTATCCCATTCCTTATTAAAAATTTCTGTAAACCTTTTATGTATTGGAAAAACATCAGTACACACCGGCACTGCAAAGCATTTATCCAGTCTACAAAATTTCTCTGGCACTGCAATGGTATCACAGTCATTCAGAGCAGCTAAAACCTCCCTAAGTAACACGCAGAGGTGTTCAAGCTTAAATTTAAATGTAGAAATATTAGAATCAGGTATCTTTCCTGAGTCATTAACATCACCCACTGACTGAAGCTCTCCTTCCTCAGCTTCTGCATATTGTGAGGCAGTATCAGACATGGTTCTTAAAGCGTCAGTATGCTCTGCATTTTGTCTCACCCCAGAGCTATCTCGCTAACCTCTAAGTTCAGGTAGTCTGGCTAATACCGCTGACAGTGTATCATCCATGACTGCCGCCATGTCTTGTAAAGTAAACGCTATGGGCGCCCTAGAGGTACTTGGCGCCATTTGAGCGTGAGTCCCTTGGGCGGGAGTCAAAGGGTCTGACACGTGGGGAGAGTTAGTCGGCATAACTTTCCCCTCGTCAGATTCCTCTGGTGATAATTTTTTTAAAAACAGAATATGATCTTTATTGCATAAAATGAAATCAGTACATTTGGTACACATTCTAAGAGGGGTTCCACCATGGCTTTTAAACATAATGAACAAGGAGTTTCTTCTATGTCAGACATGTTTATACAGACTAGCAATGAGACTAGCAAGCTTGGAAAACACTTTAAATCAAGTTAACAAGCAAATATAAAAAACGGTACTGTGCCTTTAAGAGAAACAAATTTTGTCAGAATTTGAAAAACAGTGAAAAAATGCAGTAAATCAAATGAAATTTTTACAGTGTATGTAATAGGCTAGCAGAGCATTGCATCCACTTGCAAATGGATGATTAACCCCTTAGTTCAAAAAACGGATAAAAAAAAAAAACGAAATAGATTTTTTTTGTTTTTTTTTTGTTTTTTTAACAGTCACAACCAACTGCCACAGCAAGCTGTGGTCCTACCTTCCCCAATAAACGACTTTGGAAAGCCTTTGAGCCCTTTAGAGATGTCCTATAGCATACAGAGGACTCCTGAGGGAAGCTGGATGTCACAGTTTGAAATTTTAACTGCACCAACTGTAACTTTTATACTATAACAGTGGAAAGCCTCAGTAAAACTGTTTCCAGTCAAAATTTAAGCCAGCCATGTTGAAAAAACTAGGCCCCAATAAAGTTTTATCACCAATGCATATATAAAAACGATTAAACATGCCAGCAAACGTTTATATTGCAATATCATAAGGGTATTACCCCTGGGAGTAAGCATGATACCAGTCGTTATTAAATCACTGTATTCAGGCTTAACTTACATTAATCCGGTATCAGCAGCATTTTCTAGTGTTTTCCATCTCTAGAAAAAATTATAACTGCACATACCTGATAGCAGAATAAACTGCACGCCATTCTCTCGCTGAAGTTACCTCATCTGTGTAATCCCCTCAGACATATGTGAGAATAGCAACGGATCTTAGTTACAACCTGCTAAGATCATAGAAACCTCAGGCAGATTCTTCTTCTATTTACTGCCTGAGATAAAATAGCACAACTCCGGTACTATTTAAAAATAACAAACTTTTGATTGAAGAAAATAAACTAACTATATTTAACCACTCTCTCCTACAACATCCTAGCTTGTTGAGTGTTGCAAGAGAATGACAGGCTATGACAGTTAGGGGAGGAGCTATATTACAGCTCTGCTGTGGATGTCCTCTTGCAACTTCCTGTTGGGAATGAGAATATCCCACAAGTAATGGATGATCCGGACCTTTCAAGAGAAATAGGGACTCTTGATAAGGGCTCTTTGCAGCTGAAACCGGTAGACGTACCCTGATTGGCTCACACTTTTTTTGAATCTCTAACAGCTCACTGAGCTGACAGAACAGAGGCCAGTAACAACTACATCTCAAGCAGGGCTGGCTTAAGACATTGTGTTGTCTGGGTCCGAGATCAAAATGACACCCCCTGCCCGCCGCGACCCCCCACTGCACTATTTACAGCCTGTGTGCAGATATTAAACTTTGAAACATATTCTGGATATCTGAGGTGTCAGTGTAGCCAGTACTAATTGCTTGATATTAAAGAGACATGAAGCCACACATTTTTCTTTGATGGCTCAGATAGAGCATAAAAACATAATTTATGCTTACCTGATAAATTCCTTTCTTCTGTAGTGTGATCAGTCCACGGGTCATCATTACTTCTGGGATATTACTCCTCCCCAACAGGAAGTGCAAGAGGATTCACCCAGCAGAGCTGCATATAGCTCCTCCCCTCTACGTCACTCCCAGTCATTCGACCAAGGACCAACGAGAAAGGAAAAGCCAAGGGTGAAGTGGTGACTGGAGTATAAATTAAAAAATATTTACCTGCCTTAAAAACAGGGCGGGCCGTGGACTGATCACACTACAGAAGAAAGGAATTTATCAGGTAAGCATAAATTATGTTTTCTTCTGTTAAGTGTGATCAGTCCACGGGTCATCATTACTTCTGGGATACCAATACCAAAGCAAAAGTACACGGATGACGGGAGGGATAGGCAGGCTCTTTATACAGAAGGAACCACTGCCTGAAGAACCTTTCTCCCAAAAATAGCCTCCGATGAAGCAAAAGTGTCAAATTTGTAAAATTTGGAAAAAGTATGAAGCGAAGACCAAGTTGCAGCCTTGCAAATCTGTTCAACAGAGGCCTCATTCTTGAAGGCCCAAGTGGAAGCCACAGCTCTAGTAGAATGAGCTGTAATTCTTTCAGGAGGCTGCTGTCCAGCAGTCTCATAAGCTAAACGAATTATGCTACGAAGCCAAAAAGAAAGAGAGGTAGCAGAAGCTTTTTGACCTCTCCTCTGCCCAGAGTAAACGACAAACAGAGAAGACGTTTGTCGAAATTCCTTAGTTGCCTGTAAGTAAAATTTTAGAGCACGGACTACATCCAGGTTGTGCAGTAGACGTTTCTTCTTCGAAGAAGGATTTGGGCACAAAGAAGGAACAACAATCTCTTGATTGATATTCCTGTTAGTAACTACCTTAGGTAAGAACCCAGGTTTAGTACGCAGAACTACCTTATCCGAATGAAAAATCAAATAAGGAGAATCACAATGTAAGGCTGATAATTCAGAGACTCTTCGAGCCGAGGAAATAGCCATTAAAAATAGAACTTTCCAAGATAACAACTTTATATCAATGGAATGAAGGGGTTCAAACGGAACGCCCTGTAAAACATTAAGAACCAGGTTTAAACTCCATGGTGGAGCAACAGTTTTAAACACAGGCTTAATCCTGGCCAAAGCCTGACAAAAAGCCTGGACGTCAGGAACTTCTGACAGACGTTTGTGTAACAGAATGGACAGAGCTGAGATCTGTCCCTTTAATGAACTAGCAGATAAACCCTTTTCTAAACCTTCTTGTAGAAAAGACAATATCCTAGGAATCCTAACCTTACTCCAAGAGTAACCTTTGGATTCACACCAATATAGGTATTTACGCCATATCTTATGGTAAATCTTTCTGGTAACAGGTTTCCTAGCCTGTATTAAGGTATCAATAACTGACTCAGAAAACCCACGTCTTGATAAAATCAAGCGTTCAATTTCCAAGCAGTCAGCTTCAGAGAAGTTAGATTTTGATGTTTGAAGGGACCCTGTATCAGAAGGTCCTGTTTCAGAGGTAGAGACCAAGGTGGACAGGATGACATGTCCACCAGGTCTGCATACCAAGTCCTGCGTGGCCACGCAGGTGCTATTAGAATCACTGATGCTCTCTCTTGTTTGATTCTGGCAATCAATCGAGGAAGCATCGGGAAGGGTGGAAACACGTAAGCCATCCTGAAGTCCCAAGGTGCTGTCAGGGCATCTATCAGGACTGCTCCTGGATCCCTGGATCTGGACCCGTAACGAGGAAGCTTGGCGTTCTGTCGAGACGCCATGAGATCTATCTCTGGTTTGCCCCAACGTCGAAGTATTTGGGCAAAGACCTCCGGATGGAGTTCCCACTCCCCCGGATGAAAAGTCTGACGACTTAAGAAATCCGCCTCCCAGTTCTCCACTCCCGGGATGTGGATTGCTGACAGGTGGCAAGAGTGAGACTCTGCCCAGCGAATTATCTTTGATACTTCCATCATAGCTAGGGAGCTTCTTGTCCCTCCCTGATGGTTGATGTAAGCTACAGTCGTGATGTTGTCCGACTGAAACCTGATGAACCCCCGAGTTGTCAACTGGGGCCAAGCCAGGAGGGCATTGAGAACTGCTCTCAATTCCAGAATGTTTATTGGCAGGAGACTCTCCTCCTGACTCCATTGTCCCTGAGCCTTCAGAGAATTCCAGACGGCACCCCAACCTAGAAGGCTGGCGTCTGTTGTTACAATTGTCCAGTCTGGTCTGCTGAATGGCATCCCCCTGGACAGATGTGGCCGAGAAAGCCACCATAGAAGAGAATTTCTGGTCTCTTGATCCAGATTCAGAGAAGGGGATAAGTCTGAGTAATCCCCATTCCACTGACTTAGCATGCACAGTTGCAGTGGTCTGAGGTGTAAGCGTGCAAAGGGTACTATGTCCATTGCCGCTACCATTAAGCCGATTACTTCCATGCATTGAGCCACTGACGGGTGTTGAATGGAATGAAGGGTGCGGCAAGCACTTTGAAGTCTTGTTAGCCTGTCCTCTGTCAGGTAAATCTTCATTTCTACAGAATCTATAAGAGTCCCCAGGAAGGGAACTCTTGTGAGTGGAACGAGTAAACTTTTCTTTTCGTTCACCTTCCATCCATGTGACCTTAGAAATGCCAGTACTAACTCTGTATGAGACTTGGCAGTTTGAAAGCTTGAAGCTTGTATCAGAATGTCGTCTAGGTATGGAGCTACCGAGATTCCCCGCGGTCTTAGTACCGCCAGAAGAGCACCCAGAACCTTTGTGAAGATTCTTGGAGCTGTAGCCAATCCGAATGGAAGAGCCACAAACTGGTAATGCCTGTCTAGGAAGGCAAACCTTAGGTACCGGTAATGATCTTTGTGAATCGGTATGTGAAGGTAAGCATCTTTTAAATCTACAGTGGTCATGTACTGACCCTCTTGGATCATAGGTAAAATTGTCCGAATAGTCTCCATCTTGAACGATGGAACTCTTAGGAATTTGTTTAGGATCTTTAAGTCCAGGATTGGTCTGAAAGTTCCCTCTTTTTTGGGAACCACAAACAGATTTGAGTAAAACCCCTGTCCCTGTTCCGATCGTGGAACTGGATGGATTACTCCCATTAACAAGAGCTCTTGTACGCAGCGTAGAAACGCCTCTTTCTTTGTCTGGATTGTTGACAACCTTGACAGATGAAATCTCTCTCTTGGAGGAGAGTATTTGAAGTCCAGAAGGTATCCCTGAGATATTATCTCTAGCGCCCAGGGATCCTGGACATCTCTTGCCCAAGCCTGGGCGAAGAGAGAAAGTCTGCCCCCCACTAGATCCGATCCCGGATCGGGGGCCCTCAATTCATGCTGTTTTAGGGGCAGCAGCAGGTTTCCTGGTCTGCTTGCCCTTGTTCCAGGACTGGTTAGGTTTCCAGCCTTGTCTGTAGCGAGCAACAGCTCCTTCCTGTTTTGGTGCAGAGGAAGTTGATGCTGCTCCTGCTTTGAAATTACGAAAGGAACGAAAATTAGACTGTCTAGCCTTAGCTTTGGCTTTGTCCTGAGGCAGGGCATGGCCTTTACCTCCTGTAATGTCAGCGATAATCTCTTTCAACCCGGGCCCGAATAAGGTCTGCCCTTTGAAAGGTATATTAAGCAATTTAGACTTAGAAGTAACATCAGCTGACCAGGATTTTAGCCACAGCGCCCTGCGTGCCTGAATGGCGAATCCTGAATTCTTCGCCGTAAGTTTAGTAAGATGTACTACGGCCTCCGAAATGAATGAATTAGCTAGTTTAAGGACTCTAAGCCTGTCCGTAATGTCGTCCAGAGTAGCTGAACTAATGTTCTCTTCCAGAGACTCAATCCAGAATGCCGCTGCAGCCGTGATCGGCGCAATGCATGCAAGGGGTTGCAATATAAAACCTTGTTGAACAAACATTTTCTTAAGGTAACCCTCTAATTTTTTATCCATTGGATGTGAAAAAGCACAGCTATCCTCCACCGGGATAGTGGTACGCTTAGCTAAAGTAGAAACTGCTCCCTCCACCTTAGGGACCGTTTGCCATAAGTCCCGTGTGGTGGCGTCTATTGGAAACATTTTTCTAAATATCGGAGGGGGTGAGAACGGCACACCAGGTCTATCCCACTCCTTAGTAACAATTTCAGTAAGTCTCTTAGGTATAGGAAAAACCTCAGTACTCGCCGGTACCGCAAAATATTTATCCAACCTACACATTTTCTCTGGTATTGCAACTGTGTTACAATCATTCAGAGCCGCTAACACCTCCCCTAGTAATACACGGAGGTTTTCCAGTTTAAATTTAAAATTTGAGATATCTGAATCCAGTCTGTTTGGATCAGAACCGTCACCCACAGAATGAAGTTCTCCGTCCTCATGTTCTGCCACCTGTGACGCAGTGTCTGACATGGCCCTAATATTATCAGCGCACTCTGTTCTCACCCCAGAGTGATCACGCTTACCTCTTAGTTCTGGTAATTTAGCCAAAACTTCAGTCATAACAGTAGCCATATCCTGTAATGTGATTTGTAATGGCCGCCCAGATGTACTCGGCGCTACAATATCACGCACCTCCCGAGCGGGAGATGCAGGTACTGACACGTGAGGCGAGTTAGTCGGCATAACTCTCCCCTCGTTGTTTGGTGAAATTTGTTCAATTTGTACAGATTGACTTTTATTTAAAGTAGCATCAATACAGTTAGTACATAAATTTCTATTGGGCTCCACTTTGGCATTGCAACAAATGACACAGGTATCTTCCTCTGAATCAGACATGTTTAACACACTAGCAAATAAACTTGCAACTTGGAATACAATTCAATTAGAATAATATTAAAAACGTACTGTGCCTTTAAGAAGCACAGAAGATCTATGACAGTTGAAAATTAATAAATTGAAACAGTTATAGCCTCAATCCTTATAAACAACACAACTTTAGCAAAGGTTTAATCCCATTAGCAAAGATAACAAATTCTGAAAGCAGGAAACAAATTACAGAATAAACGTTTTTTGTCTCAGTCAACTATAATTCTCACAGCTCTGCTGAGAGAAATTACCTCCCTCAAAATAAGTTTTGAAGACCCCTGAGCTCTGTAGAGATGAACCGGATCATGCAGGAAATACAATGAGCTGCTGACTGAAATATCTGATGCGTAGCAAAAGCGCCAAAAAACGGCCCCTCCCCCTCACACACAGCAGTGAGAGAGAACAGAAACTGTCAGAAAAAAGATTAAGCAACTGCCAAGTGGAAAAATAGTGCCCAAAACATTTATTCACTCAGTACCTCAGCAAATGAAAACGATTTTACATTCCAGCAAAAACGTTAAACATAATTTCTAGTTATTAAACAGCTTTATGTACTTCTTACAGTGTAATTCTAGTGAAGTACCATTCCCCAGAATACTGAAGTGTAAAGTATACATACATGACATTATATCGGTATGGCAGGATTTTCTCATCAATTCCATTGTCAGAAAATAAAAGCTGCTACATACCTCTATGCAGATTCATCTGCCCGCTGTCCCCTGATCTGAAGTTTACCTCTCCTCAGATGGCCGAGAAACAGCAATATGATCTTAACTACTCCGGCTAAAATCATAGCAAAAACTCTGGTAGATTCTTCTTCAAACTCTGCCAGAGAGGTAATAACACACTCCGGTGCTATTTTAAAATAACAAACTTTTGATTGAAGATATAAAACTAAGTATAATCACCATAGTCCTCTCACACATCCTATCTAGTCGTTGGGTGCAAGAGAATGACTGGGAGTGACGTAGAGGGGAGGAGCTATATGCAGCTCTGCTGGGTGAATCCTCTTGCACTTCCTGTTGGGGAGGAGTAATATCCCAGAAGTAATGATGACCCGTGGACTGATCACACTTAACAGAAGAAATTTCCAGTAGACTTCTAATATCACATTCATTTTCCTCTATCAGGAGCATGCAGGTGTTTGAAGCACTATATGGCAGTCATTTTGCAGGAATGCCTTTAACAATGTTACACACATTTAAGCAATAAATGACAGCAGTGTTAGCACAATTTTTAAATTAAAAGCAATGAAGCAAAACAGCTGCCATAGTGCTACAGACTTTTACATG
This sequence comes from Bombina bombina, assembly GCF_027579735.1. NCBI lineage: Eukaryota > Metazoa > Chordata > Amphibia > Anura > Bombinatoridae > Bombina > Bombina bombina. The sequence continues at coordinate 753,298,648 of NC_069499.1, read as the reverse complement.
CTTCTAAGCCTACTAACGTATGCTATACAACAAAGGATACCCTGAGAAAGATGGAAATTAATAAGAGGAGTTTCTTGGATTATTCCTGAACCAAAAATGTTTGTTTTTATGTCCCTTTTAAATATATATTGTTTTTATTATTTTTTAAATAAATTCATTTATTTTTATTTTTTTCTGGCAGGGGTAAAAATACTTACTAATTTCCATATGACACAAATTGTATAATCAGCCGCAATGAAACAGGTGGCACGTTTTCTGCATTAGGAGTAATTTGACCAATAAGATGAATAGTTAAATACAGTTAGGCATAAAATAGTCTACTTGTGCAAATTATGTAATTAATGCTTGAATGTTTCCAGACCATACTCAGACGATTGTTAATACCAGTAATATTGTGTTCAGTGGGATTACACATGAAAATCTTGTAAAATGTAACTAAAATTTCCCAGAGAAATGTAGCCTAGGGAAAGATTCTATGCAGGCTGATATCTCATGCTGTTGGGGATGCCTGTTACAGGTTAATATAAAAAAAAAAAAAAGATTAGTTCATGCTTAAAGATGCCAAGCCCAGTCTGTTAATATAAAGTAATTTGTGCTTAAAGGGACACTGTACCCAAAATGTTTCTTTCGTGATTCAGATTGAGCATGAAATTTTAAGCAACTTTCTAATTTACTCCTATTATCAAATTTTCTTCGTTCTCTTGCTATCATTATTTGAAAAAGAAAGCATCTAAGCTTTTTTTTGGTTTCAGTACTCTGGACAGCACTTTTTTATTGGTGGATGAATTTACCCACCAATCAGCAAGGACAACCCAGGTTGTTCAACAAAAATGGGCCGGCATCTAAACTTACATTCTTGCATTTCAAATAAAGATACCAAGAGAATGAAGAAAATTTGATATTAGGAGTAAATTAGAAAGTTGCTTAAAATGTCATGCTCAATCAGAATCAGGAAATAAATTTTTTGGGTACAGTGTCCCTTTAAGAAAGCAAATAGAGCGCTTTGCTTTTTGGGCTACAAGTGCTGTGAATGCAAATAAACAGTGAACGGTTTTGAAAAACAAAAAGGCAAACAGACATAACGGGGTCAAGCTCAACAAGCCTTCAAGACATGTTTATTAATATGAATTAAACTCCTAAAAAAAAGCGTTGTCAGGTTATGAATTTAAGCTTCACAAAAAACAGGTACGCAATTAGGCACAGATATGGATATTTTCCAGATTACGTGGTTTTACATCTCCTCGCTTGCAATCAGAGTGGCCGCTCACCTCTGACAACTACCGCCCACCCCTCTCAACAGAAGCCCGCGTGCAGGTTGTTTGTAGCCATATGCTGTGCGGCTTTCTGAATCACGTGGACACCGCAATAAACTTTTGGGGTTAAAGACAGAGCCACAGCAGGCGGCAGGTGTAGCATGATCATGCGGTCAGTCAACAATCTGGAGCCGCTGTCATGCTGATGCCGCCTGCTGTGTCAAGTTGCGAGTGTTTCCTCCTCAAGAGGATACAAAGTGAAGGAGCGGTCCGTTTGGATCTCACAGAAGTACCGCCCCCTGTCGCGTGCCGCCTGGGCCATTGGACCCACTTGGTCCCATGGTTGAGCCGGCCCTGATCTCAAGGAACCAAGTAAAGAAGAAGAAATATTCAGCAATACTCTGGAAACAGGCGTCCAACTAAGCTATTGAGTGACTGCACTCTCTTTAGAGACTCATCACAAGATCCAGGAACGGATGCCTATGTGATCACGCAGCTATATTGGCTGACACACAGGATACTTCAACACTATTCACCCAGCGGGGTTAAGGTACTTTATATCACCATTTGATCACAGTTGGAATAACACTGCCATCACTTAAAGGACACCTTCCTATGTATGTGCACAACCATTGGAAAATCTATTATCACTGACCCTGTTCCTTATATTTATGGAAACTAAAATGGACAAATAGCACTTGGACACTTTTTTCCCTATTTTGCTGTTTTACGTTCCATCTCTCCTTATTGTTTTTATATATATATTTTTTAGATATCTTATATGTATTTTTTAGATATTTTATACCACTTGGTCTATCATAGACTATTGCAATAGTTTCATATTTCGAGGATCCGGATCCTTATTGTTTTATTGAAATATTTTATTGTGAAACAGTATTGTTAAGAATAAACTAATTCTCTTACCCAAACTTTATTTTATATATCATTTATATTTCTTTGCATACTATAATTGTTGAATTCATTTTATTCACTATTTGATATAACAAATACCCGCATTTGAGGTCCACACGCACTAGCTATTAGGTATCACCCATCTATTAATTTATAGATCATAGTAGATACCCTATTGCTTCTTCTAGCGCTGCTCCCCTTCTTTGCTTTATGTTTCTCCATTAACCCTTAGGGAGATTAGTTTTTTTTTGGGAGTCCTAGCAATATTAGGGATACAGTGCGAGGCAGTATTCATTTTTTTGCTCTTTACCCCAGGCATCTAGAGCACTTCATGGCAGGAAATAGCACTGCCATCTAATGCTCTTGGAAATAGATAACTTTCTTGCAAAACTGCTGCCATATAGTGCTCCAGAAATGGGCCGGCTCCTGAGCATGCTTCTCTACTTTTCATAAAAAGATACCAAGAGAACAAAGAAAAATTGGTAATAGAATTAAATTTGTTTACAATCACATGCTCTATCTGAATCATGAAAGAAAAGGTTTGTGTTTCATATCCCTTTAATAAAGCATGAGTAGGTTGCAGATTAAATTGTTGACCAAAAAGGTATTTTGCTAATCAATCAATATGAGCCAAAAAAGGTTTAAGTGGCAGACAACTCTACCATGTATGCAATTTATCTCCTGATACCCCACAATCTCGCCAACTGAAGTCAGATTTATGCTGGAAAATACATTAAACGACTGGGGATTAGAACGGGTTAGAATTTTAAAATTTAGTTCTAATAAATTGCGTTTTTTTAAAAATATATATATGTATGAATAATAAATATCACAATTAAGTAATGCATTACAAAACACCTGTAAAATAAATGTTCTAAAGCATTATCAGAGCTTGAAAGCTCCACCGACAGGTAGAAAATTGCAGCAGAAGAGTAAAAAAAAAATTATATATATACACTGACATTTTCCAATTTTATAAACCTGAATGAACAAGTAACTTTTTCTCACCGGGCTAGTCAAATTTTAACCCCTGACTAGTAAATAGTGAGTTTTCCACCACTGGATTATACCCCTTAAAACACCTTGTGTATGTCAATGATAACTCTGCTGTGGCAGTTAGAGACAGATATAAATGAGATTCTGCAGGATCCAACCTTGGATTGAGTCTGCAGACAGGGCTAGTCACATAATGTTAGAAGATAAAATGTTTTGCAGTTATCCGTTAGACAATTAAGGAAAGATATAAAAAGTAGGGTTAGTCTTGAGAAGTCAGAGATAATATCCAGCTCTGAGAATTAGAAAAGTTACAGGTTTTAAAAGTTACATGAAAAGGGGCAAAATAAATGACGAAAGTATATTGCAAAATTGTTTAAGCATAACTAAAGATTTTATATTAAAAATCTCAAGGTGTGACCTGTCCTTTTAATAATCCTTTGTTGACAAAGACAGAGAGAGAGAGAGAATGTCTTCTTATAGAAACATTTTGAAATGGAAGGAGGAAAAAAAAATTAAGTGACAAAGATTTTATTTTAAACATTTATTGTTGGATACCATTACATGATATTTGTTTTAAAATTTAAAAAAAAAAAAAAAGGGGGGGGGAGAAGGTTCTGAACCTGAATAAATTTTTTGTTATAATAATATTTGTTATGTGGCAAAACTATAAAATATATTCCTCATAAAAATATATTTAGCGTTTGCAGTTTTTTAAAAAAAAGATTAGAAAGCAAAAGAACAAAGAAAATAACAAAAATACAAAAAATTGACTAGATGAATGAAACAAAGAGAGAAAAAAAAAAAAAAAGGGAGGAGGAAATGAAACTTGTAAATAGAAAAAAAACATCCTCTCTCTTTCAAAAAAGTTTGAAAAAAAAATATCTGGCAATCCTTCTAAATATTTGGGACATTCTTTGACATCTGTACACAGACACTTAACCCTTTCGTGACAGGGTTAAAGTGCCTACATCGGAACAACTGTTCCGATGTAGACAAATTGAAACTACGCGATCGTGCATACGATCGCGAGATTTCAATTATTGGATCGCATCTGGGGGGCGTCCCTACAATCCTAGGAACGCCCTCCAGACCGCGATTAAATCCCTGAAGCACAGAAGGCTTCAGGACAGCCGTTAGTTATGACGTTCCATTCCGTCATAACGGCTTTAAAGCCCAGTCTAATTATGACGGAATGGAACGGCATAACGGCTTTAAAAGGTTAAACAATCATACAGGCCGTGTCAAAACACTAAATTTTATACATAAAGATTGGCAACAAGGTTATGAAAAAAATAAAACCAGAATACAGTTGGGTCTGGTGGCATATCTTAAAATGATAAACATTTCCAGAATGTTTTTAATCATAAAATATACATGAATACCATTACTTTGTTTTAATTTTATTAAAACATTGAACTAAAGCCAACATACCTTGCACAAAATTTTAAGTATTTAAAAAAATAAATAAAAAAAAAAAATTAAAAAAAAAAAATTATATTTTAGGTTACAATGCAGGAAATAGGAAGGTATGAAAAAGACAGACCAAAAGTTTAAAAGACCTCACCAAAAAAAAAATATTTACATTTTCAAAAAAGTTTTTTTGGAAATAGTCTGTACAAAAAAACATACAAAAAAAAAAGGACAGCATTATTTTTCTTCCTTTCCCTTTGTCTTTCTGTAAACCATCTCCCTGAAGCTAGACAGGATCTTATTTTCTCTCTTGCGCCTTTCCTCTTGGTTGAAAGATGCTAGGGCTCGCTTTTCATCCGCACTGTAGATCTGGTTTTCCTTACGCAGACGCACAGCCTCCATACGACGATGTCTAAAATAAGATAACATTTATTTTGTTTTAAAAAATGAAGAGCCAATACAATGCATGAGAAACTAAACCTAATCAAACAAAAATCCAAGATGGACATTATTTCTGAGAAATGTATTATAAACAGACATTATCTTTAGAATATACATTTGTAATAAAAAATGACAAAACGTACCATTAAACTTTACAAAGATTTAAACAACTATGTAAAACACTATAAAATGATTTACTATAGGTACCACACTATTTATAGAAGGAGCAGAATTTGTTACTAAATAAAAGAAAATTTGTATATTTTGGTCTTGGACAAAGGTAGCATCTGAGCTATGTATTACTAGTGCCCATTGCTATTTAACCTCTTGTGTCAATTGGGACGCAAGTACTTTTGCCCAGCGTACTGTGTTGCTGTAGTACCTAAGTCAAAAACACAATTTATGCTTACCTGATAAATTTATTTATCTTGTGGTGTATCCAGTCCATGGATCATCCATTACTTGTGGGATATTCTCATTCCCAACAGGAAGTTGCAAGAGGACACCCACAGCAGAGCTGTATATAGCTCCTCCCCTAACTGTCATAGCCAGTCATTCGACCGAAAACAAGCCGAGAAAGGAGGAACCATAGGGTGTACTGGTTACTGTAGTTTAAATTTAAAAATTACCTGCCTTAAAATGACAGGGCGGGCCGTGGACTGGATACACCACAAGAGAAATAAATTTATCAGGTAAGCATAAATTATGTTTTCTCTTGTAAGGTGTATCCAGTCCACGGATCATCCATTACTTGTGGGAAACCAATAAAAGTTTGATATCTATGGAATGAAGAGGTTCAAACGGAACTCCTTGAAGAACCTTAAGAACCAAGTTTAAGCTCCATGGTGGAGCAACAGGTTTAAACACAGGCTTGATTCAAACTAAAGCCTGACAAAATGCCTGAACGTCTGGAACATCTGCTAGACGCTAGTGCAAAAGAATAGACAGAGCAAAAATCTGTCCCTTTAAGAAACTAGCTGACAATCCTTTTTCCAAACCTTCTTGGAGAAAAGATAAAATCCTAGGAATCCTGACCTTACTCCATGAGTAACCCTTGGATTCACACCAATAAAGATATCTACGCCATACCTTATGGTAAATTTTCCTGGTGACAGGCTTTCGTGCCTGTATTAAGGTATCAATAACTGACTCGGAGAAGCCACGCTTTGATAAAATCAAGCATTCAATCTCCAGGCAGTCAGCCTCAGAGAAATTAGATTTGGATGGTTGAAAGGACCCTGAAGTAGAAGGTCCTGTCTCAGAGGCAGAGACCATGGTGGAAAGGATGACATGTCCACTAGATCTGCATACCAGGTCCTGCGTGGCCACGCAGGTGCTATCAGAATCACCGATGCTCTCTCCTGCTTGATCTTGGCAATCAGTCGAGGGAGCAGAGGAAACGGTGGAAACACATAAGCCAGGTTGAAAGACCAGGGCGCTGCTAGAGTATCTATCAGTGTTGCCTTGGGATCCCTGGACCTGGATCCGTAACACGGAAGCTTGGCATTCTGGCGAGACGCCATGAGATCCAGTTCTGGTTTGCCCCAACGGAGAATCAGTTGTGCAAATACCTCCGGATGGAGTTCCCACTCTCCCGGATGAAAAGTCTGACGACTTAGAAAATCCGCCTCCCAGTGCTCTACACCTGGGATATGGATAGCTGATAGGTGGCAAGAGTGAATCTCTGCCCAGTGAATTATTTTTGAAACTTCTAACATCTCTAGGGAACTTCTTGTTCCCCCTCGATGGTTGATGTAAGCTACAGTCGTGATGTTGACCGACTGAAATCTGATGTACCTCAGAGTTGCTAACTGAGGCCAAACCTGAAGAGCCTTGAATATCGCTCTTAGTTCCAGAATATTTATTGGAAGGAGAGACTCCTCCTGAGTCCACGATCCCTGAGCCTTCAGGGAGTTCCAGACTGCACCCCAACCTAGAAGGCTGGCATTTGTTGTTACAATAGTCCAATCTGGCCTGCGAAGGTCATACCTTTGGACAGATGGACCCGAGATAGCCACCAGGGAAGAGGATCCCTGGTCTCTTGGTCCAGATTCAGTTGAGGGGCCAAATCTGTGTAATCCCCGCTCCACTGACTGAGCCTGCATAGTTGCAGCGGTCTGAGATGTAAGCGTGCAAACGGCACGATGTCCATTGCCGCTACCATTAAGCCGATTACTTCCATACACTGAGCCACCAAAGGGCGCGGAATGGAATGAAGAACCCGACAGGAATTTAGAAGCTTTGATAACCTGGACTCCGTCAAGGTAAATTTTCATTTCTACAGAATCTATCAGAGTCCCTAGAAAGGAAACTCTTGTGAGTGGGGATAGAGAACACTTTTTCTTGTTCACTTTCCACCCATGCGACCTCAGAAATGCCAGTACTACGTCCGTATGAGACTTGGCAATTTGGAAGTTTGACGCCTGTATCAGGATGTCGTCTAAATAAGGGGCTACTGCTATGCCCCGCGGCCTTAGGACCGCCAAAAGCGACCCTAGAACCTTTGTAAAGATTCTTGGGGCTGTAGCTAATCCAAAGGGAAGAGCTACAACTGGTAATGCCTGTCTTGAAAGGTAAACCTGAGAAACCGATGATGATCTTTGTGTATCGGAATGTGAAGATAAGCATCCTTTAGATCCACTGTAGTCATATATTGACCCTCCTGGATCAGTGGTAGGATGGTACGAATAGTTTCCATCTTGAACGACGGAACTTTGAGGAATTTGTTTAAGATCTTTAGATCCAAAATCGGTCTGAAGGTTGCCTCTTTTTTGGGAACCACAAACAGATTTGAGTAAAAACCCTGTTCCTGTTCTCCTTTGGAACTGGATGGATCACTCCCATAACTAGGAGGTCTCGTACACAGTGTAAGAATGCCTCACTCTTTATCTGGTTTGCAGATAATTGTGAAAGGTGAAATCTCCCTTTTGGGGGGGGAAGCTTTGAAGTCTAGAAGATATCCCTGGGATATAATTTCCAAACGCCCAGGGATCCTGAACATCTCTTGCCCACGCCTGGGCGAAGAGTGTAAGTCTGCCCCCTACTAGATCCGTTACCGGATAGGGGGTCGTTCCTTCATGCTGTCTTAGAAGCAGCAGCAGGCTTTTTGACCTGATTACCTTTTTTCCCAGGTCTGGTTTGGTCTCCAGACCGTCTTGGATTGAGCAAAAGTTCCCTCTTGTTTATTATTAGAGGAAGTTGATGCCGCACCTGCCTTGAAGTTTCGAAAGGCACGAAAATTAGACTGTTTGGCCCTAGATTTGTACCTGTCCTGAGGAAGGGCACAACCTTTTCCTCCCGTGATATCGCAATAATCTGCCCCTTGAAGGGAATGTTAAGTAGCTTAGATTTTAAAGTCACGTCAGCTGACCATGATTTAAGCCATAGCGCTCTGCGCACCTGTATAGCAAAACCAGAATTCTTAGCCGTTAGTTTATTCAAATGAACAATGGCATCAGAAATAAAATTATTGGCTAGCTTAAGTGCTCTAAGTTTGCCAAGTATGTCATCCAATGGAGTCTCTACCTGTAAAGCCTCTTCCAGAGACTCAAACCAGTATGCCGCAGCAGCAGTGACAGGGGCAATGCATGCAATGGGCTGTAGGATAAAACCTTGTTGAATAAATATTTTCTTAAGGTAACCTAATTTTTTATCCATTGGCTCTAAAAAAGCACAACTGTCCTCGACAGGGATAGTAGTACGCTTTGCTAGATTAGAAACTGCTCCCTCCACCTTAGGGACTGTCTGCCATAAGTCCCGTGTGGTGGCGTCTATTGGAAAACATTTTTCTAAAAATAGGAGGGGAAGAGAACGGCACACCTGGTCTATCCCATTCCTTATTAATAATTTCTGTAAACCTTTTAGGTATTGGAAAAACATCAGTACACACCGGCACTGCAAAGCATTTATCCAGTCTACAAAATTTCTCTGGCACTGCAATGGTATCACAGTCATTCAGAGCAGCTAAAACCTCCCTAAGTAACACGCGGAGGTGTTCAAGCTTAAATTTAAATGTAGAAATATTAGAATCAGGTATCTTTCCTGAGTCATTAACATCACCCACTGACTGAAGCTCTCCTTCCTCAGCTTCTGCATATTGTGAGGCAGTATCAGACATGGTTCTTAAAGCGTCAGTATGCTCTGCATTTTGTCTCACCCCAGAGCTATCTCGCTAACCTCTAAGTTCAGGTAGTCTGGCTAATACCGCTGACAGTGTATTATCCATGACTGCCGCCATGTCTTGTAAAGTAAACGCTATGGGCGCCCTAGATCTACTTGGCGCCATTTGAGCGTGAGTCCCTTGGGCGGGAGTCAAAGGGTCTGACACGTGGGGAGAGTTAGTCGGCATAACTTTCCCCTCGTCAGATTCCTCTGGTGATAATTTTTTTAAAAACAGAATATGATCTTTATTGCATAAAATGAAATCAGTACATTTGGTACACATTCTAAGAGGGGGTTCCACCATGGCTTTTAAACATAATGAACAAGGAGTTTCTTCTATGTCAGACATGTTTATACAGACTACCAATGAGACTAGCAAGCTTGGAAAACACTTTAAATCAAGTTAACAAGCAAATATAAAAAACGGTACTGTGCCTTTAAGAGAAACAAATTTTGTCAGAATTTGAAAAAACAGTGAAAAAATGCAGTAAATCAAACGAAATTTTTACAGTGTATGTAATAGGCTAGCAGAGCATTGCATCCACTTGCAAATGGATGATTACCCCTTAGTTCAAAAAACGGATCAAAAAAACGAAAGACTTTTTTTTGTTTTTTGTTTTATTAACAGTCACAACCAACTGCCACAGCAAGCTGTGGTCCTACCTTCCCCAATAAACGACTTTGGAAAGCCTTTGAGCCCTTTAGAGATGTCCTATAGCATACAGGGGACTCCTGAGGGAAGCTGGATGTCAGTGTTTGTAATTTTAACTGCACCAACTGTAACTTTTATACTATAACAGTGGAAAGCCTCAGTTAACTGTTTCTAGTCAAAATTTAAGCCAGCCATGTGGAAAAAACTAGGCCCCAATAAAGTTTTATCACCAATGCATATATAAAAACGATTAAACATGCCAGCAAACGTTTATATTGCAATATCATAAGTGTATTACCCATGGGAGTAAGCATGATACCAGTCGTTATTAAATCACTGTATTCAGGCTTAACTTACATTAATCCGGTATCAGCAGCATTTTCTAGTGTTTCCCATCTCTAGAAAAAATTATAACTGCACATACCTGATAGCAGAATAAACTGCACGCCATTCTCTCGCTGAAGTTACCTCACCTGTGTAATCCCCTCAGACATATGTGAGAATAGCAATGGATCTTAGTTACAACCTGCTAAGATCATAGAAACCTCAGGCAGATTCTTCTTCTATTAACTGCCTGAGATAAAATAGCACAACTCCGGTACTATTTAAAAATAACAAACTTTTGATTGAAGAAAATAAACTAACTATATTTAACCACTCTCTCCTACAACATCCTAGCTTGTTGAGAGTTGCAAGAGAATGACTAGCTATGACAGTTAGGGGAGGAGCTATATTACAGCTCTGCTGTGGGTGTCCTCTTGCAACTTCCTGTTGGGAATGAGAATATCCCACAAGTAATGGATGATCCGTGGACTGGATACACCTTACAAGAGAAAACTGTGGTTCATGCAGCAGCTGGGGGCAGAAAGCATCTGCCTTCATATGGTAAGGGAGCATCGATTGTGCTCCCTTACCATACAATGGCAGATCGCCGATCGTTACAGAGAGTGACTGTCTGTATCACTCTTTGTAACTGTCCTCCATTGGTGCTGGTGGGAAGGAAGCAGTGAGAGGGGGAAATGCCAGAGAGTAGTTTGCATGGGGGGGGAAAGAGAGATCAGGGTGGTGGGAGGGCGAGTCTACAATACAGACATATTTTTTTTTTTTATAAAAGCCCTAGACTATACTGGCTGATTGTCTACCAGCATTTAAGATGGTAGTGAACAGTTAAGGGGGAGGAGAAAGAGGGTGGAAAGTGTCAGGTGGGAAGATAATCCCGACACTAGAGCAAATATTAACCTTACAAGCCAAATGATTTACCCCATCTCTGCCAGGAATTCCAGAAGTGTGTCACACAGCTGCAATTAGCAGCCTTCTAATTGGCCATGTACGTCTGCTATTGCTGAAAAAGGGGATCCCAGAGAAGTTTTTACAACCATTTGTCTTATGACTGCAGTAGCTGTGTGTAAATAATTTCAGTGAGAAACCCATTTTGTGAAAAAAGTTATTTTCTTTACATGATCGTATTTATAGTATACTAAACTTGGCCTACATCAATACCTTGGGTTGTTTACTTTTTCATAGGTAAATCAAAAAAGCTCTATATCTGTTTAGCTGGAGTGATAGCAAAAATGCTGGTGCTTTGGGCAAGTTTTTCTCTGAAATTTCTGGTAGTGAAGGGGTTCATTATCAGTATTTTTGACAATAAAATAATTTTTCACTTTCATGAGGTCTAAGTGGAAGAAATACCAACCTGCTACCGCTCATCACATAACCAGACTTCTCAAAAGAGGCGATTTCATCACTTGTCAGACCAATTTCACCTCTTCTTGGGATACGTTTTCCAGCCTTCACATACTCTGCCATGGCTGCACCTTCACCAGGCAGCAGAGCGTGTCCGTAGCTTTAAGAGATAAATGTTTTAATACTGCAATAGGATCTAAAATAACCTTATAACATTAGTATAAACCAGACTGATTTTCCGCCTTAATATATTATTTTTAGAACAGGTGTGACAAAAAAAAGAAAAGGGAAGAGTATATATTTATATGAAACAGAATTATGCACTCTACAATACAGCTGCGAAGAGGAAGAACATATTACAGTTTAAAAGAGTATGGGCAATGGTGTCTTAAACTTGTTGGTTTTTACATTTGCATTCGTTTTGGTTATGGGATCCATGGAAATTGCAGCAATGATTATAAGCAAACAAGGCCTGTTCTAGATTCTCTACATCGTTTAATGAGTTGATTTATTGCAAACCTTCATTCAGACCTAACTAGCTGCTACAAAGGCCTTTCATTGCTATAATTTACATATTCTCTACCCCCCACCACATATATCTGTCAGCAATATGGGCATAACACAATACAGATGCAAAGACAATATACAGGGCAATTTTATAGACGCCAAAACAAGATTCTTACTTTAAAGGTTTATCATCTTGTGAGAGATGTGTAATAGGGGGTTCTGGTCCCACAAAATCTGCATCATCTGTATTAATTTCTGTAAAAAAAATAAAAATATGTCACTGTCAGAATATTACAATGAATCAATCCACTAACTTTACTTTTATATTTCTTTCCACAACAGACTATGGATTGCAGCTTTAAAAGAAGAAACTAGAGGTTTACCAAACCTTTTTTGTTGTCATTATTCTGGAAGTTGAAGGGACAGTCAACACCAGAATTTTTATTGTTTTAAAAGATAGATAATCCCTTTATTACCCATTCCCCAGTTTTGCATAACCAACACTGTTATATTAATATACTTTTTACCTCTGTGATTAACTTGTATCTAAGCCTCTTCTGACAGCCCCCTGATCACATGACATTTTATTTATTATCTATTGACTTTCATTTTAGCCAATTAGTGCAGTGTCTGCATCAATCCATGGGTGTGATCACAATGTTATCTATATGGTTTACATGACCTAGTTCTCCCCTGTTGTGAAAAGCAAATAAAGCATGTGATCAGAGGCGGCCTTCAAAGGTTTAGAAATGATCATATGAGCCTTCCTAGGTTTAGCTTTCAACTAAGAATACCAAGATTAAAGCAAAATTGGTGATAAAAAGTAAATTGGAAAGTTGTTTAAAATCACATGCCCTATTTGAAACATGAACGTTTTTTTGGACTTGACTGTCCCTTTAAACTGTTTTCTAATGAAATCTCACTGAAACCATATGTGCACAAGTGTTGTAAAAAGTATAATTGTGTCTAAATTAGAATTTATTTATTTTTTTATTTTTTTTAAAAAAAGCAAAGTAAATTTTACCCTGACCTATATTTTATTAGGTAACATTTAAATGAGAAATGTAAAGTCAGTGGTGTAAAAGTAATACAATTTCACTGTTCCTCTTTTCTGCCATGTTTTGAGGCATCGTATTTTAAAAGCTTCTATACTATAAGAGTGTAGCTTTTATAGGGAGTGTGATCGGCTATAGGATATAAAATCGCTAATAGCCAGTTTTTCACTGATAGGGAGTGAATTTAATAGTTCTTGGCCAATCACGCAGAAAGATGGCAACACTCGAGAAAATTTAGTTAAGTAAGCTAAAGGGGCAGAAACCCTTTATAATTCCAAGATTTTCTGTCTTGCAATTACATTAACATACTATGTGAGTGTGATTTATTTTTAATGCATTAACACCAATTGTTTATAGCTAAACTCGACCCACGATTTGCCTTATCTGGTGGAACCAATCCAGACTTGTTACAGGAGTAGACCATGTTTGTCACTATCATTTGTTCAGAAAACCTTGCACTTCCTTATCTGATCACCACAGCTAAGGCCAGTTATAGGCAGAAATGAAGCAGGTTTAAAACGGGATAGGAAACCAATCATGAAAGTTCAGCTGATAAGTGGTTTAAAATGACATGCTGTAATTTACTTCTATTATCAAATTGTCTTCATTCTCCTGGCATCCTTTGTTGAAAAGCAGAAATGTAAGCTTAGGAGCCGGACCTTTTCTGGAGAACTATATGGCAGAAATTTTACAAGAATGTTATCAATTTGCAAGATCACTAGATGGCAGCACTATTTCCTGCCATGTAGTGCTCCAGATGCCTACATAGGTTTATATTAAACAGAGTATCATGGAAATTAGGTAAATTGGGAGAAAAAAAAATTAAGATTGTATGCTCTGTCGCAATCCCAAAAGAAAATATTTGGGTTTCATATTCCTTTAAGCTTGTGAAGTCTGCAGTGTTGGAAAATCCATTTATTACCCATTTCACAGTTTTAAATAACCAACACGGTTATATTAATATACTTTTTACCTCTGTGATTACCTTGTATCTAAGCCTCTGCAGACTGCCCCCTTATTTTAGTTCTTTTAACATTTTAGCCAATCAGCGCTGACTCCTAGGTAACTCCACGGGCGTGAGCACAATGTTATCTTTATGGCACACATGAACTAATGCCCTCTAGTTGTGAAAAAATTTCAAAATGCATTCAGATAAGGAGGTGGCATTCAAGGGCTAAGAAAGTAGCATATGAGACTACCTAGGTTTAGCTTTCAACACAGAATACCAAGAGAACAAAACAAAATTGATGATAACAGTAAATTGGTTTAAAATGACATGCCCTATCTGAATCATGTAAATTTATTTTTGACTAGACCCTTTAAAGTGTATGGGATTGTTTAGATTACATTGTGTATATGAAATAGCTGTTTCTGATAAATTAACCCACAACCAAATAAAATGGGCCGAGCTTGTATGGAGACCAGTTATCTTATCTGTCTAATTATAAATACAAAAAGTCCTATTTTGTTTCCAAGTTTGACCAATACATAAAGAGAACTATGAGAAATTGTTTACATAGTTTTTCTATAACCATTACTCAATTACTGAAAGTTTCAATATATGTGGAAATACCACAGGCTTAAGTAGCTACTTCATAAAGCACAATAAAAAAGGTAAAAGCAGCTATTTGTAAACAATTTACACTCAAAACGACAGTATAATATCCTTTTAATTACCATTTCTAACATTACCCATATGCTCAAATAATCTAGATTAGTCCTTGTCAAGAGACCCTTATACAAATCTAACACTTCCTGTGCTCATCAAGATACAATCCCATGTACAAATCTAACACTTCCTGTGCTTGTGAAGACGACCCCATGTACAAATCTAACACTTCCTGTGCTTGTGAAGACGACCCCATGTACAAATCTAACACTTCCTGTGCTTGTGAAGACGACCCCATGTACAAATCTAACACTTCCTGTGCTTGTGAAGACGACCCCATGTACAAATCTAACACTTCCTGTGCTTGTGAAGACGACCCCATGTACAAATCTAACACTTCCTGTGCTTGTGAAGACGACCCCATGTACAAATCTAACACTTCCTGTGCTTGTGAAGACGACCCCATGTACAAATCTAACACTTCCTGTGCTTGTGAAGACGACCCCATGTACAAATCTAACACTTCCTGTGCTTGTGAAGACGACCCCATGTACAAATCTAACACATACTTGTTCTCTCGACCCAGCTGTCCTCTTCTTGCATTTGTTCATCATCAGAGTCTTCACTGCTGGAATCGCTGCTTTCTTTTCTGCTTTTCTTACTCTTCTTTTTCTTTGACTTCTTCCTGTAATTTAAAATGTACATTGGTATAATATATATATATATATATATATACATATACATACATACATACATACATACAGGGAGTGCAGAATTATTAGGCAAGTTGTATTTTTGAGGATTAATTTTATTATTGAACAACAACCATGTTCTCAATGAACCCAAAAAACTCATTAATATCAAAGCTGAATAGTTTTGGAAGTAGTTTTTAGTTTGTTTTTAGTTATAGCTATTTTAGGGGGATATCTGTGTGTGCAGGTGACTATTACTGTGCATAATTATTAGGCAACTTAACAAAAAACAAATATATACCCATTTCAATTATTTATTTTTACCAGTGAAACCAATATAACATCTCAACATTCACAAATATACATTTCTGACATTCAAAAACAAAACAAAAACAAATCAGTGACCAATATAGCCACCTTTCTTTGCAAGGACACTCAAAAGCCTGCCATCCATGGATTCTGTCAGTGTTTTGATCTGTTCACCATCAACATTGCGTGCAGCAGCAACCACAGCCTCCCAGACACTGTTCAGAGAGGTGTACTGTTTTCCCTCCTTGTAAATCTCACATTTGATGATGGACCACAGGTTCTCAATGGGGTTCAGATCAGGTGAACAAGGAGGCCATGTCATTAGATTTTCTTCTTTTATACCCTTTCTTGCCAGCCACGCTGTGGAGTACTTGGACGCGTGTGATGGAGCATTGTCCTGCATGAAAATCATGTTTTTCTTGAAGGATGCAGACTTCTTCCTGTACCACTGCTTGAAGAAGGTGTCTTCCAGAAACTGGCAGTAGGACTGGGAGTTGAGCTTGACTCCATCCTCAACCCGAAAAGGCCCCACAAGCTCATCTTTGATGATACCAGCCCAAACCAGTACTCCACCTCCACCTTGCTGGCGTCTGAGTCGGACTGGAGCTCTCTGCCCTTTACCAATCCAGCCACGGGCCCATCCATCTGGCCCATCAAGACTCACTCTCATTTCATCAGTCCATAAAAACTTAGAAAAATCAGTCTTGAGATATTTCTTGGCCCAGTCTTGACGTTTCAGCTTGTGTGTCTTGTTCAGTGGTGGTCGTCTTTCAGCCTTTCTTACCTTGGCCATGTCTCTGAGTATTGCACACCTTGTGCTTTTGGGCACTCCAGTGATGTTGCAGCTCTGAAATATGGCCAAACTGGTGGCAAGTGGCATCTAGGCAGCTGCACGCTTGACTTTTCTCAGTTCATGGGCAGTTACTTTGCGCCTTGGTTTTTCCACACGCTTCTTGGGACCCTGTTGACTATTTTGAATGAAACGTTTGATTGTTCGATGATCACGCTTCAGAAGCTTTGCAATTTTAAGAGTGCTGCATCCCTCTGCAAGATATCTCACTATTTTTGACTTTTCTGAGCCTGTCAAGTCCTTCTTTTGACCCATTTTGCCAAAGGAAAGGAAGTTGCCTAATAATTATGCACACCTGATATAGGGTGTTAATGTCATTAGACCACACCCCTTCTCATTACAGAGATGCACATCACCTAATATGCTTAATTGGTAGTAGGCTTTCGAGCCTATACAGCTTGGAGTAAGACAACATGCATAAAGAGGATGATGTGGTCAAAATACTCATTTGCCTAATAATTCTGCACTCCCTGTATATATATATATATATATATACACACACACATACATACATACATATATACACACACATATACATACATATATACATACATATATACACACACATATACATACACACACACACATTACACACACATAAAAGAGCAGGGATACAGGTATATCTAAATAAAAACACAGTATAAAGTATCTTACCCTGTAAGAAATAAAATTATTCATAAAAATTAGGAAAGATGATTAGTTATTTTACTTTCCTTGCTGACAAAGCCTGAGGCCATCTCTAAATTGCTCTTTGTATTGATCATATTATTGGCTCACTTATTTTATCATTACTGCAGGCTATATGAATAATTTAATAAATTAATTTGAGTATTGTGGCAGGGTTAGACTTGTGAAGTCTGCTGTGTGCTCTTCCAGTTTTTAGGACTGCAAAATCCACAGTATTCAGACTTAAAGGGACACTGAACCCAATTTTTTTCCGTGACTCAGATAGAGCATGCAATTTTAAGCAACTTTCTAATTTACTCCTACTAACAATTTTTCTTCATTCTCTTGCTATCTTTATTTGAAAAAGGAGACATCTAAGCTAATGAGCCAGCCAATTTTTGGTTAAGAATCCTGGACAGCACTTTTTTTTTTATTTTTTTATTGGTGGGTGAATTTATCCACCAATCAGCAAGAACAACCCAGGTTGTTCACCAAAAATAGGCCGGCATCTAAACTTACATTCTTGCTTTTCAAAGAAAGATATCAAAAGAATGAAGAAATTTGATAATAGGAGCAAATTAGAAAGCTGCTTAAAAATGCATGCTCTATCTGAATCATGAAAGAAAAAAATTTGGGTTCAGTGTCCCTTTAAATAATGAAAATATATTGCGACGTTATTTTACAAAACATAACTAAGCATTTTATATTACATTTTCAAAGTGTTTACTTTTTTTTTCCCTTTAAAAGTGTAAGTATCACAATACACTGCTCACCTTTTCTGCTTTTTCTTCTTTTTCTTTGATTTCTTTCTATCTTCTTCTTCAAAAACAAAAGAAACGGAAAAAATAAGACGAAAAAAAAAAAATCAAGAAAGGGAGGAAAAAAGAATTAGAGTATTAAAACAATTTTCTCTCCACGTCACCTGGTATTTTGAGAAATGCAATTTATGCAAGAAGTGAGAAGTGGTGCAACAATTTCCACAAATTAGACAATCCTCGATAATGTAAAATTATTTTAGGATACATTTCCAAACACAGGGGATTGTTTTTAGCAGTGGTAAAACAAATTATTTAAATTACCATGACGTACCCTGTATGTCTCTGGTTGTTAAGGGTTTTCTTGGGTATAAAAGCGTAGACTCCACTGTGAGCGGCATTTACCATGCAATTATACCTTCTCTCTCCTTCCCGTTGACGACCAGAAATAGCGCAGTCTCACAGCAAGATCGCTCTATTAAAAATTAGACTAGAAACATACAGGGTACATTGCTGGTTCTTAAAGGGATAGACTACTCCATAATTTTTATGGTTAGAAAGATAGACAATCCCTTTACTACCCGTTCCCTAGTTTTGCATAACCAACACAGTTATAGTAAATCCTTAATGACCAATGGTGAAATTATTCCGTCATGGAACCATTGAAACAATTGAAGCTGTGCCCTTAAGGGGTTAATACACTTTTTACCTCTGTGATTACCTTGTATCTAAGCCTATGCAGCCTGCCCCCTTATTTCAGTTCTTTTGAAAGACTTGCATTTTTGTCAATCAGTGCTGACTCCTAGGTAACTCCACGGGGCATGAGCACAAAGTTATCTATATGGCACACATGAACTAAAAAAACATCAAAATGCATTCAGATAAGGAGGCGGCCTTCAAGGGCTAAGAAATTTGGGAACAAAGCAAAATTGATGATAAAAGTAAATTGGAAAGTTGTCTAAAATTACATGCCTATCTGAATCATGAAAGTTTAAATTTTGACTAGACTGTCCCTTTAACCCCTTAGTGACCAGACCATTTTTCAATTTTCTTACCGTTAAGGACCAGGGAAATTTTAAATTTCAGCGGCGTTTGCGTTTAGCTGTAATTTTCCTCTCACTCTTTTACTGTACCCACACATTATATACAGTTTTTCTCATCATTAAATGGACTTTCTAAACATACCATTATTTTCATCATATAACTTACTATATAAAAATATATAAAATATGATTTTTTTAAAACACACACACACAATTTGTCTAACTTTGACCAACAAAATCTGTTACACATCTACAACCACCAAAAAAAACCACCCATGCTAAATAGTTTCTAAATTTTGTCCTGAGTTTAGAAATACTCACTGTTTACATGTTCTTTGCAAGTTATAGGGCAATAGGTACAAGTAGCACTTTGCTATTTCCAAACCATTTTTCTCTCAAAATTAGCGATAGTTACATTGTAACAATGATATCTGTCAGGAATCCGTGAATAACCCTTCACATGTGTGTGTATATATATACACAAAAAGGTGAAGAAAGAATTCGATCCGTAGGTCAGATAAGTAGGTTAAAAACAACTTTATTTGTTCTCCATTAAAAAGTCCCTGGAGGGGTCCTACAGCAAAGAAACATTGAGCACTGTGTACTCAAGCTGACATGTTTCGGCTGTGTGCCGTAATCATAGCTTGATTGAGTGCATCAGTGCTAACCATTTAAAAGACAAAGTTAATTCTAATTGGTTAAAACATAATTGCACATTTACAATGTTAGAACTAAAGTGCTGTGTTAACCTATTCCCTGCCTGATTATTTTATGCTACTGACCAACTACTAACTTTTGTTGAAGAGTTACATTCTTGTGTTTGTATATACGTGTGGATATGGAAAACTATGAAAAGTTATTTGAGATTTGGGACCTAATGCACTGTATGACCATCATTAAGGTGTTTAAAATAAATTATGTATACTACTTTGCGTTGTATTTAAACCCTCTGTTTAGCGCAGCACCCATGTTCTATGCATTAACTATGTACCTAAATCATAACACTAACTGATTGAGAATCGTACCTATAGTGAATAAAGTTCTTATTGTAGTTTTTAAATATCTACTTTGAAGACCTCTGATAAGTTTCACTGGACTGGTGACTTATTGTACATTATGCTTACTAATCAATATCCTTATGTAAGTGCATAACAGAGACACTTCTTTTTCTTCTCTATTGTTTTCTTCTGTTTACTGCTGAGGTACGTGAGAGTGTATGTATTACCCATTTGTCTAAGTGCTCTGTCTAACAATCAAAGCTTTTACTCAATAGTATATTATGGGAATTTTCGAGATCTATAAATCTGTGGTACTTAGTGGTTGCTTAGTAATATTATGTGAATATATATATTATTCTACAATGCTGTTTATTGTTATTGCCAATAGTTAATTAGATCATATTCGGAGTTAAGACCCCTTGGCACTCTTGTTTGGAGTTTAACCCCTTAGTGACCAGAGCACTTTTCCATTTTCTGTCCGTTTGGGACCAAGGCTATTTTTACATTTTTGCGGTGTTTGTGTTTAGCTGTAATTTTCTTCTTACTCATTTACTGTACCCACACATATTATATACCGTTTTTCTCGCCATTAAATGGACTTTCTAAAGATACCATTATTTTCATCATATCTTATAATTTACTATAAAAAAAATGATAAAATATGAGGAAAAATGGAAAAAAAACACACTTTTTCTAACTTTGACCCCCAAAATCTGTTACATATCTAAAACCACCAAAAAACACCCATGCTAAATAGTTTCTAAATTTTGTCCTGAGTTTAGAAATACCCAATGTTTACATGTTCTTTGCTTTTTTTGCAAGTTATAGGGCCATAAATACAAGTAGCACTTTGCTATTTCCAAACCATTTTTTTCCAAAATTAGCGCTAGTCACATTAGAACACTGATATCTTTCAGGAATACCTGAATATCCCTTGACATTTATATATTTTTTTTTAGTAGACATCCCAAAGTATTGATCTAGGCCAATTTTGGTATATTTCATGCCACCATTTCACCGCCAAATGCGATCAAATACAAAAAATTGTTCACTTTTTCACAAATTTTTTCACAAACTTTAGGTTTCTCACTGAAATTATTTACAAACAACTTGTGCAATTATGGCATAAATGGTTGTAAATTCTTCTCTGGGATCCCCTTTGTTCAGAAATAGCACACATATATGGCTTTGGCGTTGCTTTTTGGTAATTAGAAGGCCGCTAAATGCCACTGCGCACCACAAGTGTATCATGCCCAGCAGTTAAGGGGTTAATTAGGGAGCTTTTAGGGAGCTTGTAGGGTTAATTTTAGCTTTAGTGTAGTGTAGTAGACAACCCCAAGTATTGATCTAGGCACATTTTGGTATATTTCATGCCACCATTTCACCGCCAAATGCGATCAAATTAAAAAAAACGTAAAATTTTTCACAATTTTAGGTTTCTCACTGAAATCATTTACAAACAGCTTGTACAATTATGGCACAAATGGTTGTAAATGCTTGTCTGGGATCCCCTTTGTTCAGAAATAGCAGACATATATGACTTTGGCGTTGCTTTCTGGTAATTAGAAGGCCACTAAATCCTGTTGCGCCTCACACGTGTATTATGGCTAGCAGTGAAAGGGTTAATTAGGGAGTTTGTAGTGAGCTTGCAGGGTTAATTTTAGCTTTAGTGTAGAGATCAGCCTCCCATCTGACACATCCCACCCCCTGATCCCTCCCAAACAGCTCCCTTCCCTCCCCCACCCCACAATTGTCCCCGCCATCTTAAGTACTGGCAGAAAGTCTGCCAGTACTAAAATAAAAGGGTTTTAAAAAAAAAATGAATTTTTTTTTTAGCATATTTACATATGCTACTGTGTAGGATCCCCCCCTTAGCCCCCAACCTCCCTGATCCCCCCCAAAACTGCTCTCTAACCCTCCCCTCTGCCTTATTGGGGGCCATCTTGGGTACTGGCAGCTGTCTGCCAGTACCCAGTTTACAATAAAAAGTGTTTTTTTTTCTCTTTGTTTTTTTTTTTCTGTAGTGTAGCTTCCCCCCCCCCCCCCCCACCCACAGACAAACCCCCACCACTTTGCTGATTATTTTATTTTTCGATTTACTTAATCTTTTTTATTTGAACATTTTCTGCAGTGTAGCGGTTCCCACCCGCTCCCTCCCCGTGCACGCGCCCGCCCCCACCCTCCCGTGCACGCGCGCGCGCCCGTGCGCGCCCCCAGCCACCCCCGCCCACGATCCCGCCCCCCTTCACTTCCACAGGGCCATCGATGGCCGCCACCCGCCTCCCGGTCCGGCTCCCACCCACCAACTCAGGTAGCCACCGATCTCCGGTGCAGAGAGGGCCACAGAGTGGCTCTCTCTGCACCGGATTACTTAAAAAGGTTATTGCAGGATGCCTCCATATCGAGGCATCACTGCAATAACCGGAAAGCAGCTGGAAGCGAGCAGGATCGCTTCCAGCTGCTTTCCACACTGAGGACGTGCAGGGTACGTTCTCAGGCATTAACTGCCTTTTTTCTGAGGACGTACCCTGCACGTCCTCAGTCGTTAAGGGGTTAAAGATCCAATACATCTCTCTTTTTCCCAAAATTAAATTCCTGTCTCCACCTCTTAAAGGGGTTTTGATTTTTTCAATGGCTTGCCATCTCAGAGTGGTACTGCTTTTGTTGTGTGAATCTTTAAAATGTCTGACCAAGGGGGTAGTTGCCTCTCCCATTTTGATGGTGGACAAATGGTTACGTATTCGGACATTAACCTCAGTTGAGGTGAGTCCTACATATTGCAGCTTACATTCCACACAGGACAGAACGTATATGACATAGGAGGATGTACAGTTTAGGCAGGAGGTTATTTTGAACACTTCACCTGTGACTTCTGAGCGAAATTCATTCGAGATAGTGGCTTTGTCACACGGTTTACATCTGGCCCTGCCACATCTGTACATCCCCCTATGCCTCAGCCAAGAGCTTTCTTCTGTGGCTGTTATTCTGGGTAATTCAGAGGGTGCCAAATAGTTACCTATGGTCTTGCTTTTCCGATAAGAGCATCTGAGGCCCCTATCCACACTATCTACAAGTCTGTCGTCAGCTTTGAGTAGATGGAAGTGTTTGTTGATTATACCACAGATGTTCTTATAATCTGTGCTATAATCGGTTACAAATGTGACCTTTCCTTCCTGAGTGGATGGATTGGAGGATCTTAATGATCCCTGTAAGAGTGCCTTCCTATCCAGTCTATCTACCTGTGACTTCGCTTGCTTGACAGTATATTTGGCATAGCCCCTTTTCAAGAGTCTCTTCTCCAGATCTCTGCTTTGTGCCTGATAAGTGCTCTCATCTGTACAGTTTCTTTTTGTTCTGATAAGTTCACCTTTAGCCACTGCAAGTGGAACTTGCTTAGGATGGCAACTCTTTGCATGAAGCAAAGTGTTTCTTGTAATCGGTTTCCGATAAGTACTAGTTCTGACTCTTTCATTTTCAGCAACTGTTAGGGTAAGGTCTAGAAAATGTATCTGACTAGTATTGGTCTCATGAGTAAATCTGAGACCTATGCTGTTGTTATTCAGTTTGGTCATAAAGTCAGACATTTCATTGTCTGTACCCTGCCAGACAAGCAAGAGATCATCTATGTATCGCCTATAGAAGGCGATACATAATTGGTGATCATTTTCTTCTCCATAGATGTGGGACAGCTCCCACCAACCCATAAAAAGGTTGGCATATGAGGGCGCAAATTTGGCCCCCATTGCTGTCCCACACCTCTGGAGAAAAAAGTCCTCATTAAACCTAAAATAATTATGCTTGAGGAGAAAGTTAGTGACTCTCAGAATATACCTGATGAATGTTTCATCAAAATAGGAAGATTCCTCTAGAAAGAAGGTTATAGCTTTTATTCCTTCTTCATGTGGAATGGAAGAGTACAGAGCCGTGACATCAATTGTCAGCCACTTAAACTGGCTTTCCCAATTGAAGTCTTCCATAAGATTTAATAAATCTTTCGTATCTCTTATGTGGCTCTGTAAGCGGACCACAAACGGATAGAGGATTGCATCAAGCCATTGTGACAGATGCTCAAGGAGGGACCCTATGCCGCTCACAATGGGCCGTCCCTGAACATCCGTCAAGCTCTTATGCACCTTTGGAAGATGGTGGAAGATGGGCACAACAGGATTCTTTACAAAAAGAAAATCATGTGTGTTTAGATTCAGGTGCCCATCCTCCAGACCATCATCCAAAAGTGATCGTAGTTCCTTTTGAAAAGGAACGGTGGGATCCCTTGATAGTCTTACATAATTGTTAGTATCATTAAGTTGTCGCTCTGCTTCACTAATGTAAGCACTTCTGTCCTGGACTACCACTGACCCCCCTTTATCCGCTGAGCGGATGATAAGGTTTTTGTTTTTCTGTAACTCTAGTAGAGCTTGTTTCTCTTTGTGGGACAAATTTGCTTTGTGCTCACCTCCATCCGTCATATGTGACAGCTGTGTGAGATCTTGTTCTATCCTGTTGTAGAAAGTTTCCAGGATGGGGCCCCTAGACTGTATGGGATAGAATGTTGATTTATTCTTGAAACCATTAAAATTCTTAATCGTATGTGTGGGATTATCATTTTCCCCTACACAGGCCAAGTTTTGTAGTGTGATCAGATCACAAGTTTCTGAAAAATCCAAGAGCTGTGAATTTTCAGGGCCATGCTGCAATGATGTTATGTTCTCAGGGTCCTCAGCCCTCCTCTCATTACTCCCCTGAAAATGTTTTCTAAGGGTGAGATTTCTGATTAGTCTGTTTACATCCAGCATGGTCCTGAAAAGGTCAAATGAGCAAGAGGGGGCAAAATTTAAACCCAGACTTAGTACTTTCAATTGTGTATGTGTCAAAGTAATTGAGGAAAGATTGATAACATTATACTCTTTTATTGGTATTTCGTAGCTCTGTTTCCTCTCTTGGGATATATATTTTTAGTAGACAACCCAAAGTATTGCTCTAGGCCCATTTTGGTATATTTCTTGCCACCATTTCACCACCAAATGCGATCAAATAAAAAAAAATCGTTCACTTTTTCCCAAACTTTAGGTTTCTCACTGAAATTATTTACAAACAGTTAGTGCAATCATGGCACAAATGGTTGTAAATGCTTCTCTGGGATCCCCTATACTCAGAAATAGACATATATGGCTTTGGAATTGCGTTTTGGTAATTAGAAGGCTGCTAAATGCCGCTGCACACCACATTTTTATTATGCCCAGCAGTTAAGGGGTTAATTAGGTAGCTTGTAGGGTTAATTTTAGCTTTAGTGTTTAGATCAACCTGAAACATCCCACCCCTGACCCCCCCCCCCCTCAAACAGCTCTCTTCCCTCCCCCACCTCACAATTGTCACTGCCATCTTAAGTACTGGCATACAAGTCTGCCGGTACTAAAAAGAGAGATAGAGATAGAGATGATAGAGATAGAGATAGAGATGATAGAGATAGAGATAGAGATGATAGAGATAGAGATGATAGAGATAGAGATAGAGAAGATAGAGATGATAGAGATAGAGATAGAGAAGATAGAGATGATAGAGATAGAGATAGAGATGATAGAGATGATAGAGATAGAGATGATAGAGATGATAGAGATAGAGATGATAGAGATGATAGAGATAGAGATGATA
Source organism: Bombina bombina (assembly GCF_027579735.1). NCBI lineage: Eukaryota > Metazoa > Chordata > Amphibia > Anura > Bombinatoridae > Bombina > Bombina bombina. The sequence goes on along the minus strand of NC_069499.1, from coordinate 753,273,004 downwards.
GAGATAGAGATGATAGAGATAGAGATGATAGAGATGATAGAGATAGAGATGATAGAGATGATAGAGATAGAGATGATAGAGATGATAGAGATAGAGATGATAGAGATAGAGATAGAGATGATAGAGATAGAGATGATAGAGATGATAGAGATAGAGATGATAGAGATGATAGAGATAGAGATGATAGAGATGATAGAGATAGAGATGATAGAGATGATAGAGATAGAGATGATAGAGATGATAGAGATAGAGATGATAGAGATGATAGAGATAGAGATGATAGAGATAGAGATGATAGAGATAGAGATGATAGAGATAGAGATGATAGAGATAGAGATGATAGAGATAGAGATGATAGAGATAGAGATGATAGAGATGATAGAGATAGAGATGATAGAGATGATAGAGATAGAGATGATAGAGATGATAGAGATAGAGATGATAGAGATAGAGATAGAGATGATAGAGATAGAGATAGAGATGATAGAGATAGAGATGATAGAGATGATAGAGATAGAGATGATAGAGATGATAGAGATAGAGATGATAGAGATGATAGAGATAGAGATGATAGAGATGATAGAGATAGAGATGATAGAGATGATAGAGATAGAGATGATAGAGATAGAGATGATAGAGATAGAGATGATAGAGATAGAGATGATAGAGATAGAGATAGAGATGATAGAGATAGAGATGATAGAGATAGAGATAGAGATGATAGAGATAGAGATGATAGAGATAGAGATAGAGATGATAGAGATAGAGATGATAGAGATAGAGATGATAGAGATGATAGAGATAGAGATGATAGAGATGATAGAGATAGAGATGATAGAGATGATAGAGATAGAGATGATAGAGATGATAGAGATAGAGATGATAGAGATGATAGAGATAGAGATGATAGAGATGATAGAGATAGAGATGATAGAGATGATAGAGATAGAGATGATAGAGATAGAGATGATAGAGATAGAGATGATAGAGATAGAGATGATAGAGATAGAGATGATAGAGATAGAGATGATAGAGATAGAGATGATAGAGATAGAGATGATAGAGATAGAGATGATAGAGATAGAGATGATAGAGATAGAGATGATAGAGATAGAGATGATAGAGATAGAGATGATAGAGATAGAGATGATAGAGATAGAGATGATAGAGATAGAGATGATAGAGATAGAGATGATAGAGATAGAGATGATAGAGATAGAGATGATAGAGATAGAGATAGAGATAGAGATAGAGATAGAGATAGAGATAGAGATAGAGATAGAGATAGAGATAGAGATAGAGATAGAGATAGAGATAGAGATAGAGATAGAGATAGAGATAGAGATAGAGATAGAGATAGAGATAGAGATATATATATATTGGCAGTGCCCAGTTTGTAAAAAAAAAAAAAAAAAAGTTTCCCAAATTTTCTGTAGTGTAGCTGCACCCCTCAATACCCTACCCCCCCTCCAAGATCCCTTTCCAAACATTTATTCTTCTCCCTTACACTTATCTGTAGTGTAGAGTCCCCAGTCCCACAAGCCCACCTGTGCGTGCTCCCGCCCCCCGCTACCAGTGCCATCATCCGGCCTGATAGGAAGTGGACCAGCGATAGAGATAGAGATAGAGATAGAGATGATAGAGATAGAGATGATAGAGATAGAGATGATAGAGATAGAGATAGAGATGATAGAGATAGAGATGATAGAGATAGAGATAGAGATGATAGAGATAGAGATGATAGAGATAGAGATGATAGAGATAGAGATGATAGAGATAGAGATGATAGAGATAGAGATGATAGAGATAGAGATGATAGAGATAGAGATAGAGATGATAGAGATAGAGATGATAGAGATAGAGATGATAGAGATAGAGATGATAGAGATAGAGATGATAGAGATAGAGATGATAGAGATAGAGATGATAGAGATAGAGATGATAGAGATAGAGATGATAGAGATAGAGATGATAGAGATAGAGATAGAGATGATAGAGATAGAGATAGAGATGATAGAGATAGAGATAGAGATGATAGAGATAGAGATGATAGAGATAGAGATAGAGATGATAGAGATAGAGATAGAGATGATAGAGATAGAGATGATAGAGATAGAGATAGAGATGATAGAGATAGAGATGATAGAGATAGAGATAGAGATAGAGATGATAGAGATAGAGATGATAGAGATAGAGATGATAGAGATAGAGATGATAGAGATAGAGATAGAGATGATAGAGATAGAGATGATAGAGATAGAGATGATAGAGATAGAGATAGAGATGATAGAGATAGAGATGATAGAGATAGAGATGATAGAGATAGAGATAGAGATGATAGAGATAGAGATGATAGAGATAGAGATAGAGATGATAGAGATAGAGATAGAGATGATAGAGATAGAGATGATAGAGATAGAGATAGAGATAGAGATGATAGAGATGATAGAGATAGAGATGATAGAGATAGAGATGATAGAGATAGAGATGATAGAGATAGAGATGATAGAGATAGAGATGATAGAGATAGAGATGATAGAGATAGAGATGATAGAGATAGAGATGATAGAGATAGAGATGATAGAGATAGAGATAGAGATGATAGAGATAGAGATGATAGAGATAGAGATAGAGATGATAGAGATAGAGATGATAGAGATAGAGATGATAGAGATAGAGATGATAGAGATAGAGATGATAGAGATAGAGATGATAGAGATAGAGATAGAGATGATAGAGATAGAGATGATAGAGATAGAGATAGAGATGATAGAGATAGAGATAGAGATGATAGAGATAATAGAGATAGAGATGATAGAGATAGAGATGATAGAGATAATAGAGATAGAGATGATAGAGATAGAGATGATAGAGATAGAGATGATAGAGATAGAGATAGAGATAGAGATAGAGATAGAGATAGATATATATATATATATTGGCAGTGCCCAGTTTGTAAAAAAAAAAAAAAAAAAAAAAAAAAAAAAAAGTTTCCCAAATTTTCTGTAGTGTAGCTGCACCCCTCAATACCCTACCCCCCCCTCCAAGATCCCTTTCCAAACATTTATTCTTCTCCCTTACACTTATCTGTAGTGTAGAGTCCCCAGTCCCACAAGCCCACCTGTGCGTGCTCCCGCCCCCCGCTACCAGTGCCATCATCCGGCCTGATAGGAAGTGGACCAGCGATAGAGATAGAGATAGAGATAGAGATGATAGAGATAGAGATGATAGAGATAGAGATGATAGAGATAGAGATAGAGATGATAGAGATAGAGATGATAGAGATAGAGATAGAGATGATAGAGATAGAGATGATAGAGATAGAGATGATAGAGATAGAGATGATAGAGATAGAGATGATAGAGATAGAGATAGAGATGATAGAGATAGAGATGATAGAGATAGAGATGATAGAGATAGAGATGATAGAGATAGAGATGATAGAGATAGAGATGATAGAGATAGAGATGATAGAGATAGAGATGATAGAGATAGAGATGATAGAGATAGAGATGATAGAGATAGAGATAGAGATGATAGAGATAGAGATGATAGAGATAGAGATGATAGAGATGATAGAGATAGAGATGATAGAGATAGAGATGATAGAGATAGAGATGATAGAGATAGAGATGATAGAGATAGAGATGATAGAGATAGAGATGATAGAGATAGAGATGATAGAGATAGAGATGATAGAGATAGAGATGATAGAGATAGAGATGATAGAGATAGAGATGATAGAGATAGAGATGATAGAGATAGAGATGATAGAGATAGAGATGATAGAGATAGAGATGATAGAGATAGAGATGATAGAGATGATAGAGATAGAGATAGAGATGATAGAGATGATAGAGATAGAGATAGAGATAGAGATGATAGAGATAGAGATGATAGAGATAGAGATGATAGAGATGATAGAGATAGAGATAGAGATGATAGAGATAGAGATAGAGATGATAGAGATAGAGATGATAGAGATAGAGATAGAGATGATAGAGATAGAGATGATAGAGATAGAGATAGAGATGATAGAGATAGAGATGATAGAGATAGAGATGATAGAGATAGAGATGATAGAGATAGAGATAGAGATGATAGAGATAGAGATAGAGATGATAGAGATGATAGAGATGATAGAGATAGAGATGATAGAGATGATAGAGATGATAGAGATAGAGATAGAGATGATAGAGATGGAGATGATAGAGAGAGATGATAGAGATAGAGATAGAGATGATAGAGATAGAGATGATAGAGATAGAGATGATAGAGATAGAGATGATAGAGATAGAGATGGAGATGATAGAGATAGAGATGATAGAGATAGAGATGATAGAGATAGAGATAGAGATGATAGAGATAGAGATAGAGATGATAGAGATAGAGATAGAGATGATAGAGATAGAGATGATAGAGATAGAGATGATAGAGATAGAGATGATAGAGATAGAGATGATAGAGATAGAGATAGAGATGATAGAGATAGAGATGATAGAGATAGAGATGATAGAGATAGAGATAGAGATGATAGAGATAGAGATGATAGAGATAGAGATAGAGATGATAGAGATAGAGATGATAGAGATAGAGATGATAGAGATAGAGATGATAGAGATGATAGAGATAGAGATAGAGATAGAGATGATAGAGATAGAGATAGAGATAGAGATGATAGAGATAGAGATAGAGATGATAGAGATAGAGATAGAGATGATAGAGATAGAGATAGAGATGATAGAGATAGAGATGATAGAGATAGAGATAGAGATGATAGAGATAGAGATAGAGATGATAGAGATAGAGATAGAGATAGAGATGATAGAGATAGAGATAGAGATGATAGAGATAGAGATGATAGAGATAGAGATAGAGATAGAGATATATATATATATATATATATATATTGGCAGTGCCCAGTTTGTAAAAAAAAAAAAAAAAAAAAAAAAAAAGTTTCCCAAATTTTCTGTAGTGTAGCTGCACCCCTCAATACCCTACCCCCCCTCCAAGATCCCTTTCCAAACATTTATTCTTCTCCCTTACACTTATCTGTAGTGTAGAGTCCCCAGTCCCACAAGCCCACCTGTGCGTGCTCCCGCCCCCCGCTACCAGTGCCATCATCCGGCCTGATAGGAAGTGGACCAGCGATGGGCCGCCGCCCACCCGCCTCCCTGCTATGGCTCCCACCCACCAACGATCGGCACCATCGCTGGCCGATGCAGAGAGGACCACCTTTGTGAGGCACCAGTAACTACTAAAAATGTTAATACCCTGTTTAACATAAGCTGCAATATATTCTTACCGCTATCAGATTCTGAAGCACTCTCGCTGTCTTCTGAGTGCTTTCTGCGCTTCTTCTTTGATGCCTTTTTCTTCTTTTTCTTTTTTTTACTTCTTTTGTCTGCAAAGAAACAGGAAACTAGTATTGCAAGAGCTAACTGGAATGTCATGTACAATATGTATGTACTGCTTTAGAGTAGCAGCTGTCAAATGGACCCTTAAAGGGACACTGAACCCAAATTTCTTCTTTTGTGATTCAGATAGAGCATGACATTTTAAGCAACTTTCTATTTTACTCCTATTATCAATTTTTCTTCATTCTCTTGGTATCTTTATTTTAATGCAATAATGTAAGTTTAGATGCCGGCCCATTTTTGGTGAACAACCTGGGTTGTTCTTGCTGATTGGTGGATAAATTCATCCACCAATGAAAAAGTGCTGTCCAGAGGTCTGAAACAAAAAAAAAAAAAAACTTGGGTTCAGTGTCCCTTTAAGATACAGAAAAGGACTCATGTCACATGTACAGTAATCACCTAATTACAAGACATATTCTTCTATAGCAAGACAACAAAAATATCTGCCAAGTGCAAACATCTTAAAAATAAAGACTTTATTTCAATTGTTTATTAAAAGCTAAACTCCGCCTACCAGTTGCATTATTTGATGGGATCCATAGCGGACATGTAAACTGACAGTGGCTTGCCTTGCCTGCTCGATTTGTAAACAAAAAAACGAAATTGTTTTGCAGTTTATCATAAAATAACCTCAGCTTTGGCCAATCTGGGACAGACAGTCGCAGGGTTAGCTTTGAGAAGACTGTAGTGTGCATTTCATGATGAGATAAACAGCAAATTAGGCAGAGATATGCACAAGGTTAGGCGAAGCCTTTAACTTAGTCTTTCAGAACTGGAAAATCCACGATTTTCCAATATAAAAACAGGCCAAAATAAATAATCCAAGTATATTGCAAAGTTGTTTTACTACACATAATTAAATATTTTGTATTACAATCTTACGTTGTTTATTTTCCCTTTCTTTAATTTTGCACTGAATATTTTCTCAATAAAAGTTCAGTAGATTGCAACTAAATCCCACCTCCCCTATTCATAGAGAGAGGAATAAGAATCACAATTAAAAAGACCACAGTCCCCACTTTCATATAAACAGTCTAATGACCTGGTTAGCATCATGCTACAGACATATACACAGATTAAATTACACCACAAATTGCATTTTCCCTATTTTGCATGCAACAACAAAGATTCTTTATGAGGTATTCGATTACCTTCCTTCTGTAACTTTTTGTTCATAAGCAATTTAGAGAGTGAAAGGGAGGTCAAAGTGATGAATGCTGCATAAAGAACTAAACCAATATACACAAAACAGAAGGATCTAGCTTGTATTTATGCTGAGCCTATAAGCATTCACTGATAAGGTAATACTAATGCACTACTGGGAGCTAGCTGAACACATTGTTTGAAGCAATAACAGAGGCATAAACGTGCAACACCAGAATTATTGTTGTTGTTTTAAAAGATAGATAAACCCTAAAGTGAATGTAAAGTTAACAGGACAGCCTCACTGCATTGTATAGAAATAAAAATTAGCATGAGTTTAATTCATGACATTTTTGAAAATTTATTTTCTTACATTTTTACTGCTCCGCCGATAAGCACAGCTCTCCCACCCGCCATACTTAAAAGGGACACTGAACCCAAATTTTTTATTTCGTAATTCAGATAGAGCATGCCATTTTAAGCAACTTTCTAATTTACTCCTAGTATCAATTTCTTCGTTCTCTTGCTATCTTTATTTGAAAAAGGCATCTAAGCTTTTTTTTTTTTTCAGAACTCTGGACAGCACTTTTTTATTGGTGGATGAATTTATCTACCAATCAGCAAAAACAACCCAGGTTGTTCACCAAAAATGGGCCGGGATCTAAACTTACATGCTTGCATTTCAAATAAAGATACCAAGAGAATGAAAATATTTGATAATAGGAGTAAATTAGAAAGTTGTTTAAAATGTCATGCTCTATCTGAATAACGAAAGAAAAAAATTTGGGTTCAGTGTCCCTTTAACCCCTTAATGACCGCAGCACTTTTCCATTTTCTGTCCGTTTGGGACCAAGGCTACTTTTACATTTCTGCAGTGTTTGTGTTTAGCTGTAATTCTCCTCTTACTCATTTACTGTACCCACACATATTATATACCGTTTTTCTCGCCATTAAGTGGACTTTCTAAAGATACCATTATTTTCATCATATCTTATAATTTACTATAAAAAAAATTATATAATATGAGGAAAAAATGGAAAAAAACACACTTTTTCTAACTTTGACCCCCAAAATCTGTTACACATCTACAACCACCAAAAAACAACCATGCTAAATAGTTTCTAAATTTTGTCCTGAGTTAAGAAATACCCAATGTTTACATGTTCTTTGCTTTTTTTGCAAGTTATAGGGCCATAAGTACAAGTAGCACTTTGCTATTTCCAAACCCCTTTTTTTCAAAATTAGCGCTAGTTACATTGGAACACTGATATCTTTCAGGAATCCCTGAATATTCCTTGACATGTATATATTTTTTTTTTTTTAGAAGACATCCCAAAGTATTGATCTAGGCCCATTTTGGTATATTTCATGCCACCATTTCACTGCCAAATGCAATCAAATAAAAAAAATTGTTCACTTTTTCACAATTTTGTTCACAAACTTTAGGTTTCTCACTGAAATTATTTACAAACAACTTGTGCAATTATGGCATAAATGGTTGTAAATTCTTCTCTGGGATCCCCTTTGTTCAGAAATAGCAGACATGTATGGCTTTTGTTGTTGCTTTTTGGTAATTAGAAGGGCGCTAAATGCCACTGCGCACCACATGTGTATTATGCCCCGCAGTGAAGGGGTTAATTAGGGAGCATGTAGGGAGCTTCTAGGGTTAATTTTAGCTTTAGTGTAGTGTAGTAGACAACCCAAAGTATTGATCTAGGCCCATTTTGGTATATTTCATGCCACCATTTCACCGCCAGATGCGATCAAATTAAAAAAAACGTTAAATTTTTCACAATTTTAGGTTTCTCACTGAAATCATTTACAAACAGCTTGTTCAATTATGGCACAAATGGTTGTAAATGCTTCTCTGGGATCCCCTTTGTTCAGAAATAGCAGACATATATGGCTTTGGCGTTGCTTTTTGTTAATTAGAAGGCCACTAAATGCCGATGCACATCACACGTGTATTATGGCTAGCAGTGAAGGGGTTAATTATGTAGCTTGTAGGGAGCTTGCAGGGTTAATTTTAGCTTTAGTGTAGAGCTCAGCCTCCCACCTGAAACATCAGACCCCCTGATCCCTCCCAAACAGCTCTCTTCCCTCCCCCACCTCACAATTGTCCCCGCCATCTTAAGTACTGGCAGAAACTCTGCCAGTACTAAAATAAAAGGTATATTTGTGGTTTTTTTAGCATATTTACATATGCTGCTTTGTAGTATCCCCCTTAGCCCCCAACCTCACTGATCCCACACCAAACAGCTCTCTAACCCTCCCCCTCTGCCTTAGCGGGCGCCATCTTGGGTACTGGCAGCTGTCTGCCAGTACCCAGTTTAGTAAAAAAAAGGAATCTTTTTTTTTAAAAATCCCCTTTTCTGTAGTGTAGCTGTCCCCCCCCCCCCAACCTCCCACCAGTTGCAGATCACTTAGAAACATTTTTCTTTTCTTATTTATTATAGCTATTTTCAGATTTTTTTTCTGTAGTGCAGCGGTTCCCTCCCGCTCCCGTCCCGTGCACGCGCCCGCCCGCCGCCCCCCGTGCACGCGCGCGCTCACATGCGCGCCCCCGTCGCTCCCGCCCCCGCCCCCCTGCACATTACACGGCGCATTGATGGCCGCCCACCCGCCTCCCAAGTCCGCTCCCACCCACCAACGATACCGGCCATCGATGTCCGGTGCAGAGAGGGCCACAGAGTGGCTCTCTCTGCATCGGATGGCCATTTAAGGTTATTGCAGGATGCCTCCATATCGAGGCATCACTGCAATAACCGGAAAGCAGCTGGAAGCGAGCAGGATCGCTTCCAGCTGCTTTCCACACCGAGGACGTGCAGGGTACGTCCTCAGGCGTTAACTGCCTTTTTTTTGAGGACGTACCCTGCACGTCCTCGGTCGTTAAGGGGTTAAAACAACAAATTCTTGTTTCCCCCCGGAGCATTCAGCCCCTTTGCATAAACGTCAAGGCCCGGGGAAAACAAAAATTGGTTGGTTTAAGATTGTCATCTGTCAATCAATTAGACAAAATGGCAGGGGGGAGAGCTGCGCTTATCGGCAGAGCAGTAAAAATTTAAGAAAATAAATACATTTCAAAAATGTCATGACAAACTCATGCTCATTTTTATAAGTCTATACAATGCCGTGAGGCTGTCCTGTTAAATTTACATTCACTTTTAATGACCCATTCCCCAGTTTTGCATAACCAACACAGTTATAGTAACACACGTTTAACCTCTAATTACCTTGTATCTAAGCCTCTCCAGACTGCCCTCTTATTTCAGTTCTTTTGAAAGACTTGCATTTTAGCCAATCAGTGCTCACTCCTGGGTAAATTCACGTTCATGAGCTCAATGTTATCTATATCAAACACATGAACTAACGCCCTCTAGTGGTGAAAAACTGTCAAAATGCATTTAGATTAGAGACGGCCTTCAAGGTCTAAGAAATTAGCATATGAACCTCCTAGGTTTAGCTTTCAACAAATACCAAGAAAACAAAGCAAAATTGGTGATAAAAGTAAATTGCAAAGTTGTTAAAAATTACATGCCATATTTGAATCATGAAATTTATTTTTTGGACTTCACTCTCCCTTTAAGCAAAAGTGCTAATAACTATCAGATTACCCTCTCTCAATCTGAGCCATTTAGCATTACAGTTACTGTGATGGCAACTGACAGTCTTGCGTATTTTGAAGGGCTATTGAGTTTTTAGAGAAACAAATACGGCATTTGAAATTGCCACTTCTCATGAAGAGTCTTTTCCATAATCTGTTGGATATATTCTGGAGATATTGCACAGATACAAATGGCAGGTTTTGATGACTACTTGGATATGGGGAATGAATGAGAGCGCTGAGTCAATTGTGACTCCGAGACAGCTGACCTGGGTAGAAGAGGCGATTAGATTCTACTACAAGTGAAATTCAGGTTTGGAACCAGCTGAGAAATGGAGCATACACAGAAAGTTCTTTTTTTATGTTCAGCTCTAAGTATTGTGAAGATTTCTATGAGAAAATTGCAGACAAAAGGAAGGTGTGATAAGGAAAGATGTATAGATGGAGAAAAGCATGTGAGCCAAGACTGAGCCTTGTTATGCCTCCACAGAGAGTGGCAAAGGATCACAGGATGTTCCATTAAAGGAGACACTGTATCATTGGTTAGATAGTAAAGAAGAAAGTCCTGGATGCCAAAAGAAAGAAGAGTTTGTTATTATATACTATGTCAAATGCTGAAGAGAGCGCTTGAACAAAAAATGAGATAAAAAAACCTTTTGCTTTAGCAGTGACTTGATAGCTTGTTACCTTTTTAGGATGGTTGTGATTAGCCAAGCTTGAAAGTGAAAATATAGTATAGGATAACTTTGTACATTTTTACTCACGAATGTTTTAATTTAAAGGGACATGAACCCCCCCCCCCCCCCGAAAAAATCCTAACTTTCCAGTTTACTTCCAATATCAAATTTGCTTCATTCTCTTAGTATTATTTGTTGAAGGAGCAGCAATCCACTATTGGTTTCTAACTGAACACATGGGTGAGCCAATGATGACAGGAGAAGGAAGCAAATTAAATAATAGAAGTCAATTGGAAAGTTGTTTAACATGGTATGCCCTGTCTAAATCACTTATGTCTAATTATGACTTTACTGTCACTTTAAGTTTCAAGACCATTTAGGTAACAACAGAAAAGCAAATAGAAAGTAAAAGAGGAGAGAAAAAATAAGCAAAGAGAGAAAAGCAGCAAATGGACAAATATTGAACAGGCAAGTGATAAAGGTGTAAGTGACATGGAGCAAGAAGCAAAAGACTACATTAGTACATGTGACAGTGCTAAAGAATTGCAACTGTTTCTGATCTGCATTCTAGCGATGGGAAGAATTATATTAGTAGAATGACACTGACAATGTCACTGTGTATAGTAAACTAAATCTTTCTTTTAAACCATGCAATTTTCAAAGAACATTCGCATAATGTTTACCTTCTGATGAAGAAGATTGCGAACTGCTAGATTTTTTGTTTTTTTCATCATCTTCTACAGGAGTATGTTCATCAGAACTGCAAAGAGAGAGATATTATACTGAATGAGACTTGTCATTGTATATATAGTCATGACCATACAGCTCATATAAACTTACTCAGGTTCAGCAACTTTAGGTGACAGACCCCAAACTTCTGGAGCTCCAAGTTCACCAATCCGCTCTCGCTCTTTTAGACGTCTAAAATGGGATAGAAAAGTGACATCAAGGAAAGCATTTATCAGGTGGCAATATATCCCAAGTGCCAGGGCTCATAAAATTCTACTTTGGTCTAACTTTTTTTTAAAAATATTCTATCAAGGCTTTACTTACCTTGGCACCAGCAGCACTGCACCTACAGAATGCTACTTGGTGCCAGGAAAAGTGCCCTGCCCATTGGAAGGACAAGGTGAAGGGCTGACAGCAGTACCCTTCATTTTGTGTGCTCTCTGCATCCCTTCTGCCTAGGGTTGCCGGGTGTCCAGTGTTTATCCGGACAGTTCCGTATTATAGCAGGCGTCCAGTCAAGGTTTGCAACAATAATGTCACAAATGTTTTTTTTGTTTAAGTCCTCTGACTGGCACCTACATTTTAAAGGCCTTGTATGCCTCTATGAATTACAAACATAGCCCAGAAAAATGTGATTGTGCAAGTGCATTACTGTGTTACTAGCAGCCAAGAAGGGTAACAAAACAAATATCAGTCTTATGTGTAACTGGCATGGGAGTGTAAAAACACTGCTCTTTGTGTGCTTCTTGTAGCCACTGGGGTACAATAGTTGCTGTGTGTGTGTTACTAATAGTCATGGGAGGGTCAATCCACTATGTTGTGTGTGTAACTGTTAGTCTGAGAGGTAAAATTATTGATTGCTATGATACTGGCAGATAAAGGATAAAATCATTGCTCAACTGTGAAACAATACATATAATGGGATCATGGATAGAGTCTAAGGTAGAGCATTGGGCCATGTGACCTACAGGCTGTCTAGTATTTTTCAGGAGGGCAGCAGGCAACTCTACTTCCTGCTGCTACCACTCGACCATTACTGCATTTGTCTTGCACACTTTCCATAAAATAAATACATAATTTCCAAAAATGTCCTCTAAATTGCTCCCTAAAGGTTCACACTGACTCCAAGAAGTTAACTGACTCTTAGGTTTTAGATACTTGTCCAACCCTTGTAATGACACTACTATAATTTTAAATACCAATGATGCAGCACCGATAAGTGTAGGAACCTTCAATCAAAACAGGCAATATATTTAGAAATTCTTGGAAAGAAAATTACATTTTGGAATCCCCTTAAGGGTTTAATGTTATTAGGACAGCGTCGCTTAAATTTCCCATACACCCTACATGCCTGAAGTATATTATTACTTTTAATGAACCCTCTAACAGCCACACAAATCTATACTTTGCCATCACTGGGGTTAAACAGCGAATATTCCTCCAGCACACCGCACCTGGCAATAAAAGCCTCTTGTCTCTGCCTCAGGATCTCCTCTTTTCCTTTCTCATAATAATCTCCCCACTGTTTGCCATGGTAAGGCCGAACTGAGGGCTCTCTGGAGCGGCTACGGTGGCGGCCACTTGAAGCTCCCCGCTCCCTTGATCTAGATCTACGCGATCTTTTATCTGGAGACCGCTCATTGCTGCTGTAGCGCCTCTTCGCCGGGCTGCGGCTCTTGGAACGGTGAACCGGAGCCATACGGTTTATTTTGGAGTAGGGTAGAGACTAGAACCCATCCAGTGAAAGGACTAGTAACGTCGCAACAGGAACGTAACTGCAATGTTCACAGGAAACAGCTGAGATGGAAATTGGCAGCGGCTAGTTCCCATCAGGCTAGAGGGTTTGTGATGCCACGTGACTGTTGAGATCACGTGGCAATGACAGTTTCCGCCGGAAGTAATCGCTACTTGTTGTGCGTGATATTTTATTTCACTGTTTTAACATGGCACCTGCTACCAATTGATCTAGAGTCAGAGCTGCTCTTTCAATCACCCTGAACGAGCGTGTGTCAGGGCGATTGATCTCTAGGTGACGGAGAAGAAAAGAAGCAGTTACTGCTTCTTGAAGGGACATGAAACCTAACATTTTCGTTCAGAATTTACTTCTATTATCATATTTGCTTTATTCTCTTGATATCTTTTGTGGAAAAAAACATAGGTAGGTTCAGGAGGAGCAATACACTGCTGGGAGCTAGCTTCTAATAGGTGTCTGCACATATATACCTCTTGTTATTGGCTGATGTGTTCAGGGTCTCTCAGCAGTGTATTTAATCGTCTAATCTATAAAAGCATACAATTTTACAACTGTGACTAGACTACTGTGTAGAAATACTGTTCGGGACTCGCACAGCACTGCTGGTCTGAGTGGAAAATGTAGCTAGTCCAATCTGCAGCACTAGTTCCACATCAGAGTTGTGTGACTAATCAGCAGCATTTTCTGCTCTGGAACAGCAGTGCTCTGTGGGGTTGAAATCAGAAACTGATGATTTATCTCCGTGACAGCAGGATTTTGAGAATCAGGCCCTTAGACGCCATGTTAGGAGCTAGTAAGGTTGGGCATATTTTCCTACTCCTGTATAAATATATATATATTTAAACAGAAATTATTGCACAGGCAATTAGCACATCGTTAGTATACACTGCACTTATCCCATTAAGGGACTGCTGTGTTTTACACAGTATTAGACGCAAAAAGCCTGAGATGTTGCATATCTAATTTGCATATCTTACCCAGAATCCTATGGTGCACTGGTTACATTGTAAATGGAGTCTTTCTGGGTAAAGGCAAGCAGGAATACTTAATTTCTTATATTATACGTTTATGAATTGAAAGATTTTAATCTCATGCTTTTTTTCTCCGCTATAATTTAAATAATGTTTTATTTTGCCCTGGAATAAGCTTCACTTTGCAGCAATCAAAACCTATCTGCTGCTGAAAAGTTTTAATTAGAATGAAACCGTTGCCCAACAGTTTTTGTGTGTTTGCTGTACTTACCATATTAATAGCTTGATTTATCCCATTTCTGACGCTTCCTAGCCTCGTCTCCACCTCTTATATGGAGAATTTCAATCTCCCTGGTTTCGTCCGACTATGGAGATTGACAGCTTCTGCCCGCGTGGTACACACTAGGCAGTACATACTAGGGATGAGCATATTTTTGTTATTTATCATTCGTTGTTAAGATGAATGGCGAAAATGTCTACAGTCTGGAACACTTTATCACCATGATAGGTCTAGTTTCCATCCCTGTATAAGACCTGACCCTAAGACGGTTCATTAAAAGTATGAGAATGATCCCTTTAGCTGACAGTGCTCTAGTCTAGATCCCATCCCTATTGAGGTTTTGACCTCTAGAGGTAAAAGGTCCATTTATAAGAATTATTCCTAATCACTGTGAGTGGTACAGTTCCCATTCATGTTCTGAACCTGACCACTAGGGGGCAAAAGAACCATATGTAGCAGAGTCAACTAGATCCTACACTCTAAATGAACGATGTCCATCTGCAGGATGGGAACTAGTCAAAATCTTTGGGCTTGAACATCTTTATGCAAAATGTTTACATCAAACCATAAGCATGTACACTGTACAGGCATATCTCGTTTTATTGCTCTTCACTTTAATGCGTTTTACAGATATTGCTGTTTTTACAAATTGAAGGTTTGTGCCAACACTGTGTAGAGAAAGTCTATCTGAGCCATTTTTCTGATATAGATATACACATATAAACCCCTTGAATACACACACACACATATACAGTGGATATAAAAAGTCTACACACCCCTGTTAAAATGTCAGGTTTCTGTGATGTAAAAAAATGAGACAAAGATAAATCATTTCAGAACTTTTTCCACCTTTAATGTGACCTATAAACTGTACAACTCAATTGAAAAACAAACTGAAATCTTTTAGGTAAAGGGAAATAAAAATAAAAAACGAAAATAATATGGTTGCATAAGTGTGAACACCCTTTTATAACTGGGGATGTAGCTGTGTTCAGAATTAAGCAATCACATTCAAAATCATGTTAAATAGGAGTCAGTACACACCTGTCATCATTTAAAGTGCCT
This sequence comes from Bombina bombina, assembly GCF_027579735.1. Classification (NCBI taxonomy): domain Eukaryota; kingdom Metazoa; phylum Chordata; class Amphibia; order Anura; family Bombinatoridae; genus Bombina; species Bombina bombina. Next base: position 753,257,365 of record NC_069499.1, on the reverse strand, counting down.
CTGATTAACCCCAAATAAAGTTCAGCTGTTCCAGTAGGTCTTTCCTGACATTTTGTTAGTCGCATCCTTTAGGTAAAGGGAAATAAAAAACTAAAATAATATGGTTGCATAAGTGTGAACACCCTTAAACTAATACTTTATTGAAGCACCTTTTGATTTTATTACAGCACTCAGTCTTTTTGGGTTTGAGTTTTTCAGCATGGCACATCTTGACTTGGCAAGATTTTCCCACTCTTCTTTGCAAAAACACTCTAAATCTGTCAGAATGCGAGGGTATCTCCTGTGCACAGCCCTCTTCAGATCACCCCACAGATTTTGAATTGGATTCAGGTCTGGGCTCTGGCTGGGCCATCCCAAAACTTTAATCTTCTTCTGGTGAAGCCATTCCTTTGTTGATTTGGATCTATGCTTTGGGTCATTGTCATGCTGAAAGATGAAGTTCCTCTTCATGTTCAGATTTCTAGCAGAAGCCTGAAGGTTTTGTGCCAATATTGTCTGGTATTTGGAACTGTTCATTATTCCCTCTACCTTGACTAAGGCCCCAGTTCCAGCTGAAGAAAAACAGCCCCAAAGCATGATGTTGACACCACCATGCTTCAATGTGGGTATGGTGTTCTTTTGGTGATATGCAATGTTGTTTTTGCGCCAAACATATCTTTTGCAATTATGGCCAAAAAGTTCAACTTTGGTTTCATCAGAACACCTTTTGCAACATGCTTTTGGGAAACTTCAGATGTGTTCTTGCAAAATTTAGCCGGCTTGGATGTTTTTTTTTTGTAAGAAAAGGCTTCCATCTTGCCACTCTACCCGATAGCCCAGACATATGAAGAATGCGGGCAATTGTTGTCACATGTACCACACAGCCAGTACTTGCCAGATATTCCTGCAGCTCCTTTAATGTTGCTGTGGGCCTCTTGGCAGCCTCCCAGACCAGTTTTCGTCTTGTCTTTTCATAAATTTTGGAGGGACATCCAGTTCTTGGTAATGTCACTGTTGCACCATATTTTTTTCACTTGATGATGACTGTCTTCACTGTGTTCCATGGTATATCTAATGCCATGGAAATTCTTTTGTACCCTTCTCCTAACTGATACCTTTTAACAATGAGATCCCTCTGATGTTTTAGAAGCTCTCTGCGGACCATGGCTTTTGCTGTAGGATGCGACTAACAAAATGTCAGGAAAGACCTACTGGAACAGCTGAACTTTATTTGGGGTTAATCAAAGGCACTTTAAATGATGACAGGTGTGTACTGACTCCTATTTAACATGATTTTGAATGTGATTGCTTAATTCTGAACACAGCTACATTCCCAGTTATAAAAGGGTGTTCACACTTATGCAACCATATTATTTTCGTTTTTTATTTTTATTTCCCTTTACCTAAAATATTTCAGTTTGTTTTTCAATTGAGTTGTACAGTTTATAGGTCACATTAAAGATGGAAAAAGTTCTGAAATGATTTATCTTTGTCTCATTTTTTTACATCACAGAAACCTGACATTTTAACAGGGGTGTGTAGACTTTTTATATCCACTGTATATATGTGTATATATGTATATGTGTGTATATATATATATATATATATACAACAACATTTTAAATTAGGGGGAGGTAAAAGGTGAGTTTAAAATCCTCCACTACTGTAAGGTAGCTGCAATTTGGAAGTTGCTGTGAGCTTTATTCTGAAAAGAGCTGTAAGGTTTGTTGGATCACAATTGCAGAATTAACCTTTCAGAAAGAATGAGAGAAAAAGATATATGGTATATATCTCCTGATTAGTTGGTTACAGGAGAAAGTGTATACACAGTTGATTATTTTAAGTTTCCTTTTTTTTATATGACAGAGTATATGCATGCAACTCAGTTAATAACGTTATTTAGCAGATGTATGTTTGAGTTGTAGTAATAAGCATCCTTCATATACATTAACTGGACAGCAGTACTTGTGCAGGAATAACTTGAGACGGAGTACACAGCGGAGCGTTCGTGACGTCACAACTAGAGTGTGTGAGCCTCAGCCAATGATGTCCGTGGAATTGCTGACAGGCTAGGTAGAGGGGAGAGCTCACAATTCTCTCTAACAAGCTGATGTAGGAACCAGATCAATTAGCGATGGTAAGTGGTTCTCTGGTAGTGTTTGTAAAAGAAAGTCCAGCAATATAACACACCAGGTCGGCTGTAGATAGTGATATTGTCCCAAACATTAAATGATCACTTGATAGGAAGTCTTGGATTGCTGATTGTTGTTTGTCCTCAAAATTACTATGTAAGGCTTGAAAGCTCAGGTAGTAAACACTAATATCCAGCAGTAAACAATGGTAGTAGAAATGAATAACAGTTAATGAACTGTAGAGCCAAGCTTGAAGTTATGGAGGCTTCAGTTAGAGCATGTTTAGCTACTCAAACTTAGAACTATTGGCAATGAGCCATGAGCATGATGGGAATTTATAGACTTCCCTTAAAGAGACAGGAACATTCAGATTAAACACATGACAGATCCCCCCGTCAAAGGGGCTGCACTGCAGCCATAGGAGCAGGTTTATCAGGATGAGACTGGTGAAATCGCGAAAGCAACCTTGTTGCATTAAGATGAGATGAAGGTTCCCAAGAATCATCCTCAGGGAGGAAACCCTTCCAGCGTACCAAATACTGCAGGGTACCCTTGTGCCAACAGGAATCTAAGATGGACTTAATTTCAAAGATTTCCTCCTCGTCATGAATTTGTGCTGGAATCACAGCAGAATGCTGTTGTCTGGTTGGAAAATATGGTTTAAGAAGTGAGACATTAAACGTCAAATGAATGCGATAAAATGATGGGAGATCCAATTTCACAGCATTTTCATTGATAAGCTGTGTAATCAAAAAAGGTCCTATGAACAATTGAGAGAACTTTTTGCTAGGTGTTTTAAGTTTCAGGTGTTTGGTTGATAACCACACTATCACCTACTGTACAATTAGGTGATTTCCTTCTCTTGTTGTCATAATAATGTTTTTGACGATCTTGTGCTGCCTTAATATTGTCTTGTAGTTGAGAAAAAGTATTCGCAAGTGTATTAATAGTATCATCAACATGAGGTGAGGAGGAAGGAGAGTGAGTATACAAGTGGAAAACTGGATGAAAACCATAATTAGCGAAGAATGGAGAACATTTGGTGGAAGAGTTCATTAGATTATTGTAGACAAATTCTGCTGTATACAAATTATCAGACTGATGGAATGAACAGAAAAAAACGGATATACTGTTCTAACCACTGGTTGACCTTCTCCGTCTGTCCATTAGTCTGTGGATGGTAAGCGGTGCTGCATCGATGATCGATCTTAAGAATGGCACAAAGCTCTTTCCAGAATCTTGAGGTAAACTGGGTGCCACGATCTGTGATAATGATGTTAGGAATGCCATGTAATCTTACAACTTCCTTCATGAAGAGATATGCAGTCTGTGAAGCTGTAGGAAGTTTCTTGTAGGGAACAAAATGGGCCATCTTTGTAAGAAGGTCAACCACAACTAGTATTGTGTTAAAATTAGATGATCGAGGTAGATCCACAATAAAATCCATCCCGACAGTAGTCCATGGACGATTAGGTATAGGAAGTGGTTTCAACAAACCATTAGGACGAAATTTCTGTGGCTTTAGGGTGGCACAAACCTGACAAGAGTTTACAAAGTCCTTTACATATGTGACCAAATTAGGCCACCAATAATTTCTGCCAATCAAATCAGTAGTTCTAGTTATACCTGGGTGTCCTGCTAGAGGGGAATCGTGATGAGTAGTAGTCAAGCTCTCCCTGATGACAGGTGGAATATAGATCTTATCGTGATAATACAACCCATCTTTGCCCAACCGGAGGACATCTTTTGGTATGGAATTATCCTGTTGTTGTGAAGAGCGAATTTGTTCGTGAGAAACATGGGTAACACCAAGGAAATGTTTCGGAGATAGTATTGTTAGTAATGGAATGTCAACAGGTGGAGGTGTTAGAGATCTTGAAAGAGCATCTGTTTCCCATTCTTCGAACCTGGATGGTAGGTTATATGGAAGTTAAATCTAGTAAAATATAAGCTCCATCTGAGTTGTCGAGCAGAAAGAGTTTTACTTGTTTGTAAATATTCTAGATTCCGGTGATCTGTATAAATGGTTATGGGGATAGTTGTACCCTCTAGTAGATGGTGCCAGTGCTCCAAAGATTTCCTAATGACGAGGAGTTCCTTTTCTCCTATGGAGTAATTTCTTTCAGGTGCTGACATTAGCTTTGAAAAGAAAGCCACTGGATGAATGGGATCTGTGAGTGAGACCTGTTGAGAGAGTATGGCTCCAATAGCGTAATTTGAAGCGTCAACCTCTAAAATATAAGGCAAATCAGGGTTAGGAAAATGCAAAATGGGTGCAGAAGAAAATGATGTCTTAAGTAAATCGAATGCTGATTGTGCGTCTTCATTCCATACAAAGGATGAATGATTACCTGTGAGAGATGAAAGAGGTTTAACAATTTGTGAAAAACCCTTAATAAATTTTCGGTAAAAATTGGAGAAACCGAGAAACTTTTGAACTTCTTTCTTAGAAGTAGGAATCGGCCAATTTAGGATGGCATCAACCTTGTTGTCTTCCATTCTAAGACCGTTGGGAGTGATTTCATAACCTAAGAAGGAAAGTTCTGTTACATGGAAAATGCATTTCTCTGGTTTGGCGAATAACTGATGAGTACGAAGCCTATCTAGAACACAACGTACATGCTTCAGGTGTTCCTGCATGTCCTTTGAGTAGATGAGGATGTTGTCTAAATAAACCACCAGGCACACGTACAACAAGTCCCTGAAGATGTCGTTTATGAACCGTTGGAACGTGGCTGGGGCATTGCAAAGGCCGAAAGGCATCACAAGATACTCAAAAAGACCATAGCGTGTCCTGAAAGCTGTTAACCACTCGTCTCCTTTACGAATGCGCACAAGGTTATAAGCACCTCTTAGATCTAGCTTTGTATAAATCTTCGTTTCACTAAGCCTCTCTACCATCTCTGGGATCAGTGGAAGAGGATACCTATTCTTAATGGTCCTTTTGTTAAGTTGACGGTAGTCAATAATTGGACGAAAAATATGCCAGCTCCAGCAGGTGAAGTGGACGGTCTGATGAAACCTTTCTTTAGGTTTTCGTCCATGTAAATCTTCAGGTGTTCCAGTTCAGGTTGCGAAAGTGGGTATTATGTGCCCAAATGGAATTGAGGATCCTGGTAATAGTTCTATGGGGCAGTCATAGATGTGGTGTGTTGGTAGGGTCTCCGCTTCCTTCTTATCAAAGACATCAATATAATCCCTGTAGACCTCTGGTATGTTAAGAGTTGGTACAGCTTCACTATGAAGAGATGTTTTAAAATGAATGCAGTTTTCCTTGCAAAACTGAGAATCAAACTCAACTAGTAACTCTTTCCAATCAATTGTAGGTTAATGTTTCTGTAGCCAAGCCAAACCTAGAACCAGAGGAAAAAGAGGAGACGGGAGAACATCAAATATAATCAATTCTGAATGTCCTGTAGAAGAAATCATTGTTATAGGAATAGTTTTGTGTGTAATAAGAGTAACAACAGAGCCATCAATAACACGAATGGAGAGTGGTGTATTTTTCTTTTGCAGGGGTATTTTATTAATTTTAGTCAGATCAACATCTATGAAGTTGGATTGTGCTCCGGAATCAATGATGGCATTAGTTGACACCTCCTGATGACCCCACTGCAAAAAGATAGATAAAGTATAGTAAGCTGAATCAATGATGCGATTTGAGAAACAATTTTTTACAGGAAAAAACTTACTAGGTTTTTGACGTTGAAGAACTGTACATTCTCTGACGGAGTGGTTAGGAGATGCACAATACATACATAAATTCATCCTCCTTCTACGCAACCTTTCTTCTGGTAGCAGAGGGCCTTTAACAAAGCCGATCTCCATGGGAACAGGTGATTCCTTGGAATTAGATGAGGAAGAATGAGAAGTGTAGGAACGATGTGGTGCATCTGAATGCTGGCGTTCTGCACGCCTCTCCCTGAGGCGTCTATCAATCTTGATGGAAAGCTCTATCAGTGCCTGTAAAGATCTTGGGGTATCTGCACGGGCTAATTCGTCCTTCAGTGCATCACTAAGACCAATTCGGTATTGATTTCGGAGTGCCACATCACTCCATTCCGTATCCTTTGAATAAAGTTTGAATTCTGTGAGGTACTCTTCTACTGGCCTATGGCCTTGTTTAAGGGAACGCATTAAATTCTCTGCAGTAATTTGCTTCTGCGTATCTTCATATAAGGTACCCATTTGAGAAAAAAAATCAGTTAAAGATCCTAGGACTGGATCATCATTTTCAAAAAACATATCTGCCCAACTGCGGGGCTCACCTCTCAAAAGGAAATAACTGTCATAACTTTAATTCTTTCATTAAAGTATGTCTTTGGCCTCATCTGAAAAAGTAAATAACAGGCGTTCCTGAATTGTCTGTACATGGAGCGGTCTCCGGAAAACTTCTCTGGCATAGAGACCTGAGGCTCAGGGGTATTATCCTTGATGATATTACGAAAAGTCTCATTTTGTAATTGTATATCCCTTAAGCCCTGTGTTAATTGATCTACCCGTTGGCTTAAATTATAGACAATTGTGGGTAAGTCTGCTGGATCCATTATTATAATTTTAGGCCAATAGTTATGTAAGGTAGCTGCAATTTGGAAGTTGCTGTGAGCTTTATTCTGAAAAGAGCTGTAAGGTTTGTTGGATCACAACTGCAGAATTAACCTTTCAGAAAGAATGAGAGAAAAAGATATATGCTATATATCTCCTGATTAGTTGGTTACAGGAGAGAGTGTATACACAGTTGATTATTTTATGTGTCCTTTTTTTTATATGACAGAGTATATGCATGCAACTCAGTTAATAACGTTATTTAGCAGATGTATATTTGAGTTGTAGTAATAAGCATCCTTCATATACATTACCTGGACAGCAGTACTTGTGCAGGAATAACTTATAAGTGCTGTACCTTGAGCTGCAATGGAGTTTGAGACGGAGTACACAGTGGAGCGTTCGTGACGTCACAACTAGTGTGTGTGAGCCTCAGCCAATGATGTCCGTGGAATTGCTGACAGGCTAGGTAGAGGGGAGAGCTGACAATGATCTCTAACAAGCTGATGTAGGAACTGGATCAATTAGCGTTGGTAAGTAGTTCTCTGGTAGTGTTTGTAAAAGAAAGTCCAGCAATATAACACACCAGGTCGGCTGTAGATAGTGATATTGTCCCAAACATTAAATGATCACTTGATAGGAAGTCTTGGATTGCTGATTGTTGTTTGTCCTCAAAATTACTACGTAAGGCTTGAAAGCTCAGGTAGTAAACACTAATATCCAGCAGTAAACAATGGTAGTAGAAATGAATAACAGTTAATGAACTGTAGAGCCAAGCTTGAAGTTATGGAGGCTTCAGTTAGAGCATGTTTAGCTACTCAAACTTAGAACTATTGGCAATGAGCCATGAGCATGATGGAAATTTATAGACTTCCCTTAAAGAGACAGGAACATTCAGATTAAACACATGACAACTACGCACAACACATAGAGAAAATAACTCATTGTGTAGTTCATTAACAAATCTAGACAGGCCAGTAGGCCTGTTTTTCCCACAGAAAATCTCTGGAATACACTGTTTCCAGTGCAGCAAGGAATTCTGGGTAAGATATGCAAATTAGGTTCACAATGACACACCTTTTTACTTCATGTCTGCTTTTCAGCAGATTCCCTTTACACCAAAGCATTGCTGTTCACACAGCTTATAAGCTTAGCTAGGGTTAAAGCAGTGATTCATAACTATCCCAGGACAGACTGTTTCGTGGTTATTGCCACTCATCAGCTGGGAGAAAGTTTGAATCACTGCTGGGTGAAGTTGTTTCCGGGCAAAACACAACAACATTTTAAATTAGGGGGAGGTAAAAGGTGAGTTTAAAATCCTCCACTACGCACAAAATACAGAGAAAATAACTCATTGTGTAGTTCATTAACAAATCTAGTCATTGTGACTTAATTGCATATCTTACCCAGAATTCCTTGCTGCATTGGAAACAGTGTATTCCAGAGGTTTTCTGTGGTCTAGATTTGTTAATGAACTACACAATGAGTTATTTTCTCTATATTTTGTGCGTAGTGGAGGATTTTAAACTCACCTTTTACCTCCCCCTAATTTAAAATGTTGTGTTTTGCCCGGAAACAACTTCACCCAGCAGTGATTCAAACTTTCTCCCAGCTGATGAGTGGCAATAACCATGAAACAGTCTGTCCTGGGATAGTTCTGAATCACTGCTTTAACCCTAGCTAAGCTTATAAACTGTGTGAACAGCGATGCTTATAAACTGTTTTTTCCATTAGATCTATCATGCAAGTGTAATAATTGACTAAGTTCTTTGCCTTATCCTTTGTATAGCTGTGTCTTTTCACACTTACATAACTCCTCCCCAACAAGCAGTTTAAATTTCCCTCCTACTCATACCAAATTGCTTGATTGTTGAATCCAGCTTCTCACCCTCTAACCTGCTTGCAACTTTAGAGACAGACGCGGCTCCCTCTCTACCAAACACAGGACCGGAACCGGCAAGCTGTGACGTCACACGCCATCGCACACGCTGCAATTTCCCCAAACTCTGCAGGGGAACTTCGCTCTGTCCGGACAGACCTCACCCATTACTTTTACTAGTAAGTCTCAAAAGCGCTTCCTTCAAACTCATACCGAAGTAACTTACGATCATTCAGCAATTACTCCTGACATGTTTCAGAATCTTAGTTAGGTTGCCTTCATATGTAAATGCTCTATACAACCTATATTCTTAAGAGTTCAGATTCAACTCCTAATTGCTGCATAAATCTCATTAACCCTATTTGTTGCCTTAAGTTGTACACTATGTCTGCTGCCACCTATGATTAGATATGGTATGTCTAAAACTTTAACTTGCAATTGCTTATTGTTTATATGTGGGAACCGGTTTGTCAATACTGAGTGGGGCTATATGCTCTGAGGTCTCAGCCATTGTCACTCCTATCCTTATATTAAAGTGAATTGTATCTAATGATTCTGATCCTTGCTGCCTTCCCTCACTTACACAGAATCACTGATACATTCACAACACTCCTAAACCTGCAGTTGTGGTCCTAAAAATTCCCTCTCTCCTTTACAGGGGTGAGATTACCTTCCACAGGCTGACAATAACAATCAAGCCTATACCATGGACCCAGCAGCCTTATTATCTCATGTAGAGAAATTAACTCAAACTGTAGATAACCTTACAACAGGGTTAAATACACTACAATTAGAAAACTCTGCCTTAAAGCAATACATCAATGAAAAAATTGATACCCTCACTGCACATATTAGTTCTAGTGAACCTCAACCTAATCCTCCACAAACATTTAGTGGTATTCGTTCAGAATTTAGGGAATTCAAAAACTCATGTTCCTTATATTTCAAATTAAAACCCAAAACATACTTCAATGATCATTTGAAGGTTCTCACCACAATTTCCTATCTACGTGGTGAACCACGTATATGGGCAAATTTGTTTTTTGAAACCAATGACCCATTGCTGTACTCATTTGATCAGTTTTTTAAAGCAATGGGACAGCTATATGATGATCCCTACAAACAGTTGTCTGCTGAGACAGCAATGAGGTCTCTGAGACAACATAAAAGGCCTGTGGAGGACTACATCGCAGAGTTTAAGAAATGGTCCCCTGATACACAGTGGAATGACCTTTCCTTGCGCAATCAATTCCGCCTAGGCCTCTCAGATACTCTCAAGGATGAACTAGCTAGACAACCCCTCCCAGAGACTTTAGAACTCCTAATAGATGCTAGCATCACATTAGATAGACGCATCAGAGAGAGACGCTCAGAAAAGTCACACTTAGAAACATCCACCAAACAAACAGTTACTACTCTACATCCACCTAAGACAACTACAAAAGCCTCTGAAATCCCTATGGAACTCGGTTTCATCAGAGGTCCATTAACACTACAGGAAAAATTAAGAAGAAAAGCTTTAGATCTCTGTATGTACTGTGGAGGGATCGATCACTCTGTAAAGGACTGCTCTCAATTACAGCGTAGGAAGGGTAAGATGAACACCACAAGTATATGTTTATCCGCTAAACAACCACAATCTAATCATTGCTCCCTTCCTATCTTATTACAGTGGGATCAGCAAAGACTCAACTCACAAGCAATCCTTGACTCTGGTGCCAGCCACAATTATATAGATTACCAATTCACTATTGTAAATAAAATTCCACTAGTTAAGAAAATGGTGCCTAGTATACTTCGTTTTATTGATGGTAAGGAAATTACATCAGGACCCATCTTATACCACACCATACCTTTAAGGCTCACCACACATGACCAACACACAGAATTTCTTACTTTTGATGTTATACCCTCACCTCTATATCCCATTATACTTGGTATCAGTTGGTTTAAACAACACGATCCCACTATACAATGGTCAACTTCACATGTCATCTTTGATTCTCCTTATTGTAAAAATTTGTGTCTCCATCATGAACAAATTTTACTTGATGTTCCTTTACAAATCCCCAAGGAATACATAACATTCGCTGATGTCTTTGACAAAAAAGAATCAGAGAATCTACCCCCTCATAGGGTTTATGACTGCCCTATAGATCTCCTACCAGGTGTTGATATACCTTACGGCCATATATTTCCCCTCTCTGATCCTGAGTTACAACATCTAAAAACTTATTTGGCAGATAATTTGAAGAAAGGCTTTATACGTCCTTCCACCTCCCCAGCTGGGGCTGGTATTTTTTTTGTTAAAAACAAAGATCAATCCCTAAGACCCATTATCGATTACAGAGAGTTAAACAAGCGTACGATAAAAAATCGCTATCCACTACCTTTAATTCCTCAACTCCTTGATAGATTACAAAATGCTACCATATACACTAAATTGGATCTTAGAGGGGCTTACAACTTGGTACGAATAAAGGAGGGTCATGAATGGCTTACAGCATTCCGTACACGTTATGGCCTTTTTGAATATACTGTGATGCCATTTGGCCTCTGTAATGCCCCGGCTACCTTTCAGTATTTCATAAATGATATCTTCAAGGATTTTTTGGATTTATTTATGGTAATATACCTGGATGACATACTCATATTCTCTACCTCACTTACTGAACACATCAAACATGTCACCCTAGTATTAACACGGTTACGAGAGAACTCTCTTTATGTTAAACTAGAAAAATGCTTATTTCATTCCAAAGAAATTAAATTTCTAGGTTATATTGTATCACCCCAAGGTATCCAGATGGATAATGATAAGATATCGGTAATTCAAAATTGGCCTTCCCCAAAAAGTAAAAAGGATATACAAAGGTTCATGGGTTTCGCCAATTTCTACAGAAAGTTTATTAAAAATTTTGCTGACTTGACTAGACCATTAACTAACTTGACCAAATCTGACACACACTTCAAATGGAACGATGATTTAGAAGGAATATTCAATTTTTTAAAAAAAGCTTTCACTACGGCCCCTATCCTCCAATTCCCTAATTCTGAGTTGCAGTACATCTTGGAAGTAGATGCATCTAATTATGCTTTGGGGGCAATTCTCTCACAGAGGCAGACTCCAAAAGATCCTCTGCATCCTGTTGCCTTCTATTCACGTATTCTTAATTCAGCTGAAATAAACTATCCAATAGGTGATAAAGAACTGTTAGCAATCAAAACATCATTGGAACAATGGAGACACCTTCTAGAAGGGACCCTTCTTCCAATCTTGATTTACACGGATCACAAAAATCTAGCATACCTACAATCTAATAGGACTCTTAGCGCACGACAGGTCCGATGGAACCTATTCTTGGCTAGATTTAATTATCTTATCACCTACCGTCCTGCAAACAAGAACAAGAAGGCTGATGCCCTTTCAAGACACTTGGTGGACCAAGTGTCACATCCAAACCTTTCACCTTTAATTCCTCTTGACAGATTCTTAGCTTTAACTACAGAACAAAACATTCAGTTCAAATCAGCACAACAGGCTGACTCCAATAAACCATTACAGGTCTTGCATTTACACTCGGATGGGTTGTATTATTATCAACAACAAATCTATGTACCCAACAGTCTCAGAACAACAGTCTTAAAAACTTTACATGATTCTCCATCTGCTGGACACATGGGCATAAAGAAAACTCAAGAATTAGTCTCCAGATTCTTTTGGTGGCCTACCTGCCTCTCTGATGTTGAGGATTACGTTAAAACCTGCTTAATCTGCGAAACTACAAAAAAAGGGAGGACTCCCCCTTACGGGAAATTGATCCCATTACCAACTCCTGACCGTCCTTGGAAGGACATAGCAATTGACTACATAGTCGACCTACCTATTTCTGAAGGGAATAACACCATATTAGTAGTCGTAGACCTATTTAGTAAAATGGCACATTTTGTGCCCTACCATAAGCTGCCAACTTCTTCTGAAACCATTTCCTTAATGATACATCATATATTCAAGTATCACGGACTCCCTAATAGTATTACCTCAGATAGGGGAACTCAATTCACCAGCCATTTCTGGAAACAACTTTGTCACACATTGGGTATTTCTAGACGTCTCAGTACCTCTTTCCATCCCCAAACTAATGGCCAGACTGAAAGGACAAACCAGTGCATAGAACAATATTTAAGATGTTTCATTTCAGCTAAACAAGATACCTGGACACAACTACTACCATACGCAGAATTCGCTTTCAACAATTCCATTCATTCCTCTACAAAGTTCACACCATTTTTCATTAATTATGGTTTCCATCCTTCTTTTGAATGGGATTCTATGGACAGCAACAGTTGTCCTGTTGTGAATGACCTCATCAACACTATTAGTGAATCTTTTTCACTAACTGCTGAAAATATTCGCATCGCCAAGGATCGCTATAAATTCCATTATGATAAAAAAAGGATTTCCTCGCCTAAATATAGTGTAGGTGACTACGTTTGGTTATCAACACGTAATCTACATTTACCCCTTCCTTCCAGGAAATTATCTTCGAACTTCATTGGACCATTTCCCATCATAAAAATTGTGAATATGAACGCTGTTACTCTTGCATTACCAGCAAATCTGAAATCCCATCCTACCTTTCATGTGTCTCTCCTCAAGCCTTATAGACAACTTCGTCACCATGATCCTTCTATTCCTTTACTTCCTCATCTACAGGATACCACCCTGGAGTATGAGGTACAAGATGTCTTGGACTCCCGACGTTTTCGTGGGCAGCTTCAGTATCTGGTCCATTGGAAGGGCTACCCTGATTCGGAGGACTCCTGGGAACCGGCTTCCAATCTTTCTGCCCCCCGGTTGGTGGCCAGGTTCCATGAACGTTATCCTGATCGTCCTGGACTCGATCCCCGGAGTTGATCTTTGGGGGGGGGGTCCTGTAATAATTGACTAAGTTCTTTGCCTTATCCTTTGTATAGCTGTGTCTTTTCACACTTACATAACTCCTCCCCAACAAGCAGTTTAAATTTCCCTCCTACTCATACCAAATTGCTTGATTGTTGAATCCAGCTTCTCACCCTCTAACCTGCTTGCAACTTTAGAGACAGACGCGGCTCCCTCTCTACCAAACACAGGACCGGAACCGGCAAGCTGTGACGTCACACGCCATCGCACACGCTGCAATTTCCCCAAACTCTGCAGGGGAACTTCGCTCTGTCCGGACAGACCTCACCCATTACTTTTACTAGTAAGTCTCAAAAGCGCTTCCTTCAAACTCATACCGAAGTAACTTACGATCATTCAGCAATTACTCCTGACATGTTTCAGAATCTTAGTTAGGTTGCCTTCATATGTAAATGCTCTATACAACCTATATTCTTAAGAGTTCAGATTCAACTCCTAATTGCTGCATAAATCTCATTAACCCTATTTGTTGCCTTAAGTTGTACACTATGTCTGCTGCCACCTATGATTAGATATGGTATGTCTAAAACTTTAACTTGCAATTGCTTATTGTTTATATGTGGGAACCGGTTTGTCAATACTGAGTGGGGCTATATGCTCTGAGGTCTCAGCCATTGTCACTCCTATCCTTATATTAAAGTGAATTGTATCTAATGATTCTGATCCTTGCTGCCTTCCCTCACTTACACAGAATCACTGATACATTCACAACACTCCTAAACCTGCAGTTGTGGTCCTAAAAATTCCCTCTCTCCTTTACAGGGGTGAGATTACCTTCCACAGGCTGACAGCAAGAGGCGGTATTCACAATCCTAGTTTGTGTGTGAGGGAGGGGTGATCACTAGGCTAGCCCCCCTCAACTTAAATCTGGACATTTGATTGATTTTGATAGAAATACGTTAGATCAACTGTTTTTCCATTAGATAAATCACGCAAGAGGTAGTATTCACAATCCTAGTTTGTGTGCGGGGGAAGGGTGATCACTAGGCTATCCCCCCCTCAACTGAAATCTGGACCAAATGTTATTGATTTTGATAGATATACGTTAGATCAGGTTAGATCAACTGTTTTTTCTGTTAGATCTATCATTCAAGAGGCGGTATTCACAATCCGGAGGTGTTAATATTAGGTAAATGTCAGGGTGCCAGGAATCAGACTGAGACGAGAAGTGCAAAAATAATCAAACCTTTATTAATAGCAAAAAATAATAAAAATTCCACAAGTCAAATAACAAGTCAGGAGTCAAAACCAGAGCTGGTAGTCAGACGAGCCGAGTCAGGAGCCAAAGCGAATAGTCAGACGAGCCGGAATCAGGAACAAGGAAAACAGCAGAGTCAGGAACAAGCCAGGGATCAGGAACCAGGAAGGACATCAGGCAGCCAGGTAATAAACAGGAAATCTCACAAACAGGTCTGAGACAACGCAAAGGCAAAGCATACTGAACAGAGGCCCTTTAAATAATAAGTGATGACATCACAATTCTGAGATTGCATCCTGTCTCACATGGATGATGCACACCAGTCTGGCCATAAAAGAAAGTGCAGGAAATGAGCAGCATCCCCCACAATGCACCATAGTCAGGAAAAGAGGTGAGTAAAATGGCTGCCAGCAGCACATGGCACACAAACGGAAAAAACCCTGACAGTACCCTCCCCTCAATGACCCGTCCCCCGCGGGAGGACAAAAGGCTTATTGGGGAAACGGACATGGAATGTACAGAGGAGGGCGGGAGCATGAACATAAGAGAAGGGAACCCAAAAACGCTCCTCCGGACCGTAGCCCCTCCAGTGAACCAAATACTGTACACGGCCCCTGGACATACGAGAATCAATAATGCTGTTGACCTCATACTCCTCATGGTTGTCAACAAAGATAGGACGGGGACGAGGCAACACAGTGGCAAACCGATTACAAACCAATGGTTTCAAGAGGGAGACAAAAAAAACATTGGAGATGCGCATAGCAGGAGGAAGATCAAGAGCGTAGCCCACAGGATTAACCCGTCGGAGTATTCGAAAAGGACCAACATAACGGGGAGCCAATTTATTGGAAGGCACACGAAGGTTCAAGTTGCAGGAGGACAGCCAAACTCTCTCACCAACCTGGTAGGAAGGTGCGGGCAGACGCCTACGATCAGCCTGGAACTTTTGGCGCTGCATAGAACGATGAAGGCAATCCTGAATCTGCTCCCATGAGGAACAGAGTTGCCAGAGATGCTCCTCCAAAGCCGGAATACCCTGAGACATGAATGAATCGGGCAACAAGGATGGTTGAAACCCATAATTTGCCATGAATGGGGATAACTTGGAGGAAGCATTA
This sequence comes from Bombina bombina, assembly GCF_027579735.1. Lineage (NCBI taxonomy): Eukaryota > Metazoa > Chordata > Amphibia > Anura > Bombinatoridae > Bombina > Bombina bombina. The sequence continues at coordinate 753,241,548 of NC_069499.1, read as the reverse complement.
ATAGCACTATTACGAGCAAACTCTGCCCAAGGTAACAGTTGAGACCAATTATTGTGGTGATCTGAGACATAGCAACGGAGGAACTGTTTCAGAGCTTGATTAGACCGTTCCGCAGCCCCATTGGATTGAGGATGATATGCAGAGGAGAAGGAAAGCTGGATCCCCATTTGAGCACAAAATCTGGAGACAAACTGGCTACCCCGGTCTGACACTATCTCCTTGGGTAACCTATGTAAAAGGAAGACCTAATGGGCAAAAATTGAAGCAAGCTCCTGAGCGGTAGGCAGCTTCATCAAGGGAATGCAATGTGACATTTTAGAAAAACGGTCAACCACCATAAGGATAACAATATTGCCATTGGAAACAGGGAGCTTGACAATGAAGTCCATGGAAAGATGTGTCCAAGGACGCTCACCATTAGCAATAGGTTGAAGAAGACCCACAGGAAGACATTGAGGAGTCTTATTCTGTGCACAAACTGAGCAGGAGGCAACATACGCAGCAACATCAGATCGAAGACCTGGCCACCAGAATTGTCGAGTGACAGACCAAATCATTTGGTTCTTGCCTGGGTGACCTGCGGCTTTAGGATAGTGGTAAGTGTGCAAAAGTTTAGTTCGAAGATTCTCAGGAACAAAACACTTACCACTAGGTTTCTCAGGAGGTGCATTGGTTTGTGCAGCCAGGATCTCCTCCCCCAAGGGAGAAGTCAAATTAGTACGTATGGTAGCCAAAATATGGTCAGGAGGTATAACAGGAGTAGGTACAGACTCCTCCTTGGACAGAGGCGAAAATTGTTGAGAGAGGGCATCAGCCCTAGCATTCTTACTACCAGGCAGGTAGGAGACCACATAATTAAACCAAGACAAAAATAGCGCCCATCTGGCCTGACGGGGCGACAAAGTTTTGCTTCAGATAGATAAGTTAAATTCTTGTGGTCAGTAAGTTAGGATGAGCCGGAACTGGAGCGGCAGCAAAGGCAGTCTTAAGACTATCAAATGCCTTAATGACACTAGGTGACCAATGGAGTGGATCATTCTCTTTACGGGTCATGTCTGTGATAGGTTTGACCAAGGAAGAAAAGTTTTTAATAAACTTTCTATAGTAATTGGTGAACCGCAAAAAACGTTGAATAGACCGAAGACCAACTGGGTGAGGCCACTGCAGAACTGCAGATAACTTGTCAGGATCCATGGAGAACCCTGCAACAGGGATAAAATAACCTAGGAAGGTTACTTGAGTCTGATGGAACTCACATTTCTCGAGTTTACAAAACAGGCCGTTCTCACGTAGTCTCTGAAGAACCCGTGTAACATCAGAACGATGAGCCTCAAGTGTAGGTGAGTGTATGAGGATGTCGTCTAAGTACACCACAACATACTGTTGCAACATATCTCGTAGGACATCATTAATAAATTCCTGAAAAACAGTGGGAGCATTACATAGGCCAAAGGGCACAAGATACTCATAATGCTCGCTCCTGGTGTTAAATGCTGTTTTCTATTCATGGCCCTCCTTAATCCTAACGAGATTGTACGCTCCTCTCAAATCAAGCTTAGTAAAGACCGTAGCTCCCGGCTACCGGCACGCACCTTGTCAAAAACGTCTAGGAACTCTCGGTACTCCTCTGGCAATTGATATACCGAAGAAGTGCACAAGACTTTAACTGGTTTCCAAGGACAAGTGGAAATACATTGCGGGGACCACGACAAAATTTCGGACCTGCGCCAATCGAGACTGGGATTGTGCTTTTGGAGCCAGGGATAACCCAGAGCAACCGGAAAATGCGGAGAGTTTATCACCTGGAACTGGAGGGTTTTAAAATGGAGAGCCCCAACAGCCATGGACAACGGAGCAGTTTCGTGAGTAACGAGTGTGGGCTGAAGGGGCCTGCCATCAATGGCCTCAATAGCAAGCGGAACGGACCAAGGCAAAACAGGAATGGAGTGCTTTGATACAAAAGCACTGTCAATGAAATAGCCTGTAGCACCGGAGTCAACAAGAGCCTGAGTGACTATGGAGGAGTCCACCCAGGAAAGGACAACAGTGACCAAAGGTTTCTCCTTAAGCGGTTCTGGGGACGAGGATAAATCACCCAAGGTCTGCCCCAGACAGGACCTTAGGTGTGAGCGTTTCCCGGCCGTGTAGGACAAGACTTCTAAAGGTGGCCCTGTAACCCACAATAGAGGCAGAGCCCCTCCCTCCTCCTAAAGGCCCTCTCCGCCACGGAGAGACGCGTGAATCCCAACTGCATCGGCTCAGCAGTACCTGGTGATTCAGGACCAGGAGGCATTGGAGGAGAGGGAGGCATGGGTGGGAACGAACACATAGGAGACAACGGAACAGGAGGCTTCCGCAAACGCTCCTTGAAAGAGGGCCTCTCTCTGAGTCTGATGTCAATTAGGATCAAAAAAGACACCAATGCCTCAAGATCCTCTGTTAAATCTCTGGCAGCAACTTCGTCTTTAATCGCATCAGAGAGCCCATGAAAGAAGGCGGCAACAAGGGCTTCATTGTTCCAACCTACCTGCAGCAGAGGAGGAGCGAGCCGGAACATCAAATACCCTTCGAAAGGATTCCACAAATTCAGGGTAATTTGAAATCACAGGTTTATTAGTCTCCCACAAGGGATTAGCCCAGGCAAGAGCTGTGTCAGAGAGTAAGGAGATGAGAAATCCCACCTTAGCTCTGTCAGAGGGAAACACCTGAGGTAACATCTCAAAGTAAATGCCCACCTGGTTCAAAAACCCTCTGCACTGAATAGGATCACCTCCATATCGCTGAGATAGAGGTGCAGAACCGGACATGCTCCTGGTAGGCATAGGTGAAGCAGCGGAAACAGGAGCAGCCATAACTTGCGGGACACTTTGGTCCAAATGTGCAGTGCGAGTCAGCAGGGTTTGCAGGGCTGTGCAAAAATAATCACACCTTTATTAATAGCAAAAAAATAATAAAAATTCTACAAGTCAAATAACAAGCCAGGAGTCAAAACCAGAGCTGGTAGTCGGACGAGCCGAATCAGGAGCCAAAGTGAATAGTCAGACGAGCCGGAATCAGGAACAAAGAAAATAGCAGAGTCAGGAACAAGCCAGGGATCAGGAACCAGGAGGGACATCAGGCAGCCAGGTAATACACAGGAACTCTCACAAACAGGTCTGAGACAATGCAAAGGCAAAGCATACTGAACAGAAGCCCTTTAAATAATAAGTGATGACATTACAATTCTGAGACTGCATCCTGTCTCACATGGATGATGCACACCAGTGTGGCCATAAAAGGAAGTGCAGGAAATGAGCAGCATCCCCCACAATGCACCATAGTCAGGAAGAGAGGTGAGTAAAATGGCTGCCAGCAGCACATGGCAAACAAACAGGGAAAAAACCCTGACAGTAAATTTGCTAATATGAGGTTAATTAGATGTTAATATGGAGGTATATGAGGTGTGTGTGTATATGGAGATAATATAATATGTGGTGCATTCAATGTTAATTTGAGGTAAATGTGCTAATATGAGGTGAATTAGATGTTAATATGAGGTATATCAGGTGTATATATGAGGTAAATGTGCTATGAGGTGAATTAGATGTTAATATGAGGTGAGGTATATGAGGTGTATATATGAGGTAAATGTGCTAATATGAGGTGAATTAGATGTTAACCGCTTAACGACGAAGGACGTGTCATGCACGTCCTACAAAAAGTGTCAGTTAAGGACCAAGGACGTGCCTGACACGTCCTCTGGGGTTTTAAGAGCTGGAAGTGATCGTAATTGCTTCCAGCCGCTTTCAGGGTATTCCAGCGATGCCTCAATATTGAGGCATCGTGCAATACCCTTTTTAAGCACGCTAATGCATAGAGGGCCAGTGATGATGCAGATCATTGGTGGGTGGTAGCCATAGCAGGGAGGCGGGCAGACCATTGCTTTTTATTATTGTTTATTCAAGGTTTACAGACCATTGTCAAATGTCAACAAAATTCACACAGTATAAATCCTTACATCGAAATATTAATAAATCTAACAAATAATCTATGTGGACCTCCTCAATCAATTCCACCACAGAGTGTTATAGACATTCTTATATATAGCAGAGACAACAAACCTCATTAAATTTAAAAAAAAAAAAAAAACAGAAAAAACAAAAAGAAGTTAGCTTTGTATTGTGCTGGTTTGTGGTTTGACATAAAATTACTACCAAGTATTTTCTGCATCAAAATTCGTTAAACCAGATGTGAATATCAACTATTGTCTTCTAACCATGTTCATACTAATCCCGTTAGACAATCATGTTGGGCTAAGGGAGGGGGGGGGGAGGCGCTTGGCTGGGAGAGAGAGGGAGGGAGGGAATATAAAAGAGAAACGAAGCGGGAGAGAGAGAGAAAAAAAAGCGTTTTCAACTAATTTTCTAAATTATTTCTGTAGCTTCTGATAAAGTCTAGCCACTTGCATTCAAATCTATCTTGGTGAGTTGTTCCATTGTTAGAGCTATCAAGCTGTTCTAGTATATATTGAGAGTGTAGTAGGAAGGTTAGGTTATTAATTGTTGGTGCCCTAGTGGATTTCCAGTTTTTCAAAATGAGATATCTCCCTCCCAAAATTACTGTATTTATTAACTCAATATTAGGGACATATTCCACAAGATCGCTCCGATCTATTAGAAAAATAATATGTTGTAGTTCTAAGACTATCTGGATAGAGAGTACTCTATTCAACCAGAATTGGATTTTTCGCCAGAAATGCTGGATCTTTGGACATCGCCAAATCATGTGGGCCAGGTCGGCATCAGAAGAGCTACATCGAGGGCACAAGTGAAGCGAGTTCCCAAACCATCTATTTAGGTTGGCCGGAGTTATGTGAATACGGTTTATGAGTTTAAAGTTTGATTCTCGCCAAGACGCAGATAAGGTAGCGTGTTCCACCAAAATTATGCTATGTTTAATTTTATCAGGATCTAGGGTTTGAATATCTCTACTCCATTTTGAATGAATATCTAAAAGATTCGCTTCTCCGGTGTCAAGAAGCACCATCCTATACCAATAACTAATAGCATGCTTGCCTGCCTTAAACAGGGCAAGACCCATTTTGATACCCGGATGTAAGTGATCTCTAGCTGGGTCTTTAATGATCTCCGTGTACCAATGCCGCACCTGTAAATAGGCATAAAAATCAGTGTTTTTAAGTTGGTAGCGAGTTCTTAAGGTTGCGAAGGTGTGTACCCCAGTAGTTTCTGGATCCCTAAATTGTACTAAGTGTTGCAAACCCAACCTAGACCATCTACTGAATAATTTGTTCCTAATACCTGGAATAAAGCACGGATTCCCTACGATGGGTCCAAATTCTGAAATTAGTGGGGTGTCCTTCATACAAGTCCTAATGAATTGCCATGCTTTAATAGTGTGCAGTATTGTAGGTTTCATTTTAACCTTGTGTGGTAAGTCCTTAGTAGGACAATGTAGCAAAGCCACTAGGCTGAATGGAGTGACCAAATTTTGCTCTATTTCAAAAGAGGCAACATGTGACCCTCCAGTGAGCCAATCCATGGCGAGCTTTGCCAGGCATATTTTATTATAGATCGAAAAGCTGGGAAGTGCTAGGCCTCCACATTGTCTGGGGTGCGAGAGTTTCTGTAAGTTGGTGCGTTTCTTGCCCGTCCCCCAAACAAACAGCCTGATAGCACTATCCAAGCATTTGAGATCTGAATTTGTTATAGGAATTGGGATATTTTGCATTGTGTAAAGCAATTTAGGTAATATAATCATTTTTATCAAATTAATTTTTGCCGTCAGTGATAGCGGTAACTTTGCCCAATTTTTGAGATCTAGTTGAATTTTATTTAGTAATGGGGAGTAATTCAACGGATACCATTCCGCCGGGTTTGTGCTAATTTTAATTCCTAAGTATGTAATGTGATGATCTGCCACCTTAAAAGTTGGAATATAGTCTGTACTCGGGGGTCTGGTTATCCATAGCAAGTCAGATTTGGAAATGTTTATTTTATAGCCTGAGAATGTGCCGAATTTGGCGATTATATCTATAATAATTGGGATCTCTAGTTGTGGTTTGTTGAGAAAAAGTAACAAGTCATCCGCATATAAGAGTAATTTGAGATATTTATCTCCCACAGGAATCCCTTGTAAATATAGCTTCAACATCAATGCCAATGGTTCAATTGCTAGATTGAACAATAAGGGTGAAATTGGACAGCCTTGTCTCGTTCCTGTCAAAATGTCAAAGGTTTCTGTGGGAGAGCCATTAACCAGAAGTACTGAAGAGGCCTTCGCATATAAGGCATGGATACATTTTGGAAAGTGGTCCCTAAAGCCAAATTGTTCCATAGTAAAGAATAAATTATCCCAAGTAATTGAGTCAAATGCTTTTTGTGCTTCGACTGATAAAATCGCGATTTCGTCGCAGTTATTCGCCTTTTCTATATGATAGAAATCTAACAGTAGTAAAATTTTCCGGATGCTGGCAGCTGGGTTCCTATTTAGCATGAAGCCGACCTGGTCCACATGAATCAGCGAGCCAAGAATTCGTTTAAGTCTGTTAGATAGAATAGTTGTAAATATTTTATAGTCTGCGTTGAGTAGTGAAATAGGGTGATATGAGTCAATAAGTTCTGGGTCTTTGTTCTTTTTTGGGATTAAGATAATTTTAGATGCTGCAAAATATGCAGAGGGCACCCTACCATTGCACAAATAGTCATTGAATAGATTAACCAGTGGAGTATTTATCTCCTCTTTAAGAATCTTGTAAAATTCTGCCGGGAGCATATCTGGGCCAGCTGCTTTATCCAAGCTGAGTTTATCTATGGCTTGGGTTACCTCTATAGCTGTTATAGGTATATTGAGTTCCTCAGCCTCGTCTAGAGATAGCTTTGGAAGCGAGATTCTATCCCAGAAACATTTTTTATTCTGTATATGAGTCTGAGGAGCTGCGTATAATTTTTTTAAAAATCGAGCGAAGCCGTTCTTGATTGCCTCTGCCTCAGTAACTCTTACACCGTCTACCACAATAGCTTTAATTGGTTTGTGCGCTGTATGCAATTTCACCTGGTTTGCTAGGAGCTTACCTATTTTACTACCATATCTATAATAGCTAGCTCTTTGACGCTGATCTTGCTTGGTTATCTGTTGAAGATTGAATGCATCCCACTCCTGTTTTGCTTTGATACACTTATGCCAGTTAATATCATTAGGTGTCATTATATAGGTATTATAGGAGTTACTGAGGCAGTTAGAGAGCTGAGTCTCCCTTAGACGTATATTTGCTCTAAGTTTGCAGGTGTATTGCTTAATTTCTCCCCTAAGCACATCTTTAGCTGCTTCCCACAATGTTTCTGGTTTAGTACTGTGTGAAAGATTTTGTGTCCTATATTCACTCCATCGTTCAATAATAAATTTGTTAAATGTTGGATTTTTATATAAATAGCGTGGGAAAGTGTACCCTCTACTTGGCTCATATTTACTGTTATCTAGACCAATCTCCAAGGAGATGGGGGCATGGTCTTAGATAGTGAATTCGCCAATTTGCGATTTAACCACTAAGCCAAGAAGTCTATCTGACCCAAGAAAAAAATCGATACGTGAGAATGATTTAAACTGTTTTGAATCATATGTGACGCCATATATCCCTGATCTTGAGTGCTCGACAGAATGATCTAAGAATTCTTGTTGCTTTTTGGGATACTTTGACACTTGTTTGTTTTGTAGTCTGTAGTCTATCAGTGCTGTTGAAAACCATATTGAAATCTCCAGCAACTATCAAAGTAGTATCCACATAGTGAGAGAGTTTAGTCCTCAAAGTTTCCCAAAAAGGTTTATCGACATTATTTGGCCCATATACATTACAAATAGTAAAAATGTGAAAACCCATCTTTATTTTTATAATAATAAAACGCTCGTTAGGGTCTAACTCCTGCGCTATAATTTTTTATGTCTGCCCCTTTTTTTACAAGAATTGCTACCCCCCTTTTACGTGATGCGCAGGGAGTGAATATCACTTCCTGTAGCCAATTAGCCTGAAGTTTTCTATGTTCCCTTTCTGTAAGGTGGGTTTCCTGTAGTAGAGTTAGATCCGCTTTCTGTTTTTTAATATAATTTAAAATTCTCTTCCTTTTTATCGGACTATTGATGCCCCCAACATTCCAAGATATAACCTTCAGCTGTGGTATTTTAATTTAGGTGAGCGTGTTTGAAAAATACAAGGCAAAAAAAAAAAGGGAGAAGTGATAAGAAAATAAGAGGGAGGAAAAGACCCTCCACCGACCGTCCCCCTCCCCCGATCCAGTAGCCCATTACCCAACATATTATTAATGTTAACTTAGTGACATCATTGTCTATCTTAAAGTTATATTTAGGTTCCATCAGCTTATTTCTTAACTGATACGTTTCACCTACGAAAAAATAAAGAAGGAAAAAATGTGAAAATAAAAAGCACCCATATACCATCGGGTCATTATCAGCTAACAATGATAAATAATAGGACACGGACCATGGGACCTAAGGCCCAATTCCTTAGCAACGGCCCGTTGGTCAATTTTATGTTTGTCTATAAAGGTCTTGGCCTCCTGAGGCGTCTAATACTATTAGCTCATTATCCACATAAAGTTTAATTCTAGCTGGGTATATTAGCCTGGCCGAGAGTCCACCATTAATAAGCGTGGTGCAATAGGGTGCCATGGCTTTTCGTTTACTTGCTGTCTGAAAAGAAAAATCCTGAAACAACAGGATTCTATTTTGATCTATTTCTAGCTGCTGTAATTTTCTGTAAGCTCTGAGAATACCAATTTTGTCTTGAAAGTTAAGGTATTTCACGACTATGGGGCGTTTCTGTGTCGTGTTATCTGGTGAGTGTTTTACACTACCAACTCTGTGTTCCCTTTCTACCTGAATATTCTGCTTTTGTATTCCAAGTAATTGTGGAAGTGTTGTAGCAGCGAAATAAATTAGATCTTGATAGATAGAAGTTTCTGGTAAGCCAATAACTTTTAAGTTATTACGGCGCAATCTATCTTCTAGATCCTCAATTTTATCACTGAGGTAGTTTAGTTTACTGTTATGTTGTTGGATTATTTGCTCCGATTTAAACGTAGTATCCTCGATCTCAGATATTCTAGTTCCAGCATCAAACAACCTTGTGGAAAAATTCTTCATATCTGAGACCAGGGTATTAATCTCCGTTTTAATCAGATCAAATTGGGGTAGTAGTGACTGTGTTACTTGTTTTGATATTTCCTCGATATCTGATTTGTTTATGTTAAGAGCGTTCATCTCAACCCTAGAATCTGAGTTGGTATCTAAACTGTTTCTTGGCTTCCTATCTTTCACTTTTGCAGGCATTGTGTGTGGTTTAGGGGATAGGTATTTATCCATAAATTCTACTCATTAAGTGAGGAAGAAGAGATAAAAGAAAAAAAAGAAAAAAAAGAAAACGGGAGAGGGTGGGGAGTGAAAAGGAGTGAAGGAAAGGTGCGTGATAAGTGCAAGTGCAATGAGTTGCTATTATATCTGTGAAGGGAGTGACGCTGTGGTCCAGGCCATATACTAGGGACTAACCCCGTGAGCAAGTGTCAATGCCTACTCAGTGAAGTCTGGGAGCATAAGAATTTATCAGATTAACCAGTTCAGAGTTCAACAGCTAACTTATAATTAACTTACAAACCAGAATTAGTATGTGAATATGTCAAGCTTAGCGTCAAACATTTAGATCCTCAGAATATATTGTTTCAAATGTCATCTTTACTAAATCAACACACAGTCTGTGGCCCTATGAGGAAAGAAAGGGAAGAACAAGGAGGCACTTTTGCCTACACTCAAACAGTGAAGATTGGAGGCTGGTTAGATAGACAAATCAAAGGTGTTTACCTATAATATCACTAAATCCTCAAAATATACTATTTCAAATGCCTTCTTTACTAATTCAACACACAATCTGTGGCCCTATAAGGAAAGAAAGAAATAAAAAACACAAAGCAAGGCACTTTTGCCTACACTCAAACAGTGAAGATTGGAGGCTGGCCTGATAGACAGAGCAAGGGTGTTTACATATAATATCACTAAATGCAGTAGAGAGAAAAATAGGAAACAATCAAAATGCAACCAAGTTACCATGTGCCCTCTGTTAAATAAACCTAAATGTATCAACTGAACCATCCAAACGTCAGTTATTCCTAGCATATATCGACACAGTTAACACCTTAGTACTTAACATGTTAAATAGCAAAATGTACAACATCCCCTTTTTATCTTTCCTTTTGTCACCCCCTCAGCTCTCTTCCTGAGCAACAAAATAAAGACATCAACAAGATAAGGAAAAAAATGTCTTAGTTCAAGTAAATACTGCTTCTCCAGCTGTCTCAAGAACTCAGTCACAGCAGTGATTTGGTGTCAGTCCTGCAGCAAGACTTCTTAAGATTTAATGCCCCAGTGTCAGGTAGGATCCACACATTACTTGTCCAGGGTTTTGAATATGCTCAAATTTATTTTCCCCCTGCTTCAATGGCCAATGGTGTAATATATGTATACCAATTGATATTTCTTTTAGTCGAACTTATTGTTGAGCTCAGGGAAGGCGGGACATTGCTGATACTCAGGACTACTTGTAGCCCATACCTTCGAGTACTGCGTTGGTGTGATGGCAAGTCCCCAAGTCAGTACTGTCCCTACCGCCCCTCTCTCCGCTTACCTTCACCCAGTGACCAGGACTTACATACCCGACCAACAAGCGAGGGGGGCGGTTTTCTCCAATGTGCGGCAGCCGGAGTGTAGATGGTAGGTGTAAGCTGTAACACCGGGCTTCCCCACTCAATTTTCACTGCCGTCTGTCGCCTCCTATCACCTCAGATAGAGGCTGTCGTCTGTCAGGACTTTCCCATTCACGCTCCACCTCTCCCAGGGCGTTCATGTCCCGGGCTGTTCACCGGGCTTTGCAGAGTATTCTTCTCCGGACCACTCCACACCACAACACACAGCCAACAGTTAAGTGAGTAGTGTACCTTTAGCGGTCCTCGCCGAGAAGTGATGTCTGTCTTCGCCGTGCCACACTCTATTTTTGTTCAGCCTGTAACCAGGACAGGCACTTGGTTCACAGGTTCACCAATCAGTTGTTTCTCAGTATGGGTGCAAGCCCTTTGGTTCCTTTCTCACAGCTTGGTAGTAACGCCGGGGCAAAACGACACTAGCCCCACAGAGCTTCCTAATGCAGACAGAGAGTGTGGTCCCTCCGGCCTGGCTAGGATATGCGCTCCCCAGCCTAAGGCAATTAGCGTATTGGCGTGGTGTACTCGCCACAGTCAAGCGAGCGTTCAGTGCAGAGCCGCTGCACTTCCTTGCTCCTCCTACCGGAAGCTCCTAGTCAGCCTCTCATTGCTGGAGCAGTTCCTGTTCCAGCAGTTCAATTACCCAAGATGGCGGCAAATAGGTAGAGGGGGGAGGGTTAGAGAGATGTTTGGGTAGGATCAGGGAGGTTGGGGGCTAAGGGGGGATCCAACACTGCAGCATATGTATAATAAAAAATATATATAAAGCCTTTTATTTTAGTACTGGCAGACTTTCTGCCAGTACTTAAGATGGCAGTGTCAATTGTAAGGTGGGGGAGGGAAGAGAGCTGTTTGAGGGGGGGTCAGGGAAGGATCAGGGGGTGGGATGTGTCAGTTGGGAGGCTGATTGCTACACTAAAGCTAAAATTAACCCTACAAGCTACCTAATTAACCCCTTCGCTGCTGGGCATAATACAAGTGTGGTGGCAGCTGCATTTAGCGGCCTTCTAATTACCAAAAAGCAATGCCAAAGCCATATATGTCTGCTATTTCTGAACAAAGGGGATTTTCTTTATTTGATTGCATTTGGCGGTAAAATGGTGGCATGAAATATACCAAAATGGGCTTAGATCAATACTTTGGGTTAAAGCTCAAATTTACCCTAGAAGCTCCCTACAAGCTACCTAATTAACCCCTTCACTGCTGGGCATAATACAAGTTTGGTGCGCAGCAGCATTAAGCAGCCTACTAATTACCAAAAAGTAATGCCAAAGCCATAATTGCACCTACCTGGTAATTGTAGTACCTGGTGACTCGGGACCAGGAGGCATTGGAGGAGAGGGAGGCATGGGTGGGAACGAACACATAGAAGGCAACGGAACAGGAGGCTTCCGCAAGCGCTCCTTGAAAGAGGGCCTCTCTCTGAGTCTGATGTCAATTAGGATCAAAAAAGACACCAATGCCTCAAGATCCTCTGGTAAATCTCTGGCAGCAACTTCGTCTTTAATCGCATCAGAGAGCCCATGAAAGAAGGCAGCAACAAGGGCTTCATTGTTCCAACCTACCTCTGCGGCAAGCGTACGGAACTCAATAGCATACTGAGCAACAGATCTTGTACCTTGCTGAATGGAGTCGTTTAGCAGCAGAGGAGGAGCGAGCCGGAACATCAAATACCCTTCGAAAGGATTCCACAAATTCAGGGTAATTTGAAATCACAGGTTTATTAGTCTCCCACAAGGGATTAGCCCAGGCAAGAGCTGTGTCAGAGAGTAACGAGATGAGAAATCCCACCTTAGCTCTGTCAGAGGGAAACACCTGAGGTAACATCTCAAAGTAAATGCCCACCTGGTTCAAAAACCCTCTGCACTGAATAGGATCACCTCCATATCGCTGAGATAGAGGTGCAGAACCGGACATGCTCCTGGTAGGCATAGGTGAAGCAGCGGAAACAGGAGCAGCCATAACTTGCGGGACACTTTGGTCCAAATGTGCAGTGCGAGTCAGCAGGGTTTGCAGGGCTAGTGCAAATTGATCCAAGCGGTGATCCTGTACATCCATCCTGGAAATTATGGCAGGTAAAGGTGGATAATTAGCACCATCAGGATTCATGGCCTTTGCGTAATGTCAGGGTGCCAGGAATCAGACTGAGACGAGATGTGCAAAAATAATCACACCTTTATTAATAGCAAAAAAATAATAAAAATTCTACAAGTCAAATAACAAGCCAGGAGTCAAAACCAGAGCTGGTAGTCAGACGAGCCGAATAGCAGAGTCAGGAACAAGCCAGGGATCAGGAACCAGGAGGGACATCAGGCAGCCAGGTAATACACAGGAACTCTCACAAACAGGTCTGAGACAATGCAAAGGCAAAGCATACTGAACAGAGGCCCTTTAAATAATAAGTGATGACATTACAATTCTGAGACTGCATCCTGTCTCACATGGATGATGCACACCAGTGTGGCCATAAAAGGAAGTGCAGGAAATGAGCAGCATCCCCCATAATGCACCATAGTCAGGAAGAGAGGTGAGTAAAATGGCTGCCAGCAGCACATGGCAAACAAACATGGAAAAAACCCTGACAGTAAATTTGCTAATATGAGGTTAATTATATGTTAATATGGAGGTATATGAGGTGTGTGTGTATATGGTGATAATATAATATGTGGTGAATTTAATGTTAATTTGAGGTAAATGTGCTAATATGAGGTGAATTAGATGTTAATATGAGGTATATCAGGTGTATAGATGAGGTAAATGTGCTATGAGGTGAATTAGATGTTAATATGAGGTGTATATATGAGGTAAATGTGCTAATATGAGGTGAATTAGATGTTAACCGCTTAATGACCGAGGACGTGTCATGCACGTCCTACAAAAAGTGTCAGTTAAGGACCAAGGACGTGCCTGACACGTCCTCTGGGGTTTTAAGAGCTGGAAGTGATCGTAATTGCTTCCAGCCGCTTTCAGGGTATTCCAGCGATGCCTCAATATTGAGGCATCGTGCAATACCCTTTTTAAGCACGCCGATGCATAGAGGGCCAGCGATGATGCAGATCGTTGGTGGGTGGGAGCCATAGCAGGGAGGCGGGCGGACCATTGCTGGAGCAGTTCCTGTTCCAGCAGTTCCAGTACCCAAATAGGTAGAGGGGGGAGGGTTAGAGAGATGTTTGGGTGGGATCATGGAGGTTGGGGGCTAAGGGGGGATCCAACACTGCAGCATATGTATAATAAAAATATATATAAAGCCTTTTATTTTAGTACTGGCAGACTTTCTGCCAGTACTTAAGATGGCAGTGTCAATTGTAAGGTGGGGGAGGGAAGAGAGCTGTTTGAGGGAGGGTCAGGGAAGGATCAGGGGGTGGGATGTGTCAGTTGGGAGGCTGATTGCTACACTAAAGCTAAAATTAACCCTACAAGCTACCTAATTAACCCCTTCACTGCTGGCATAATACAAGTGTGGTGGCAGCGGCATTTAGCGGCCTTCTAATTACCAAAAAGCAATGCCAAAGCCATATATGTCTGCTATTTCTGAACAAAGGGGATTTTCTTTATTTGATTGCATTTGGCGGTAAAATGGTGGAATGAAATATATCAAAATGGGCTTAGATCAATACTTTGGGTTAAAGCTAAAATTTACCCTAGAAGCTCCCTACAAGCTACCTAATTAACCCCTTCACTGCTGGGCATAATACAAGTTTGGTGTGCAGCGGCATTAAGCAGCCTACTAATTACCAAAAAGTAATGCCAAAGCCGTAATTGCACAAGCTGTTTGTAAATAATTTCAGTGAGAAACCTAAAGTTTGTGAAAAAGTTTGTAAAAAAGTTAACAATTTTTTTTATTTGATCGCATTTGACGGTGAAATGGTGGCATGAAATATACCAAAATGGGCCTAGATCAGTACCTTGGGAAACAAAAAAAATTGACTCACTTTATTGCTATATTTGTTTTATTGCGGTGGTCTGGAACCAAACCCACAATATCTCTGAGGTATGCCTGTAATTAGTAAAACAGCAATTGCTTTTTGCACTTGGTAGGAGTAAGTATAAGTAATTTGGCTAAAAACATTATAATGCCATTATTCTGTTGATTTAGATAATCCTCTCAAGGCAATAAACGTGACATTAGAGAAAGCCATTGCAACTCTATATAGTTAAAGGGTCAGTAAACCTTAAAAATAATGTTATATAATTCTGCACATAGTACAGAATTATATAACATTATATTAGCCAAACTTTGTAAATCATAATATTCCCTTTTTATTTTGTAAAAATACAGCTGTTTTACAGACCCGCTCTCTGTACTCTGCTGAGCGGGTCTGTTGTTTTTACTGAGCGCATCGGGCCAGCTGTATAGTCACAGCCCAGCCCGACCGCGCCATTAGACACAGTGCAGCTCGCTCCCGCTCTGTCTGACAGCAGGAGCGAGCTGCACTTAGTCTAATGGCGCGGTCGGGCCGGGCTGTGACTATACAGCTGGCCCGATGCGCTCAGTAAAAACAACAGACCCGCTCAGCAGAGTACAGAGAGCGGGTCTGTAAAACAGCGGTATTTTTACAAAATAAAAAGGGAATATTATGATTTACAAAGTTTTGCTAATATAATGTTATATAATTCTGTACTATGTGCAGAATTCTATAACATTATTTTTAAGGTTTACTGTCCCTTTAATGTATAGTTAATGAGGCCTTAAAAGCTCAAATTTGACGTCTGTCATAAAGAAAAATATATTTATTGCATACATAGAATTATTTTAAAATGTTTTATTAAATAAAATGGTTACATTTTGATTAATTTGTTCAAAATCTAGTCACACCAAAATCAAAAGAAATGTTCAGTTTTCATCATAATCCGTGCATTTTATTTATATTATAGGTCGACAAATGTATGGGAAAGTTATAAACAAATATTAAGGGGCCGATTTATCAGGTATCGGGAGGATTGCTATCCGCCACCTTAGAGGTGGCAGATGAGTTAAGGAGCAGCGGTCTTGCGACCGCTGCTTCTTAACTTTTGTTTCTGGCGAACCTGAAGGCTCAGGTGGAAACTGCTGCATTCGCAGCATGATAAATTGGCCCCTAAGGATCCAGTCATTATGCAAAACATGCAAGTGTCTAGTGTTCATGGCTATACTACTGAATCCTTACCCATCCACTATTAATTTTGGCATATTCATTGCGCATGGTTGGCTACGCCTTTCATGCTGGCTGCCAGGCAGTGCAATTTCCCAGGCTAAGCAATTCTCCTTTCACTCCCTCTACATTAACATGCCAGTGTGTACTTCACAATGCAATTTAAGCCAGGGCACTGATCATGCTCTTTTACTATATGATACTGTATCAGATACTTCTGTGGTTGGAGGGCTGAGATTGAAGCGGGTGGGAGGTGTTCCAGGCGGATGGGCTGTGATCATGAGAGGGATGGGGTGGGGTTCCGTTAACTACCTACTGAAAAAATATTTGAGTCCGGGGAAAGGGAGGGATGGGGCTCTACAACCCTACACTATGGTACATAATGTTGGAGGGGGGCCTTACACTGCGTAAAAAAATATCTTGGAGGAGGGAGGGGGCCGCTACACAACAGAAAAATAAAACAAAATAAAGAAATTCAACACAAAAAGTGTTATTTGTTGCTGGCAGACTAGTTGTCAGTAATTTCAAGCGTGGTGTGAAGCTGCAATTAGCAGCCTTCTAATAGCCAAAAACGTATTGCAAAGCCAAGTATGTTTACTGTTTCTTAACAAAGGGGATCCCAGAGAAGCTTTTACAACCATTTGTGTTATGACTGCACAAGTGGTATGTAAATAATTTCAGTGAGAAACCCAAAGTTTGTGAAAAAGTTAACAATATCATTTTTCATTATGATCGCATTTGGCGGTGAAATGGTGGCATACTAAAATGGGCCTAGATCAATGCCTTGGGTTGTCTACTAAAAATATATATATAGTTTTGATAGGTAAATAGCAAAACTGCTAAAAAAAATCTGTTACTTTGAGCAAGTTTTTCTCATCACAACCAGGACTTGCAGTTTTCTTTATAACCATTTCTGCAAAACTATTGTTGCTAAAGAAAAATACATACAAATAGATTTACTGTTGTCCTGATTTTAGGAATATCCCATATGTCTAGCTTTCCAAGTAATTTCTAGCAAACATAGGCCAAATACTACAAAGATGGAAATATTGGTTTAACGCTAAAAACATAATTTATGTAAGAACTTACCTGATAAATTCATTTCTTTCATATTAACAAGAGTCCATGAGCTAGTGACGTATGGGATATACATTCCTACCAGGAGGGGCAAAGTTTCCCAAACCTTAAAATGCCTATAAATACACCCCTCACCACACCCACAAATCAGTTTAACGAATAGCCAAGAAGTGGGGTGATAAGAAAAAGTGCGAAGCATATAAAATAAGGAATTGGAATAATTGTGCTTTATACAAAAAAATCATAACCACCACAAAAAAGGGTGGGCCTCATGGACTCTTGTTAATATGAAAGAAATGAATTTATCAGGTAAGTTCTTACATAAATTATGTTTTCTTTCATGTAATTAACAAGAGTCCATGAGCTAGTGACGTATGGGATAATGACTACCCAAGATGTGGATCTTTCCACACAAGAGTCACTAGAGAGGGAGGGATAAAATAAAGACAGCCAATTCCTGCTGAAAATAATCCACACCCAAAATAAAGTTTAACAAAAAACATAAGCAGAAGATTCAAACTGAAACCGCTGCCTGAAGAACTTTTCTACCAAAAACTGCTTCAGAAGAAGAAAATACATCAAAATGGTAGAATTTAGTAAAAGTATGCAAAGAAGACCAAGTTGCTGCTTTGCAGATCTGGTCAACCGAAGCTTCATTCCTAAACGCCCAGGAAGTAGATACTGACCTAGTAGAATGAGCTGTAATTCTTTGAGGCGGAGTTTTACCCGACTCAACATAGGCAAGATGAATTAAAGATTTCAACCAAGATGCCAAAGAAATGGCAGAAGCTTTCTGGCCTTTCCTAGAACCGGAAAAGATAACAAATAGACTAGAAGTCTTACGGAAAGATTTCGTAGCTTCAACATAATATTTCAAAGCTCTAACAACATCCAAAGAATGCAATGATTTCTCCTTAGAATTCTTAGGATTAGGACATAATGAAGGAACCACAATTTCTCTACTAATGTTGTTGGAATTCACAACTTTAGGTAAAAATTCAAAAGAAGTTCGCAACACCGCCTTATCCTGATGAAAAATCAGAAAAGGAGACTCACACGAAAGAGCAGATAATTCAGAAACTCTTCTAGCAGAAGAGATGGCCAAAAGGAACAAAACTTTCCAAGAAAGTAATTTAATGTCCAATGAATGCATAGGTTCAAACGGAGGAGCTTGAAGAGCTCCCAGAACCAAATTCAAACTCCAAGGAGGAGAAATTGACTTAATGACAGGTTTTATACGAACCAAAGCTTGTACAAAACAATGAATATCAGGAAGAATAGCAATCTTTCTGTGAAAAAGAACAGAAAGAGCAGAGATTTGTCCTTTCAAAGAACTTGCGGACAAACCCTTATCCAAACCATCCTGAAGAAATTGTAAAATTCTCGGTATTCTAAAAGAATGCCAAGAAAAATGATGAGAAAGACACCAAGAAATATAAGTCTTCCAGACTCTATAATATATCTCTCGAGATACAGATTTACGAGCCTGTAACATAGTATTAATCACGGAGTCAGAGAAACCTCTATGACCAAGAATCAAGCGTTCAATCTCCATACCTTTAAATTTAAGGATTTCAGATCCGGATGGAAAAATGGACCTTGTGACAGAAGGTCTGGTCTTAACGGAAGAGTCCATGGCTGGCAAGATGCCATCCGGACAAGATCCGCATACCAAAACCTGTGAGGCCATGCCGGAGCTATTAGCAGAACAAACGAGCATTCCCTCAGAATCTTGGAGATTACTCTTGGAAGAAGAACTAGAGGCGGAAAGATATAGGCAGGATGATACTTCCAAGGAAGTGATAATGCATCCACTGCCTCCGCCTGAGGATCCCGGGATCTGGACAGATACCTGGGAAGTTTCTTGTTTAGATGAGAGGCCATCAGATCTATCTCTGGGAGCCCCCACAATTGAACAATCTGAAGAAATACCTCTGGGTGAAGAGACCATTCGCCCGGATGCAACGTTTGGCGACTGAGATAATCCGCTTCCCAATTGTCTACACCTGGGATATGAACCGCAGAGATTAGACAGGAGCTGGATTCCGCCCAAACCAAAATTCGAGATACTTCTTTCATAGCCAGAGGACTGTGAGTCCCTCCTTGATGATTGATGTATGCCACAGTTGTGACATTGTCTGTCTGAAAACAAATGAACGATTCTCTCTTCAGAAGAGGCCAAAACTGAAGAGCTCTGAAAATTGCACGGAGTTCCAAAATATTGATCGGTAATCTCACCTCCTGAGATTCCCAAACTCCTTGTGCCGTCAGAGATCCCCACACAGCTCCCCAACCTGTGAGACTTGCATCTGTTGAAATTACAGTCCAGGTCGGAAGAACAAAAGAAGCCCCCTGAATTAAACGATGGTGATCTGTCCACCACGTTAGAGAGTGTCGAACAATCGTTTTTAAAGATATTAATTGAGATATCTTCGTGTAATCCCTGCACCATTGGTTCAGCATACAGAGCTGAAGAGGTCGCATGTGAAAACGAGCAAAGGGGATCGCGTCCGATGCAGCAGTCATAAGACCTAGAATTTCCATGCATAAGGCTACCGAAGGGAATGATTGTGACTGAAGGTTTCGACAAGCTGAAATCAATTTTAGACGTCTCTTGTCTGTTAAAGACAGAGTCATGGACACTGAATCTATCTGGAAACCCAGAAAGGTTACCCTTGTTTGAGGAATCAAAGAACTTTTTGGTAAATTGATCCTCCAACCATGATCTTGAAGAAACAACACAAGTCGATTCGTATGAGACTCTGCTAAATGTAAAGACGGAGCAAGTACCAAGATATCGTCCAAATAAGGAAATACCACAATACCCTGTTCTCTGATTACAGACAGAAGGGCACCGAGAATCTTTGTGAAAATTCTTGGAGCTGTAGCAAGGCCAAACGGTAGAGCCACAAATTGGTAATGCTTGTCTAGAAAAGAGAATCTCAGGAACTGATAATGATCTGGATGAATCGGAATATGCAGATATGCATCCTGTAAATCTATTGTGGACATATAATTCCCTTGCTGAACAAAAGGCAATATAGTCCTTACAGTTACCATCTTGAACGTTGGTATCCTTACATAACGATTCAATAATTTTAGATCCAGAACTGGTCTGAAGGAATTCTCCTTCTTTGGTACAATGAAGAGATTTGAATAAAACCCCATCCCCTGTTCCGGAACTGGAACTGACATAATTACTCCAGCCAACTCTAGATCTGAAACACAATTCAGAAATGCTTGAGCTTTCACTGGATTTACTGGGACATGGGAAAGAAAAAATCTCTTTGCAGGAGGTCTCATCTTGAAACCAATTCTGTACCCTTCTGAAACAATGTTCTGAATCCAAAGATTGTGAACAGATTTGATCCAAATTTCTTTGAAAAAACGTAACCTGCCCCCTACCAGCTGAACTGGAATGAGGGCCGTACCTTCATGTGAACTTAGAAGCAGGCTTTGCCTTTCTAGCAGGCTTGGATTTATTCCAGACTGGAGATGGTTTCCAAACTGAAACTGCTCCTGAGGACGAAGGATCAGGCTTTTGTTCTTTGTTGAAACGAAAGGAACGAAAACGATTGTTAGCCCTGTTTTTACCTTTAGACTTTTTATCCTGTGGTAAAAAAGTTCCTTTCCCACCAGTAACAGTTGAAATAATAGAATCCAACTGAGAACCAAATAATTTGTTTCCCTGGAAAGAAATGGAAAGTAGAGTTGATTTAGAAGCCATATCAGCATTCCAAGTCTTAAGCCATAAAGCTCTTCTGGCTAAGATAGCCAGAGACATAAATCTAACATCAACTCTAATAATATCAAAAATGGCATCACAGATGAAATTATTAGCATGCTGGAGAAGAATAATAATATCATGAGAATCACGATTTGTTACTTGTTGCGCTAGAGTTTCCAACCAAAAAGTTGAAGCTGCAGCAACATCAGCCAATGATATAGCAGGTCTAAGAAGATTACCTGAACATAGATAAGCTTTTCTTAGAAAAGATTCAATTTTTCTATCTAAAGGATCCTTAAACGAGGTACCATCTGACGTAGGAATGGTAGTACGTTTAGCAAGGGTAGAAATAGCCCCATCAACTTTAGGGATTTTGTCCCAAAATTCTAACCTGTCAGGCGGAACAGGATATAATTGCTTAAAACGTTTAGAAGGAGTAAATGAATTACCCAATTTATCCCATTCCTTAGCAATTACTGCAGAAATAGCATTAGGAACAGGAAAGACTTCTGGAATAACCGCAGGAGCTTTAAAAACCTTATCCAAACGTATAGAATTAGTATCAAGAGGACTAGAATCCTCTATTTCTAAAGCAATTAGTACTTCTTTAAGTAAAGAGCGAATAAATTCCATCTTAAATAAATATGAAGATTTATCAGCATCAATCTCTGAGACAGAATCCTCTGAACCAGAAGAGTCCAAAGAATCAGAATGATGGTGTTCATTTAAAAATTCATCTGTAGAGAGAGAAGATTTAAAAGACTTTTTACGTTTACTAGAAGGAGAAATAACAGACAAAGCCTTCTTTATGGATTCAGAAACAAAATCTCTTATGTTATCAGGAACATTCTGCACCTTAGATGTTGAGGGAACTGCAACAGGCAATGGTACATCACTAAAGGAAATATTATCTGCTTTAACAAGTTTGTCATGACAATTATTACAAACAACAGCTGGAGGAATAGCTACCAAAAGTTTACAGCAGATACACTTAGCTTTGGTAGATCCAGCAGGCAGTGGTTTTCCTGTAGTATCTTCTGGCTCAGATGCAACGTGAGACATCTTGCAATATGTAAGAGAAAAAACAACATATAAAGCAAAATAGATCAAATTCCTTATAAGACAGTTTCAGGAATGGGAAAAAAATGCCAAACATCAAGCTTCTAGCAACCAGAAGCAAATGAAAAATGAGACTGAAATAATGTGGAGACAAAAGCGACGCCCATATTTTTTTGGCGCCAAATAAGACGCCCACATTATTTGGCGCCTAAATGCTTTTGGCGCCAAAAATGACGCCACATCCGGAACGCCGACATTTTTGGCGCAAAATAACGTCAAAAAAATGACGCAACTTCCGGCGACACGTATGACGCCGGAAACGGAAAAGAATTTTTGCGCCAAAAAAGTCCGCGCCAAAAATGACGCAATAAAATGAAGCATTTTCAGCCCCCGCGAGCCTAACAGCCCACAGGGAAAAAAGTCAAATTTTTGAGGTAAGACAAAATATGATAATTTAAAGCATAATCCCAAATATGAAACTGACTGTCTGGAAATAAGGAAAGTTGAACATTCTGAGTCAAGGCAAATAAATGTTTGAATACATATATTTAGAACTTTATAAATAAAGTGCCCAACCATAGCTTAGAGTGTCACAGAAAATAAGACTTACTTACCCCAGGACACTCATCTACATGTTTGTAGAAAGCCAAACCAGTACTGAAACGAGAATCAGTAGAGGAAATGGTAAATATAAGAGTATATCGTCGATCTGAAAAGGGAGGTAAGAGATGAATCTCTACGACCGATAACAGAGAACCTTATGAAATAGACCCCGTAGAAGGAGATCACTGCATTCAATAGGCAATACTCTCCTCACATCCCTCTGACATTCACTGCACGCTGAGAGGAAAACCGGGCTCCAACTTGCTGCGGAGCGCATATCAACGTAGAATCTAGCACAAACTTACTTCACCACCTCCCTTGGAGGCAAAGTTTGTAAAACTGATTTGTGGGTGTGGTGAGGGGTGTATTTATAGGCATTTTAAGGTTTGGGAAACTTTGCCCCTCCTGGTAGGAATGTATATCCCATACGTCACTAGCTCATGGACTCTTGTTAATTACATGAAAGAAATTTACTTTGCTTGGACTGTAAGCTGTCAGTATATAATACAATTTATTTGTTATTATTCTTTAAAACAAATCCCCAATTAAAAATGTATATACAAAACAATTGAAATTAATAATTATTCCTAAATTCTTTAGATTAGTTAAAATGTATACCACATGGAAATATATTAAAGGGACACTGAACCCAAAATTTTTTCTTTCATGGTTCAGATAGAGCATGAAATTTTAAGCAACTTTCTAATTTACTCCTATTATCAATTTTTCTTTGTTCTCTTGCTATCTTTATTTTTAAATCAGGAATGTAAATCTTAGCAGCCAGCCCATTTCAGGTTCAGCACCATGGATAGCGTTTACTTATTGGAAACTTACATTTACCCACCAATAAGCAAGCATAACCCAGGTTATCAACCAAAAATAGGCTGGCTCCTTTGCATCACATTCCTGCTTTTTAAATAAAGATAGCAAGAGATCGTAGAAAATTTGATAATAGGAGTAAATTAGAAAGTTGCTTAAAATTGCATGCTCTATCTAAATCATGAAAGAAACATTTTGGGTTTAGTGTCCCTTTAATTAGAGAATAGCCTTGAATCAATTATTGTAATAACCTCTGAGAGAGTGGCAACATGATTTCCAAGCTCAGCTGGATCCATTTGAAGGCTTTAGTATTATGTAATAACCTATTACTAAAGTATAGATTTGTGACAGATTAGGCTTGTGTGGATTTCAGATTGCTGTAGCTTGAAGTATGCAACAATTTGTATCAATAGTATTGTAACAGTGATGAGGTAAATAAACAACTCTATGAATATTCACTTTATCTCACAGTATTAATATGACACATATATTAAGTAGAAACCAACAGTTCTGGGCTTTACTTTTATATATTTATGACGTAGTACATATATATGCAAGAAGTAATGAAATAATACCGGTATGCTGATACTATAGCTGAATGAGGGAGCAGGCAGTCCGGAATGATTCAGGATACACTGGCAGCTGAGAAACACCTCCTGTAGCAGCTGACAGAGGAAGGAGCTGTAGAAAGGAAGCCGGTTCCGGTAACTTAGACCAATACAGCAAGCAGACTCCAGAGTTAGAGACCAGATTCAGTAGCAGGATCTGGTAAGCAGGTGTCTAGAAACAGGAGCTGGATCCGGGTAACAGGTGTCTCCGGAGTTGAATACAGGTTCTGGTAAGTGGGTGGCGAGTAACAGACAAACAAACAGGCTGAAGGCTGTACTCGTTAGCTGCTGATGACGTCAGGCAGGCCAGTAACATGCAACAGGAAAGTGAAGCAAGGAAGAGAATCCTGGCACAGGAACAAGTAAGTTTAGAATAGACCAGAGTCTGAAAATACAATTGAGGCTTCAGTAAGGGGAGCAAGCATCTCTTGCTAGAACAAAATACTTAAGCAATGAAGTTAAAAGGAGGAGGGCTTATATAGCCCAAGGCATCATGGTAGCTTCCTCTTAAAGGAACAGTATGACACATGCTGAAAATGTTACTTTATGCACGCTTATTCCGTTACAATATTCTATACAGCATATCATAAAAGATATACCCTTAAAATTAACTTTACTCACAATAATCACATTAAAATACCACAATAAAATACCAGAGTATGGACCGTTAACTTAACAGTGCTTAGTTAAACAATATAACAAGATACAACAGCCAATTTCTTGCCAATGTCTTGCCAATTTATCTAAGCTGAAATAAACTCTTTTTTTAGCTACATTTAAGGCAAATTCTAAAATATGTGTATAGCTGCAAATAACTTAATATACACCAGAAAGATTTACTTACAATAATAAGCCTGACTTAGAGATATGCAATATAAAGGACCTTTACCCAGAAAATAAAGGGACACTGAACCCAAATTTTTTCTTTTGTGATTCAGATAGAGCATGAACTTTTAAGCGACTTTCTAATTTACTCCTATTATCAAATTTTCTTCATTCTCTTGGTATCTTTATTTGAAATGCAAGAATGTAAGTTTAGATGCCAGCCTATTTTTGGTGAACAACCTGGGTTGTTCTTTCTGATTGGTGGATAAATTCATCCACCAATAGAGTTACCTTTTCCCGTGTGTGAGGGAAGGTTTCCGGTTTGGGGGCGGAGCTCAACAACTGCATGCTCCATGTCGGCGTGTCGGCCGACCTACGAAAAATCTCAGCCCCTACTCTTAGCCTCATAGCCCCAGATACGCTGGGGTTTAGTTGGGCTGCAGCAAGGCGGTCTATAGCCTGAGAAGGAAACCTACTTGGCCGGGTGGGCCAGCGGCTGCTCCGCTTGTTTGTTTTTACCTGGGAAGGTACAGACATACCTCTGCAACTTGGTTGCTGAATTGTCACAAGAGACTCGCTAGCGCATGAGAGCCACACAAGCAGTCGTATATCCCCAGTAAGCAAGGGCGTTGGATGTGGTGAGCCTGTGCCGGAGCTATTCTCATTTCGGTGGGAGGCGCCTTCAACACACAGAGGGTTCGACGCATCACGCACCACGACAGCAGTGCTGAGGATTCATGAGTGGTGGCGTGAGAATCGGAGGATAGCGGGAAGTCTCCTATCTGGAGAGGGCTAGCAGCAAGACGATCCACCTGCGGTAAGGAGGGCGGCGAACTCATGAAGGGTTCAGTGCCGTAAGACTGCGGAGCTGTGGATCCGCGAGCTGTTACAAGAGTCCAGGAGAAGCACTTTGCCCAGAGTAAGGGGTAGAGCTAAGCCCCTTGTCAGGCTGAGATCTGCACAGGAGACAGTGACTTGCAGCTGAGGATCTTTTGGCCAAGCATCAGCCAAACTTGCAAGTATTAACGGCAGCTGCCGTGTTTATCTTGAATTCTAGACTCTATGCTACGTTTGGCGGTCAAGCTGTTTAATATGTCTGGGTGCTGCTGAACTTGTTGGGACAATAAAATCTGAGTCAAGATTGGAGCTAAGAACTGACTGTGTACATATAGCTTTGGTCACAGGCCTCTGTGTGAGGATTGAATCCTGCTTGCTGGTTAGATCACGGTTATCCAGGAGCTTGATAAAAAATTTTTCTCTAATATATTATTTAATCAGCTGATTTAACTGCATACTGGAATATATCCCCTTATTTATGTTAATATCGTCTTTTAAAGGATCATTTAGAGGGGTATTCAGTATTTATTGTTCTGAATTAACTGTTTCCTCTGAGTAATAGCATAGAGGGAGCAAAATCAATAGAGTACTCTAAGGTTGGAACCCAACTTTTAGGTATATAGAGGTCACCGGCCTTAAACACTAAACACTGCACATGAAAGTTTTTTTTTTCTTTCTTTGTTTTTTGATTGACACATTTTTGTTTCTTTTTTTTGAATCAAGACACTATCATTAAGATAGTTGCAGAAGTAGTAAGGGAAAGGACAGTGAAGGGGGTAGGGAAAGGAGGGAGATAAGAGAAGGGAAAAAAGAGGAAAGGGGAAAAAGGGGGAAAAGGGGGGATGAATGATTCACATCACGAATCCACAATTTAGTTTTTTTTTTGTGTACATGAATTTTTGTTGTTTCACTTAATACTAGTTTTCTGTGGTGGTCCGCTACATGGAAAAATTTGTAACACTTGGGAAAAATAATTCACCCAAAATGCCGGTGAAATCCAGGGAGAAAAAAAATAATAAATTGGGGGACTCCAATCCAGATATGGCAGCAGAGAATGTAGCAGCCCTTATTGATACTCAGGCATTGATAGGGCAACTTACTGCTATTTTTTCCCCTCAATTTGAGGAAATTAAAAAAGAACTTGGTACTATCTCTACTGAGATGATGACACTCTCGGCGGAGGTTAAGCTATTCTCGGCAAGAATAGGTGAAGCAGAGGGTAGGATCTCCTCAGTGGAAGATAGGCTAACTATCCAAGAAAATAAAATTCAATCACAGCAGAGCAAATTAAACAGTATGCAATTGCGCCTGGAGGATCTCGAAGATCGCTCCAGGCGTAATAATATTAGGATTATAGGCTTGCCCGAATCCCCTGAGTTTGATGACTTAATTAAATTTACCTCCACTACCCTCCCTCAGGCTATTGGTTTACCGGCTCATATCCTTCCCCTAGATATTGAAAGGGCGCACAGAGTGGGCCCCAAAAGAAATTCTACTTCAGGGCTAGATAAACCTAGGATGTGTATCTTTAAGGTGCTCAAATTTCAGGATAAGTTGGAGATCTTGAAGCAGTTTAAAAAAATTTAATCCCTGAGATTTGGGAATAGCAAGATTCTGTTATTTCAGGACTTCTCCGCAGAGACATCTGCGAGGAGAAGAATGATGGCACCATTCTGCTCACAGCTAATCAGTAAAGGGATAAGAGCAAGTTTATTTTATCCGGCTAAACTTATAGTCGAAAATAAGGGGTCCAAATTCATATTTAATGAAGTCTCAGAAGTCAAAGAATTCTTAGAAGGTTTGGGAAGTTAGGGAAGATAGTATGGAGATGGTAAAGATAGTACTCACAAATGATACATATACAGCCCGTGTGTTTTTTTCTTTTTCTTTATTTTTGATCAATCGTTATTGGATCCTTTGCACAGATGTGTCTAGCTTTTGTTTTTTTTGTGTATTTACCCACAAAGAGTCTGAAATTGTCTTTAGAGAGAATCATGGTAACCCTTGTTATAAATTATGTTTTTGGTCTGTCTGGTCCTTTTCTCCTTTTTTTTTTTTTTTTTTTTCTCTCTCCTTCCCCCCCACCGCTATTCCTTTCCATGTCACTCTGATGGATATATATTTAAACTTTGAATGGGAGACGTAGGTTTTAAAATTTTATCTTGGAATGTGGGAGGGATTTCTTCCCCGAGTAAACGGAAATTAATTATTAAAACACTAGCTAAAGAGAAACCGGGGTTAGTATTTTTACAAGAAACCCATTTAAATAGGGTAGAAGCAGCCAAGCTTAGAATAAAGTGGGTTGGTGAAGTAATCTCTTCTTCTGGCCCTCATAAACAGCGAGGAGTCGTGGTCTTATTCCACAAAGATCTAGACTATAAAATTATTAATGTAGAGATAGACCCCGCAGCCAGATATATCTTGCTTCAAGTTGTGGTTAATAACGTAAAATATATTTGTTGTAATATATATGCCCCTAATAGGTTTTCTGTGAAATTCTGGGAACTGATCCAAAACAAAATATTCCCGTATCAAAGAGAGAATCTTATTTTATGTGGAGACTTCAACATGACAATATGTCCTGATTTGGATCGGTTTTCAAATAAGAATTCTAAAGAATATAAGAGAAATGCAAAATATTTTAAAAAATTTTGTAATAAATTTAGTTTGAGTGATATATGGTGCATTCAGAATCCACAAAAGCAAGCTTTCACGTGTGAGTCAAAGGCTCATAGGACATTCTCAAGGATTGATCTTTTTTTATTATCAGAATCATTGTCGGTATGTCCAGTTAGGGCCGGAATTGGTGAATTTGTGGTGTCTGACCACGCTATCATTTCATTATCCTTTACAGGAGGAGGAGAGGCCAGGGTTGGCGTACCTTTTTTTTCCTTTCCCTGATTCTTGCATGGTAATCCCAGGTTTATATCTTGGATTAAAGTTGTATGGAATGATTATGCCCAATTTAATGCTGGCTATAAGAATAAATTAGAGATCTTCTGGGAGGCAGCCAAGGCAGTAATGCGCGGAGAGATTATTGCTTATGGGAGTAGATGCTCAAAAAAGATGAGGGAACAGGGACTCCACTTACTCAATAATGTCAAGTCGGCTTATAGAAAGGTGACTCTTGACCCCTCTTCAGGGAATTGGGCTGCATACCTGGTGGCTAGAAAGGAAAGGGAGGTGTTCTTAAAACAAAGATCCCAAGAAGAAGAGTTGAGGCTTAGTTTAAAATATAAGAGTTTCCATGGTTGCTCTGCTAAACATTTGGCCCGTATAACCAAAAACAGGAAAAAAAAAAATTTATTCCAGTCATTCAAGATAGGGATAAGAGGCATCTCAATTCAATAGATATCAGTCAAGTATTTCATAACTACTACCAGCAATTGTATGCACCGGTGATTATAAATTTGGAGAATCAAAATATTTTTTGGTCCAAAGTAAGTACTCCTAAGATCCAGATAGAAGAACTGGCAGCGTTGAATCAACCAGTTAATAAAGAGGAGATAGGTAAAGCAATTGATGGCCTTAAATTGAATAAAGCGGCAGGCCCAGATGGGTTGCCCGCTGAATTTTATAAATCCTTAAAAGATGAATTAGTTCCGTTTTTGGTGGAATTATTTAACAATTATTATTTATCTAATGATAGTATCTCGAGTGGCTTTGCAGAAGCAAATATTTCACTTATACTTAAAAAAGGAAAAAATCTTGAAGACCCGGCCTCCTATAGGCCAATATCAGTGCTTAACACTGATTATAAAATATTGGCCGCCATCATTGCAGCTAGGCTTAGCTGTTGTTTACAGTCAGTGATTCATCCGGATCAGACCGGGTTCATGTCTTCAAGAAATTCTTCTAAGAATATACGCAAGCTAGTTACATTTCTCGATTTTGCATGTAATTCTGAACAGGATATAAATAATCCGCTAACTTGTGATGCAGCAGTTTTAACTCTAGACGCTGTCAAGGCGTTCGATTCGATTGTTTGGGAGCATCTTTTCCGATCCTTGGACAATTTTGGTTTTTCTGGTAATTTTATTCAGTATATCCGCAAAGTTTATTCAAATCCCAGATCATTTCTATTAGTAAATGGTATTCGGTCACGAGAGATTATCTTGCAACGGGGTACTAGGCAAGGATGCCCGCTGTCTCCTCTTCTCTTCAATATAGCAATAGAACCTTTGGCAATTCAATTCCGTGATACTCTAACCGGCATACCACTCGGTACTAACTATCTAAAGTCTCTTTTATATGCGGATGATATCCTATTATTTGTGGACAATGTTCACTTAACTATTCCGATAATTGTACAAATACTCTCTGAATTTTCCTCATTTTCGGGCTATCGAGTAAATTTAGATAAAAGCGAACTTTTGTACGTAGGTAAAAGGCTCCCCTACACTGGGGTTATTCCATTTAAGGTAGTAGATGCAGTTAAATACTTAGGGCTAGAGTTGCATAGAAATCCAAAGTTATGGTATGCCGCTAACTATGTATCTTTATTTGAAAAAATTAAATGGGATCTCCAGCTATGGGCTTCATATCCTTTGTCCATCTCCGCTAAGGTAAACTTAATAAAAACGATTATCTTTCCGCGACTCCTGTATGTCTTGCAAAACTTACCCATTTTTATATCTAATTTTGATGTAAAGAAGCTCTACGGCTATTTTTCTAAATTTATTTGGAAAGATAAAAAACCGAGATTGGCACTAGCGAAGCTTATGCAAAAAAAGGATATGGGGGGTTTTGCTTTGCCAGATGTCAAATTATATAATATTGTGGCAATGGTAAAATTTGCTCTAGATTGGATCACCGAAACTAATCTTATTTCGGTCGTGCAGGAAGAGGCTGTCTATATACGTCCTTTTTCATTAAAAGCTATTTTACATTGCAACCCTAAACAACTTCCTTCCAACATTTGTAAATTGATGTCGTTTAAAAATATAGTGCTAGCTTGGTATAAATTTTGTGGTTGCCTAGGTATAGACTCTGCTTTTTCGGATTTTCTTCCAATTCAGGGGAATCCACAATTTACACCAGGTATGCATCAAAGAATTTTTAAATTATGGGCAGACAAAGGTTTACTTTATGTTAAGCAAGTGATGGATGAAAATTATCAGGTGTGTACTGCCGAATACATATTTCAAGCATTTGAGTTACCCAGAGCAGATCTGTACGCCTACTTCCAAATACAACATTATATATTTAGTCAGAATTGGCAAGTGGAGAATATGTTAGCGTGGTCAGATATTAAAACTTTAATTCAAAAGGTTAAGTCAGGGAATATATCTATATCATTGATGTATGATATAATGCTTTCAAAGCAAAGTGAAAAAAATCTTTGCGGGATGTGCAACTGGCTATGTCCATCCATTCCTGGAACCGACAATGAAAGGCTTATACTGAGTTTCAAGATGTTAAATAGATGTAGAGTGTCCATGAGCTGGAAAGAATCACACGTGAAAATGCTAAATAATTATTATTTACACCCTGCGAAAATTCAAAAGTTTTTTCCCACTAGTACAGGGAATTGTCCTCGCTGCTCTAAGTCCAGAGCGGATTTGTTCCACATGTTTTGGTGGTGTCCCAAATTAAACCAATTATGGCTTAAGATCTGCTTTTGGCTTAACACTCTTTATGAGGTGAATATCTCTATCGCATTACAAGATGTAATCTTATTGTTCCCTCAAACTATCGAGAGTTCCCCTCGCTTGACTCGCATATTTAATACGATTATTCTCGCAGTTCGTCATATCATCCTTAAAAATTGGAAAGCGAATAGAGAACCAAGTTTTTCGATAGTTCAAAAAGAAATACAAGAACAAATTATTTTCGAATCATTTCACCTACAAGATGCCTCGAAGATTTTCTTCTCGGTTGGCTTCCAATCATTGAATCCTATCCTCTCCCACTGCAAAGACAGATCTTGTACCCATTCCGTTTGTCTATAAGCTTTGCAGAATTAGTGCTCCTGAATAAATTTCCTGGCTCTTGGTTAATGTAGGATTACAATGATCTTAATAAAGGTTGGGATGGTTTGGTTCAGGTCCAGCGGTGGGGTTTTTTTTTTTTTTTTTTGGTTTTTTTTTCTTCCCCTCCCCGGTTTGTTGTTTTAATGTATTAATGAAAGCTCCAACAAGATTTAGTTGGTTTCGCAATTCACATGAAATATTAGTTTCTTATCTCATTTTTTTGTTTACTATGTACTCATGTATATGGAATGTCCTTGTGATTCTTATGTTTTTTCTTTTTCTGATGTATTTCTTGTGGAGATTAATTCAATAAAAAAAAAGAAAAAAAAAAAAAAAATTCATCCACCAATAAAAAAGTGCTGTCCAGAGTCTGAACCAATAAAAAAAGCTTAAGATGCCTTCTTTTTCAAATAAAGATAGCAAGAGAACAAAGAAAAATTGATAATAGGAGTACATTAGAAAATTGCATGCTCTATCTGAATCACAAAAGAAAAAAATCTGGGTTCAGTGTCCCTATAAATTACTTAGCATTAAATATGACTAGTTTTAAACAAACACAGGATTATGAACATTAGCTTAAAATACCTTTTTAAAATTACCCGCTGCAGTCTAACTATAGCCTTAGAATGCCCTTGATTTAAATATTATATATATTTAACAATTTCTTATACTTTACCAGATCACCAGTTTGAGAATTCAGTTAATATCCAAATATGTCTATCGTCATATGTTTTAGGGGAATTATGCACATTTGTAAGATAATTAATCTTGATAGTCTCTTATCCACAAAGAGTGTCCCAACGTATTTGTCTTACAGAAAACTGTGTTCACACACTGGTCCCTCTATAATCAAAAATGGCAGCAAGCAGGATTACAAATAGTCATCAAGCAAAGTTTTCCACCAAGATTTTTTTTTTTGTGTGCAGAGAGCTCTTGTCTGAGACAAGACTCTTTCCCATCTCTTAATCATTTGATAGATTTGAATACGGCCTCTTCTCTAATTGTCTACTTGGAAATGTCCGTTTAACAGCCAAATGTCTTTTGGTTGTAATTCTGGATTTAGGCCAACAGGGGCAGCAGACAAAGCAAACAGTTTCATTTTCAACACTGCTATATAGTAAATACAGTTCTTATATATAATTTTTATCAAATGCCTATTTTTATATACTTTTAATCTCCTAGTTTAAATAATCATATGTTCCATATGTGGTCCGTTTAATATAATTTTATTCTGAGTATTTCAAGATTAAGCATGAATATATTCCATTTATAATATCTTAAAAATACGTTTAAAAATCATACTTTCTATGAAAAGATTTAAAAATGTATAATACCTTCATCATGGACTCAATTACTTTCTCAGTTATCATCTTAATATCACATACATACCTTGAGATCAGCAATCAGATGTAGTTTCATATAATTCTATCTATATTGGATTACTATCCCATATAAATATTTCGTATCTGTATATCTCTTGCTGAGTGTATAACACATATGATATTATTTAAAGCATTAATTATATATGTACTTATTAGATGCCTGAAAAATATAAGAATATGTTATCCATTAAATTGATTACAAACCTGAAATGCATTTCTCAGATCCATGGACATATACATTTTTATACAAGACTGAGGTATACCTTATTGAAAATTAACCCTAAGTTGTACTTGAAATTGAATTTCAGGGTTACAATACAAAACATGTGTTTCTGCTAGCCAGTACAGATGTGTATCTGAGGGTTAGGGACAATTAACAGGCCTGTGCTAATTACTATATTCTCAGAATTTATGTTTGCTTATCTGACTTATGTAGATAATCTTGTCTCCAACATCCCATGATGTATCCTGGCTTGGTTAATTATCTATCTTCACTAATTGAACCAAATGGTTTCTCTTTTGCTTTCCAACTTGTCTTAAGCAGCAGTCAGGGGGGCAGTGGTGATCTGATAGTAACTTTAACTTCAAACCTTAGGCAGGAAACCTTTGAAAGCAATTCCTTTGTTCTTGAAATCTGTGCTTCAGAACGAGAGGGGGTTTGTTTCACAAAGTTTCACAAATAAAGTGAGTTCTTGGTCTTATCATATATCTATGTGTAGATAAATATACATACATATATATATTATTTAATAACACTCACAGATATCCTGACATAAATCCCCCTTCCAATTTTAAATAGATGTAGGACACATGTGTTTGAATTGGTTTAAAGGGACAGTATACACTCATTTTCATATAACTGCATGTAATAGACACTACTATAAAGAATAAGATGCACAGATACTGATATAAAAATCCAGTATAAAACTGTTTAAAAACTTACTTAGAAGCTGTCAGTTTGGCTCTGTTGAAAATGTAGCTGGAAAGCCCACTGCAAGTGGCAAATAAGACCCTCCCCCCCTCCCCCTTCTTTTACATATGAAAAGACCCTTTACACAAACAGCAGCAAGCTGGAGAAGGTAGCTGACAGTATTCACATAAAACTTTGGGGCTTGGTTAGGAGTCTGAAAATCAGAGCAATGTTATTTAAAAATAAGCAAAACTATACATTTTAAAAAAAAAAAAAAAACTTTATGGGCTATATAAATAGATCATCTACAAAACATTTATGCAAAGAAAAAATTAGTGTATAATGTCCCTTTAAAGTCAGTGGTACTGACAGTTTGCTTCATAGACAGTCTCCTATGAAGAGAGTCTGATGTTTTTATGCTTGTTAGCTAGGCATCTTTAAACTACAATATTTATTTAGTGCATTTGGGGATATGACACTTCATTCTACCTCTATGACTTGTAGTTGGGATCTAGGATGGCACGCTCACAACTGATTAATATGGACCCATTTATCTATAAAAGTATCATTTTTAGGTATCCTAATATCATAGGCAACTGGAGAAATTTTGTCAGTAATGACAAAAGGATCCTTCCATGATGGAAGAAATTTCTTCTCCTTAACCTGATCTCTTCAAAAATTATAAAGATAAACTTTATCATTTATTTCATATTCCTTTTTGAACGTTTTGAGATCATAATAGGTTTTAGTGGCAGTTGCGGACTTTTCTATGTTCCTTTGAGCAAATGCAAAGGCATATTGCAGGTGCTTCCTTAAAGGGACGCTGAACCCAAATTTTTTTCTTTCATGATTCAGATAGAACATGCAATTTTAAGCAACTTTCTAATTTACTTCTATTATCAATTTTAATTCGTTCTCTTGCTATCTTTATTTGAAAAAGAAGGCATCTCGGTTAAGGAGCCAGCAAATGTTTGCTTCAGTACCATGGACAGCACTTGTTTATTGGTGCTGACCAATCAGCAAGGACAACCCAGGTTGTTCACCAAAAATGGGCCGGCATCTAAACTTACATTCTTGCTTTTCAAATAAACATACCAAGAGAATGAAGAAAATTTGATAATAGGAGTAAATTAGAAAGTTGCTTAAAAATGCATGCTCTATGTGAATCACGAAAGAAAATTTTTGAGTACAGTGTCCCTTTAAGTTCTCCACATATCAACATCAAGGTAATGTTTGACAATTGTCCTCATTGTATATTTTATACTGGGAAAGCAATTGTTCCTCCAGGAAATCATCTTCTAATAACTCTTCCCCATGACCCTTAGCAGTACAGTCGTGGAGCTCAGCAAGCCCCTGTGCGACTGGATTTTTTTTATTTTGCTGGTAGCAAATTTCTAAAGGCCAACAATGTAAGGAAAGAGTCCAAGCTGTTATGCAGCTATTAGACAAATTTCCATCTCTTATTCTCTCACTTTGCAGATATAGCAAAGGCTGGTGGGCCGTTTAGACAATCATTTTCTCGCCCTGTATATAGCTGCGGAAATTTTGTAGAGCCCATACAGTAGATAAGAGGGATTTTTCGCAATCGCTAAATCTTATTTCTACTGGGGATAAAGTTTTAATCGCATAAGCAATGACTTTACTTAAATTAACATGCTTTTGGTACAAAACATACCCAGGAATGATCTCAATTCCTTTAAGTTAGTTGGGTTCATAGAATTTTTTTATAGCTTCCACCTTTTTATTCTGAGGATTTAACCCTTCAGAAGTAACTTCATGTCCTAAGAAGTTTACACGAGAGCGGCACCATTGAGCTTTTTGTAGGGATAATTTGACACCTGCCCTTTTAAGTTGGCTGAGGACCTGTTTATGCTCTGTGATGTGTTTTTCAAAGTCTGTGCTTTTGATTAAAACATCATCAACATAAGATAAGGTCCCCCTTTCCAGTGCATCAGGTATGGCCTCATGCATGAATACAGCAAATTCATGTCCTGAATTTATGAATCCAAATGGGAGTCTCTGGAATGCATACTGGACCTTTTGGAACAAGAATGCAAGCTTATACTGGTCCTCCTCATGTACCTTTATGTGCACAATCAATGGCAGTGAATATTTTAGATCCCTGCATCTGCGCTATGCACTGGTCAATATATGGCACAGGCCAGCCAGACATGTACACTCGTTTGTTTAGCTGTCTTAAGTCAGCACACAAACACCATTGTCCATTGGGCTTAAGAACACCTAGAATAGGATTGTTATAAGAGCTATGCACCTGTCTGATAATACCTCTTTCTTCCAAGTTCCTTATGAGAGAATCATATGAAGCTAAAGGAAGTCTGTATTGTTTAAAGGGACACTGAACCCAAATTTTTCTTTAATGATTCAGATAGAACCTGCAATTTTAAGCAACTTTCTAATTTACTCCTATTATCAATTTTTCTTAGTTCTCTTGCTATCTTTATTTGAAAAAGAAGGAATCTAAGCTAAGGAGCCAGCAAATTTTTGGTTCAGCACCATGGACAACACTTGTTTATTGGTGTTGTCCAATCAGCAAGGACAACCCAGTTTGTTCACCAAAAATGGGCCGGCATCTAAACTTACATTCTTGCTTTTCAAATAAACATACCAAGAGAATGAAGAAAATTTGATAATAGGAGTAAATTAGAAAGTTGCCTAAAATTGCATGCTCTATCATGTCTTAAGTCAGCACACAAACACCATTGTCCATTGGGCTTAAGAACACCTAGAATAGGATTGTTATAAGAGCTATGCACCTGTCTGATAATACCTCTTTCTTCCAAGTTCCTTATGATTTCTGCAAGAGAATCATATGAGGCTAAAATAAGTCTGTATTGTTTAACAAAGACAGGCGGTGCATTGGGATGTTTGGATTCTTGCAATGTGCAAGTCTGTAGTCCCACAGTCATAAGAATCCCTAGCAAAAATATCCTTGTACTCCATCAGGAGTTCTCATAACTGTCGGCGTTCATCATCACTGGAACAGCCATTAGCTAAGGATATTTGCTTTTCGACTATTTGCTGCAATCCTGGAAAGATTTTAGGCTGTCCTATCTCATAGGCTTCTTCCAACCTAGAGGTGAGATCCCCTTGATTATAATTTATATTACCCCCATGACTCTGGGTATTGGGGTATTCTTGCACTTCAATCGGCTGATCAAATACTAGAGAGGCTTCTTCAATTTTACAGATGCCTTCCTCTGAGCTTAAGGGATAAATTGAGTGAATTGTAAATAGTCCCTCTGGCTTAGATGCAAAGGATTGTTCTTTTAATTGTACTTCATTTAAGTATCCTTCAGGTATAAGCCCAATTACATTATTCTGGAATCCAAAAGTGTAATAACTTGTTTCCAGCGCATATCCTATGGTAGTTCCCTTGGATAAGGTTATATCCTATGGGGTCATGTGATGCACAATAACATGTATTGGAATGGTTCCAATAGTGATCATAGGAGTATAAGTTATACCCAGATCTTGCATTCTATGGGAGATGCAAATTAGTGTTTCAGAAGTTTTTAATTTTTTATCTCTTTTTACCTGTAAGGGTAAGAGGAATTTATCAGCCCCAGCAGGGATTACAACATCGTTAGACACCTGCATATTCACAGCATATGGAATTGCTGATTTGATTTCAGGGCTGTATTTTCATCCTGAAATACTTCAGGGTCCCCTTTTAACCTGCTTCAGAGGCAAAGGTTAATTAAATATATTTGTATGGCATATTTATTTATTTATTTATAAAATATTTCACCAGGAAGGATACATTGAGATTTCTCTCGTTTTCAAGTATGTCCTGGGTCCACAAAACATTGCATTGATACAGTAGGGTACAATAAAATTAAAAAAAAAAACAATAATAATACACAATATATGCAAAGTCAGCAAAGCATATCTATGTAAGAGATTGTTGCCAATATATATTTGATTATGGGGAGTATTTAAAACTAATACAGGTGCTTTGCTGATTTATTACCTATAGAGATAGATAATAAACATTTAGCTGTGACGTTAGTCTTGGGGAGAAAGATATTTAATCACCTTAGGTTCCGCTATCTGTGCTAATAAGCCTTTGCTTATATAACTAGCTTCCTGTTTTAAGCTCAATTTGGCATACTTGGTTTTCCCAAGGTCATGCACTTGCATAGGGATAAATAGATCCTCTTTAACTTTCACAATTTCTGCAAGGAATTGTGAATTATCTCCCCCTTTAGGGGATTTAGGGTTCCCCTTGTGAAGGTATATGGTTAATACATCACCATCTAAGGAAATATTGGCTATCTTTCCAGGTGAAATTTTAAAAGTATTACCATCAGAGCCACTTAAAGGAGTCTGATCATCTATTTGTATCATAGTGATTTCAGGTACAGAGTTATTCCTGAAATAAATCTCCACAGCATCTGGCTTCTCTTCCACCACGTGACAGGCATACCATGCATGAGATATACCGGACCGCTCATCATTAATAGGCCTTTTTACTTGGTACCAAATTACATTATTTATGCAATAAATTATGGTGCTTAATCGCTTGGTAGATCCAATATAATAACAGGGTGTCTTATTACCCTGTTCCCCAGCCTTAGCTTTAACCATGCCGTACCGTAGACTTTGAGAGAGTCATCCCCAACACCTATTAGTGAACCAAATTATTTTATTTTAGGTTTATGGGGTGTTAGCTCATTTAGCTGTGCGTAGTACCTGTGGGATAAAATAGTTGCCTGAGACCCAGTATCAATTAATCCCATGATAGGGTTAGTAACTGAGTCCTGGAGTTCAGCTAATACATAATATTTCCCTGCTGTTTCTACCATTTCACACATAAAATTAGCATGATTACATATCGGTGGGCTT
The DNA here is from genome assembly GCF_027579735.1 of Bombina bombina. NCBI lineage: Eukaryota > Metazoa > Chordata > Amphibia > Anura > Bombinatoridae > Bombina > Bombina bombina. The sequence continues at coordinate 753,202,974 of NC_069499.1, read as the reverse complement.
CGCCACATTTTATCTGTATTTGCCACTGTCACGGATACCAGGCTGCAAGGGTTAAACCCCGACCCCCTATAACCTCACCCATGTTGTTATCTAGTCTGGGTGTGAAGTGTCTTTCTGTTATTGTGTGAGTCATCCATTGTCCTTTTGTAAGTCAGGATATGATTAGAATCTTGTTTAACTAACCATTGTCTGATGTTTGTCTCATTCTAAAATATTTGTTTCTATTTGTGTAGTAACTACCCCCTTTTGTTGTGTGAGTCATCCATTGTCATTTTGTAAGTCAGGATGTGATTAGAATCTTGTTTAACTAACCATTGCCTGATGTTTGTCTCATTGTATAATATTTGTTTCTATTTGTGTAGTAACTTCCCCCATTTGTTGGAAATGTATAAAAGCTGTGTTTTCTGTGCAATAAAGCAGTTCTTTCTTCTACAAGATACGACGAGTCCACGGATTCATCCTTTACTTGTGGGATATTATCCTCCTGCTAACAGGAAGTGGCAAAGAGCACCACAGCAGAGCTGTCTATATAGCTCCTCCCTTGACTCCACCCCCCAGTCATTCTCTTTGCCTATACTAAGTAATAGGAAGGGTAAAGTGAAAGAGGTGATAAAATGTTAGTTTTTATTTTCTTCAAGCAAGACTTTTTTATTTTAAATGGTACCGGTGAGTGCTATTTTTTCCCAGGCAGCAGATGGATGAAGATTTCTGCCTGGAGAGTTGTTACTAAGATCCAGAGTAGTTCCCACAGAATGGCTGAGGAGTACTTAAGAAACTTCAGTGTGAGGAACGGTTTTCATGCTACAATCATTGAGGTATGTTCAGTCATTTTTTTCTGGAGAGACTGTGTTATTTCAGAATTGGCTGACAGTATCCCCATGAGGGAAAGGGCAAGCAGTAATCCTATTGTGAAAAATAAGGGTATTACTGGATCTGTATGTTGGGCTGTAAAAAATGGTTGACACTGATAACAGAATGTTTGTGGGCAAACGATTATGTGTTGGGAGATAAATTAACGTTTTTTGTGACAAACGTTTGCATTTTTATTGATAATGGAGGGTACACATGGCTTAAGTTAGACTTGGGTATATGAACCCACATGGCTAGGTTTTTAGACCGCTTTAGAGCAGTTCTTTTGCAAGGCTGTGAGACATTGAGTAGATGGGCGGGGCCTATTTTCGTGCCTCAGTTGCGCAGTTGTATTCCCCATGCAAGCAGCAAGCTCCAGCTCCGGTGGGCTCTTCAGGAAAGTTTGGGCCTAATCAAAGGGTTAATCCGATTTTGCAGACCCCTGAGGGCAGGTAGGCGCCACAGCAGGGCTGTGGCGAGGTGCAGGTTTTTTTTTTGAGTTAAGTGATCCTTTTCTTGTGGTGCAATCTTAGCTGGCAAGTTAGGATACATATATAATAAAATTGAGATAATGTTATCATTTTGAAGCCATTTTGGAAAAATTGTATGCCTTTTTTCTCTTAAAGGCGTAGTACAGTTTTTTCAGATTGTTATTTTTTCACTAAATAAAGTGTTTTCAAGCCTGTTTGTGGTCATTACTAGCCTGTTTAACATGTCTGACATTGAGGAAAGCCAATGTTCCATGTGTTTAGAAGCCATTGTGGAACCCCCACTTCAAATGTGTCCCTCATGTACTGAAAGGGCCTTACATTGCAAAGAACATATTTTAGCTGATAAAAGTATGTCTCAGGATGATTCTCAGTCAGAAGAGAATCAGGTTATGCCATCTACTTCTCCCCAAGTGTCACAACCTTTAACGCCCGCCCAAGCGAAGCCAAGTACTTCTAGTGCGTCTAATTCTTTCACCCTGCAAGATATGCCTGCAGTTATGTCTACTACCCTTACAGAGGTATTATCTAAACTGCCAGGTTTACAGGGTAAGCGCAGCAGGTCAGGTATTAGAGTAAATACTGAGCCCTCTGATGCTTTATTGGCCATCTCCGATGTACCCTCACAGTGTTCTGATTTGGGGGCGGGGGAATTGCTGTCTGAGGGAGAGCTTTCTGATTCAGGAAAGATGTTCCCTGAAACAGACTCAGATGCTTAAGTTTAAGCTGGAACACCTCTGCTTGTTACTCAGGGAGGTCTTAGCGACTCTGGATGATTGTGACCCTATTGTCATACCACCAGAGAAACTGTGTAAAATTGATAAATATCTAGAGGTCCCTACTTACACTAATGTTTTTCCAGTCCCTAGAAGAATTTCGGACATTGTTACTAAGGGATGGGATAGACCAGGCATTCTGTTCTCTCCCCCTCTTACTTTTAAGAAAATGTTTCCCATATCTGACACCTTTCGGGATTCGTGGCAGACGGTCCCTAAGGTGGAGGGAGCTATTTCTACCCTGGTTAAGCGTACAACTATACCTATTGAGGACAGTTGTGCTTTCAAAGATCCTATGGATAAAAAATTAGAGGGGCTTCTAAAGAAATTGTTTATTCATCAGGGTTTTCTTCTACAACCTATAGCGTGCATTGTTCCAGTAACTACTGCAGCAGCTTTTTGGTTTGAGGCTCTAGAGGAGTCTCTTAAGGTTGAGACCCCATTAGATGATATTTTGGATAGAATTAAGGCTCTCAAGCTAGCTAATTCTTTTATTACAGATGCCGCTTTCCAAATGGCTAAATTAGCGGCAAAGAATGCAGGCTTTGCCATTTTAGCGCGTAGAACGTTATGGCTTAAGTCGTGGTCTGCTGATGTGTCATCTAAATCCAAGCTTTTAGCTATTCCCTTTAAAGGTAAGACCCTATTCGGGCCTGAACTAAAGGAGACAATTTCTGACATTACTGGAGGTAAAGGTCATGCCCTTCCTCAGGACAAGACGGTTAAAATGAGGACCAAACAGAATAATTTTCGTTCCTTTCAAAACTTTAAAGGCGGTCCCTCTACTTCCTCATCCGCCTCCAAGCAGGAGGGGAACTTTGCTCAATCCAAGTCAGTCTGGAGACCTAACCAGACCTGGAATAAAGGTAAACAGGCCAAGAAGCCCGCTGCTGCTACCAAGACAGCATGAAGGGGCAGCCCCCGATCCGGGACCGGATCTAGTAGGGGGCAGACTTTCTTCGGGAGATTTCATCTTTCACGTTTGTCTGTAGACCAGACAAAAAGAGAGGCGTTCTTACGCTGTGTAGAAGACCTATATACTATGGGTGTAATCTGCCCCGTTCCAAAATTAGAACAAGGGCAGGGGTTTTACTCCAATCTGTTCATGGTTCCCAAAAAAGAGGGAACCTTCAGACCGATTTTAGATCTCAAAAGTCTAAACAAATTTATCAGAGTCCCATCGTTCAAGATGGAGACCATTCAAACAATTTTACCAATGATCCAGGAGGGTCAATATATGACCACTGTGGATTTGAAGGATGCGTATCTTCACATTCCTATCCACAAAGATCATCACCAGTTCCTCAGGTTCGCCTTCCTGGACAAACATTACCAGTTTGTGGCTCTTCCTTTCGGGTTGGCCACAGCTCCCAGAATTTTCACAAAGGTGCTAGGGTCCCTTCTGGCGGTTCTAAGGCCGCGGGCATAGCAGTGGCACCCTATCTGGACGATATCTTGATTCAGGCGTCAACTTACCATCTAGCCAAATCCCACATGGACATCATGTTGGCTTTTCTAAGAACTCACGGGTGGAAGGTGAACATAAGAAAGAGTTCACTTGTTCATCTGACAAGAGTTCCATTCCTAGGAACTCTGATAGACTCGGTAGACATGAAGATTTTTCTAACGGCGGTCAGAAAATCAAAGATCTTAACTACTTGCCGAGCACTTCATTCCATTCCTCGGCCGTCAGTGGCTCAGTGTATGGAGGTAATTGGATTAATGTTAGCGGCAATGGACATAGTTCCTTTTGCTCACTTACATCTCAGACCACTGCAGCTGTGCATGCTCAGACAGTGGAATGGGGATTATGCAGATTTATCTCCGTGGATAAATCTGGATCTAGAGACCAGAGAGTCTCTTCATTGGTGGTTGTCACAGGATCATCTGTCCCATGGAATGTGCTTCCGCAGACCAGCATGGGTCATAGTGACGACGGATGCCAGCCTCTTGGGCTGGGTGCAGTCTGGAATTCCCTGAAGGCTCAGGGTGTGTGGACTTAGGAGGAGTCCCTACTACCAATAAATATTCTGGAAAAGAGAGCGATATTCAACACGCTTCATGCGTGGCCTCAGCTGGCTTCGGCCAAATTCATAAGATTCCAGACGGACAATATCACGACTGTAGCATATATCAATCATCAAGGGGGAACAAAGAGTTCTTTAGCGATGATAGATGTTTCCAAAATAATTCGATGGGCAGAGACTCACTATTGCCATCTATCAGCAATATATATCCCAGGAGTGGAGAACTGGGAAGCGGATTTTCTAAGTCATCAGACTTTTCATCCGGGGGAGTGGGAGTCAGAATGCCAAACTTCCTTGTTACGGGTCCAGATCAAAGGATCCTCAAGCAGTACTGATAGATGCTCTAGCAGTACCTTGGTTGTTCAACCTGGCTTATGTGTTTCTGCCTTTTCCTCTCCTTCCTTGTCTGATTGCCAGAATCAAACAGGAGAGGGCTTCGGTAATCTTGATAGCGACTGCGTGGCCACGCAGGACTTGGTATGCAGACCTGGTGGAGATGTCATCTCTGCCACCGTGGAAACTGCCACTGAAACAGGACCTTCTCATTCAGGGTCCGTTCCAACATCCAAATCTAATTTCTCTGCAACTGACTGCCTGGAGATTGAACGCTTGATTTTATCTAAGCGGGCATTCTCTGAGTCGGTCATTGATACCTTGATTCAGGCTCGAAAGCCTGTCACTAGGAAAATTTACCATAAGATATGGCGTAAATATCTTTATTGGTGCGAATCCAAAGGCTACTCATGGAGTAAGATCAGGATTCCTAGGATTTTGTCCTTTCTCCAAGAAGGATTGGAGATGGGGTTGTCAGCTAGTTCCTTAAAGGGACAGATTTCTGCTTTGTCAATCTTACTACACAAGCGTCTGGCAGATGTTTCAGACATTCAGTCGTTTTGTCAGGCTTTGGTTAGAATTAAGCCTGTGTTTAAACCTGTTGCTCCGCCATGGAGTTTGAATTTAGTTCTTAATGTTCTTCAAGGAGTACCGTTTGAACCTATGCATTCCATAGATATTAAACTTCTATCTTGGAAAGTTCTGTTTTTAGTTGCTATCTCTTCTGCTTGAAGAGTTTCTGAACTATCTGCGTTGCAATGCGACTCGCCTTATCTTATATTCCATTCTGATAAGGTGGTTTTGCGTACTAAACCTGGATTCCTTCCTAAGGTTGTTTCAAATAAGAATATTAATCAGGAAATTGTGGTTCCTTCTCTGTGTCCTAATCCTTCTTCTAAGAAGGAGCGTCTGTTACATAACTTGGACGTGGTTCGTGCCTTGAAGTTTTACTTGCAAGCGACCAAGGATTTCCGTCAAACATCTTCTCTATTTGTTGTCTATTCTGGAAAATGTAGAGGTCAAAAAGCTACGGCTACCTCTCTTTCTTTTTGGCTGAAAAGCATCATCCGTTTGGCATACGAGACTGCTGGACAGCAGCCTCCTGATAAAATTACAGCTCATTCTACTAGAGCGGGGGCTTCCACATGGGCTTTTAAAGACGATGCTTCTGTTGAACAGATTTGTAAGGCTGCGACTTTTTCTTCCCTTCATACCTTTTCAAAATTTTACAAATTTGATACTTTTGCTTCTTCGGAGGCTATTTTTGGGAGAAAAGTTCTTCAAGCAGTGGTGCCTTCTGTTTAGGTATCTGTCTTGTCCCTCCCGTTCATCCGTGTCCTGTAGCTTTGGTATTGTATCCCACAAGTAAAGGATGAATCCGTGGACTCATCGTATCTTGTAGAAGAAAAGGAAATGTATGCTTACCTGATAAATTGATTTCTTCTAAGATACGATGAGTCCACGGCCCGCCCTGTCAATTTAAAACAGATTATATTTTTTGGTTTAAAACTTCAGTCACCTCTGCACCTTTTAGTTTCTCCTTTTTCTTCCTATACCTTCGGTCGAATGACTGGGGGGAGGATTTAAGGGAGGAGCTATATAGACAGCTCTGCTGTGGTGCTATTTGCCACTTTCTGTTAGCAGGAGGATAATATCCCACAAGTAAAGGATGAATCTGTGGACTCGTCGTATCTTAGAAGAAATCAATTTATCAGGTAAGCATAAATTTCCTTTTTTTTCACCTGAATGCTAGTCTGTCTAGTCATTTAGGTGGGCTCCTGCTAGAATCACTTTCCTGGGCTACATAGCAGTTTGTTCCAGATAGCGGAAGGACCCGTTTGGCGGAGCTACCCAGCCAGGGTAGCCTTGGATCCGTCACATTGGTTGGCAGCGGTGGGATGCTTCCATCTACCTGGAACGGCCAAATCATCAACTGAAGATCTTGCTGGATGGAGCCGTACCATGGGCTCCGGAAGGAAGAATTAAGAATGTTGCTGCAGGCTAGAGGGAAAGTCGCTGGCAACAAGACAAAGGCAGTACTCGTAGCCAAACTGATGGAGGACGATCAGGCTAGCGAACAGGCTGGTGGGTCGGACAGCAACCAAAGCGGAGGACGACCAAGTACAGCCTCCACTCAAAGGACTACAGTGTCCGACATGCAGTGGCAGGTACAGTGGCAACTGGCTCTCTATGGACCTAACCCCCCCCCCCTCCGAGGAGATCATTACTCGGATAATGACTGATGCCACCAAGGTACATATGTTGGAGCTTCAGAAGTCTATGGGGGGGGTCATGCCGGATCCCCTGGACTCCCCTTCACGGCCCAAGAAACTACCTCACATGGCTTTCCGAACATTTCAGGATGATGAGAGCGAGGATATCGACCACTATCTACAGCTGTTCGAGACCCAGTGCCGGATGCATGGGGTCGCTGATGCCGACAGGGTTACTATTCTCATTGGGAAACTGTCCGGTAGGGCCCTGGAGGCTTTCCACACTGTCCCTTCCGAGGACCAAGACAACTATGACCGGGTGAAGGAGCGTATCCTTGCCCGGTATGGACTCACACCGGAGGCTCACCGGCTAAGATTCTGGGGGCTACAAAGACAAGAGGAGCAGCCATATACCGAGTTTGCCCATTGCTTAGCTCGGTCCTTGAACTCTTGGGTTACTGGGTGCTACATCACCACCCTAGATGGAGCTGTTCATCTCCTCCTCCTGGAACAGTTCTACAACCGCACCCCAGCAGAGATAAGGGACTGGGTAAAGGACAAGGGACCCAGAACAGCTGACCAAACCGCCGCCCTGGCCGATCAGTATGTGGATGCCTGGTGCCAGGCGGCCACAGACCTCACGCCAGCAACCCGCTCCAGCCCCAGCGCGACCACCAACAGTTTTTAGGCAGCCCCAGACCCGACCGCCCACTGTGTACCCGGCTGGACGCAGCAATTCCCGGGGGTGTTATGGTTGTTTACACCCCGGCCATGTGGTACGGAACTGCCCAACAAGACAAAGAAACCCCCAGCCCAGCCGCCAAGGAACCCTGCACCAACTCTGTGGGGGACTCCTCAAGCCCACACCTACCAGGTTTCTGCCCATTGTGCGCATACAGCGAGCTCCGACCCCTATGCTGAGTGGACAGGAGAAGAAGTGGGTGTCTTGCACCACGTCAGCTCAGTGGGCCAAGACAACTGTCACCAACATCGGCAAGATGTCTGAGTCAATGGGCAGGCGGCTCAAGGAATGAGAGATACGGGGGCCACCATCTCTTTGATTCAGCCTCACCTTGTTCCCCCCTCTGGCTGCACTGGACGGACCCTCGCTGTAGGGGTAGCGGGAGGTGCTGTTCTGAGGGTTCCTACCACCTGGATCCATTTGGACAGGAAAACCGACGCCCACAATGTAGAAGTGGGGGTTATGCAAAACATCCCTGCCGAGATCCTGTTGGAAAACGACCTTGGCCACCTTGTGTCTGCCTTTTTGGGGAATACCTCTCTGAACACCTGCCCTGTAACTACCTGCCAGCAGGTCAGATGCCAAGCCACCTCACCAACTCTGGGGACCCAGGTTAGACCTACTGCCCCGACTTCTACCTTACCCCGACTAACCGTCCCCACTAAACCCGAACTTGCCGACACCCCCTCCTGGGCAACTCCTTCCGACTTCGCCAAAGAGACCTTGAGCGACCCGACCCTAGCCCCTTACCGAGACCGAGTAGGTGCTGACACCCAGGGCCCCGGAGACAAATGGTTCCAGTGGGAGGGCAAGCTCCTGTACCGAATCTCCAAGAGGTTTTAAATGCCCAAATGCTAGCTGGTCGTACCAAAGAAGTTTTGGTCCAACCTGCTGAATATAGGGCATGACATTCCCTTAGCTGGCCACTTAGGAAAACAAAGGACCCACCACCGCTTGACTCAAACCTTCTTCTGGCCAGGCATTACAGCCGATATTAAGGAATACTGTAAATCCTGTGAGGTTTGCCAGAAGGTAGACAAGACGGGAGATCATACGAAAGCCCCCCTCCATCCCCTGCCCATTATTGCTGAACCCTTTAGCCGAGTAGCAGTAGACATCATGGGGCCATTAGCTCGGCCCAGCCCAGCCCAGGTTGTAAATGTAGCTGGACAAGAAACCAGAATGTTATTAGGAGTTGAATTAGAGGTCAGACTTAAAAGTGGCTGCTGTGGACAAGTTGAACATAACAGGCTAAGCACAAAATAATCAAGCAATGATTAAAAGGGGAGTGGTTTTATAGGCAGGAGGAATTGAGTGGAATGTCTTAAAGGGACATTACATATCCCCCCACTCAGGACATCCTCTCCGAGGATGCAGTAGAAGGTTTATCAGGATAACGGAGATGGAAAGCCCTAAGCAGCTGAGGAGCATTAACACGGGAGCGAGGTACCCAAGAATCTTCCTCAGGACCGTAACCCTTCCAACGGAGGAGGTACTCCAGACGTCCACAAGAGATTCTGGAGTCCAAGATTGTTTCAAGCTCAAACTCTTCCTGACCATCCAACTGAATGGGCGGTGGAGGTGCCTGGGGATGTGAACGTGATGCGCTCGAGATATAGGGCTTCAGAAGCGAAACATGAAATGTGGGGTGAATTCTGAAATATCTTGGTAAGTCCAAGGTAACAGACGTCAGACTTAGAATTCGAACAATGGGGAATGGACCAATGTATTGACTGCCCAGCTTCTTGGAGGGCACTGCCGGTTTCAGGTATTTGGTGGAAAGCCAGACTCGATCTCCCAGTTTGTAATCAGGACACAGCCTGTGTCTCAAATCATAATAAAGTTTTGCCCAGCTTTAGCAGTGTTTAAATGTTCTTTTAGTAAAGTCAAAGTGTTTTGTAAATTGGTTAAGTATGTTGAAGCTGAAGGGGATGCCCTTCTATCTGGTGATAGTAGAATGGATTGAGGATGGTAGCCATAAGTAGCATAAAAAGGTGTTACCCTAGTGGAGGATGAAATTGAGTTGTTATAGGAATACTCTGCCAAGGGAAGGAGAGAGATCCAATCGTCCTGTAGGTGAGTGATATAACAACATAAATATTGCTCAAGTAAGCCATTCACTCTTTCTGTGAGACCATTTGCCTGCGGATGGTAAGATGAGGTTAGTCTTGGTTGAATATGTAAACTGGTACAAAGAGTTTTCCAAAAATGAGAGGTGAACTGAGTACCGCGATCAGTAATGATGGACCGTGGTATGCCATGTAAGCGCACAATGTTGTTAATGAAAGCTTGTGCGGTCTCTGTTGCGGTGGGAAGTGATTTTAAGGGAACAAAATGGGCCAACTTGGTCAAATGATCGACCACGACCATAATGGTATTATGGTTTTGAGATAGAGGTAGTTCCACTATGAAATACATAGAAATCAGTGACCATGGAATTTCTGGTATAGGTAAGGGATTAAGATATCCAATAGGTTTCTTTCTTTCAACTTTATTTCTGGCACAAACATCACAGGAATTGACATAATCCTGTACAGAATCTGATATTTTGGGCCACCAGAAATCCCTGCAAAGTAGTTCTTTGGTTTTGTGTATACCTGGATGGCCTGATAATGGGTTGTCATGGTAGTAGTTTAGGATAAAATTCTGTAATTGTTTTGGAATGTATAACTTTTTATGATAAGTGTAAAGTCCAGTATTTTCTTTTATTAGATGGCTATCGTAAGGTAGGTCATCTGTTTGGAGTGCTCTGATAATGTCATTCTCAAATGTTGTTAACTGACCTATTATCTTATGTGGGGGTATTAAATACATATTTTGATCTGGCCTTAAGCTTTGTTCATGGATGCGGGACAACGCGTCTGCTTTTGTGTTTAAACTTCCAGGTCTATAAGTAATCAGGAAGTTAAACCTGTCCAAAAATAAACTCCATCGCACTTGACGGGAGGAGAGAGTTTTACTTTGGCGTAAATATTGTAGGTTTTTATGGTCTGTATATATTATAAAAGGAGTCTTTGTGCCCTCTAATATATGGCTCCATACTTCTAGTGCTGATTTGACAGCTAACAATTCCTTGTCCCCTATGGAGTAATTAGCTTCAGCTGGTTGTAAGGTTCTGGAGTAATAGGCTATGGGATGTTGTGTATTGTCTAATTTAGACTTTTGAGAAAGAACTGCCCCAATTCCAGTGTCTGAGGCATCTGCTTCAACTATAAACTGACAAGTATGGTCAGGTATATTCAATATAGGAGCAGAGATGAATCTATCTTTTATTAAGAGGAAAGTTTCCTCTGCGTGAGGAGACCAGGTAAACTTAGTATTTTTGCTGGTTAAACTGGTTAGGAGTTTAACAATTGTTGAAAAATTATGAATAAATTTGCGATAGAAATTTGTAAAACCCAGAAATCTCTGTAAGGATTTCACATTAGTGGGTCTTGGCCAATCCTTTATCGCAGATAACTTATCTGGATCCATTCGGATTTGATCTGGTGTTACTATGTATCTCAAGAAACTTTATCTCATGGACATGAAAAAGGCATTTTTCAAGTTTAGCAAATAGCCTGTTTTCACGCAATCTTGTCAAAACCCACCTAACATGTTTAATGTGATCAGATGTAGTCAGAGAATAAATTAAAATATCATCCAGGTAGATTATAACACACACGTCAATGAGGTCTTTAAATATCTCATTTATAAAATGTTGGAAAGTGGCGGGGGCATTACAAAGGCCGAAAGGCATGACCTTATACTTAAATAGGCCATATCTTGTCCTGAATGCAGTTTTCCACTCATCCCCATCTTTAATTCTTATCAAATTATATGCCCCCTTCAGATCTAATTTGGTGAAAATAGTTGCACCATTGAGACGTTCTAAAAGTTCAGGGATGAGTGGAAGTGGATAACGGTTTTTTACAGTTACTGCATTCAGAGCTCTGTAATCTATAATGGCCCTTAATGATTGATCTTTATTTTTTACAAAAAATATTCCGGCAGCTGCGGGTGATACAGATGGTACTATGAAACCTTTCCTAAGATTCTCGTCTAGATATTCTCTGAGATACTGTAACTCATCTTGAGAGAGGGGATATATTTTCCCATATGGAACTACTGCTCCGGGTACCAAATCTATGGGACAATCAAAATCCCTATGGGGAGGAAGAGTCTCTGCTTCCTTTAAATCAAACACATCACTTAAATCCTGATACTCTGTTGGAATGCTAACATCTAACATTCCTATAGTTTGTTGTTGAAAACAAGTGGTTTTACAAAATAAGGAGGGGAATGTTATCTTTGAGTGTTTCCAGTCTATAGTGGGATTGTGTTTGACTAACCAGGGAAAACCTAAGATGATGGTATGTAGTGCTGAGGGTATTATATCAAAGCTTTGATATTCTGTGTGACCATCAGTAGTAGTTATTAATAAAGGTATGGTGTGTTGTTTTATAGGACCACTATGAATCAATGAACCATCTATTACTTTAATAAACAGAGGTTTTTGCTTTGTAACACACGGTATTTTATTAGCACTAACAAAAGTGGCATCCATAAAACACCCATACGCCCCTGAATCAACAATGGCCTCAGTCTTGATTTGAAGTCGATCCCACTGTAAAGATAAAATCAGTGTGAGTGCATTGTTGTGGTTATATAGGGAGGTATTGCATAAATGTAATGGCTTACCCTTCCTTGATCTCTGTAGTATGGGACATGTTGCTACTGGGTGGTCTCTACTGGCACAATAGAGGCACAAATTGGAGATGCATCTTCTATTTTTCTCCTCTGAGGTTAGTGGGGCTTTAATTACACCAATCTCCATTGGTGTGGGGAAATCGGATGCTCTTTCTGTGTAAATAGGTGAGGGTCTCTTTAAAGTGGTCTCTGTAGTCAGTCTTTCTGAACGGCATTCCCTAAGTCTGCGGTCCAGTGTAGTTGCTAATTTAATAAGTCCAGTCAGAGTTTCTGGCATATCAAGTCTGGATATTTCATCCTTTAGTCCCAGTCTGAACTGGTTTCTCAAGGTGATATCATTCCATAATGTGTCTGTGGCCCAAATTTGGAACTCTGTTATAAAGTCCTCCACAGGACGTTTTCCTTGTTTTAATGCTCTTAGTTTTGTTTCTGCGTTTATTTGACTATTGCTGTCTTCATAAAGGGATGCCATTGCAGCAAAAAATTGATCTAGTGAGTCTAACAACTGACTTTGTGTCTCAAAAAAGCGGTTAGCCCACGCCCTGGGTTCACCTGCAAGATAGGATATGGCAGTGCAAACCTTTATTTTCTCTGTGCAGTAAGTTCTTGGCTTCATTGAAAACAGTAGGTAACAGGCGTTTTTAAAACCTCTGAAGTCAGATCTTTTACCAGAAAAAACAGCAGGTGGGTTAATTAAAGGTTCTGGAGGGTCTGGAGATTTTGGGGCAACAATATCTTTAAGTACATTTTTCAGTGCAGCATTCTCTGCCTGAAGTTCTGTGAGCCCTCTTGCTAGAAAATCAACTTTCTGATTGAGAGTGTCAAACTCTGCTTTAACTGCCTGTGGATCCATTATGCTATATAACTTTAACTTTATAGGCTTGATTATTATGTAAGGTTGTAAATGTAGCTGGACAGGAAACCAGAATGTTATTCTGTAACAACTGGTAAAAACTGTGCCAGCAAGTTTATAAGACATAATGGATAGCAGACAAGATATAGTTAATATCACAATCTGTGCCTTTAGAAATCTCATGCAACTAGTAACATGAGTTGTTAGGTTAACAGTCACAGGTAATGAATTTCACTTGGTCAATAAAGAGAGTTCATAAGTGATTACTGAGTCAGTGGATTAATATGCAGCTTAAGCAAACAGAGGTTATAACAGCTTGTTATGCCTGTAAAAGGTGGAGGATATGGCATAAATAGTTAATGAATGTTTGTACCTTAGTTGCAGATGAAGAAAGGACTGGATCCAGTTTTCAGAGCAGTGAACAATGTTTTAGATAACAATCTGCTTACAACTTGGTACTAGGAGAGGTTGCTGGGAGGAACAGATGAGAGCTTTGCAGACAGTGTGCAGCAGGTGAGCAAAAATGAGGAAGTGATCCTTGCGGCCGGGACTTGATGCAGTGTAGGAATCCAAAAGGAAAAAGATCCAGTATGCTGAGCTGCTTGAAGCAGAGAAGCAGGTTCCAAAGTAAGAATCCTTCACAGTTGAAAAAGTAGCAAGGTAACACAACAGTAAATAACTATAGAGATTGCTTAAATAAAATAAGCACTTGAATTAGAGGTCAGACTTGAAAGTGGCTGCTGTGGACAAGTTGAACACAACAGGCTAAGCACAAAATAATCAAGCAATGATGTGAAGAAAGGGGAGTGGTTTTATAGGCAGGAGGAATTGAGTGGAATGTCTTAAAGGGACATTACAGGCGGAGACCATAGCAGATGCGATGCTCCAGATATTCACCAGGGTAGGCTTCCCTCAGGAAGTGGTTTCCGATAAGGGAACACAGTTCACTGTGGAAATCACTCAACAACTGTGGAAGTTGTGCGGGATTAAACCCCTGCACAGTGCCCCTTACATCCCCAGACAAATGGGCTGTGTGAGAGGTTTAACGGGACCCTAAAGCAACTGCTTCGGACGTTCTCGGCCACTCACAGGGACTGGGAAAAATTCCTGCCGCATCTCCTCTTTGCATATCGAGAGGTGCCTCAGGAATCCACAGGTTTTTTTCCCCTTTGAACTACTGAATGGTTGAAAGGTTAGGGGCCGGCTAGATTTGGTACAAGCCCACTGGGAGGGAGCCACAGTGGGAGAAGAGCACTCTGTCGTGGGGTACGTACTCCAGCTCAGGGACCGGCTGCAGGACCTGCCAGCCCAGGTCCGTGAGAACCTTCAGGCCTCTCAGCACAAACAGAAGCGATGGTACGATCGCAATGCCCATATCCGAACCCTGATAGTGGGACAGAAGGTCCTCGCCCTGAAGCCTGTCAAAACAGACAAGCTACAATCCTCTTGGCAAGGACCCTACCGGGTTGTGGAACAACTGAACAACACCACATACCTGGTAGCAAAGTTTTCAGATGAAAGGATCCGTCAGACCTTTCATGTGAACATGTTGAAGGCATACATAGAAAGACCCAGAGATGTGGCCGCTATCTGTGCGCCGGCAGTGGAGGACTCTGAAAGTCTTCCAATGCCGGAGCTGCCCGGACCTACTGACGCCCCCCAGGGGGTGGATGACCTATCCCTAGACGACAGGTTAGAGCCCGGACAAAAAAGGCAGGTCCAGCGACTCCTAGAACAGAGAAGTGACATGTTCTCTACTGTCCCTGGGTTTACCACTACAGCCATCCACCGGGTGGAGACCCCAGGACAGACCCCCCTGCGACAGGCTGCCTACAGGGTCCCAGAGGCCGTCAGGGAAAGTATGCACCGGGAGCTCCGGGGAATGTTGGACCTCGGTGTCATTGAACCGTCCAAAAGTCCCTGGGCCTCCCCGGTAGTGTTAGTACCCAAGAAGGACGGAACTACCCGGTTCTGCGTTGACTACCGTAGACTCAACGACAGAACCACCACTGACACCTATCCCATGCCTCGATGAGACCTGTTAGATCGAATCGTCCGGGACCACTTCCTGACCACCCTCGACCTATGCAAGGGTTATTGGCAAATTCCCAAGTCTGCCTTCATCACTCCCTTCGGCTTATACCAGTTTAAGGTCATGCCGTTTGGAATGAATAACGCCCCAGCCACTTTCCAAAGAATGGTAGACCGCCTGTTAGATGTCCTCCAGGACTATGCCTGTGCATACCTGGATGACATCGCTATCTATAGCGAGACCTGGGAGGACCATCTGATCCACCTAGGCATCATCTTAGATCGTCTTCGAGCCGCCGGACTAACCTTGAAGCCAGATAAGTGTACCATTGGGCGCTCGGAGGTTCAATACTTGGGCCACCGAGTCGGCTGCGGTAAGCCACGATCCAAACCAGCCAAAATCGAGGCAGTGGCTAACTGGCCCACCCCCAGTACCAAAACCCAAGTCCTTGCCTTTCTGGGTACTGCAGGCTACTACCAGAGGTTTGTCCCCAATTACAGCACCCTCGCCAAACCCCTGACTGACCTGACCCGTAAACGACTTCCCCGACAGGTCCTGTGGTCCCCCGAGTGTGAACAAGCCTTGCAGAGTCTTAAGTCTGCCTTAATCTCTGCTCCAGTACTGGCCGCTCCTAACCCAGCCAAACGCTTTTCTGTCCACACAGATGCCTCCATGTTCGGGTTGGGGGCCATACTAAGTCAGGCAGACAAAGAAGGAAAGGACCACCCCGTTGCCTACCTCAGTCGAAAACTGCTACCCCGGGAAGTAGGCTACGCGGCGGTCGAGAAAGAGTGTCTGGCGCTGGCATGGGCTTTGAAGAAGTTGCAGCCCTACCTATATGGAAGACCCTTCACCGTCCTCACTGACCATAATCCCCTTGTATGGCTCAACCGAGTTTCCAGGGACAACGGGAGAATGTTGAGGTGGAGCCTAACCATTGTCTGATGTTTGTCTCATTGTATAATATTTGTTTCTATTTGTGTAGTAACTACCCCCATTTGTTCGAAATGTATAAAAGCTGTGTTTTCTGTGCAATAAAGCAGTTCTTTTTTTCACCTGAATGCTAGTCTGTCTAGTCATTTAGGTGGGCTCCTGCTAGAATCACTTTCCTGTGCTACATAGCAGTTTGTTCCAGACAGCGGAAGGACCCGTTTGGCGGAGCTACCCAGCCGGGGTAGCCGGGGATCCGTCACAGCCACGTTACCTGATGTAGGAGAATTTTCATGCTCACCATTCTCCTCCTCTATAATAGGGCTGATTAGGTTCCTGTGTAATGCATCTGTGGGAATAAGGTTATGAGAAAACTGCAAAGGAAGAGATTTGTTAGCGCTTCCAGGCTGAGGTTGCTCGTCATCACAGCTTAATCGTCCGTTACTGGTCTGTAGGGAGAGAATATGATTAGTACCATTATTGACATTTATCATTTTATTTTGTATATTTCTCCCCTCTCAGGTAATACTGCAGTATTTATGACTGTACCTGTGACCCACTGCTGGCCACTGGCTGTACCCCTAAAAAAAAGATTATTAGGGTTATGAGCCGTCAGAGCTTGACTCATATTAGTAAATAGTGTACATAATTGACTTACTTGCGTACTGAGTTGGCCCACTTGAATGGACAAGCTATCTTTACCCATGGACCGATTTTTTTATGTCCCAGGGTAATGATTCCTGGATCCTTGGGATCCCTCAGAATCATAGCTATTATTCCTATTTTAATGTAATTGTCTTTGGAGTTCAACTTGTTCAGCGTTAATGTCTTGGGGAGCACTATTTATTTTTACGGGGGGGTACCGATTACCTTGTGGGTGTTCATCTATTTGTCTGGGTATGCCCTCAATTTTGAGTATATTCCCTCTGTGCCTCGGCCCATATTGGGGGAGGGGCAGAGTTAAAACTTTGTGGGGAAGGCCGGTTTTCTAGGGCCACTTCCGCATAAGTTTTTTTGTTAGACTTCTAATTGAGGGGGCTAGGTGACACCCTAGTTTCTGCCACAATTTTGGGGGGTGGGCCTTGGTTTCTTTTTAACCCCCTGTTCACCGGACTGCTGAATAGTGTATAACTTTGTACTCTCTTTGATCAGCCAGTCCAATGAGCAGTGCTCATCAAAATCTCTAGCCAAATTAAGCTTGATGGGCGCGGGTAATGCTTCGTAAAATAAATTCACAAATTCTGAGCTCTCAAATATGGGGTAATCTTCAGCCATACTGTACGCACTTTTTAGTACAGAAAGGAATTCTATAGGGCTTTGATTCGTGCCACATTTTAAACCGTAGCTATTTTTGCTACGGTTTTGGTGCGATATTTCCCGAATTCTTTTTTTGCACTGTTTTTTTTGTTTCACTCCGGGAATGAATATTCATATCCTTGAGTGAAGCAAAGAATTTGTGATGTTTACCCTCAAATACCCAGGAAAAAAATTCAATTTTGACTGCTCACAAGTAACATTCATTATGGATAAAGCATTTTAATAGTTCTCTAAGTGGTCAATTATAGAAGCGGTTCCATTTTTGGAAAATTTTGGTACTGCATCCTTTAAGAAAGTAATTATTTTAGGGGCGTCATATACCTTATTAGACGTATATTGGGCTTTCCTAGGGACCTTATTTTTGGGGCTAGAGTGCCCCCTATCTGCACTATATTTACTATGGGGAGACCCCCTACGTACATTGGTACTACGTGGGCTATTGGGTAGCCGGATCTGCCCTCTGACTCACTACTAGAGCTTTCCCCCTCATCTGAAGTATAGCAGTTCCCTGAATTTATAACCTGAGGTGACTGTCTATTTAGGAAGTATTTCTGACCCAATAGGGTCCTTTATTTAAATTCTTCCCTAATATTCTGCAGTTCATTTCTCATCAATTCTTTAAGGGATTTATAATTATCTGCATTATCCTCATCAGCGCTACCTGATAATAATTGTTAATAGAGGGGTTTTCATTATGACGATACAGCCTTTTTAAACCACTTAACTCTCTTTGGCTTTGTGCAAGTTGTTTATGCAAACCTCCTATTTGAGCTATTAAACTCTTGTTATATTTTTTTAAGGTGGCCAAGTTTTGGGCAAACTCATCATCTAACCTTAAGGAATAATTTTCACCCCTCAGTTGTTCCAATTGTAAGTTTTGTACTTCAATATTATTGTACATTTCATCGTTCACATAGAGGAGCAGACCCCAAGTTTTGAAAATTATTTCATCTCGTTTCCTCGGCTTTTGAGGTCGGCCAAATTTTAACAGCCCTTGAAATATTTCGTTTTCGCCACACCATATATTATTTGCAATATTTTTGGCCTTAGTCTTAAGCATCTTAATGTAAGCGTCTAATTCTCCCTTAATACTTAATCTATTTTTAAGGTGAGTAATGGCTTCTGTTAAGTGTTTCTGTCTGACTAACGGGCGATTTTGGGGAACATATTTCAATACTATGTATAGATTCATTGGATTCACTTCTAGTAACAGACGACTTTATTTTGGCTTAGTATTTGGAAATTAATTAAAAAAATGTTTAATCAATTTTTCCCCCCAAATTTTTTTTTTCCTTTTTATTACCTCTATTTACTACAAATATATTATATCAATGTGATAAATATAATAATCTCTTGCAGTGCCTCCAAATAATATGTCAGTATATACCAGGGTTATAATACAATTTATTTGTTATTATTCTTTAAAACAAACCCCCAATTAAAAATGTATATACGAAACAATTGAAATTAATAAATATTCCTAAATTCTTTAGATTAGTTAAAATTTATATAACATTGAAATATATTAAGTAGAGACTAGCCTTGAATCAATTATGCACGCTTATTACGTTACACTATTCTATACAGCATATCATAAAATATATACCCTTAAAATTAACTCACAATAATCACATTAAAATACCACAATAAAATACCAGTGCTTAACAGTGCTTAGTTAAACAATATAACAAGATACTTTAACAGCCAATTTCTATGCCAATTTATCTGAGCTGAAATAAACTCTTTTTTCTCCAACATTGGTGTGTCCGGTCCACGGCGTCATCCTTACTTGTGGGAATATCTCTTCCCCAACAGGAAATGGCAAAGAGTCCCAGCAAAGCTGGCCATATAGTCCCTCCTAGGCTCCGCCCACCCCAGTCATTCTCTTTGCCGTTGCACAGGCAACATCTCCACGGAGATGGTTAAGAGTTTTTTGGTGTTTAAATGTAGTTTTTTATTCTTCTATCAAGTGTTTATTTTACTATTTACTCTGAAACAGAAAAGGATGAAGATTTCTGTTTGTGAGAGGAAGATGATTTTAGCAGACAGTAACTAAAATCGATTGCTGTTTCCACATAGGACTGTTGAGATGAAGTAACTTCAGTTGGGGGAAACAGTTAGCAGACTTTTCTGCTTAAGGTATGACTAGCCATATTTCTAACAAGACCATGTAATGCTGGAAGGCTGTCATTTCCCCTCATGGGGACCGGTAAGCCATTTTCTTAGTCAAACAAACAGAATAAAGGGCTTAATATGGGCTATAAAACTGGTAGATACTTTTATGGGCTAAATCGATTGCTTTATTTGGGCATTTTATTCATGTTTATGCTGATAATTCACATTTATAAACTTGGGGAACGTTTATTAACGGCAGGCACTATGTTAGACACCTTTTCCAGTCAGGGGGCCTTCCCAGTTGCAGGCTGAGCCTCATTTTCGTGCCATTACTGCGCAGTTGTTTCTTTGAGAGCAGGACATGCAGATGCATGTGTGAGGATCTGAAAGTAGCTGGAAAAGTTTCTAGAAGGCGTCACTTGGTATCGTATTCCCCTCTGGGCTTGGTTAGGTCTCAGCAAAGGCTATAGCTGGGACTGTATAGGGGTTCAATTTGTAAACGGCTCCGGTTCCATTATTTTAAGGGTTAAAGCTCTGAAATTTGGTGTGCAATACTCTTAATGCTTTAAGACACTGTGGTGAAATCTTGGTAATTTTTGAACAATTCCTTCATACTTTTTCACATATTCAGTAATAAAGTGTTTTCTGTTTAAAATTTAAAGAGACAGTAACGGTTTTGTTTTAAAACGTTTTTTGTGCTTTATTGACAAGTTTAAGCCTGTTTAACATGTCTGTGCCTTCGGATAAGCTATGTTCTATATGTATGAAAGCCAATGTGTCTCCCCATTTAAATTTGTGTGATAATTGTGCCATAGCGTCCAAACAAAGTAAGGACAGTACTGCCACAGATAATGAAATTGCCCAAGATGATTCCTCAGATGAGGGGAGTAAACATGATACTACATCATCTCCTACTGTGTCTACACCAGTTTTGCCCACGCAGGAGGCCCCTAGTACATCTAGCGCGCCAATGCTTATTACCATGCAACAATTAACGGCTGTAATGGATAACTCCATAGCAAATATTTTATCCAAAATGCCTACATATCAGAGAAAGCGCGATTGCTCTGTTTTAAACACTGAAGAGCAGGAGGGCGCTGATGATAATTGTTCTGTCATACCCTCACACCAATCTGAAGTGGACATGAGGGAGGTTTTGTCAGATGGGGAAATTTCAGATTCAGGAAAAATTTCTCAACAAGCTGAACCTGATGTTGTGACATTTAAATTTAAATTAGAACATCTCCGCGCACTGCTTAAGGAGGTGTTATCTACTCTGGATGATTGTGACAACTTGGTCATTCCAGAGAAATTATGCAAGATGGACAAGTTCCTAGAGGTTCCGGTGCACCCCAACGCTTTTCCTATACCCAAGCGGGTGGCGGACATAGTGAATAAGGAGTGGGAAAAGCCCGGCATACCTTTTGTTCCCCCCCTATATTTAAGAAATTATTTCCTATGGTCGACCCCAGAAAGGACTTATGGCAGACAGTCCCTAAGGTTGAGGGGGCAGTTTCTACTCTAAACAAACGCACTACTATTCCTATTGAGGATAGTTGTGCTTTCAAAGATCCTATGGATAAAAAATTGGAGGGTTTGCTTAAAAAGATTTTTGTACAGCAAGGTTACCTTCTACAACCCATTTCGTGCATTGTTCCTGTCACTACAGCAGCGTGGTTCTGGTTCGAGGAACTAGAAAAGTCGCTCAGTAGAGAGACTCCATATGAGGAGGTTATGGACAGAGTTCACGCACTTAAGTTGGCTAACGCTTTTATTTTAGATGCCACTTTGCAATTAGCTAGATTAGTGGCGAAAAATTCAGGGTTTACAATCGTGGCGCGCAGAGCGCTTTGGCTAAAGTCTTGGTCAGCGGATGTGTCATCCAAGACAAAATTGCTTAACATCCCTTTCAAAGGTAAAACTCTATTTGAACCAGAATTGAAAGAGATTATTTCAGACATCACTGGGGGAAAGGGCCACGCCCTTCCACAAGATAGGCCTTTCAAGGCCAAGAATAAGTCTAATTTTCGTTCCTTTCGCAATTTCAGGAACGGACCGGCCTCTAATTCTGCATCCTCTAAGCAAGAGGGTAATGCCTCACAACCCAAACCAGCCTGGAAACCGATGCAAGGCTGGAACAAGGGTAAGCAGGCCAAGAAGCCTGCTGCTGCTAACAAAACAGCATGAAGGAGTAGCCCCCGATCCGGGACCGGATCTAGTAGGGGGCAGACTCTCTCTCTTTGCTCAGGCTTGGGCAAGAGATGTTCAGGATCCCTGGACGCTAGAAATAGTTTCTCAGGGTTATCTTCTGGAATTCAAGGAACTACCCCCAAGGGGAAGGTTCCACATGTCTCACTTATCCTCAAACCAAATAAAGAGACAGGCGTTCTTACATTGTGTAGAAGACCTGTTAAAGATGGGAGTGATACACCCCGTTCCAATGACGGATCAAGGAATGGGATTTTACTCAAATCTGTTCGTAGTTCCCAAAAAAGAGGGAACCTTCAGACCAATTCTGGATTTAAAGATCCTAAACAAATTTCTCAGGGTACCATCGTTCAAAATGGAAACCATTCGAACGATTCTACCCACTATCCAGGAAGGTCAATTTATGACTACCGTGGATCTAAAGGATGCGTACCTACATATTCCTATCCACAAAGAACATCATCAGTTCCTAAGGTTCGCCTTTCTGGACAAACATTACCCGTTTGTGGCCCTCCCATTCGGATTAGCCACTGCTCCAAGGATTTTCACAAAGGTACTCGGGTCCCTTCTAGCGGTTCTAAGACCGAGGGGCATTGCAGTAGTACCTTACTTGGACGACATTCTAATACAAGCGTCGTCCCTGTCAAAAGCAAAGGCTCATACAGACATCGTTCTGGCCTTTCTCAGATCACACGGATGGAAGGTGAACATAGAAAAAAGTTCTCTGTCTCCGTCAACAAGAGTTCCCTTCTTGGGAACAATAATAGATTCCTTAGAAATGAGGATTTTTCTGACAGAGGTCAGAAAGTCAAAACTTCTAAGCACTTGTCAAGTTCTTCATTCTGTTCCACGTCCTTCCATAGCGCAGTGCATGGAAGTAGTAGGGTTGATGGTTGCAGCAATGGACATAGTTCCTTTTGCACAAATTCATCTAAGACCATTACAACTGTGCATGCTCAAACAGTGGAATGGGGACTATACAGACTTGTCTCCAATGATTCAAGTAGATCAGAAGACCAGAGATTCACTCCATTGGTGGCTGACCCTGGACCATCTATCCCAGGGAATGAGCTTCCGCAGACCAGAGTGGGTCATTGTCACGACCGACGCCAGTCTAGTGGGCTGGGGCGCGGTCTGGGAATCCCTGAAAGCTCAGGGACTATGGTCTCGGGAAGAGTCTCTTCTCCCGATAAACATTCTGGAACTAAGAGCGATCTTCAATGCTCTCAGGGCTTGGCCTCAGCTAGCAAAGGCCAGATTCATAAGATTCCAATCAGACAACATGACGACCGTTGCGTATATCAATCATCAGGGGGGAACAAGGAGTTCCCTGGCGATGAAAGAAGTGACCAAAATAATTCAATGGGCGGAGGATCACTCCTGCCACCTGTCTGCGATCCACATCCCAGGTGTGGAAAACTGGGAGGCGGATTATCTGAGTCACCAGACATTCCATCCGGGGGAGTGGGAACTCCACCCGGAGATCTTTGCCCAACTAACTCAATTATGGGGCATTCCAGACATGGATCTGATGGCGTCTCGTCAGAACTTCAAGGTTCCTTGCTACGGGTCCAGATCCAGGGATCCCAAGGCGACTCTAGTAGATGCACTAGTAGCACCTTGGACCTTCAACCTAGCTTATGTATTTCCACCGTTTCCTCTCATTCCCAGGCTGGTAGCCAGGATCAAACAGGAGAGGGCCTCGGTGATCTTGATAGCTCCTGCGTGGCCACTCAGGACTTGGTATGCAGACCTGGTGAATATGTCATTGGTTCCACCATGGAAGCTACCTTTGAGACAGGACCTTCTTGTTCAGGGTCCATTCGAACATCCAAATCTGGTCTCCCTCCAGCTGACGGCTTGGAGATTGAACGCTTGATTCTATCGAAGCGTGGGTTTTCAGATTCTGTGATAGATACTCTGGTTCAGGCCAGAAAACCGGTAACTAGAAAGATTTACCATATATGGTAAATCTTTCTAGTTACCGGTTTTCTGGCCTGAACCAGAGTATCTATCACAGAATCTGAAAACCCACGCTTCGATAGAATCAAGCGTTCAATCTCCAAGCCGTCAGCTGGACCCGTAAATATGGAAAAGATATATCTGTTGGTGTGAATCCAAAGGATTCCCATGGAATAAGATAAAAATTCCTAAGATTCTCTCCTTTCTACAAGAAGGTTTGGAGAAAGGATTATCTGCAAGTTCTCTAAAGGGACAGATCTCTGCTTTATCTGTCTTACTACACAAAAGACTGGCAGCTGTGCCAGATGTTCAAGCATTTGTTCAGGCTCTGGTTAGGATCAAGCCTGTTTACAGACCTTTGACTCCTCCCTGGAGTCTAAATCTAGTTCTTTCAGTTCTTCAAGGGGTTCCGTTTGAACCTTTACATTCCATAGATATTAAGTTACTATCTTGGAAAGTTTTGTTTTTGGTTGCTATTTCTTCTGCTAGAAGAGTTTCAGAGTTATCTGCTCTGCAGTGTTCTCCGCCCTATCTGGTGTTCCATGCAGATAAGGTGGTTTTGCGTACTAAGCCTGGTTTTCTTCCAAAGGTTGTTTCTAACAAAAAAATTAACCAGGAGATAGTTGTACCTTCTTTATGTCCGAATCCAGTTTCAAAGAAGGAACGTTTGTTACACAATTTGGACGTAGTCCGTGCTCTAAAATTCTATTTAGAGGCTACAAAAGATTTCAGACAAACATCTTCGTTGTTTGTTGTCTATTCTGGTAAAAGGAGAGGTCAAAAAGCGACTTCTACCTCTCTTTCCTTTTGGCTTAAAAGCATCATCCGATTGGCTTATGAGACTGCCGGACGGCAGCCTCCTGAAAGAATCACAGCTCACTTCACTAGGGCTGTGGCTTCCACATGGGCCTTCAAGAACGAGGCTTCTGTTGACCAGATTTGTAAGGCAGCGACTTGGTCTTCACTGCACACTTTTGCCAAATTTTACAAATTTGATACTTTTGCTTCTTCGGAGGCTATTTTTGGGAGAAAGGTTTTGCAAGCCGTGGTGCCTTCCGTTTAGGTAACCTGATTTGCTCCCTCCCTTCATCCGTGTCCTAAAGCTTTGGTATTGGTTCCCACAAGTAAGGATGACGCCGTGGACCGGACACACCAATGTTGGAGAAAACAGAATTTATGCTTACCTGATAAATTACTTTCTCCAACGGTGTGTCCGGTCCACGGCCCGCCCTGGTTTTTTAATCAGGTCTGATGAATTATTTTCTCTAACTACAGTCACCACGGTACCATATGGTTTCTCCTATATTTTTCCTCCTGTCCATCAGTCGAATGACTGGGATGGGCGGAGCCTAGGAGGGACTATATGGCCAGCTTTGCTGGGACTCTTTGCCATTTCCTGTTGGGGAAGAGATATTCCCACAAGTAAGGATGACGCCGGGGACCGGACACACCGTTGGAGAAAGTAATTTATCAGGTAAGCATAAATTCTGTTTTTTTTAGCTACAATTAAGGCAAATTCTAAAAATGTTTATAGCTGCAAATAGCTTAATACACACCAGAGAGATTTACTTACAATAATAAGCCTGACATAGAGATATGCAATACAAGGGACCTATATCCAGCAAATAAATTACTTAGCATTAAATATGACTAGTTTTAAACTACACAGGATTATGAACATTAGCTTAAAATACAAAGTGCCCTTTTAAAATTACCAGCTGCAGTCTAACTATAGCCTTAGAATACCCTTGATTTAAATATTATATATATTTAACAATTTCTTATACTTTATCAGGTCATCAGTTTAAGAATTCAGTTAATATCCAAATATGTCTATCGTCATAATTTTTAGGAAAATTGTGCACATTTTTAAGAGAATTAATCTTGATAGTCTCTTATCCACAAAGAGTGTCCCAACATATTTGTCTTACAGAAAACTGTGTTCGCATACTGGTCTCTCTATAAGCAAAAATGGCAGCAAGCAGGATTGCAAATAGTCACCAAGCAAAGTTTTTTCACCAAGATTTTCTTTTTGTGTGTGCAGAGAGTTATTGTCTAAGACAAGACTCCTCCCCATCTCTTAATCATTCGATAGATTTGGATACACCCTCTTCTCTGATTGGCTACTGGGAAATGTCATTTTAACAGCCAAATGTCTTTTGGTTGTAATTTTGGATTTAGGCAATCAGGGGCAGCAGACAAGACAAACAGTTTCATTTTCAACACTGCTATACAGTAAATACAGTTCTTATATATATATATATATATATATATATATATATATATATATATATATATATATATATATATATATATATATATATATATATATATATATATATATTTATCAAATGCCTATTTTATATACTTTTAATCTCCTAGTTTTAATAATTTTATGTTCCATATGTGGTCTGTTTAATAAAAAATTTCAAGATTAAGCATGAATATATTCCATACATTATATCTTAAAAATGCTTATAAAATCATACTTTCTATGAAAAGATTTAAAGGATTATAATACCTTCATCATGGACTCAATTACTTTCTCAGTTATCATCTTAAAGGGACACTGAACCCAAAAGTTTTCTTTCATGATTCATGATAGAGCAGCAATTTTAAGCAACTATCTAATTTACTCCTATTACCAAATTTTCTTTGTTCTCTTGCTATCTTTATCAGAAAGAACAACCCAGGTTGTTCACCAAAAATAGTCCAGCATCTAAACTTACATTCTTGCCTCTCAAATAAAGATACAAAGAGAATGAAGAACATTTGCTAATAGGAGTAAATTAGAAAGTTGCTTAAAATTACATGCTCTATTTGAATCACAAAAGAAAAAATTTGGGTTCAGTGTCCCTTTACTATCACATATATACCTTGAGATCGGCAATCAGATGTAGTTTCATATAATTATATCTATATTGGATTACTATCCCATATATCTTTTTAATATCTGTATATCTCTTGCTAAGTGTATAACACATATGATATTATTTAAAACACCAATTATATATGTACTTATTAGATGCCTGAAAAATATAAGAATATGTTATCCATTAAATTTATTACAAACCTGAAATGCATTTCTCAGATTCATGGACTGTCAGTATATGGCCGGGTTATAATACAATTTATTTAATAATTATTCTTTAAAACAAACCCCCAATAAAATGCATATACGAAACAATTAAAATCAGTATTTTATTCCTAACTTCTTTATATTAAAGTTATAAACACATTGACTTATATTTATAAGAACCAGATTATGAATCAAACTATACAAGCTTAAACTGTTACAATATTCTATACAAAGATCATAAAAATATACCTTTACAAATTACCCTATATACAATAATCTCCCAAATCAGAGTTGCATTAAAATACCACAATGAGATACCAAGGTATGGATTGTTAACTTCCAGACAAATATAATTAAGCTACTTAGCCCACAACTGATTCTATATAACTATATATATATAACTTATCCCACAACTAATTATTAATGTAAACAGCCAATTTATCTGAGCTAAAATAAATTCTTATTTATCTACAATAAGGTAAATCCGAAAATATATCTGTATAGCTGCAATCTGACTATAGTCTTAGAATACCTTTGTTTAAAATATTAACATTATAGAACAGTCATACATCACCACATAACCAAATGATTATTCAGTTTCCAAAATTTCTTGTGGGTCATCTATGGGGGGTTTACTCACAATGTGCAAAGGTATAGACCTCAAGAATTGTTAATCTTTCTTTGTTCAAGAAAGTGTCCCCAAAAATGGCAGAGAATATACTTGGCACCAAAGCCTATGTATTTTTCTCTCCAAAAGTTAATGCTTATTTGAGTCTGTCTGTATCCTCTTGTCTTAGAGTGTGTGTGCCTCTTTATCCAAAAATAAAGAAAGCCTCCTCCTTTTCCTTAATCACTCCCACAGAATTTTGATAGGCCCTCGGAGCTTGTCTTTCCATTGGCCCTAACGGAGCTTGTCTCTGATTCGCTCTGGGATCGGAAATATCTCATAGGCCATTTGGTTATATGGCTATTTGGCATATGTTTTAAACAGTCAATTCGTTTGGCGGTCATACCAGTTTAATCCCCTAGGGGGCAGCAGACAAAGACAAACAGTTTCATTCAAATATTGCTGCAGTTCAATTATCTAACCTATAAACTGTTTATTTGATTTACTATAATTTTCAGTATTAATAAACTTACAATTTTAATATAGATGGGATCATGTAGTGCCCTCTTTTCTGATTATTTTAATATGAAATATGAGTATTGTTTCTAGCATTATACTAGTAAGCAATTATACTGTAAATTATTTGGCTCTTCACAGAATCATTTCATTCAACATCCTGGCATTATATTGTATCTTAATGTGAACACAGTATATTTCATGTTTTTAATAATTTTTTGAGTGTATAGATTTATGTTTATGACCAATATTCATAGGACATCTTGTTGTCTGAAAAATAAAGAAACAGATGTTATTTTGAAATTAACATTTATTATACAGCCATTTATCAAGCTCAGCAAATATCTAACATGTTACTGTTTCAGATCAATACATATATATCATACACATATAAATCTTTATACAAGATTGAAAATTATACAAGTTTGTATTTTAAAAATGAATTTCAGTTACAATATAATATGTGTTTCTGCTCAGCTAGCACAGAGGTGTATCTGAGTTTTAGGGGCAATTAACAGGTCTGTGCTAATTACTGTATTTTCAGAATTTCTGTTTATTTATCTGATTTATTCAAAGACTCTTGTCTCAAAACCCTATGATGTATGCTGGCTTGGTTGATTATGAGATCCATGTAATGACCTCATGTGGAGTGATGAGCTTTGAAGCTAATTTTTTTTGTATTGTAATCAGAAAAAATGGGGGTTGGGGCTGGTTTGTTTTTAGACCAATTCACTTCAAAATGAAATATTAGATTCTATGATACATCTGTAGTTTATTTAATGTTACTCACAGATACCCTGACACAATTCCACCTTCCAAATTTAAATAGATGTAGGACACATGTATTTGAATTGGCTTAAAGTCAATGGTACTTGGTGAGTGTGTTGACAGTATGCATTATAGACAGCCTTTTATGAAGAGAGTCCGTTATTTTTGAGTCCTTATGCTCATTAGCTAGGCATCTTTAAACTACAATATGTTTAATGTATTTGGGGATATGATATTTCATTATCCCTCTATGACTTGTAGTTGGGATCTAGGATGGCACGCTCGCAACTGATTAATATGGACCCATTTATCCGTAAAAGTATTGTTTTTAGGGATCCTAATTTTATAGGCGACTGGAGATATTTTGTCCGTAACAACAAAAGGATACTTCCATGATGGAAGAAATGTCTTCTCCTTAACCTGATCTCTACCAAAGTTATAAAGATAAACTTTATCATTTATTTCATATTCCTTTTTAAACGTTTTGAGTTCATAATAGGTTTTAGTGGCAGTTGCAGCTTTCTCTATGTTCCTTTAAGCAAATGCAAAGGCATATTGCAGGTGCTTTCTTTGGTTTTCCACATATTGGTGCGCATTGGCAGCGTTTATCAAGTTCTGGTCTGATGTACGGTACTGCAGATGCTGAGGTAGAACCATTCTTCTACCAGTCATCAACTCAAAAGGTGACTTTGCTCTTAATGCCATTAGGACTAGAGGTAATTTTACATCCCATTCTTTACCCGTTTCATTCACAAACTTTTTGAGGATTTTCACAATGGACTGGTTGTACCGCTCTACACCACCACTTGAGGCAGCTCTATATGCAATATGGAGCTTTCTTTTAACCCCTAGTATTTTCCACATCTTGGTCATCAGTTCGCTAGTGAAGTGGGCTCCCCAATCGGATTCAATTCTCTGGGGTAAACCAAATCTGGAAAACACGTGGTTCATGAGCAATGCTGCGCATGTTTCAGCATTATTGTTAGGTGCACTGATGCACTTGACCCATTTAGTGAATAGGCATGTCACTGTTAACATGTATTTGTTACCTCTAGATGACCTAGTTACTGGACCAATAAAATCAATTTGTATATTTGACCATGGCATTACCATCCCCCTTTTCTGCAATGGCGCTCTATGGTGCAGTGGGTTGGAACTGTGGACAGATTAAACAACCTTGACAGTAGGTTTGAACATCCTTCAACATGTGCAGCCAAAATGCGTAGTCACGCAATATTTCATACGTTAATTTGGCACCACGATGGCCAGATGTGGGAGCATCATGGGCATGTTGAAGCATGAGACCTCTGAACTTGGTGGGTACTACCCATTGCTGGATGCTATTTTTGGAGGTTCTAATTAACAAACCATCCTGTAACTTGAATTGTGATCTGGACTTCATTAAGATTCTAAGATCTTCCTTGCCAATACAATCATCTTTTGAGATGGGGTTGCTTTCAGGATCTTCTATGTGTTTATAGAAGATGCCTACAAGGGGGTCTTCTTTTTAACTAGTGATCAGGTCCTCACTAGGAGAATCCTGACTCCATTGTACCAAGTTAGGCTCACTCTGTTTAGTCTGGTTTCTGGTAATGGCTTCTTACCTGAATTGCACCCATTAAGTGGTCGATATTAAGGAGTTCTCCAGTTATGGCTCCTTGTTTGGCTAATGAATCCGCAAGATCATTGCCTTCCTTATCGGGACCTAGAATCCTGGAATGACCTTTGGTCTTTTTCCAGTGTATGGTTAAATCATTGGACACCACTAGATTATCGATCTCGCAGAACAACTTGCCATGTTTGACTGGTTTGTTGTTAGTTTTCTGCATGCCATTTCCTTTCAAAGTTGGCAGGTATTCAACAAAACTGTCACACACATAATTTGAGTCAGCAATGATCACAAATTCATGAATACCTTGTTCAATAGCCATTTCAATGGTTTTAAGAACAGCAGTGAGTTTTGCAACTTGACTGGATCTTGGTCCAATGTTGAAACCTACAGAAGTAACTGGGAATCCATTTGCCCAAGTTATACCAATGCCGGTGACTTGTCTGCCCTCATTATCAATAGTGGCATGGTAAGAACAACCATCAACATATACCCAAGGTAATGTTTGACAATGGTCCTCATTATATATTTTATACGGGGAAAGCAATTGTTCCTCCAGGAAGTCATCTTCTGATAACTCTTTCCCATGATCCTTAGCCGTACAGTCGTGGAGCTCAGCAAGCCCATGTGCGACTGGATTCTTTTTATTCTGCTTGTAGTGAATTTCCAAAGGCCAGCCTTGTAAGGAAAGAGTTCAAGCTGTTATGCAGCTATTAGACAAATTTCCATCTCTTATTCTCTCACTTTGCAGATATAGCAAAGGCTGGTGGGCCGTTTCTACAATAATTTTCTCGCCCTGTATATAGCTGTGGAAATTTTGTAGAGCCCATACAGTAGATAAGAGGGCTTTTTCACAATCGCAAAATTTTATTTCTATTGGGGATAGAGTTTTGCTCACATAAGCAATGACAAAACAACACTCATGCTTATATCTGTGTAACCTGTCTCTAAGTAGAAAGGTTTACCCCCTTCAGGGTATGCTAAGCAAGGTGCTTGAGTGAGTTTTCTCTTCAGCTCCTTGATGGCTGTCTCTTGAGTCTCACTCCAGTGCCATTTCACATCCTTCTTTAGAAGAAGTAGCAGTGGTTTAGCTAATTCTGCATAATTATCAATAAATTTGCAAAAATAATTTGTCATACCAGGGAATGATCTCAGTTCCTTTAAGTTTGTTGGGTTCATAGAATTTATTATAGCTTCCACCTTTTTCTTCTGAGGATTTAACCCTTCAGAAGTAACTTTATGTTCCAAGAAGTTTTCACAAGAGCGGCACCATTGAGCTTTTTGTAGGGATAATTTGACACCTGCCCTTTTAAGTTGGCTGAGTACGTGTTTAAGTTCTGTGATGTGTTTTTCAAAGTCTGTGCTTTTGATTAAAACATAATCTAAATAAGATAAGGTCCCCCTTTCCAGTGCATCAGGCATAGCCTTATGCATGAATACAGCAAATTCATGTCCTGAATATATGTATCCAAACGGGAGTCTTTGGAATGCATACTGGACCTTTTGGAACGAGAATGTAAGCTTATACTGGTCCTCTTCATGTACCTTTATGGTCCAATATCCCTGTGCACAATCAATGGCAGTGAATATTTTGGATCCCTGCATCTGTGCTAGGCACTGGTCAATATATGGCATGGGCCAGCCAGACATGTACACTTGTTTGTTTAGCTGTCTTAAGTCAGCACACAAACACCATTGTCCATTGGGCTTATGAACACCTAGAATAGGATTGTTATGAGCGGACTTCCGTTGGGGGAGGAGCCATGCAACTTACCTGCATGCCGGTGCTGTGAGAGGACGCCGTGTGATCAGCTCCCCGCTCTCCGCCACTTGCCTTGGGAATTGCTGAGGATATTGAGTGTGGCGCTCAGCTGGGTCTCGACCCACGTTAGAGCTTGAAGTCCCGATTAGCCGTTTGGCAGCAGCTGCTCGGCAGTTGCTTTTATGTTTTACACTTCTTAAAAGAAAAGGCTCTCCCTGCTACAAGTCTTTGAGGATAAAGATCTACCTTGGCGAAATTGATACAGTCTGTGATGGACCGGACCTGACCGAAACAACACTTGTCTTCCCGGCTGGTAACCTTACCTGGCGTGTATAAGCCCAGTGTGATATCCAGAAGGAAGCTGCTGGCGGTGGGGATTGTGTGTCAGACCCGGACTTGGTGCCGCTTTTTCAGATGCTCCCTGGTGAGCAATAGTCTGAACCTAGTCTTGTGCTAAGCAGACAACATCGAGTTTAGCAGCCTACCCCGGATTGATTTCTCCTGCTGGTATGTGTGCCTAATATCTGGAGTCAGCAGAAATAGCGGCTTGTCTACGAAACCCGGTACCGGGTCACACCCCCGGAGGCTCCCTGGTGAGCGGCTGAAGCAAATCAAGTTTGTCCCTGTCGGCGGAAATCTTTCGTTAGCTGACGGTTGATCTCTCCTGCTGGTATGTGTGCCTAATACCTGGAGTCAGCAGAAATAGCGGTTTGTCTACGAAACCCGGTGTCAGGTCACACCTTCCGAGGCTCCCTGGTGAGCGGCTGGAGTAAATCAAGTTTGTCCCTGTCGGCGGAAATCCTTCGTTAGCCGACAAGGGGATAGAAGCAGGTACAGGCTCTCTGAGGTATTGGGAACTACTTCCATTTTAAGGTAGCCTTGTTGACTTGTTTCTTTGAACTATTGTCGTTAGCGGCACTGAATATAGCCGCGGGGGTTAAGTATAAGCTCTTCCATTGGGGCCAATACATTGTGGTGAACGTTGCTTCATTTAAAGAAAATGGTCTCAAGTGGTAAGGGCCCGTTTTATGAATAAGGGTTCTATCATTCCCGGCCAAGTAAGAGGTAGTGCACCCCGCAGGAGTGGGATAGTGCGACAGGTCCCTGACTTTCTAGCCCTGCACTCCAGTGCTGTTAATACCGGCTCCTAGAACTATACTTTTGGGACACTGGGTGTTTGTGCTTTTGGACCTCATTTTATACAGGACTTACAATCCTAGTACAATCCTTTAGTTTAGTTCAAAGTTAATTGATTCTATATAAAAGATCTGCCTTTTCTTATAAGTATATGTTTAGCGGTGGTAAGATTCAAGTTTTTGTTTGGTGAAATTACTGAAACAAGTTATTCTCCTTTCTTAAGATCAGGAAAGGGATTGGTAGAAATAAAGGAAGGGTAATGTATCAGTGAAAGATCATCCCCAGACCTCCCTGATTTCTTATTCCAGCTGGTGTTCTCCTTCTTTAGTTGCATGAGATAATACATATTGTACAGATGCATTTCAATGTTATGAAAAAATTTACTATTTTATAGATGTTGTTTAGATGCATTTTAATGTAATGTTTTGCTAGCAACGTTAATTCAGATTCCCTTTTTTTTAGCAATTTAAAAGTGTTGCAGACTGTGAGATTCAATCTGATTTGTTCCTTAAAAGATTGCTGGCTAATTTGGGTTCTTCTTTTTTCCAGCTACTGGGAGAACTATTTACCTAGGTATATACATCATTCTCAGGGTGCTATTACCAATCTGGGTTTAGTGATCTTTAGCATGAACCTATAAGATCATCTTTAGTATTTCTAGGTAGAACAATTTAACCTTTGGGTGCTATCCAAAAAATCAGTGGTCCTGGTTTCTATCTATAGTTGCCTGTTGTGAATTCTTCTCTACTAATCCCCTCTTTTTTCTTGTGTTGGGGTATTACTGATAAATCATATTTATTTCTTTAGTGAACTTATAATCAAGAGTTCTTATATACGAACTTAGCTGGTGGGATTATTATCGTTACTCTGCTCTTTTCACGTATTTTTAAGCTGTACACCAGAGCACTGCACAATTTTATTTTCTCTCACTCTTCACTCCTCATATGTCGTAGGGACATATCCTAATAACAATTAGATATTCAATTCACTAGGAGGGTTCGGTTTCCTCCGGTTCCGCGGTCTCACTCAGGGTTTTTTTTGTTTTTTGTTTTTTTTTCTTGTCACTCTTGCACTCTTGTCACTTTTTTTTTTTTTCTCTCTCTTCTCATTGCACGCACGATTGTTTCACTCTTATATTGTTCTTTCTAATTTATGGATACATTTTTATCACAGGGGAAATCTTCCTCTCCCAGAATGCCGAGTAAGGTTAAAGATAAAAGAGCTAAAGCTCCCGAAGCCAGCATCGATAATACGATAGAACCATTGTCTAATCCCGCTGACTCTCTGATTGCTCAACTATCTGATCTATTTTCACCTCAATTTGATATGATTAAAAAAGAGTTGGGCTCAATTTCATCTGAAATTTCAGCACTTTCAGCGGAAGTAAGACAATTTTCTACTAGAATGCAGGAAGCAGAAAGTAGGATTTCTGATCTAGAGGACCAGGTCAACACCCAAGATAGCATAATTACTAAACAGGATTCTAAAATCAATAACCTCCAGGGGCGACTTGACGACCTAGAAGACAGGGCGAGAAGAAATAATATCAGAATTGTGGGTCTTCCAGAATCCTCTGAATTTGAGGATCTGTTACAATTTACTTCCATGATACTACCACAGAGACTGGGGGTCCCACAATCCAGATTGCCCATCCTGGTCGAGAGAGCCCATAGAATTGGTACCAAAAAAACCACAGAGACAGCACAGGGAAGAAGCAGAATGTGTATATGTAAGATATTGAACTTTCAGGACAAAATAGAAGTAATGAAGCTATTTAAAAAATTAAAGGATCCTCTAATTTTTGGTAACAATAAAGTCCTCTTGTTTCAGGACTTTTCTGCAGAGACCTCGCAGAAGAGGCGGACGATGGCTCCCCTCTGTACTCAACTCATTAATAAAGGTATTCAAGCCCGAATGATTTATCCGGCTAAAATAATAATTGAGTACGGAGGATCTCGCCTGACCTTCTCTGAGGTGGGGGAAGTAAAAGAATTTCTCAAAGATAAATAAGGTCGACATTAGCCAGCTTAACTATGGTTAAATTTTTTTTTAGGTCACAAGTGTTTTTTAGAAATCTGAGGTGCCCCTTGATATGGGATTCTATGTTTGATAAAATTGACCGACAGACTGTCAAAAGTGAAGACTTTTTGTTATTACCTTGTAAGGGTATAGATGCCTTTTAGTTGTTTATTTATTTTATAATTATATGGTTTTGGTTTTTTTTCTTTTCTCTCTCTCTCTTCCCCTCCTCCTCCTATTAAGGATTCTTAGAGATAAGTAGTTCATATTAATTGATGGACGTTAAGATAACCTCTTGGAATGTGGGAGGAATCTCCTCGCCTTCTAAATGCAAACTTATTATTAAACTCCTAGCAAGGAAGAATCCTGATATTTCCTTCCTTCAAGAAACTCATCTGGATGGCCATGAAGCCAATAAACTTAAGATCAAATGGGTAGGGGAGGTAATTGCATCTT
This sequence comes from Bombina bombina, assembly GCF_027579735.1. NCBI lineage: Eukaryota > Metazoa > Chordata > Amphibia > Anura > Bombinatoridae > Bombina > Bombina bombina. Next base: position 753,167,487 of record NC_069499.1, on the reverse strand, counting down.
CAGTCAGAGGCAGGAAATGTGGGGTTGCGATTTTGATAAACAAGTCGCTTGATTATAAGGTTATTCAGGCGGAGATAGACCCAGAAGCCAGATTCATTATTTTACACATTTATATAAATAAGACTAAATTTATTCTGTGTAATATTTATGGCCCCAACAAATTTAATTCTGAATTTTGGGATAAAATTAAAATTAAGTTGTTTCCATATACTAAAGAGAACTTGATAATTGGGGGGGGCTTCAACATGACCTTATATCCGGAAGTGGACAGGCTTTCATCTAAAAACATGTCAGTAAATAAGAGAAGTTCAAAATATTTGTTAAAATTTTGTCAGAAGTTACAGGTTCATGATGTGTGGCGTGGGTTGAACCCGGATGTACAAAACTTTACCTGTGAATCTAAAGCGCACAGGACGTTTTCTCGCATAGATTTGTTTTTGACTTCAATCTCTTTTTCCAGTGGCAAATTAGAGGCTGAAATCGGTGAGATTATGATCTCTGACCATGCAATAATCTCTGTCTCGCTGAGCTCGCAAGATAGGTGTGGCAGTAAGAGCCATAGATTTTTTTTATCCCAGGTTTTTATCTAATGACCCTAGATTTATCTGTTGGTTAAAAGGAAAATGGGATGAATACGCCGGGTTTAATTCAGCATACCAGTATAAAATTCAAACGTTTTGGGAAGCTGGCAAAGCGGTTTTACGGGGTGAAATAAAGGGATTTCTGCATACTAGGAATAAGAAGATATGGGCTAGAGATGTCCAGCTATCTAACCAGGTCAGAAATGCTTTTAGGAATTTTCGGTGTCAACCTTCTAGGAATAATTGGAATTTATACATAAACGCCAAGAAAGAAAGAGATTCCGTCCTGCGACAAAAACATCAGGAAGAAGAGCTAAAAATCAATTTACGATATAAGAGCATTCATGGTAGTTCAGCCAAAAGTTTGGCGAGATTAGTCAAAGCCAAGAAAAATAAAAATCTTATTCCTGTGATACAACACATGGGTAGAGGCACCTCAGATACGGATGAAATCGCAGGAATTTTCCATGACTTTTACCGATGTTTATATGCTGAAGGAGATTCTAATTATGACAATGAAATAAACTTTTGGTCCTCGATCGTGGTACCTAAAATTCAATCAGAAGAGTTAGATTTATTGAATGCCCCTATCTCAGCCGAGGAAATTAGCAGTGCAATATCTCGGGCTAAGTTGAACAAGGCAGCAGGTCCTGATGGGCTCCCAATAGAATTTTATAAAACATTATCTGAGCTGCTTGTTCCTATATTAGAAAAGCTATATAATAGCTATTACATATCAGGCAATATACCTTCCTCGTTTTTCTCGGCTGCCAATATCTCCTTAATTCTTAAAAAAAATCCGGAGGACCCGGCTTCTTATAGGCCTATTTCAGTCCTCAACGCAGACTATAACATCCTGGCTTCCATTCTATCCTGCAGACTGGTTCTATGTCTGGAGAGACACATCCACACAGACCAGGTGGGCTTCATGCCATCCCGGTGCTCTTCTAAGAATATAAGGAAATTGACAACATTGGTTGATTTTATCTGGAATTCAGAACAGGGTAGGGAGAGGTCTGATCTAAAAAATGTAGCGGTTCTTACATTAGATGCAGTCAAAGCTTTTGATTGCATCTCTTGGAAACATATGTTCTCAGCTCTTGGCAAATTTGGTTTTATCGGTAATTTTCCTGATTTTGTTCGAAAGATTTATCAGAAACCTATCTCATATTTATTAGTTAATGGTACGATTTCCCCTGAGATCCCTTTACATAGAGGAACAAGACAGGGTTGCCCTCTTTCGCCCCTGCTCTTTAACATCGTATTAGAACCTCTGGCTATCAAGTTTCGTGAGATTCTCCCTGGGATCCCGTTAGGAGGTCAAAATTTGAAAATACTACTTTATGCTGACGATATTTTACTTTTTCTTAATAAACCAGCTGACACTATCCCAAAGGCGATATCTGTGATAAATCAATTTAGTACTTTTGGAGGCTATAAGGTTAATATGGAGAAGAGTGAATTGATGTGGCTTGGGACTCAGTGCCCCAACCAACCTGTAACAATCTTCCATAAAGTAGATGCTGTTCGATATTTGGGATTAGAGATTAATAGAAATCCGAAACTTTAGTACCAGGCCAACTTCGGTTGGCTATTTCAGAAAATTCAAGAGGATCTTAAGATGTGGGCAGCATTTCCTTTATCACTTACTGCCTCTGTAACCTTGATTAAAACTATAATTTTTCCTAAAATTCCTTATTATTTGCAAAATCTACCTCTCCTGATTCTGAATAGGATTTGAAGAAATTGGCAGCCTGGTTTTCAAAATTCATTTGGAAAGCTAAAAAGCCACGTTTATCGCTTAATAGGCTTACGCAAAAATATATTGGTGCGGGCTTGGCTTTGCCCAATATCAGACTATACAATTATGCTGCTTTCGTCAAGATTATTTTTGATTGGGTCTCCCGGGCGGAGTTAGTGACTACCTTGGAGCTTGAGTCATATTTTGTGAAACCATGGGCGCTGGAAGCCCTGATTCACTGTACTCCCCAATCTCTTCCGCCGGAGGTATCCGTACTAAGGTCATTTAGGAATATTATTATAGCTTGGAACAGACTTTGTAAACTGCTCAAAATTGATTCTTCCTTTTCTGAATACCTTCCGATCAGGGGGAACCCCCAGTTTCTTCCGGGCCTAGATCAGAAATGTTTTTATGAGTGGCAGGTTAAAGGGTTAGAATATGTTCATCAACTAGTTAATGAAGACTTACTGATGTTCCCCTGGGAAACATTATGGGAACAATTTTCCCTGTCCAGACAGCATCGGTTCGCATATTTTCAGACTCGACATTTTGTCAATGCTCAGAATTGGCACCCTGGTGAGAGAGGTGACTGGTCTGAGCTTAAGACTTGTATTAGAAAATTTATTCTTGGTGATTCATCAATCTCACTAATTTATGATATTATGCTGACTAAGCAAGGCATGCTGGAGGAAGATAAGCGGACTAAGTTCTGGCTTCCATATATTAGTTCTATTGATCCAGAGGGAATAAGTGATAGTCTTGCGAGAGTGGCGAAACTTCTGGTGCCTACAAATTGGAAAGAATCTCATTTGAAATGATTAAATAATGCATATTTATCGCCGGCCTCAATGGCCAAATATTTTCCTAATAAAAATTTTTAATGTGAACATTGCGCATATACCCGGGCTGACCTTTGCCACATGTTATGGGCCTGTCCAAAGATCTCTCAATTATGGTTGAAAGTCCAATTCTGGTATAATAGGGTCTTTGCAAGCTCTATTGTCCTCTCCCTTGAAAAGATAGTGTTGCTTTTTCCGGAGATAAGAGGATGGGAGAGAATGCGTACCCTAAATACAATTATTCTAACAGTTAGGTACAATATTTTTAAGAAATGGATTGCAAAGAGTCCCCCCGGTTTGACACAAGTCTTAGGGGATATCCAAGCCCAGATTATTTTTGAATCCTTTCATTCTCAGTTTGTATCTGAAAGGAAAATTAAGGAGTTTTTAACAGGCTGGGTGCTGTACAGAGACAGATTCTGAGACCTTTTTTGGCTTCAGTTAGTTTCGCAGAATTAGTTCTACATGGCGAATTTCCTGATACGTGGATTAGAAATAGGATTTCGGTGGAATAAACTTTGACAAAAAGTTGATATTCCAGATGCTGGTTAGTACTCTTGGCCATGGGAGTAGGAGGGGTGGATCCTGTTTTTTCACCTTGTTTTTTTCATCCTTTTTTTTTTTTTTTTTTTTTATTTAGTTTTGAAAATTAGCTTCTTTATTACTTGATCGTAGTCGTTTTTGAATATAGAAAGATCATTAACATTGTTATGACTGCCTAATATTGTTTTTGTATTGATACGTCAATGATTTATGCTGGTCCTGCGAGACCATGGTCGTTCTGCGTGACGTACATATGCAGAACAGATGTTATTTTCTTTGTTTTATTTTGATTTATTTTGTCAGTTAAATGGCTAAGTCTAATAAAAATATTAAAAAAAAAAAAGAATAGGATTGTTATAAGAGCTATGCACCTGTTTGTTAATACCTCTTTCTTCCAAGTTCCTTATGAGAGAATCATATGAAGCTAAAGGAAGTCTGTATTGTTTAAAGGGACACTGAACCCAAATTTATTTTTAATGAATCAGATAGAACCTGCAATTTTAAGCAACTTTCTAATTTACTCCTATTATCAATTTTTCTTAGTTCTCTTGCTATCTTTATTTGAAAAGAAGGAATCTAATCTAAGGAGCCAGCAATTTTTTGGTTCACCATGGACAACACTTGTTTATTGGTGTTGTCCAGTCAGCAAGGACAACCCAGTTTGTTCACCAAAAATGGGCCGGCATCTAAACTTACATTCTTGCTTTTCAAATAAACATACCAAGAGAATGAAGAAAATTTGATAATAGGAGTAAATTAGAAAGTTGCCTAAAATTGCATGCTCTATCTGAATCACGAAATAAATAAATCTGGGTTCAGTGTCCCTTTAACAAAGACAGGTGGTGCATTGGGATCTGTTTGTATTCTTGCAATGTGAAAGTCTGTAGTCCCACAGTCATAAGAATCCCTAGCAAAAATATCCTTGTGCTCCATCAGGAGTTCTCGTAGCTGCCGGCATTCATCATCACTGGAACAGCCATTAGCTAAAGATATTTGCTCTTCGACTATTTGCTGAAATCCTGGAAAGATTTCAGGCTGTCCTATTTCATAGGCTTCTTCCAACCTAGAGGTGGGGTCCCCTTGATTATAATTTACATTTCCCCCATGACTCTGGGTATTGGGGTATTCTTGATCTTTGATTGGCTGATCAAATACTAGAGAGGCTTCTTCAATTTTACAGATGCCTTCCTCTGAGCTGAAGGGATAATTAGACTGAATTGTAAATAGTCCCTCTGGGATATATGCAAAGGATTGTTCTATTAATTGTTCTTCAGTTAAGTATCCTTCGGGTATTAGCCCAATTACATTATTCTGGAATCAAAAAGTGTAATAGCTTGATTCCAGCACATATCCTATGGTAGTTCCCTTGGATAAGGTTATATCCTGTGGGGTCATGTTATGCACAATAACAAGTATTGGAATAGTTCCAATATTTACCATAGGAGTATGGGTCATTGTTATACCCAGATTTTGCATTCTATGGGAGAGGCAAATTAGTGTTTCAGAAGTTTTTAATTTCTGACCTCTCTTTACCTGTAAGGATAAGAGGAATTTATCAGCCCCAGCAGGGATTACAACATTGTTAGACACCTGTATATTTACAGCATATGGCATTTGCTGGTTTGATTTCAGGGCGGCATTTTCATCCTGAAATACTTCAGGGTCCCCCTTTAACCTGCTCCAGAGGCAAGAGTTAATCAAATCTATTTGTATGGCATATCTATGTAAGAGATCATTGCAAATGTATATTTGATTATGGGGAGTATTTAAAACTAAGAACAGGTGCTTTGCTGATTTATTACCTATAAAGATAGATAATAAACATTTAGCTGTGACATTATATCTTTCAAACCTGTCATCCAGGCCATGGACACAATGGTTTTGGGGAGAAAGGTATTTAATCACTTTAGGTTCAGCGATCTGCGCTAATAAGCCTTCGCTTATATAGCTAGCTTCCTGTTTTAAGCTCAATTTGGCATAAATCGATCATCCTTAACTCTCTCACTTCCTGTGAGGTATGGAGTGTGGCCTCCTCCTTTAGGGATTTTATGATCCCCTTTGTGGAGAGATATGGTTAATACATCGCCGTCTAAGGAAATATTTGCTTTTTTTCCCTGCAAAATTTTAAAAATATTACCATCAGAGCCACTTAAAGGAGTCTGATCATCTATTTGTAAGATAGTGATTTCAGGTACAAAATTATTCCTGAAATGAATCTCCACAGCATCTGGCTTCTCTTCCACCATGTGACAGTTATGTTGTGTGTGAGATATACCGGACCACTCATAATCAATAGGCCTTTTGTGACCAAATTACATTATTTATGCATTCAATTATGGTGCTTAATCGCTTCAGGAGATCACTACCAATAATTAAACGATCAGTTGGTAGATCCACTATAATGACAGGGTGTCTTATTACCCTATTCCCCAGCCTTAGTTTTAACCATGCCGTACCGTAGATTTTGAGAGAGTCACCCCCAACTTCTATTATTGAACCATCAATTTCTTTGATTTTAGGTTTGTGGGGTGTTAGCTCATTTACTGTGTGTAGTATCTGTGGGATAAAATATTTGCTTCGCCACATGTTACCTGAATACGCCATGCTACCTAGCTCCGCCCTCTGACTCACTACTAGAGATGCCCTCTCCCTCCTCATCTGAGGTATAGCAGTTCCCTGAATTTATAACATGAGGTGATTGTCTATGTGGGAAGTTTATTTCTGACCCAATAGGGGTCCTTTGTTTAAATTCTTCCCTAAATTTCTGCAGTTCATTTCTGATTAATTCCTTAAAGGAGTTAGAATTATCTGCATTATCCTCATTGCTAATAGAGGGGTTTTCACTATGATGATATGACCTTTTTAAACCACTTAACAATCTTTGGTTTTGTGTGAGTTCCTCATGCAAATCTTCTATCTGAGCTACTAAATTCTGGTTATATTTTTGTAAGGTGGGCAAACTCATCAATTTTATACTGGATTCGTTCTGCCTCTTCCTCATCTAACCTTAATGAATAATTTTCACCCCTCAGTTGCTCCAATTGTGAATTTTGTAATTCTATTTTATTGCACATCTCATCATTCACATAGAGGAGCAGGCCCCAAGTTTTGAAAATTATTTTGCTGCGTTTCCCCCGCTTTTGAGGTTGGCACAATTTTAACAGCCCTTGAAATATTTCGCTTTCGCCACACCATATATTATCTGCAATATTTTTGGCCTTATTCTTCATTATCTTAATGTAAGCGCCTAATTCTCCCTTAATACTTAATCTATTTTTAAGGTAAGTAATGGCTTCTGTTTTAAGCATTTTTGTCTGACTAACGGGTGATGTTGGGGAACATATTTCAACACTATGTATAGAATTAATTGATTCACTTCTAGTAACAGACATTATTATATTGGCTTAGTATTTAGTTAAATTAAAACGCTAATACAATTTTGACCAACAAGAGAAAAAAATAATTATATTTTCAAGATATTAATATTCATTTTGAAATATTTAATCACAAAAAAATGTTATATTTTTTTTTAGATTAATTTTTATTTACTACAAATATATTACTGTATATCAATGTTATAAATTTAATAATGATCTACTGCAGCGCCTCCAAATAATATGTCAGTATATGGCCGGGTTATAATACAATTTATTTAATAATTATTATTGAAAACAAACGCCCAATAAAATGCATATACAAAACAATTAAAACAATATTTTATTCCTAAATTCTTTATATTAAAGTTATAAACACATTGAATTATATTTATAGGAACCAGATTATGAATCAAACTATACAAGCTTAAACTGTTACAATATTCTATACAAAGATCATAAAAATATACCTTTGCAAATTACCCTATTCACAATAATCTCCCATATCAGAGTTGCATTAAAATACCACAATGAGATACCAAGGTATGGATTGTTAACTTCCAGACAAATATAATTAAGCTACTTAGCCCACAGCTGATTCTATATAACTCTAATTAAAACACCAGAAGTTATATATATTATTAATGCAAACAGCCAATTTATCTGAGCTGAAATAAATTCTTATTTATCTACAATAATGTAAATCCTAAAATATATCTGTATAGCTGCAATCTGACTATAGTCTTAGAATAGCTTTGTTTAAAATATTAACAATATAGAACAGTCATACATCACCACATAACCAAATGATTATTCAGTTTCCAGAATTTCTTGTGGGTCATCTATGGGGGGTTTACTCACAATGTGCAAAGGTATAGACCTCTTTCTTTGTTCAAGAAAGTATCCCCAAAAATGGCAGAGAATATACTTGGCACCAAAGCCTATGTATTTTTCTCTCTAAAAGTTAATGCTTCTCTGAGTCTGTCTGTATCCTCTTGTCTTAGAGTGTCTGTGCCTCTGTATCCAAAAATAAAGAAAGCCTCCTCCTTTTCCTTAATCACTCCCACAGAATTTTGATAGGCCCTCAGAGCTTGTCTTTCCATTGGCCCTAACGGAGCTTGTCTCTTATTCTCTCTGGGATCTGAAATATCTAATAGGCTATTTGGTTTGGCATATATTTTAAACAGTCAATTCGTTTGGCTATCATACCAGTTTTAATCACCTAGGGGGCAGCAGACAAAGACAGTTTCATTCAAATATGGCTGCAGTTCAATGATCTAACCTATGAAATGTTTATTTGATTTACTATAATTTTCAGTATTAATAAACTTACAATTTTAACATAGATTGGACCATGTAGTGCCCTCTTTTCTGATTATTTTAATATAAATTTATGAGTATTGTTTCTAGCATCATACTAGTAAGCAATTATACTGTAAATGATTTGACTCTTCACAGAATCATTTCATTCAACATCCTGGCATTATATTGTATCTTAATGTGAACACAGTATATTTCATGTTTCTAATAATTTTTGAGTGTATAGATTTATGTTTATGACCAATATTAATAGGACATCTTGTCTGAAAAATAAAGAAACAGATGATGTTATTTTGAAATAAACATTTATACATTTATTATGCAGCCATTTATCAAGTTCAGCAAATATTTATCTAATATGTTACTGTTTCAGGTCAATACATATATATCATACCCATATATAGCTTTATACAAGATTGAAAATTATACAAGTTTGTATTATAAAAATGAATTTCAGTTACAATAAAATATGTGTTTCTGCTCAGCTAGCACAGATGTGTATCTGAGTTTTAGGGGCAATTAACAGGTCTGTGCTAATTACTGTATTTTCAGAATTTCTGTTTGTTTATCTGATTTATTCAAACACTCTTGTATTAAAACCCCATGATGTATGCTGGCTTGGTTGATTATCAGATCCATGTAATGACCTCATGTGGAGTGTTGAGCTTCAAAGCTAAATTTTTTTGTTTCTAGCTGAAATATTGTAATCAGGAAAAATGGGGGTTTGGGCTTGTCTGTTTTGAGACCAATTCACTTCAAAATGAAATATTAGATTCTATGATCATCTGTAATTTATTTCATGTTACTCACAGATACCCTGACAGGACATATACATTTTTATACAAGACTGAGGTATACCTTATTGAAAATTAACCCTAAGTTGTACTTTAAAATGAGAGTTACAATACAAAACATGTGTTTCTGCTAGCCAGTACAGATGTGAATCTGAGGGTTAGGGGCAATTAACAGGCCTGTGCTAATTACTATATTCTCAGAATTTCTGTTTGCTTATCTGACTTATGTAGAGAATCTTGTCTCCAACATCCCATGATGTATCCTGGCTTGGTTAATTATCTATCTTCACTAATTTAACCAAATGTTTTTCCTTTTGCTTTCCAACTTGTCTGATAGGAACTTTAACTTCACACCTTAGGCAAGAAACCTTTGAAAGCAATTCATTTATTCTTGAAATCTGTGCTTCAGAATGAGAGGAGGTTTGTTTTACAAACAGTTTAAAAAATAAAATGAGTTCTTGGTCTTATCATATATCTATGTGTAGATAAATATACATATATATATATATATATATATATATATATATATATATATATATATATATATATATATATATATATATATATATATTATTGAATAACACTCACAGATGTCCTGACAAAGCTAAATAGAAGTCTCCCAATTTAAAACTGCTACACAAAAGTATATTTCTTTCATGTAATTAGCAAGAGTCCATGAGCTAGTGACGTATGGGATATACATTCCTACCAGGAGGGGCAAAGTTTCCCAAACCTCAAAATGCCTATAAATACACCCCTCACCACACCCACAATTCAGTTTTACAAACTTTGCCTCCGATGGAGGTGGTGAAGTAAGTTTGTGCTAGATTCTACGTTGATATGCGCTCCGCAGCAAGTTGGAGCCCGGTTTTCCTCTCAGCGTGCAGTGAATGTCAGAGGGATGTGAGGAGAGTATTGCCTATTTGAATGCAGTGATCTCCTTCTAAGGGGTCTATTTCATAGGTTCTCTGTTATCGGTCGTAGAGATTCATCTCTTACCTCCCTTTTCAGATCGACGATATACTCTTATATATACCATTACCTCTGCTGATTCTCGTTTCAGTACTGGTTTGGCTATCTGCTATATGTAGATGAGTGTCCTGGGGTAAGTAAGTCTTATTTTCTGTGACACTCCAAGCTATGGTTGGGCACTTTGTTTATAAAGTTCTAAATATATGTATTCAAACATTTATTTGCCTTGACTCAGAATGTTCAACTTTCCTTATTTTCAGACAGTCAGTTTCATATTTGGGATAATGCATTTTGATTTGACCATTTTTTCTTACCTTAAAATTTGACTTTTTCCCTGTGGGCTGTTAGGCTCGCGGGGGATGAAAATGCTTCATTTTATTGCGTCATTCTTGGCGCAGACTTTTTTGGCGCAAAAATTCTATTTCCGTTTCCGGCGTCATACGTGTCGCCGGAAGTTGCGTCATTCTTTGACGTTATTTCGCGCCAAAAATGTCGGCGTTCCGGATGTGGCGTCATTTTTGGCGCCAAAAAGCATTTAGGCGCCAAATAATGTGGGCGTCTTATTTGGCGCGAAAAAAATATGGGCGTCGCTTTTGTCTCCACATTATTTAAGTCTCATTTTTTATTGCTTCTGGTTGCTAGAAGCTTGTTCTTTGGCATTCTTTCCCATTCCTGAAACTGTCATTTAAGGAATTTGATCAATTTTGCTTTATATGTTGTTTTTTCTCTTACATATTGCAAGATGTCTCACGTTGCATCTGAGCCAGAAGATACTACAGGAAAATCGCTGTCAAGTGCTGAATCTACCAAAGCTAAGTGTATCTGCTGTAAACTTTTGGTAGCTATTTCTCCAGCTGTTGTTTGTATTGATTGTCATGACAAACTTGTTAAAGCAGATAATATTTCCTTTAGTAAAGTACCATTGCCTGTTGCAGTTCCCTCAACATCTAAGGTGCAGAATGTTCCTGATAATATAAGAGATTTTGTTTCTGAATCCATAAAGAAGGCTATGTCTGTTATTTCTCCTTCTAGTAAACGTAAAAAATCTTTTAAAACTTCTCTCCCTACAGATGAATTTTTAAATGAACATCATCATTCTGATTCTGATGACTCCTCTGGTTCAGAGGATTCTGTCTCTGAGGTTGATGCTGATAAATCTTCATATTTATTTAAAATGGAATTTATTCGTTCTTTACTTAAAGAAGTTCTAATTGCTTTAGAAATAGAGGATTCTAGTCCTCTTGATACTAATTCTAAACGTTTAGATAAGGTATTTAAAGCTCCTGTGGTTATTCCAGAAGTTTTTCCTGTTCCTAATGCTATTTCTGCAGTAATTTCCAAAGAATGGGATAAATTGGGTAATTCATTTACTCCTTCTAAACGTTTTAAGCATTTATATCCTGTGCCGTCTGACAGATTAGAATTTTGGGACAAAATCCCTAAAGTTGATGGGGCTATTTCTACCCTTGCTAAACGTACTACTATTCCTACGTCAGATGGTACTTCGTTTAAGGATCCTTTAGATAGGAAAATTGAGTCCTTTCTAAGAAAAGCTTATCTGTGTTCAGGTAATCTTCTTAGACCTGCTATATCTTTGGCTGATGTTGCTGCAGCTTCAACTTTTTGGTTGGAAACTTTAGCGCAACAAGTAACACATCGTGATGCTCATGACATTATTATTCTTCTTCAGCATGCTAATAATTTTATCTGTGATGCCATTTTTGATATTATCAGAGTTGATGTCAGGTTTATGTCTCTAGCTATTTTAGCTAGAAGAGCTTTATGGCTTAAAACTTGGAATGCTGATATGGCTTCTAAATCAACTTTACTTTCTATTTCTTTCCAGGGTAACAAATTATTTGGTTCTCAGTTGGATTCCATCATTTCAACTGTTACTGGTGGGAAAGGAACTTTTTTACCACAGGATAAAAAATCTAAAGGTAAAAGTAGAGCTAATAATCGTTTTCGTTCCTTTCGTTTCAACAAAGAACAAAAGCCTGATCCTTCATCCTCAGGAGCAGTTTCAGTTTGGAAACCATCTCCAGTCTGGAATAAATCCAAGCCAGCTAGAAAGGCAAAGCCTGCTTCTAAATCCACATGAAGGTGCGGCCCTCATTCCAGCTCAGCTGGTAGGGGGCAGGTTACGTTTTTTCAAGGAAATTTGGATCAATTCTGTTCACAATCTTTGGATTCAGAACATTGTTTCAGAAGGGTACAGAATTGGTTTCAAGATAAGACCTCCTGCAAAGAGATTTTTTCTTTCCCGTGTCCCAGTAAATCCAGTAAAAGCTCAAGCATTTCTGAAATGTGTTTCAGATCTAGAGTTGACTGGAGTAATTATGCCAGTTCCAGTTCAGGAACAGGGGATGGGGTTTTATTCAAATCTCTTCATTGTACCAAAGAAGGAGAATTCCTTCAGACCAGTTCTGGATCTAAAAATATTGAATCGTTATGTAAGGATACCAACGTTCAAAATGGTAACTATAAGGACTATCTTGCCTTTTGTTCTGCAAGGGAATTATATGTCCACAATAGATTTACAGGATGCATATCTGCATATTCCGATTCATCCAGATCATTTTCAGTTCCTGAGATTCTCTTTTCTGGACAAGCATTACCAGTTTGTGGCTCTGCCGTTTGGCCTAGCTACAGCTCCAAGAATTTTTACAAAGGTTCTCGGTGCCCTTCTGTCTGTAATCAGAGAACAGGGTATTGTGGTATTTCCTTATTTGGACGATATCTTGGTACTTGCTCAGTCTTTACATTTAGCAGAATCTCATACGAATCGACTTGTGTTGTTTCTTCAAGATCATGGTTGGAGGATCAATTTACCAAAAAGTTCTTTGATTCCTCAGACAAGGGTAATCTTTCTGGGTTTCCAGATGGATTCAGTGTCCATGACTCTGTCTTTAACAGACAAGAGACGTCTAAAATTGATTACAGCTTGTCGAAACCTTCAGTCACAATCATTCCCTTCGGTAGCCTTATGCATGGAAATTCTAGGTCTTATGACTGCTGCATCGGACGCGATCCCCTTTGCTCGTTTTCACATGCGACCTCTTCAGCTCTGTATGCTGAAGCAATGGTGCAAGGATTACACGAAGATATCTCAAACAATATCTTTAAAACCGATTGTTCGGCACTCTCTAACATGGTGGACAGATCACCATCGTTTAATTCAGGGGGCTTCTTTTGTGCTTCCGACCTGGACTGTAATTTCAACAGATGCAAGTCTCACGGGTTGGGGAGCTGTGTGGGGATCTCTGACGGCACAGGGAGTTTGGGAATCTCAGGAGGTGAGATTACCTATCAATATCTTGGAACTCCGTGCAATTTTCAGAGCTCTTCAGTTTTGGCCTCTTCTGAAGAGAGAATCGTTCATTTGTTTTCAGACAGACAATGTCACAACTGTGGCATACATCAATCATCAAGGAGGGACTCACAGTCCTCTGGCTATGAAAGAAGTATCTCGAATTTTGGTTTGGGCGGAATCCAGCTCCTGTCTAATCTCCGCGGTTCATATCCCAGGTGTAGACAATTGGGAAGCGGATTATCTAAGTCGCCAAATGTTGCATCCGGGCGAATGGTCTCTTCACCCAGAGGTATTTCTTCAGATTGTTCAAATGTGGGAACTTCCAGAAATAGATCTGATGGCGTCCCATCTAAACAAGAAACTTCCCAGGTATCTGTCCAGATCCCGGGATCCTCAGGCGGAGGCAGTGGATGCATTATCACTTCCTTGGAAGTATCATCCTGCCTATATCTTTCCGCCTCTAGTTCTTCTTCCAAGAGTGATCTCCAAGATTCTGAAGGAATGCTCGTTTGTTCTGCTGGTAGCTCCAGCATGGCCTCACAGGTTTTGGTATGCGGATCTTGTCCGGATGGCCTCTTGCCAACCGTGGACTCTTCCGTTAAGACCAGACCTTCTATCACAAGGTCCTTTTTTCCATCAGGATCAGAAATCCTTAAATTTAAAGGTATGGAGATTGAACGCTTGATTCTTGGTCAAAGAGGTTTCTCTGACTCTGTGATTAATACTATGTTACAGGCTCGTAAATCTGTATCTCGAGAGATATATTATAGAGTCTGGAAGACTTATATTTCTTGGTGTCTTTCTCATCATTTTTCTTGGCATTCTTTTAGAATACCGAGAATTTTACAGTTTCTTCAGGATGGTTTAGATAAGGGTTTGTCCGCAAGTTCTTTGAAAGGACAAATCTCTGCTCTTTCTGTTCTTTTTCACAGAAAGATTGCTATTCTTCCTGATATTCATTGTTTTGTACAAGCTTTGGTTCGTATAAAACCTGTCATTAAGTCAATTTCTCCTCCTTGGAGTTTGAATTTGGTTCTGGGAGCTCTTCAAGCTCCACCGTTTGAACCTATGCATTCATTGGACATTAAATTACTTTCTTGGAAAGTTTTGTTCCTTTTGGCCATCTCTTCTGCTAGAAGAGTTTCTGAATTATCTGCTCTTTCTTGTGAGTCTCCTTTTCTGATTTTTCATCAGGATAAGGCGGTGTTGCGAACTTCTTTTGAATTTTTACCTAAAGTTGTGAATTCCAACAACATTAGTAGAGAAATTGTGGTTCCTTCATTATGTCCTAATCCTAAGAATTCTAAGGAGAAATCGTTGCATTCTTTGGATGTTGTTAGAGCTTTGAAATATTATGTTGAAGCTACGAAATCTTTCCGTAAGACTTCTAGTCTATTTGTTATCTTTTCCGGTTCTAGGAAAGGCCAGAAAGCTTCTGCCATTTCTTTGGCATCTTGGTTGAAATCTTTAATTCATCTTGCCTATGTTGAGTCGGGTAAAATTCCGCCTCAGAGAATTACAGCTCATTCTACTAGGTCAGTATCTACTTCCTGGGCGTTTAGGAATGAAGCTTCGGTTGACCAGATCTGCAAAGCAGCAACTTGGTCCTCTTTGCATACTTTTACTAAATTCTACCATTTTGATGTATTTTCTTCTTCTGAAGCAGTTTTTGGTAGAAAAGTACTTCAGGCAGCGGTTTCAGTTTGAATCTTCTGCTTATGTTTTTCGTTAAACTTTATTTTGGGTGTGGATTATTTTCAGCAGGAATTGGCTGTCTTTATTTTATCCCTCCCTCTCTAGTGACTCTTGTGTGGAAAGATCCACATCTTGGGTAGTCATTATCCCATACGTCACTAGCTCATGGACTCTTGCTAATTACATGAAAGAAAACATAATTTATGTAAGAACTTACCTGATAAATTCATTTCTTTCATATTAGCAAGAGTCCATGAGGCCCGCCCTTTTTTTGTGGTGGTTATGATTTTGTATAAAGCACAATTATTCCAATTCCTTATTTTATATGCTTTCGCACTTTTTTATCACCCCACTTCTTGGCTATTCGTTAAACTGAATTGTGGGTGTGGTGAGGGGTGTATTTATAGGCATTTTGAGGTTTGGGAAACTTTGCCCCTCCTGGTAGGAATGTATATCCCATACGTCACTAGCTCATGGACTCTTGCTAATATGAAAGAAATGAATTTATCAGGTAAGTTCTTACATAAATTATGTTATTTGCAGAATTTAGACACCCCAGAGTACTTACCTAGATATATTTTGACACTTTGTCCACGATATTTAAACATCAAGCATTTTTGGCCTTGTTGGCCTGGCAGTCCATCAGTCTGTTGATATATTGTAAAGAAAAAGGGGGCAGACTGCAAAGTGCCTGTGTGACATTACTGTGACCCACTGAAAAGGTGGAGATAAAAACATGGCTGACACCCTACTCATAAACTGTACTTCAGAGATTGGAATATAACGCACTGCTGGCAATGTATCACAATCAAAGTGCTGGTTACTCCCCCTTGAACGCCCAGCTAACTCCCACATAATGCCTATACCTACGTCATACTTTAGCTATACTACCCCTGGAACACCCAGTTAACTCCCTAATAAGGGTTTAATAGGTTAGGAATTTTATTGCGGTGGGCTAGTTGTGTTATAGGGGTTACTAGGTTAGGAAGTTTATTGCGGTAGGCTATTGGCGGTTTTGGTGGTTAAGTAGTGTAGGGTTAGTTTGCGGGGGTGGGTTATGAAGGTTTAGGGGTATATAGGTATATTTATTAGGCTCAGTGCTATATATTCAAAAGGGATCCTTTACTTTACATCACCAATGCCGGTGCCAGTGCTGCTTGGAATAATTATAAAAAAATATACACTTTATTAAAATAAATTGTATTAAAAATATATAAATACACTTTATTTAAATAACTCAATTTTTTTAAACATATTTGTATATATTGAGAGAAGGGAAGGGGTCAAGCTATTGTTAACAAACAATGGCTTGTCATTATTGACATGTGACTATGGAACACTTTTGTGGGCATCACTGTACTGCCTCACTCCTGATGCATCCAGTGATTGCCCAGAAGGCCTGATACCAGCATTCATTGCAGCAGGTTAGTATCTAGGCTCACTTTTAAGTATACAATCACTGTGATTGGCTGTCACGGTGATTGTATACACAGTAAATCCACCATATATGTTGGGCAGTTCCAATCTCATCACAACCCCTCCAGCAAATCAGAAATACATAGTAATATAGAAGGTGAGGTTGAAAAAAGACAGAAGTCCATTGAGTTCAAACTAATGTGAGGGAATAATTTGATGGATTTTAAAAGGGACAATATGCCACCTGGTTAATAGTTTATAATACAGTTCAAAGAGAGTTACACAATGGGTGATAGATTTTGTGGAAAGTATGTCCTTGCACCACTGCACTCTGTAGTAAGCTCTTTACTCCATTAATTTTCCCATGTTTCTTTTTTTAACAAAAGTGGGACAATTCACCTCTGTGGATCAGTACAGCAACATCCTATTTTTTTTAAGTAAGAGGCTGACTCGCACACTGTGAACATATATATCTACTGAGAAACAGGACCCTTCCAACCAACGTGTTTCCTGAATAAAAGCTATGTGTATACCCATCTTAGAAAGATTGTGAAGGAATACACTTCTTGGTGGGAGAATTGAGACCTTGTACATTCATGGGGGTTAATTTAATAAGGGCCATAAGTATTATTCCAGAAATTCTTATATAGGGAAGTGTCAACTCTTCAGATAGAAGAATAAAAGGGAGGGGAGGAACCTCAAAACTGTATAAGTTCACTGGACTTGTAGCTAGAACAACTAAATAAGGGGGAGAGAGAGAACCCAAGACAGCGAGACCTACCCTGTTACATTTCTAGATGCCCCTTGTGACAGGCGACATACAGGGTATGTCTCTATCATTAATGGGTTAAAGTGGAAATATTTTCTTTACTGTCTTTGAATCAGTTCATGGAATTTAATGAGAATTTTAAGGGAGAAAGTTCAAATAAAGGGGAGGGAGAAAGAAAAAAACAGTACTGCAAGATGGCAACATGTTTTGCTCTATGCATTTGCTGTATTATGATATCTGGGGGGAAAAAAAACCTTAGTAGTTTTTATCCCATTGTTACAATATAAAAACAGTAAGCGCTGTCCATATATGTACTGAAGTATGGCCTGGTGAAAGTGCAATTAAATTGTCCATTACCTTCTGGCTGTCCATGTGATCTTCAACAAACAATATTTAAGGGGTGTGTGCCGCTAGATAAAATCTAAGTTTATGACGCAATCCAATTAAAATTTTACAGACAGCAATGCATAGTATAGATTTTAATAAAAGTTTCCACTTTACTTCTATTATCACATTTACTTCATTCTTTTCTTATTCTATGTTGAAGAGATACCTAAGTAGGTGTCTGGAGCACTACAGAGCAGGAAATAGTGCTGCCTTCTAGTGCTCTTGCACATGGATAACGTTCTTGCAAAACTGCAGCCATATAGTGCTCCAGACACATGCACGCTCCAGAGCTTACGTCATTGGTTTCCAACAGAAGATACCAAGAGAAAGAAGACAATTTGATAATAGAATTAAATGATAAAGTTGTTTTAAATTGCATGCTCTATCTGAATCATAAATGTTGGGTTTCATGTTCCTTTTTAATAAACTTAGATTTTATCCAGTGATGTGTGTTCCTTGAATATCGTTTGTTGAACACTGGATCAGCCAGAGTTGAGTGTAGCACTGTACGGCAGCTCCTGTTTGTGAGAAGAAGTTTTGTGCAACAGACACAAGCCATAGTCCGTAGAGGGAAGGAGAACACTGACAGCGCATTAGCGCAAGGTAAATACATGGTGTGAAACACCAACTGATTTATAATGCTCACAGCAGCAGGACGATTCCCTTCCTGTAGACCCAGATGCCAGAGACGAGGCCACACATCAGAGAGACTGTGTAAACCTAAGGTATTTCTGTGTTGGGCAGTGCTGATTATGTGGTTTTTCTTAATTTGTCTTTTAATCTAGAGAAGCTGAGGCTACAATAGTGGTAGTGTGACAAATATATAAACTGTTTAAGTTTGTCCTGTATCACAGTCCTAATGCCCATTAATATTTGAGATGATGATATGAACTATCTTACTACGGCCTAGATTTAGAGTTCGGCGGTAGCCGTCAAAACCAGCGTTAGAGGCTCCTAACGCTGGTTTTGGCCGCCCGCTGGTATTTGGAGTCAGTGATTAAAGGGTCTAACGCTCACTTTACAGCCGCGACTTTTCCATACCGCAGATCCCCCTACGCCATTTGCGTAGCCTATCTTTTCAATGGGATCTTTCTAACGCTGGTATTTAGAGTCGTTTCTGCAGTGAGCGTTAGAGCTCTAACGACAAGATTCCAGCCGCCTGAAAAAAGCAGGAGTTAAGAGCTTTCTGGCTAACGCCGGTTTATAAAGCTCCTAACTACTGTGCCCTAAAGTACACTAACACCCATAAACTACCTATGTACCCCTAAACCGAGGTCCCCCCACATCGCCGCCACTCGATTAAAATTTTTAACCCCTAATCTGCCGACCGCCACCTACGTTATACTTATGTACCCCTAATCTGCTGCCCGTAACCCCGCCGACCCCTATATTATATTTATTAACCCCTAACTTGCCCCCCACAACGTCGCCGCAAGCTACTTAAAATAATTAACCCCTAATCTTCCGACCGCAAATCGCCGCCACCTACGTTATCCCTATGTACCCCTAATCTTCTGCCCCTAACATCGCCGACCCCTATGTTATATTTATTAACCCCTAATCTGCCCCCCACAACGTCGCCGACACCTACCTACACTTATTAACCCCTAATCTGCCGAGCGGACCTGAGCGCTACTATAATAAAGTTATTAACCCCTAATCCGCCTCACTAACCCTATCATAAATAGTATTAACCCCTAATCTGCCCTCCCTAACATCGCCGACACCTACCTTCAATTATTAACCCCTAATCTGCCGACCGGAGCTCACCGCTATTCTAATAAATGTATTAACCCCTAAAGCTAAGTCTAACCCTAACACTAACACCCCCCTAAGTTAAATATAATTTTTATCTAACGAAATAAATTAACTCTTATTAAATAAATGATTCCTATTTAAAGCTAAATACCTGTAAAATAAATCCTAATATAGCTACAATATAAATTACATTTATATTATAGCTATTTTAGGATTAATATTTATTTTACAGGTAACTTTGTATTTATTTTAACCAGGTACAATAGCTATTAAATAGTTAAGAACTATTTAATAGTTACCTAGTTAAAATAATTACAAATTTACCTGTAAAATAAATCCTAACCTAAGATATAATTAAACCTAACACTACCCTATCAATAAAATAATTAAATAAACTACCTACAATTACCTACAATTAACCTAACACTACACTATCAATAAATTAATTAAACACAATTGCTACAAATAAATACAATTAAATAAACTAGCTAAAGTACAAAAAATAAAAAAGAACTAAGTTACAGAAAATAAAAAAATATTTACAAACATAAGAAAAATATTACAACAATTTTAAACTAATTACACCTACTCTAAGCCCCCTAATAAAATAACAAAGACCCCCAAAATAAAAAATGCCCTACCCTATTCTAAAATACAAAAATTACAAGCTCTTTTACCTTACCAGCCCTGAACAGGGCCCTTTGCGGGGCATGCCCCAAGAATTTCAGCTCTTTTGCCTGTAAAAAAAAACATACAATACCCCCCCCCCAACATTACAACCCACCACCCACATACCCCTAATCTAACCCAAACCCCCTTAAATAAACCTAACACTAATCCCCTAAAGATCTTCCTACCTTGTCTTCACCATCCAGGTATCACCGATCCGTCCTGGCTCCAAGATCTTCATCCAACCCAAGCGGGGGTTGGCGATCCATAATCCGGTGCTCCAAAGTCTTCCTCCTATCCGGCAAGAAGAGGACATCCGGACCGGCAAACATCTTCTCCAAGCGGCATCTTCTATGTTCTTCCATCCGATGACGACCGGCTCCATCTTGAAGACCTCCAGCGCGGATCCATCCTCTTCTTCCGACGACTAGACGACGAATGACGGTTCCTTTAAGGGACGTCATCCAAGATGGCGTCCCTCGAATTCCGATTGGCTGATAGGATTCTATCAGCCAATCGGAATTAAGGTAGGAATTTTCTGATTGGCTGATGGAATCAGCCAATCAGAATCAAGTTCAATCCGATTGGCTGATCCAATCAGCCAATCAGATTGAGCTCGCATTCTATTGGCTGTTCCGATCAGCCAATAGAATGCGAGCTCAATCTGATTGGCTGATTGGATCAGCCAATCGGATTGAACTTGATTCTGATTGGCTGATTCCATCAGCCAATCAGAATATTCCTACCTTAATTCCGATTGGCTGATAGAATCCTATCAGCCAATCGGAATTCGAGGGACGCCATCTTGGATGACGTCCCTTAAAGGAACCGTCATTCGTCGTCTAGTCGTCGGAAGAAGAGGATGGATCCGCGCTGGAGGTCTTCAAGATGGAGCCGGTCGTCATCGGATGGAAGAACATAGAAGATGCCGCTTGGAGAAGATGTTTGCCGGTCCGGATGTCCTCTTCTTGCCGGATAGGAGGAAGACTTTGGAGCACCGGATTATGGATCGCCAACCCCCGCTTGGGTTGGATGAAGATCTTGGAGCCAGGACGGATCGGTGATACCTGGATGGTGAAGACAAGGTAGGAAGATCTTCAGGGGATTAGTGTTAGGTTTATTTAAGGGGGTTTGGGTTAGATTAGGGGTATGTGGGTGGTGGGTTGTAATGTTGGGGGGGGGGTATTGTATGTTTTTTTTTTACAGGCAAAAGAGCTGAAATTCTTGGGGCATGCCCCGCAAAGGGCCCTGTTCAGGGCTGGTAAGGTAAAAGAGCTTGTAATTTTTGTATTTTAGAATAGGGTAGGGAATTTTTTATTTTGGGGGTCTTTGTTATTTTATTAGGGGGCTTAGAGTAGGTGTAATTAGTTTAAAATTGTTGTAATATTTTTCTTATGTTTGTAAATATTTTTTTATTTTCTGTAACTTAGTTCTTTTTTATTTTTTGTACTTTAGATAGTTTATTTAATTGTATTTATTTGTAGCAATTGTGTTTAATTAATTTATTGATAGTGTAGTGTTAGGTTAATTGTAGGTAATTGTAGGTAGTTTATTTAATTATTTTATTGATAGGGTAGTGTTAGGTTTAATTATATCTTAGGTTAGGATTTATTTTACAGGTAAATTTGTAATTATTTTAACTAGGTAACTATTAAATAGTTCTTAACTATTTAATAGCTATTGTGCCTGGTTAAAATAAATACAAAGTTACCTGTAAAATAAATATTAATCCTAAAATAGCTATAATATAAATGTAATTTATATTGTAGCTATATTAGGATTTATTTTACAGGTAAGTATTTAGCTTTAAATAGGAATCATTTATTTAATAAGAGTTAATTTATTTCGTTAGATAAAAATTATATTTAACTTAGGGGGGTGTTAGTGTTAGGGTTAGACTTAGCTTTAGGGGTTAATCCATTTATTAGAATAGCGGTGAGCTCCGGTCGGCAGATTAGGGGTTAATAATTGAAGGTAGGTGTCGGCGATGTTAGGGAGGGCAGATTAGGGGTTAATACTATTTATGATAGGGTTAGTGAGGCGGATTAGGGGTTAATAACTTTATTATAGTAGCGCTCAGGTCCGCTCGGCAGATTAGGGGTTAATAAGTGTAGGTAGGTGTCGGCGACGCTGTGGGGGGCAGATTAGGGGTTAATAAATATAACATAGGGGTCGGCGATGTTAGGGCAGCAGATTAGGGGTACATAGGGATAACGTAGGTGGCGGCGGTTTACGGAGCGGCAGATTAGGGGTTAAAAGTGTAATGCAGGGGTCAGCGATAGCGGGGGCGGCAGATTAGGGGTTAATAAGTGTAAGGCTAGGGGTGTTTAGACTCGGGGTACATGTTAGAGTGTTAGGTGCAGACGTAGGAAGTGTTTCCCCATAGGAAACAATGGGGCTGCGTTAGGAGCTGAACGCTGCTTTTTTGCAGGTGTTAGGTTTTTTTTCAGCTCAAACAGCCCCATTGTTTCCTATGGGAGAATCGTGCACGAGCACGTTTTTGAGGCCGGCCGCGTCCGTAAGCAACTCTGGTATCGAGAGTTGTATTTGCGGTAAAAATGCTCTACGCTCCTTTTTTGGAGCCTAACGCAGCATTTGTTTGAACTCTCGATACCAGAGTTAAATTTATGGTGCGGCCAGAAAAAAACCCGCGGAGCGTTAACAGCCCTTTTACCGCCAAACTCCAAA
Organism: Bombina bombina; assembly: GCF_027579735.1. Classification (NCBI taxonomy): domain Eukaryota; kingdom Metazoa; phylum Chordata; class Amphibia; order Anura; family Bombinatoridae; genus Bombina; species Bombina bombina. The sequence continues at coordinate 753,144,628 of NC_069499.1, read as the reverse complement.
TCTAGCCGTACAAATGCTGCCTTTTTAATTAATGATCCTATACACTATTTGGGAATAAACATATCTACTACTATAGCTAAATTATACCATCTTAAAGGTATACAAAACCTATTTTTTTTTTTTTCTTTCATGATTCAGATAGAGAATACAATTTTAAGCAACTTTCTAATTTACTCCCATTATCATATTTTCTTCATTCTCTTGGTATCTTTATTTGAAAAGCAGGAATGTAAGCTTAGCAGCCGGCCCATTTTTGGTTCAGCACCTGGGTAGCGCTTGCTGATTGGTGACTAAATGTAGCCACCAATCAGCAAGCGCTACCCAGGGTTCTGAACAATAGCAGCTGGACCATTTTTGGTTCAGTACCTGGGTAGTGCCTGCTGATTGGTGGCTAAAAATATCAGGCTTTGCTGTGCTAGCCCGCGGGGCGTTGTGGCTATATGCTTGGTCAGTGGATTTTTCCTATGAGTCTAATCTTCTAGCGTTTTCTTACAAGAATTAGACCTTTTGGTCTTGATCTGACAGGAATATTTCTGATATTACGGGTGGAAAAGGGTTTTTTATTTTGCAAGACAAGATGTATAGACCTAAAGGAGTTTGCCCCCAATCCGGGATCTCCCATGTGGGGGGGCTTTATATCTCTGTTTGTCTTTAAACATGGATACAAGATGTCCCAGATAGGCTACGGACATAGTATCTTAGGGTTGCTACATAGAATTCATACTTTTCCTCGTAGAGGCAGGCTCCACCTCTCATTTTATCTGTTGGCCAGATAACAGGGAGGCATTTTTGAAGTGCGTTTTGGGGTCTCTCTGTCCTGTGAGTGATAGCCAGTTCCTGTAAGGGAACAGGGTCTAGGATTCTATTCCTTCCTGTTCGTGGTTCCCGAAAAAGAGGGAATTTTTCGTCCTATGGTAGACTTAAAGTGTCTCATCAAGTTGGCTCAGGGTACCGTCCTTCACATGGAATACTGTGGTTCCATTCTTCATTTGATACTAGGAGGATCAATTTATGGTGACCGTAGACCTGGAGGACGTATATTTTCAAGTTCCTGAGTTTTTGCCTTTCGGTCAAACACTTTCAGTTTGTGGCTCTTCCCTTTGGCCTAGCCACAGCTCCCAGAGGGGGTTATTTTAGCAGTGATCAGGTGTCAGGGAATTGCTGTGGTGCCCTTCCTGGACGACATAGGGATTCAGGTGCCATATTTTAAACAAGCTCTTTCATTCTGAAATCTTGTTTTCTTTTCTTTATTCCCATGGAAGGGAAGTGAATCTGAAAATGTGTTCCCTTGTTCCAGACACAGGGGTAGTTTTCTAAGTGTCAATTTTAGTTTCCCTATCTCTGAAAATATTTTGCCAGAGATCGGAAAATCAAGGATTCTTTCCTTTTGCCCCTTTCTGCATTCTTCTGTTTGGCCTTCAGTGGCTAAATGTATGGAGGTAATTGGTCTGATGGTTGCTTCATGGGACATCATCACTTTGCTCGATTCCATCTGAGAGTCTGCTGTTATGCATGTTCAGATAGTGGACCGGGGATCTTGTGGCTCTGTCGCACTTGGCTTGCGAGAGGTAGCGGATTGTTGCCCGCATTCTCCAGGATCTTTTGGGTTTCTCAGGAGCATCTGTCTAGGGGCACACGCTTCTGGAGTCCTTCCTGAGTAATAGTAACCACGGTCGCTAGCCGGTTGGGTTGGCAACTATGGACTTGGGAGGAGTCTGCTCTCCCCATAACCATCTTGGAGTTGAGAGCAATCGCCAATGCTCTGGTGGCTTGGTCTCAATTGTCTTAACCGGTTTTTCAAGATCTAGTTGAACAATTTAATCTCAGTGGTTTACATTAACTACCTGGGGGAAACCTGGAGTTCCTTCGCCGTGATTGGTGTGGTTTGTTCATTGGGCGGACGCTCACATTCATTGTTTATCCACTATTCACATTTCAGGAGTGAATACCGGGAGCGGACTTTTTGAGCATTTAGAATTTTCATCCCAGGGAGTGGGCGCTTCTCCCGGAGGTGTTTTCCAGGCTAATCCTCAAATGGGGGGTGCTGGAGTTGGGAATGGCAGTACGCCAAGCTTCCAAGTTATGTTAAAGGTCAAGAGATCAGCAGACTGCTCTGCTAAATACCCTGGCGGTTCCTTGGGATTTCAGTCGGATTCTTCTCTTTCCACAAGTCATTGCTCGTATCAAATGGGTGTGAGCGTTGGTATTTTAATAGTTCCTGCATAGTCTCGCAGGATCTGGTATTCATACCTAGTGGAGATGTATTTCTTCCATCTTGGTGTTTGTTCCTGAGGAAGGACCTTCTAATCTAGGGTCCATTATTTCATCCAACTTTTGTTTTCTCTGAAGCTTTCTGCTTGGAGATTAAATGCTTAGTTCTGTCTAAGCGTGGTTTTTCTGAATTGGTCATTGAGACCATGATTCAGGCTCACAAGCCTGTTACTGATAACTTTTACCATAAGGTATGGCGCAAATGCCCTGATTGGTGTGAATCCATGGACTGCTTTGGAAGTAGGGTCAGGATTCCTAGGGGTTTTAGCCTTTCTCTGGAACGATCTGGAGAACAGTATGTTAGTCAGTTCTCTGAAGCGTCAGATTTCTGTGTTATCCTTTTTTACACGTGTCTGGCGGATGTGCCAGATGTGTAACCTTTTTGTCAGATCCTGGTTAGTATCAGGTCTGTAGTTAAGTCTGTTGCTCCTCTTGGAGCTTTAACTTTGTTTTAAGGCTTTGCAGCAGGCTCAGTTTGAGCCATATCATTCCATAGATTTTAAATTTTTATCTTGGAAGTTTTTCCTTTTTTGCTATATCTTCTGCTTGGAGAGTTTAGGTACTCTTGGCTTTGCAGTGTGATTCGCTTTATCTTATTTTAGATAAGGTGTTTTTTTTTATTCTAAGTGGAAATATTGTTTGGGAATTTGTTGTTCCCTCTCTGTGTCCTCATTCTTATCTCTTGAGGAACGTGTGTGCACAATTTGGATGTTGTGCGTGTTAAATATTTTTTCTCTGTAACAGAAAGCTACTGCTACTTCTATTTTCTCTGGTTGAGAAGTTTAATATGTTTGTTTTTCAGACTGCAGGGCCGCAGTCTCCTGAGAGAGTTATAGCTCATTACACGAGGGCTGTCTCTTGGGCTTTCACAGATGAAGCTTCTGTGGATTGGTGTTGCAAGGCTGCAACTTGGTTCTCTTTGCATACTCTTTCCAAATTTTACAAATGTTATACTTTTACCTGGACGAGGCGTCTTTTGGGAGAAAGGTTCTTCAAGCGGGGGTGCCTTCTGTTTAGGTTACCTGTCTTCTCCCTCCCTAATCATCTGTGTCCTCTGGCTTGGGTATTAGTTCCCACTAGTAATTGATGATGCCGTGGACTCACCATATCTTAGGATAGAAAACATAATTTATGCTTACCTGATAAATTTATTTATTTCCGAATATGGTGAGCCCACGGCCCCGCCCTTTATTTTACGACAGTTATTTTATTCTAAACCTCAGGCACCTCTACACCATGTGTTGCTTCTTTTTTCTCCATTTACCTTTGGTCGAATGACAGGGGTTTGTGGGAAAGAGAGTGATACTTAACAGCTTGGCTGTGGTGCTCTTTGCCTCCTTCTGCTGGCCAGGAGTGATAGTCCCACTAGTAATTAATGATGCCGTGGACCAGGGTCGGCTCCAGAACGAATGAAATGGGGGGGGGCTTTTTTTCACGAGGGGGCACGCATTTACAAAGCATATACATTAATATAATACTTTTGCATAAATAAAGGTACTACATATAGCTGTACTAACAGATTTTCCTATCCATACTACTTGTAAATACATAAATATGGCCAAAACTAATAGATAGGCTTTGAATAGATAGTATATGTTTGTATGTATCTAAAGATTATATTTATGAAAATCTTACTTTATAAATAAAATGTGCTATTTTTACATGCACATGTGCTATGAAAATGTTCTATCCACACATACCTGTTTTCTACATATAAAGTATATGCTATCTGCACTTACAAACTTTTTTTCTGTCTATATACATATGAATATAGAAATGTAGAAAAGAAGCACTCACTGAACTTACTCCAACAGTGACAAAAGTTTAATGGAATATAGTGACGATTCAGGACAGCAACAGTCCCTTCCTCTGACCAATTAACAATGTGTGAAAACAGCCTTTAAATAGGCTCCAGATAACCCTCCCCACATGATTGACCAATCACGGCCAAAAGTTTGACACACCCCTCATAGTGACCAATGGCCATTCACAATAGATAGCACAATAGTTTGTGCAAAATATTGTTTTTATCTAATTTTAATCCACTTATCACTGTATTTTTATGTTTACTGGTACCCTGTGGTGTCGATCTGGGGCTTCTCTCACTCCATATTTGGTTCAATTGAATGGGCAGGGATTGACTGGCATTTCTCCCCTAAGTTGGGTAATATGGTCTTTGTGACCTTTATCTCAATATCACTGGATATTCTTGGTGATCATGCTTTATGACAGAATCATATTGTGTCTGAGTTAATATGGATTTAACTCTCACTACACACATGTGACATTTGAGGTGTTCGCTACTGCTATTATAGCAGTTATTTGGGATGAGACCAGTTATGTAGATTCTGATTGATAATTACGGTTGAGGTGATTTTTCTTCACATTTTTTACAACTTTTTTATGTCTTTATCACTTTGTCAGGGTTTTACTCTGAATTTGATTTACATTAATTAACAGGAGCACAACTTGTAATCGGCTTTGAGGATATATTTAGAACTCATTAAGATAGTGTCCTGGGTATGTTTTTTGTTTTTTGTTTTTGTTTTCTAGCATAGATTGCTCCCTCAGGAGCTATTCATTTGATTCGGGTTGTATGTACAGGTGCTAATGCACATTTACGGTTTGTTTACTTTTTGAGCTAAACACGCCTACTGCTGGTGAGCAACCTATGATGTAATGACACTAATATGCCTCTTATAACTTGAGTCTCGTATTGGCTAAATATCGCCATTAGGCGTACATTGAAAGCTGGTTGTGGGGGTGTCCATTATGCCCATTCGGGCGTAGATAGCCTATCAAATCATCGCAGAGTTCTGACACGCCTAGATGTGGGCAGGCTTGTCCCTTTTAGGCTTCCTGATTGGTTGAACATCGCCCCTTTGTTTACTTTAGTGATGTGTGCTAAGCCTCACCAGTTGATCGTTTGCTGGACGAGATTTGTAAGTTAATCGCAATAAGATTCCCTTTGGTATCTATTTGGGTCTCTGTAGTACACTAGGTTTGACAACAATGTGTAAATGGGCGACATCTTTGCCAACCAAGGTGGGGACAGAATATTGAATCTGTGATTGTGGTTAGTGTACAGTTTAAGATGATTTGTCAGTGAGGCGCTCTGAGTGAGCCTTTTGTGTGTCTCATTTTTCATTCTCGTGGTTGGTTTTGCGATCTCTTTGGGCGTCCCTAGTGACATGGGGCATGAGCTACGGTTACTCTGAGATGACGTGTTGATCTGTGAGTGTTAGGCAGTTGCTGATTGGGGGAATTACGATCACCAATTTTGTTGGTTTATCATTCTTAAGTTATTTAATGCTGTACCTGCCTATTTTTGCACCCGATTGGAGTTTGATTGCCCCTCTGTATTGACGATTCAGGGTCCTATTTTAACTTTATTCTACGTATGTTTGTTATGCACATTTTCACTATATGAGTATTTTGCTATCTATTGTGGATGGCCATTGGTCACTATGAGGGGTGTGTCGAACTTTTGGCCGTGATTGGTCAATCATGTGGGGAGGGTTATCTGGAGCCTATTTAAAGGCTGTTTTCACACATTGTTAATTGGTCAGAGGAAGGGACTGTTGCTGTCCCGAAACGTCACTATATTCCATTAAACTTTTGTCACTGTTGGAGTAAGTTCAGTGAGTGCTTCTTTTCTACATTTCTGCAATTACTTTCATAGCACCCTGACAAGTTGCAAGAGTTGGTGAGAGTGCATTTACACCATTTTTTGAAATACATATGAATATATATATATATATATATATACTTTATATATAATTAATGCATAAATAAGTCATCTTCTCAATGTACTCAATCATCTTACTCTAACAGCCCGGTAAGCAATAACACATGCTTGAGGGTGAAATACCTGGTTGCTATCGCTCCTGCATGGTACGGATGTACATGGCTCCCCTGGGAGGTCAGCATAAACCAGAAGACCAGAGAGTAGAAGGAGAAGCCCGGGGGCAGAGCCCATGCGAGGCATGAGGAGGAGGACAGGACAAGGTACGCAGGGTATCAGCCGCAGCCAGGTGTCCCAAGTAGTATTGCCAGCTTCTCAGTGTATCCCGTGCTCACCCTAACAGTACCAGCTCCCTGTCTTGGTTTCAGTGATCGCTCAGCAGCAACCAGCCGGCTGCTGTTGCCAGGACAACTAAAAGACTGACAGCAAGATGGCAGGGACAGGGAGGGAGGGCCAGAAAAAACTTATGTACCTCATGCCGTCTGGCTGCTGATGTTCCCATAGCAACAATGGACGCGGGAAGTATATCGGGGAAAAGGAAAAGTAACGAAGACGATAATTCAAAGTAAATCAGACTATGTAATTGGGACCAGCTTGTTCTGATCAGACGGTCTTCCATATTTTATATCAATATTCTTTTTGAGGGGGCACTGCATTCCATTTGGGCGGGCATTACCCGTCAATGCCCCCCCTTGGAGCCGACCCTGCCGTAGACTCACCATATCCGGAAATAAATACATTTATCAGGTAAGCATAAATTATGTTTTATATGCTTAATTTTATTCTCGGATGACACTCTAGTCATGATGATATGTGGATATTGTACACCAAACTTATTTCCTGGGTCTTTTTATTCAGCTGTTATTCTATGATATACTGAATAAGAATAACTTTTGTCTGTTTTTATTTTACAAATCGAGTGTTCCTTTCTTGTTTTTTTCTTTCTCTTTAATTTTGTATACGTTTACAATAGAAAGTCTTCTATAATTTTATATGAGGATTTTGTCTATAAAAAAATTAAAAGATGTTTTCAGACTGAGATGTTATATATACAGGGAGTGCAGAATTATTAGGCAAATGAGTATTTTGACCACATCATCCTCTTTATGCATGTTGTCTTACTCCAAGCTGTATAGGCTCGAAAGCCTACTACCAATTAAGCATATTAGTTGATGTGCATCTCTGTAATGAGAAGGGGTGTGGTCTAATGACATCAACACCCTATATCAGGTGTGCATAATTATTAGGCAACTTCCTTTCCTTTGGCAAAATGGGTCAAAAGAAGGACTTGACAGGCTCAGAAAAGTCAAAAATAGTGAGATATCTTGCAGAGGGATGCAGCACTCTTAAAATTGCAAAGCTTCTGAAGCGTGATCATCGAACAATCAAGTGTTTCATTCAAAATAGTCAACAGGGTCGCAAGAAGCGAGTGGACAAACCAAGGCGCAAAATAACTGCCCATGAACTGAGAAAAGTCAAGCGTGCAGCTGCCAAGATGCCACTTGCCACCAGTTTGGCCATATTTCAGAGCTGCAACATCACTGGAGTGCCCAAAAGCACAAGGTGTGCAATACTGAGAGACATGGCCAAGGTAAGAAAGGCTGAAAGACGACCACCACTGAACAAGACACACAAGCTGAAACGTCAAGACTGGGCCAAGAAATATCTCAAGACTGATTTTTCTAAGGTTTTATGGACTGATGAAATGAGAGTGAGTCTTGATGGGCCAGATGGATGGGCCCGTGGCTGGATTGGTAAAGGGCAGAGAGCTCCAGTCCGACTCAGACGCCAGCAAGGTGGAGGTGGAGTACTGGTTTGGGCTGGTATCATCAAAGATGATTTTCGGGTGGAGGATGGAGTCAAGCTCAACTCCCAGTCCTACTGCCAGTTTCTGGAAGACACCTTCTTCAAGCAGTGGTACAGGAAGAAGTCTGCATCCTTCAAGAAAAACATGATTTTCATGCAGGACAATGCTCCATCACACGCGTCCAAGTACTCCACAGCGTGGCTGGCAAGAAAGGGTATAAAAGAAGAAAATCTAATGACATGGCCTCCTTGTTCACCTGATCTGAACCCCATTGAGAACCTGTGGTCCATCATCAAATGTGAGATTTACAAGGAGGGAAAACAGTACACCTCTCTGAACAGTGTCTGGGAGGCTGTGGTTGCTGCTGCACACAATGTTGATGGTGAACAGATCAAAACACTGACAGAATCCATGGATGGCAGGCTTTTGAGTGTCCTTGCAAAGAAAGGTGGCTATATTGGTCACTCATTTGTTTTTGTTTTGTTTTTGAATGTCAGAAATGTATATTTGTGAATGTTGAAATGTTATATTGGTTTCACTGGTAAAAATAAATAATTGAAATGGGTATATATTTGTTTTTTGTTAAGTTGCCTAATAATTATGCACAGTAATAGTCACCTGCACACACAGATATCCCCCTAAAATAGCTATAACTAAAAACAAACTAAAAACTACTTCCAAAACTATTCAGCTTTGATATTAATGAGTTTTTTGGGTTCATTGAGAACATGGTTGTTGTTCAATAATAAAATTAATCCTCAAAAATAAAACTTGCCTAATAATTCTGCACTCCCTGTATATATATATATATATTGTATTAATTGTATCTGGTACCAAATGTTTTTGCTTCTGTATGCTAATCCAATATTTAATAAAAATATCTAAACGAAAAAAATATATAATAATAACATCATTTGCCTGGCCAGACTGAAATTCACATCCACCCACTTTTAACTTTATTTTGATTGGTTTAATTGATTGCTGTTAATGTGCAATTTGTATTTATTTTTAAAGACACGATGAGTCCACGTATTTCATCCTTACTTGTGGGATTTCACCTCCTCAGCAGAGCTGCTATATATAGCTCCTCCCTTCCTTTCCAATCCAGTCATTCTCTTTGCCTACGTTAGTGATAGGAAGAGGTAATGTGAGTGTTAGTATAGATTCTTCAATCAAGAGTGTATTATTTTTAAAGTAGTGCCAGAGTGTGCTGCTTTGTCCTAGGGTGTAGCCGTAGTCTATATCAGTCTCTTCAGTAGAGCTCTTGGTGGCTTTAGAGCAATAGGAACTTGTGGGACATAATTCTCACTGCGCCTCCTATATATTTCTGCTGCCCTAATCCAGATAGCCTAAGCAACTTTAACTCAGGCTTATCTTATTCCACAAGGCTATGGGAGGGAGAGGACCTCTTAAACCTGCTGGACTGTCCTGCTGTCGGGCAGCATTTAAGGTAAGTGCTAACACTATTTACTCTGGGGAGTACTCTCAAAAGAAAGTGGGCACTTAAATTTATTTACAGAGGCATAAGACTTAGTCAAAGGGGTCACTAGGCTTCTTATGTTGGGACATTAATCCCTCTTGTATGGAGGGTGTTTTGTTTGTGGACAGCCATGAGTACAGGCACTGGGCTGGGAGAAGGCTTGGAGTCTCTTGCCGGATTTTTAATCTTTGTAAGCCTATAATTGTATGAGCAGGCTGAAAAGAGGGTTCTGGCTAATTTTTATTGGGAATGGTTGCTGCGGTTAGTAGTTTCATTTCTTCTGATGTTGGGTACTGGGTTACACCCACGATGGGCGGGGCTATGATTTGCGCACCGTTTTAATCACATTGCGCAGTCTTCATCCGACAGAGGTGGACGTCTACACACGTGACTCTACTACCGCATGTCTCTCTGAACTAACAGACAAGCGGTTGTAGAGTTTTTTTGTGCCCTTGAGTTTCGGATCGTCGTCTTCATAGGCTACAAGTGTTCCGGTCTGGGAGTGATCTTTGTGACAGGTAGGCACCTCAGCAGAGTTGCTGTGGTGTATAGGTGTCATTATTTGTATCAACTGCTGGGGTACGTTTTTTATAAGCAGTAAAAAAGCAGACTGTTTAAAATTTAAAGTCACAGTATCGTTTTCTGATTCAGGCGCCATCTTGTCAACAAGCAGGGTCCCAAACCGACATTGTACTGTCCTTCCTGAGGACTCACGGGTGGAAAGTAAATCTGGAAAAGAGTTCTTTAATCCCAAAAGCAAGGGTGACTTTCTTGGGAACTGTAATCGATTCTGTATCCATGAGGATTTTTCTGACAGAGGTCAGGAAATCAAAGATTTTAGATACCTGTCGAGCCCTTCAGTCCAATCCTCGGCCGTCAGTGACCCAGTGCATGGAAGTAATCGGACTGATGGTGGCAGCAATGGACATCATCCTGTTTGCTCGGTTTCACCTCAGACCTCTGCAGTTAAACATGCTCAGGCTGTGGAATGGAGATTATGCAGACTTGTCTCCTCGAATAACCCTGGAGCAGGAGACAAGGGATTCACTTCAATGGTGGTTGTCTCTGGATCATCTATCCCAGGGAACATGCTTTCGCAGACCATCCTGGGTGATTGTGACAACAGATGCCAGCCTTCTAGGGTGGGGAGCTGTCTGGGGTCCTCTAAAAGCACAGGGAGTGTGGACTCCGGTGGAATCTGTTCTTCCTATAAACATCCTGGAACTGAGAGCGATCTTCAATGCTCTTCTGGCCTGGCCTCAGTTGGCTTCGGCCCAGTTCATCAGATTCCAGAGGGACAACATAACGACAGTGGCCTACTTTCTGAGCAGGCAGACTTTTCATCCGGGAGAGTGGGAACTTCATCCAGAAATGTTCTCCAACCTGATTCTCAAATGGGGTCGGTCGGACTTGGATCTCATGGCATCTCGTCAGAATGCCAAGCTTCCAAGACACGGGTCAAGGTCCAGGGATCCCCAGGCAGAACTGATAGATGCTCTGGCGGTTCCTTGGTCCTTCAATCTTGCATACCTTTTTCCTCCATTTGTGCGTCTTCCTTGAGTCATTGCTCGAATCAAACAGGAGAGGGCATCGGTGATCCTCATTGCTCCTGCGTGGCCTCGCAGGATTTGGTATGCAGATCTGGTGGACATGTCATCCCTGTCACCTTGGAGATTTCCGTTGAGGAAGGACCTTCTCATTCAAGGGCCCTTTCTTCACCCAAATTTAGTTTCTCTGAAGCTGACTGCTTGGAGATTGAACGCTTAATTCTATCCAAGCGAGGGTTTTCTGATTCGGTCATAGAGACCATGATCCAGGCTCATAAACCTGTGACTAGAAAGATTTACCATAAGATATGGCATAAATATCTTTATTGGTGTGAATCCAAGGTGTGAATCCAAGGGCTACTCATGGAGTAGAGTTAGGATTCCCAGAATTGTGTCCTTTCTCCAAGAAGGATTGGAGAAGGGTTTATCGGCAAGTTCCCTAAAGGGTCAGATCTCTGCTTTATCTATTTTGTTACACAAACGTCTGGCGGATGTCCCAGATGTTCAATCCTTTTGTCAGGCTTTGGTTAGAATCAGGCCTGTGTTTAAACCAATTGCTCCTCCATGGAGTCTGAATTTAGTTCTTAATGTTCTTCAAGGGGCTCCGTTTGAGCTTATGCATTCCTTAGATATTAAGTTGTTATCTTGGAAAGTTTTATTTCTTGTTGCCATTTCTTCAGCTCGCCTTACCTTATATTTCATTCTAATAAGGTAGTTTTACGTACTAAACTAGGGTTCCTTCCTAAGGTTGTTTCAGACAGGAGCATTAATCAGGAGATGGTTGTTCCTTCCTTGTGTCCTAATCCTTCTTCTCAAAAGGAACGTCTGTTGCACAATTTATACGTGGTCCGTGCTCTGAAATTTTATTTACAAGCGACTAAAGACTTTCGTCAGTCGTCTTCTTTGTTTGTCGTTTTCTCTGGAAAACGTAAGGGTCAGAAAGCTACAGCTACCTCTCTTTCTTTTTGGCTGAAGAGTATCATCCGTTTTTCATATGAAACTGCTGGACAGCAGCCTCCTGACAGAGTTACGGCTCATTCCACTAGGGCTGTTGCTTCCTCATGGGCATTCAAAAATGAAGCTTCTGTAGAACAGATTTGCAAGGCTGCAACTTGGTCTTCTCTTCACTCGTTTTCTAAATTTTACAAATTTGATACTTTTGCCTCGGCTGAGGCTGTTTTTGGAAGAAAGGTTCTTCAAGCAGTGGTGCCTTCCGTTTAGCTTCCCTGTCTTGTCCCTCCCTTATTATCCGTGTACTCTAGCTTTGGTATTGTATCCCACAAGGATGAAATCTGTGAACTGATCGTGTCTTTAAAAAGAAAAGAAAATTTATGTTTACCTGATAAATTTGTTTCTTTTTAGACACGATGAGTCCACGGCCCGCCCTGTTCTTTGAGACAGGTCCTTAATTTTTGTAAACTTCAGACACCTCTGCACCTTGGCTTTTCCTTTCTCTTCCTAACTTCGGTTGAATGACTGGAGTGGGAGGGAAGGGAGGAGCTATATATAGCAGCTCTGCTGTGGTGCTCTTTGCCTCCTCCTGCTGACCAGGAGGTGAAATCCCACAAGTAAGGATGAAATCCGTGGACTCATCGTGTCTAAAAAGAAACAAATTTATCCGGTAAGCATAAATTTTCTTTTTTATACATATTAGGCTAGATTATTGCACACCCAAAACGGGCAAATCTGCCAGTTTGAGGGCATGCGATAATTAATCAGCCATTATAAGTGGCTGGTTATTGCTACCATGAGCTACTGCAATCTCTGGTTGATTTTATAAATATTCCCCAAATGTCCCCAAAATACTATCTAGTGTAGTTAAAGTGAATATAAAGTTTCATGAATGAGTGCCCAGTTTTTAAAAATACTATTAAAAACAGGAGCACTTTCATTCATTAAACTTTACATTGCAGTGTTTTTTTATTCAATACTTACCTTTTCTTTAGGAAACCCAGACTGCGATCCTCCACCCGCAGCTCCTCTGTACTTAGCACTATGATAACGAAACCGGCTTCCTCCAATCACGGCGTGGCCTCACAAGATGGACGCTCTGGGGTGCATGCCATGATTGGAGGAAGCCGGTTTCGTCATTGCTGAGGTAAGTACAGAGGAGCTGCGGGCGGAGGATTGCGGTCTGTGTTTGCTAAAAAAAACAAAACGCTGCAATGTAAAGTTTAATATATATTGGGTGTACCCTGTGCAAAACAGTAGGTGAATGTAACTCTAGCTCACCTCAGAAGGTTGCCTAGTGAACCCCTAAATAGATACAGAACAAAGATAATAGAGGGGAGCGCCAACGAAGGCTGAGGTAAATGGAATTTGTAAAATCGTTAAGATATATAAGGTTTAATACAACGTATAATACATAAAAACAATTACAATCAAATCCATGGATCCATGTTTAAAAACACATAAACAATAAAATGCAACAATGAGAGAAAGGTAGATACTAATGGCCTGAAAGGATATATCCTTGTAACATAGAAATGTCATGTATATCAATATATGTCCATCCAAGTTGATATCCAAAATACAAGATAAAAAAAACCTGTGAATAAAGAAACAAACAATACTGTAAAATATATCAACTGTTAGGTTCATATATAGGTAGTATGCTTACTCAAATCTGTCGATGCGTTTCGGCCTTAATCTCCTGGCCTTTATCAAGACTAGTTATTTGGGCAAGCTTACCAGAATATATAGGGTCATAAATTAAGTGTTTGGGCGCCAAAAACGATAAGCTCCGCCCACTTCCGGTTGGGGGCATTCTGGGTATGGGCAAATACATTAACTAATATGTCTTTTTATCAAATTAATGAGTGATTTATACTTATTTCTATGAATATGCTTATATGTTCATACTGCCCAAATCTTAGATTGCTTTTCTGATTATGGGCTTTATTTCTTCGTGGTACTGCCGGAATTTGGCTTCCGGTTCCTCCATCTATACAGGATTTCCGGTATCACTCTTATGGACAACGATACTTGGAACCTAGCTTCCGGTTTCACTATCCCCAAGTGGTTCCGGTTTACAGTTTGACCTCCTATAGTACTGCGCTGTTCTCAAGGGGCAACACTATATGACACGGAATATAACTTCCAGTTTTCGCTATCTCACAGCATTTCCGGTCCACAGTTTGACCCCCTGTCTATCTCCCCATGGTAATGCGCTCCTCTCCAGGGGACTCGAGCTCATCCCATGTTCAAAATTCACCGCTATCTGTCTCTTCAAGTGCTACCCGCACTAATGTAAAGTTTAATGAATGAAAGTGCCCCTGTTTTTAATAGTATTTTTAGAAACCGGGCACTCAATTATGAAACTTTACATTCACTTTAATTAAAAAATAAAGATGGCAGCATCTTTATTTTTTAATAAAATTACTGCATTAGGCAGTATTTTGGGGTTAAAGTTGGTGGGAGTGGGGTGTTAGCAACAACAAAACAGCACTGAAAAGTGCCTATACATTGCGGTCAATGTATACTGTGTGCTCCCAGTAAATATATATGTATATGCTTATATTATATTTATATACATAGATATTTATGTGTTAATATGTGTATATACATATATTAACACATAAATATATATGTATATCAGCATATACATATATATTTGCTGCCATCGCTGCCCAACTTACCCCCTTCGCTGGCGCTGAAGTTCTGATGCAGTCTCTGATAGCATCAGAATGAGGCTTCCATAGGAGCCTATGGAAGCACGCTCTTGTGAGCGCAATGCTTCCCAGCAATGCGAACGTGAGGTGGTGTTAGCATTGCTGTGTGCTGGTATTACACAGTGGAGCGCAAATAACACTTTCATCAAAGGAAAGCTTAGGAGCCGGCCCATTTTAGGTTCAGCATCCCTGATAATGCTTGCTGATTGATGGCTACATTTAGCCACCAATCAGCAAGCATAACCCAGGTTCCGAACCAAAAATGGGTTGGCTCCTAAGATTTACATTCCTGCTTTTTAAATAAAGATAGCAAGAGAACAAAGAAAAATGTATAATAGGAGCAAATTAGAAAATTGCTTAAAATTGCATGCTCTACCTGAATCATGAAAGAAAAAATTGGGGTTTAGTGTCCCTTTAACTACGGTAACAGTGGTGCAAAAATGCAAGCTGTATGGATTGAGCTCCAGCAAGGTTTATGTTATATAATGCTTGTATTGTTGCACTGGCGCTGAAGTTCTGGTTAATTTAGAACCGTTTGTAGAGGTTCAAGTTGCAGAATAACCTTTCAAGTAGTTTTGAGGCAAAAAGTAGGGGAATAGTGAGAAAATTCCGATTATCCTAGCTTTGTGAAGGAATAATCTAGATTTTATTAAAGAGACAGAGACGAGTATTTTGCTATATATCTTTTCACTTTACTGCAGACAGCATTTTAACGGACATTAAGTTTAAACAAACAATAAAGACAAGAATGAATAAAACCAATGAAAACAAAGTTTGAAATGTAATAGACAAAAATGACCAATGAGAAGAGTCCAGTAATTCATAAAATGACCAGTAACTGTCAAATCTTCCTCTTTGATGCGAAAACCATTAAGAATATTGTCAGAAAAATAACATAGAATCCCCAGAAACATCAGGATGGAGAGAAACAGGAAAACAGAAGATAAACAATTTTAATTGAAGAACTTTCTCAAACTTGGGGTAGAAGAAGACTTGCTTGAAGTCAAATCAAAACTTTGAGATGTTGATTGGAGAATTCTTTCAGTAGACTCAGAAGGTTCCCGTAAAACCTGAAGAAGAATTTTGCACTAAAACAAAAAAACATGAGAAAATAATATTAATGATTGTAATAAAAACTTATAATATAGGGAGGGTAAAATCATAATACAAACATAAAGATAATCAAATGTGGAGGGAAAATACTCGTCTATGTCTCTTTAATAAAATCTAGATTATTCCTTCACAAAGCAAGGATAATCGGAATTTTATTACAAGGACAGAGACTCCTATTTTGCTAGTTTAAAGTGAAGAACTTATGAAACTAAATTAGAATGAATAGAATGAATAGGTTTAAAATAAAATTGTCTAAAAACTGAATCTGATGACCAATCGGCAGCATTAAGAATGTCCTGAAGGGAAGCAGATTTGGAAAATGCTTTAGAAGCAGAAGCTCCTCTTATTGAGTGTGAACAAAAATTATTGTCAACACCAGCTTGAGTCATAACCCATTTGACCCATCTACTAATCGTAGGGGAAGAAACAGGTGAATGAGGAGGAGCATAAGAAATAAGAAGTTGATTATGAGAAGACGATCTAAGAAGAGAAGTTCTTTGTTCATATTCTTTGAGACAAAGAACTACACAAAGTTTAGGATGTTCATAAAAATAAGGATAAAAAATAGATGAAGATAAAAAAATTACACCTTGAGGTGAAAAAGATTTGGAATTGAAATCAATAGCCTTAACATCAGATACTCTTTTGCAAGATAGAAGACATAACAGAGTAGTCAATTTTACTGTTATTTGTTTGAGAGTCAAACTTTCATTATTAGGCCAAGAATTAAAAAGAGAAATAATTAAATCTACGTCCCAAAAGAAAGAATACTTAGAAGAAGGAGGATGTTTAAGACGAATGGATTTTAAAAGTCTACAAACAGTAGGATGTTGACCTATAGGGATATTATTAAGTAATTCATGAACAGCAGAAATAGCTGATCTAGCTACATTAATGGATCTATAAGCTAAACCTGACTGAAAAAGGGAAGATAAAAAGTTAATAACTTGATTTAAAGGAGCTGAAATGGGATCCAGGTGTCTAAAATTGCACCAGCTAGACCATTTAAGCCAGGAGGATAAATAACATTTTTTGGTTCCAGGGGCCAAGGAATCTTGAAGGAGGAGTCTAGCCTCTTCCGATAATCCGTTGCCAGACCAGGATCCCCTGAAATCATCCAGGCGATTAAATGAAGTTTGTCTTGAACCAGTGGATGGAGTTGGTCTGAAGGGTCTGTTAAAAGATCTGGCTTGGACGGTAGTAGAATTGGATGAAGAAATGATAATTCTAGAAGAAGAGGATACCAAACTTGAGTTTGCCAAAAGGGGGTTATTATTAAAAGAGAAATCTGTTGACGTTTGACAAATAGTAACGTCCTGAGAATCATTGAAAATGGGGGAAAGGCATATGCTCCTGAAATTGTCTACTGTTGTAGAAAGGCGTCTATTGCTAGAGCCTGAGGATCCGGTCTCCAACTGAAATAAGGAAATATCGGATGATTCAGGCGAGAGGCAAAGAGATCTATTGAAAAGGGACCTCTGAGAGATTGAATTCTCTGAAAAATTAGAGAATTCAATTTCCAATCGCTGAAGTCTGTAAGATATCTCGATCCCCAATCTGCCATCTTGTTGTTTAGACCCGGAATATATTCTGCTTGAATAGATATATTCTGAGATAAACAATTGTGAATAAAATATTTTGTTAAATCTGATAAAAATTTTGAGGCAGTACCTCCTAAACGATTGATATAACGGACGGCAGAGATATTGTCCATGCGAAGAAGGATTGTTATAGGAATTTCGTGTTTTACAAAACTCTGAACTGCAAAAGCTCCTGCTAGAAGTTCCAAACAATTGATGTGAAGATGTTGCTTTGAAGGAGACCATTTTCCTCCTGTAATCAGAGAACCACATCTTGCACCCCAACCTGATTTGCTGGCATCTGACTCTATTATTAAATCTGGAGACTTCCCGAAAATTGCTTTCCCGGTCCATGCTTCTATATTTAGAAGCCACCAATTCAATTTTTCCGAAGCTTCCTTTGATAAAGATATTTTGTGTTGATATGAGAAACCCTGTCGAAGGTAATACATTTTTAATCTTTGGAGGGCTCTGTAATGAAGGGGAGCCGGGAAAATTGCTTGGATAGAAGAGGATAGAAGTCCTATAATTCTGGCTAGAAGACGGATAGAGAAAAATTCTTTCTTCAGAAGATAACAAATTTCTTTCTTGATTCTTTTGATCTTTTCCATAAGAAGGCTGAGAGAAGCAGAAACAGTGTCCATGTTGAAACCAAGAAAAATCAGATTCTGGGAAGGAACCAAAACTGATTTCTTGAAATTGATAATAAAGCCCAAGTTTTGGAGGAAATTTATAGTAAGGGATAACTGATCCTTCAAAACGAGGGGGGATTGATGAATAAGAAGGATATCGTCCAAGTATATTATTAGACAAATTCCCCTTTTTCTCAACCAGGCTGTAACTGGTTTTAGTATCTTTGTAAAAGCCCAAGGTGCAGAAGAAATGCCAAAAGGCAGACAAGAAAACTGCCATAATTTATTTTTCCAAAGGAATCTTAGATATTTCCTGAAATCTAAGTGAATTGGGACTGATAGGCATGCATCCTTTAGGTCTAGTCTTACCAGCCAATCTTTGTTGTAAAGACAATCCCTTAAACGATGAATACCTTCCATCTTGAAGTGATTGAAAACAAGGAATTGATTTAATTCTCTTAAATTTATAACGGGGCGAAGAGATCCTTCTTTCTTTTTCACAAAGAACATGTTGCTGATGAAAGAGTCTACTGGAGAAGGAGCTAGTTCTATTGCATTCTTCTGTGGAGAATTTTATCGGGATAGGACAGGAGTTTTGAAAGGGAATTTGAATAAAATCCAATGGAAGGCCGGATACGGCTTGAATAACCCATGGGTCTGATGTAATTTTTTGCCATTCTTTTATAAAATAGATAAGTCTGCCACCTATTTTTTGATAGGAAAAATTTGTGGAAATAAAGATGTGAGAACTTACCTTGGAATGGTCTCCTGGTATTCCTAAAGTTCCTTGAACCTCTGTTGAAGAATGTTCTGTTTCTTGATGGAAAGAAACTTGCGTGTGAGGAAGTGGAAGGGACAAAATTTTGGAAGTGGGACCTGGATATATTTGAGTAACGGCTGGAAAAGTGGTCCCTGCCTTTTCCAGCCCTGGGGAAAACCTTAGAAGGTTGAGATTGATAGAATATCTTTTTGGTATTAGTCTTGGTTTTATTAAGACTGTTGAACATATTTACGTAGGAGCTGAGCTGTTGTAGACCAGCATCTCCGAATAAGAGGCCATAAGCCTTAGGGCCCATTTCAGTGGGGGTGAAATCTGAGATTTTCGGATCAAGACATCTTAAAAGAAGTCTCCTCCTTTGAGTGGATAGGGAAGTATTGGCATCTCTGAGAAGGTAAACCAATCTTTGAATCCATTCCCTAGAGACGTATGGATCCAACATAGAATCAGAGGAAATTGCCTCTTCGGATAATTCAAAGAGCTTAGTGACAGGGCCTAATGTATCTAATAATTTATCCTGACAAGATTTTAAAAATCTGTCAGGACCTCTTCTTAAATTCGTATTCTTATTACCTAAGAATTTAAGTAAATTTTCGTCAATGTTAGGTGTAATATGGGTGTTGTGAGGGAGCTCAGGGCGGGGGCATTCTGCTTTTAAAATATTCTTTGCTTTAGAGGAAAGGGGCCTGCGGATATAGTAGTCTAAAAATTTTGAAACCCTTTTAGAAGGCTTCCATTGAGAGGATCTGGGATGTTCTAGATCATTAGGGTCAGTATAGGGATCTCCAAAATTATCTATAAGTTTTACCTTTTTAGCCTTAGACATGAATTTAGGTTTCTTTAATTTAGGAAAATCTTCTTCAGAAGAAGTAATGACATTAAAATTATCTATTGAATCATTAGAAATATCCTCATATTCAGGATAGTATTTTTCAATTTGCATGTCTGAGACATCAAGATTATCAGATGAATCAGAAGAAATTAGAAATTTTCTTTTTCTATTCAATCTCTTTTTTATTTTAATGTTAGAGTCGCTTTCTGAGTCTGATGAAACATATTTGCGCTGCAAGGCCGGCTGGGAAATGTCAGAACTACGCTGACGTGAAATAACTCTCTTATAATGAACATGAGATTTATCATACAATTTTGACTTAACATTTTTTAATAAATGCTTCTTTTTGGCTGAAGCTTTTCTAGGAATATTATCATTAATCTAATTCACAGAGTTAATTGCAGATTTAAATTGCATCATCTGCTGTTTGAAAGGCTCAAGAGAGCTGTCAATTAATTCTCTAACTGATTTCTCAGAAAACTGAGACTTATTATCATCAGACATATTTAAATTAAAATAAAGGAATTATTGCAAAAAAGCCTAACAGAAATGAGGGCTTAATAAAGTATTTTTTATAATTAAACTAAAATACTGAAGTTTTACATTTTTATTATACTATAGTTATAACTTATGCTAACAATCTATCTATTAAATAACATAAAGTTTGAGGATAATTTAGAGTATACTATTATAAGGAGGGAAAAAACACAATATATCTTATTGCAAATAAATACAAATGTTGCAAAGTGAGTGAAACAAACTGCTCCGGTCAAAATCTGAGGTGGAATGAGGGCGGCAAGGAAAGAACCTGTGATTGACAGGTAAAAAGGGGTGGAAAATACGTCATGCAAAATGGAGGCGTGACAGAAGAAGAAGAAAGGAAAAAAAGATGGAGGACGCAACCGGAGGTCGTTGCGCACACAAGCAGGAGAAAACGAGTCACAAGGAGATACAGTAGCGTACAAAACAAGAAAGGAAACCGGAAAGGTAAATAAACAAAATATAATAAGAAACGGACAAGAAAAAAACAACGAAAAAGAAAGTTACTGAAATATTAGAGCAATATATTAAACAATATAACAGAATAAAACAATAAAAGGGGTTAAAAGAAAATACAAGGGATAAGCAAATAAAGAAACATATAATATAAAACAAAAAAACAAATGTAAAACGAAAACGAATAATAGAAATAAAATATAATGAAATGAAAGTAAACTTTATTATTATGGTGATACACAATAGACTTATCTCTGAGCAGCAAAGAGAAAAGAGGAAGATTTGACAGTTACTGGTCATTTTATGAATTACTGGACTCTTCTCATTGGTCATTTTTGTCTATTACATTTTAAACTTTGTTTTCATTGGTTTATATGTTTTATTCATTCTTATCTTTATTGTTTGTTTAAACTTAATGTCCGTTAAAATGCTGTCTGCAGTAAAGTGAAAAGATATATAGCAAAATAGGAGTCACTGTCCTTGTAATAAAATCTGTTAGAGTGACTTCTTCCAAAGACACCAAGTTATGTTAGTACATCTTTTTAAGAAACTATTTAAGAATGCAAATGTATTTGGAATAGTCTGTGGTGGCAGGTGCATCACGACTAGGGCTTAATGCGTTTACAGTAGTCTAAGGTGGCACTTGTGCTGAGGATGGAAGCTAACGTGGCTGTAGTGGAAAGTAGCAAGACTTTTTCCGATCACAAGCTGCTGATTGGTATGTACACTGTAATAAACATGAATGATTGACAAGCAAGTGAACACATGGGGGTCAATTTATCAAGTGCCGGGCGGACATGATTCATTGTAGCGAATCGGGGTCCGCCTGGCATCGCTAAATGCAGACAGCATACCCTGTTGGCATTTAACATTGTACAAGCATTTCTTGTGAAATGCTTGTGCAATGCCGCCCCCCTGCACATTCGCAACCAATCGGCCGCTAGCAGGGGGTGTCAGTCATCCGGATCGGAATGATTGCAGTCCGCCACCTAAAAGGTGGCTAATAAGTGCTTCTTAACTTACGTTTCCGGGAGCTGGAAACTTTGGGCGCAGATAGCAGCATCCACTGCTTGTTAAATCGACCCCATTGTATGAACAAACCATGTACCATGTGCACACTCTCAGTGTCAAGCTCTTAAAAAAACATTTTTAATTCCACTTTTATTACAAAGTTGCTAAACAAACTATGGGCCTGATTACAAGTGGAGCGCTAATTAACGCTCCCGCTCAAGTGTTAATTGGGCTAGAAGTAAGCTTTTTGCAATTGTCAGTTGCACTAGTATTATGAGTTGAAAGTAAACTGTTTTCGCTTGTGCGTTAACCTGACAAGCGCAAAAAGACGAAGTTAGAATATTGTGTGCGTGTTCATGTATTCCCCCGAAGGAGTAAATGGCAAAAAAAAAGTGGGAAAAAAAACTTAACACCCAAATCGCGCACAAACATGATTGCATATTCTCATGTGCACTAACCCGACATGAAAATATTGTAGATACTATTATATCTGTTAGAATAACACTATAAATATATACTCAGCAGTGTACTCCGACGTGTTAGATATACGCTAGGTTACAATATTCATTCAATTATACCTCAGTAGTAACCTCCAACGTGTTATATATTTGCGTAACAATATAGTTATTAAACAATCTTTAATCCTTAGTTCTAATCAGTTAAGCTTTATAGACACATTGAATATATTTATGTAGAAAATAGATTATGAATCAATTATATATGTCTATGTTGTTACAAATTTCTATACCAAGCAAGCTATAAAAGAAATACAGGTATCCCTCAGCTTACGCCGGGGTTAGGTTCCAGAAGGAATGGTTGTAAATCGAAACTGTTGT
Organism: Bombina bombina; assembly: GCF_027579735.1. Classification (NCBI taxonomy): domain Eukaryota; kingdom Metazoa; phylum Chordata; class Amphibia; order Anura; family Bombinatoridae; genus Bombina; species Bombina bombina. The sequence continues at coordinate 753,122,329 of NC_069499.1, read as the reverse complement.
AAATTGAAACCCAGTTTATAATGTAAGTTAATGGGAAGTGAGGGAGTTAGGTTCCAGGCCCCTCTCAAAATTGTCATAAGTAACACCTAATACATTATTTTTAAAGCTTTGGAATGAAGACTTTAAATGCTAAACAGCAGTATAAACCTAATAAAATAATCATACAACACAGAATATATAATTAAACTAAGTTAAATGAACAAAAACATTTGCTAAACAGCATTATTAACCTAATAAAATAATCATACAGCACAGACTTTACTTGCATTTTTCTGCAAACAGTTATTTTTATGCATTCCAATCTGGACTGATTTATAGACAGGAAGATCTTGTTCCTTTGCAAGTTGCTCAATAGCTCAGGTCTGGTTAAACTGATTAATTTCAGCTTGCTTGGCTTGCATATCTTTGCTGCAACACAAGCGGACAGCTCCACATACTGGCTATTTTAATCAATGCACTGCTTCTCAATGTTTTTCAATAGCAGTCACATGACTGAAAAAAGGTTGTTATTCTGAAACGGTGCAAATTGAACCGTTGTAAACCGAGGGCCACCTATATTTCTATAAATTAACCTTTCTTCAAATGAATCGCCTATTAAGATATCACAAATAAATATACCAGAACAATCTATAATTAGCCCGCAACTATAATTTACTGCCACTATATGAGCCTATAACTTACAATGCTGAACTTATAACAACCAGAAAATTGTATATTATTAACACAATAACCAATTTATGTGCAGTTCTTAAGAGATTTCATAATAAAATAAAACTGACTTATAAATATAAAAATACAAAATCTTTTCCTAGCAATAACAATAACTTAGCATTAATATAATTATTTCTAGACTACACAGGCCAATGGGACATAAATTTAAAATACAAATACCCTTTTAAATCACCAGCTACAATTTAACTATAGCTTTAGAATACCTTGATTTAAAATATTAAAAATATAAAACAACCATATACATTACCAAGTACCTATGTGACAGTTCAGCTTTTTCAATCCAATAGAACCTTTTCACCGTCATGTAAGAGAGGATGCACAAGTTTGGAAGTAATGTTAGGCCGAATTTTTGTCTTACAAAACGTGTATTTCCAAGGCAGCAGTTTAAGTCAGTAAGTCAAATTAACCAGGATCAGCCAGCATCAGCCTTTTTTACTTCCTGTGCAAGGGTTTTTATCTCTCTGATAAAACTCACCTCTTTTTCTAATCATTGGTGAAATTTTGGTTACGCCCTCATCGAAGCTTGTCTCTCATTGGCCCTTCAGAGCTGGTCCCTCATAGGCCCTTGGGGAATGCATAAATAATGCTGAAAGGGATGGGAAGCGCTAAAAAAAGCTATGGGGATGGACATCTGATTTATTGAAAAGTCCCTATCTAAGATTATATAAACAGGTAAGGACTGTGATCAGCACATGAGACTAAATTGTATCTCAGAAAAATTCAATATGTCTGTGACTAAAAAATCTCTAATTAATAAACAGGTATCTCAGAAAGATTCAATATACCTTTAAATAAAGGAATCAAATCAGCTTATCAATAAACATGTATGCATGCACATATCAATGAATACCAATACGAAATTATTGTATAACAATCTTTACTGTTGCAATGATATTCAAAAACTGTCACTATGTTCATAAAATTATATTATATGATCTAAAAGTGTATACATAATCTAAAAGTTGTGGCCACAACTATACCTCCAGACAGAGGCGTTTATAGTTCCAAATGAAAAGTTAAAATCCTCCTTTAATATTGTAGTTAAAATGTTCTATATCCCACTGTTATTCTGTTTCATAAAAACTTCATAGTACAGTGTGTGTCAGTTTCAGTTATGTTGTTTCTTGATACACTGTTACTGAATAATGGTGCAGTTTTAAACTCGTATCTGCAAATGTTCCCTTGTTTGTATTGCGATATTTAGTGTTCCTCTTACCGGACCTCCGGTGGCTTGTTACCTTACCTCCTCTCCCTGGGTTATGGAAGGGTTGCGTTGTGGTGTCACTGGAGCTATGAGACTAGTACGATACCTGTCTTGTTTTTCGGCGTCCTTGCGTTTGAAGTTCCCGGCAACTTCCTTCTACCAAATCACGTGTCTTACTGATCCCACGTGACTCCGGAGGGCCAATCGGGAAACCGGTCAAAAGGGGAAAGTTCCTCTCGATGTTTGGATGATACCAATCTGTGTCCGATGGTTCGATTGACGTTCTAAGAGCCAGTAGTATTCTCAGTGGATTGTCAGTCTACGTGTTTCGGTGCTACCCTGCGCCTTTGTCAAGACTTTTGATTCACTGGATTCGTGGCTCTCTTTTTATAGGTCTTCTACAGGAAAAATCTCCTCCCATTTTTTTGCTTTAAATGGTGTCCAATGGCATACTCATGTAACATAGTATAATATACAGAATTGTCTATTTAGATCTTTTCTAATAACCATATATATATATATGATGACAGCTAATGTGTATCTATATATGTCTGCAATAAATTCTAATAGAACAAACTATGCACTTTGATTTAATTCATACACTGCTCTAAATACAACTGATTTATTCATTGCACATTTCTCCCAACCTCTGACTTGCAGTAGATTTGGCAGGGCTATATTATTATAATTATATGAAATCTATTTGTGATTCCTAACTATTTGATACCTTATATTAAAGCTCCTGAAAGTACTTTTGCTGGGGGGATTTCTGTTTTCCATGGATATGGGACATAGCCTTTGAACTCCCCTAGGTTACTTAGGTCTATATATGCTATGGATAAAAGAATATGCTATGGGACTGTAAATAAGTAACTTTACATCGTGCTTGCAGTCAGCGTATTTGGCCATAGTGAACCACTGCAAACTTTCCTTTTGTAAGTTGCTGGAGGAAAAAGGAGGATAAGCCCATGTAAGGAGACTATCCCCATAGCTTATTGGTGGACATTATTGTTGGTGAATTGCATATTATATAGTTCTACCCTGGTATTTTAATCTAAGGGTTGTACCAATATATGTTTGCGGTCAAATACCTTATGAGAGTTAAGAGTGAGTGTGAGATATACACTTTGTGGTTTTCATCTATACAGGCCTTAAATCACACTTTAGGTGTTCTTATATAATTCTGTGTCTTATTCACTTTGTCACCCCAGGCCGAGGAGCCTGGTTTGCAAGAAACTTGGATTTAATCACTTTAATATATATTGTCCAGTTTAAGGGAAAGGGAGAGGGGTCGCCATGTCCCTTGATTCTATACTTGTCTATTTAAATTGTGTTTTTGCACTCGCTTTGTGTGGGGGATTGTGTTTTTGTATTTTGTATTGTATTTTTGATTATTTGTGCTGCACTTTATGGAGTCGAGTTCACCCAGAATGCCTGTAAAAAAAAGATAAAAAAAGCCAAATTGGCTGATGCTAGTTTAGAGACTATCTCTGACACTATTCCCACCTCACTGGAAATGCATACTTTAATAACCCAATTAGCAGAAATATTCACCCCACAATTTGAGGCTATAAAAAAAGAGTTGGGGTTAATTTCCTCTGATCTAAGTACGTTGTCCACAGAAGTGAGACAATTTTCCTTTAGAATTCAGGAGGCTGAAGACAGAATCACTGTTTTAGAGGACAAAGTTAATGCTCAAGATGTTATCATCTCTAGTTAGGATTCTAAAATTAATGTTATGCAGTTGCGCCTTGAGGATCTTGAAGATCGCTCAAGGCGCTACAATATTAGAATAGTCGGCCTTCTGGAAACCTCTGAATTTGAAGATCTTATTCAGTTTACCTCTATATCATTGCCCAAAGCTTTAGGTTTTTCCCCCCAGCAATTACCTCTGAGCATAGAAAGGGCACATAGAATAGGTCCTAGGAACTTCTCCGCAGAAGGCCCAGTAAAAAACAGGATGGTTATTTTTAAAGTCTTGAAGTATCAAGACAAACTAGAATTATTTAAATTGTTTGGAAAGACCGTCCCATTTATGATTGGTAACCACAAAATTCTTTTGTTTCAGGATTTCTCCACTGAAACAGAGGCGAAGAGGAAGCTGATGGCCCCATATTGTTCCCAACTAATCAAGAAAGGGATTAGTGCCTGGACGGTCTACCCTGCAAAAATTATTGTTGAGGACAAGGGCAGTAGGCAGACCTTCGCCGAGGTTTCAGAGGTTAAAAACTATATTGCTTCTAAACAATGACTGCTATCAGGGCTCGCTATTTTATACTGTTTAGCTAAGCTTATCTTGGATGTTTTTTTGCATGCTTTAGGGTATGGGCACATTGGTCAGGTGCATAAAATAATTTTGGTAACTAGGAGTTTTTATTTTATTTAATAGGAATTTATATTGCTTTTGCTCTATGCTCCTATAGGGGACTGTGCCCTTCCCCCCCCTTTTTTTTTCTTCCCTTCCCTTAACCTTAAAATCTTATCATGGAATGTAGGTGGGGTATCCTCCCCGTCAAAACGTAAATTAATTATTAAACTATTAGCAAAATCTAAACTTGATATTGTTCTTCTCCAAGAGACTCATCTAAACTTGGTTGAGGCTTCAAAATTGAGGATAAAATGGGTTGGGGAAATTATTACCACTTCAGCTATTTTAATTAGTAAAACTCTTGATTATAAAATTTTATATGTGGTTGTGGATCCAGAGGCTAGATTCATAATAGTCCAGCTATTTGTAAATAACATCAAAATGACTCTTTGCAATATATATGCGCCAAACAAATTCTCTGTGCCATTTTGGGATAAGATTAAAAGCAAACATTTTCCATTTGTTAAAGAAAATTTGGTAGTGGGCGGGGATTTTAATGCAACAATGTGCCCAGCATTAGATAGACTATCTAAAAAAACTTGTCAGAATACAAAAAGGGAGCGGAATATCTTAAAAAGTTTTGCCATAAATTTAACTTGGTTGACATTTGGCGTATTTATAATCCGGATGTTCAACGGTTCTCTTGCGAATCACGAGCACATAAAACTTTTTCCCGAATTGATTTTTTATTTATCTCAGATACTCTTTCTATCCATAAAACGGAAGCTGATATAGGGGAAATTTTGATATCGGATTATGCGATTATTTCTTTAACTTTTCTCTTTGTCCTTAGAACTACTATTAAACCTTCCATACTAGTCTATCCGCGATATCTTTTTAATAACCCGAAATATGTCACTTGGTTAAAACAAAAATAATAACAGATAATATTGCCTATCTTAATAAAATAGAAATATTCTGGGAGGCTTCTAAAGCGGTGGTAAGGGGTGAAGTTAAAGCATATTTGAATATTTGGCTAAAAAAAAAGAGAGCTCACGAAATACATTTATCTAACCAGGTTAAGAATGCCTATAAAAAATGTATCTCAGTTCGCTCAGAGAGTAATTGGAATAAGTATATTCAGCAGAAAAAAGAAAGAGATCTATTTTTGTCTCAGAAAGCGCATGAAGAAGAAGTTAAACTTAATCTTCACTTTCGGAGCTTTCATGGTTGTTCAGCTAGGAATCTTGCTAGACTCATTAAGAATAGGAAGAAGAAGAACCATATAATGGTCATTAGGAAAGATGGGAAACGGTTTACTGATCCAGATGAAATCAATAAGGTCTTTTTTAACTATTATCAAACATTATATACGAAGGTTGACATAAATATTCGGAAACAAGACGAGTTTTGGTCAAAGACTATCTTACCAAAAATTTCACAGGAGAACTTAGAGGCGCTTAACGCACCAATCACGAAGGAGGAGATCAGTGAAGCTTTAGAGCATGCCAAACTGAACAAAGCAGCTGGTCTGGATTGTCTTAATGCTGAATATTATAGAAGTCTATCAGAAGAATTAGTTCCTATTCTTGAGATTTTGTACAATAGTTATTTTACATCAGAAGCACCTATTTCGGTACTATTCTCTGCAGCTAATATTTCCCTGATTCCCAAAAAAGGTAAAGATCTAGAAGATCCAGCTTCATATAGACCTATTTCAGTGTTAAACACTGACTACAAAATTGTTGCCTCTATTATCGCTTTGAGACTGTCTTCGGTACTAGACAAATTAATTCACCCTGATTAGTCTGGGTTTATGCCCTTTCGGAACCTTGCCAAAAATTTTCGCAAAGTTGTTACCTTAGTTGATTATGTATGGAATATTGATCAATTTAAACAAAAGTCTATTTATAGAGACCCTGCAATTTTGACCCTATATGCTGTTAAAGCTTTTGACTGTATCACATGGGATCATTTATTTACTACATTAGCTAATTTTGACATTAAGAGTAATTTTGTTAGGTTTTTGAGTAAGCTATATCTTAACCCAATCTCTTTTTTGTTGATCAATGGATCTGTGTCCTCACTAATTACATTACAAAGAGGTACGCAACAAGGGTGTCCGTTGTCCCAGCTTTTTTTTAAATTTAGCTCTTGAACCTTTAACAATACGATTAAGAGCCAGGCTAGCAGGGATTAGGGTAGGCTCTTTTACCTTGAAAATGCTGCTCTATGCGGATGATTTACTGATATTTTTAGAAGATACTACTCAAGCTATACCGATTATGAGGAGTTTAGTTCATTTTCTGGCTGCAAAGTTAATCTGGAAAAAAGTGAACCGATGAGGATTGGGAATCAGAGTAGGAAAAGCATGGATCTGCCGTTTAGAGAAGTGGAAACAATTAAATATTTGGGTATTATAATCCACAGGAATCCTAAAAATTGGTATAATGCCAACTTTACAACTTTATTTTGTAAGATTCAAGAGGATTTAAAACTATGGGCCTCTATCCCTCTTTCCATTACGGCCAAGGTTAATTTGATCAAAACCATAATTTTTCAGCGTATTTTGTACCCTCTGCAAAATGTATCCCTGTTTATCCTGAATAAAGATCTAAGCAAACTCTCTTCTTGGTTTTCCCATTTTATATGGAGCGGCAAGAAAGCGCGTCTTTCTTTGGATAGACTCATGCAAGACCACACTTCAGCTGGTCTAGCTTTTCCGGCTATATAATTTGGCTACCATGCTTAAAATTGCTATTGACTGGCTGGCTGAGACGAATATAGTTTTCTTCGTGTGAGCTAGAAACATACTTGATTGCTCCGTGGTCACTAAAAGCCATTTTGCATTGCCCTCTCCAGCGCCTACCTGCTAATATTAAGCCTCTCCTTTCTTTTAAAAACATCATTCAAGCTTGGCAAAAGTGTTGTTCATTGCTGCAGATTGACTTCACATACTCAGAATATCTGCCTATAATTGTTAATACGCAATTTACCCCGGCTATATACCACAAGGTTTTTAAAACTTGGTCAGACAAAGAACTTCGTAATATTCAACAGTTGTTGGATGAAAATAACCAAATTTTAGCGGTTGGGCAAATTTTTCAACGTTATGATCTTATGCATAATAATCTTTTTGCCTACTTTCAATTGAGGCATTACATTCAATCTCAGAACTGGCCCATCTTTATGGAGGTTGCGTGATCCGATATCAAGAGCTGCATACTCAAATTTAAAACCGGTAAAGCCTCAATCTCATTAATATATGACATTATGTTGTCCAAGAAGGGAGCTAGATTCTTGGATAGACTATGTAGGTTTTGGCGTTCAAGCATCCCTATGATAGATATCGAGAGAATCCAGGAAAGCTTCCATAGTCTAGCCCAATGTCAGATTGCTGTAAGCTGGAGTCACATATGAAATTGATCAATGATTTTTATTTATCTCCGCTCAAAGTTACCAAATTTTATCCCTCAAATTCTTCTGTCTGTCCCCGCTGTTCTAACAGAGATGCTGATTTGGCACATATGTTTTGGCATTGTCCTAAAATTAATCAACTATGGAAAAAAGTCTTGTATTGGTTTAATATAATATAGTTCACGTCGTTTACGTTATCCCTAGAAGAGATTATATTCTTGATTACCAGACCCAGTGCTAATCCAATGATAATAACCTTAAATACTGTCATAATTATAGTTAGATATCTTATCTTAAAAAATTGGAAAGCCAAGTGGATCCCAAGTTTTTCTCAAATTTTGAAGGAGATTCAATTTCAAATTATCTATGTAACCTTTAATCTGTTGCTAGCAACGGAAGAAAGAATAGGGCGGTTATTGGGAAGATGGGCTGCAATTATTAAATCTTTCTCAACTCCACTACAAAAACAATTATTGTCCCCTTTTTTGTCATCTACAAGTTTTGTGGAATTAGTTTTAGCAGAAGTGTTCCCTGGGACATGGATCACAAATAGTAAAGAAATTAATTAATTATTAGTTAGTTCCGGGGAGGTAGCATAGTGTTATCTATGTGTTAACTAGAAGTGTTCCAGGTGGCGGGAGGATGTGGAGAGCATATGCAAGATGTTGTCGATTGCAGAGTTAAGACTCCGTAGGAACTTTGAAGGTGAGCGAGACCCCCAAGAGGGGGGATGCTCCCCCTGGGGGTGTTTTTTTTTGTTTTTTTTTCCTTCCCTTTCTCCCCCTTGTTTTATTAGTTTTTTTGTTTGTTTTTTTTTAGTTGTTTTTTTTAAAATGCCAGGTAGCTATTGATTTATAGTCATGCAAATCAAAGAGGTTGTACATGAGTAGGTTTCTTTGGTGATTCATATAGAGAAATGCAATTTTAAGCAACTTTCTAATTTACTCCTATTATCATGTTCTCTTTGTTCTCTTGCTATCTTTATTTGAAAAAGAAGGCATCTAAGCTAAGAAGCCAGCCAATTGTTGGTTCAGAACCTTGGACAGCACTTGTTTATTGGTGCTGTCCAATCAGCAAGGACAACCCTGGTTGTTCACCAAAAATGGGCCGGATTCTAAACTTACATTCTTGCTTTTCAAATAAAGATACCAAGAGAATGAAGACAATTTGATAATAGGAGTAAATTAGAAAGTTGCTTAAAATTGCATGCTCTATCTGAATCATGAAAGAAAAAATTTGGGTTCAGTGTCCCTTTAATAATAGATCTTTCTCCATGTCTCCTCCTCTGTTCTTTAACAACTTTTTTATGCCCCAAAACTTGAATCCTATAGGTTTTTTGTTGTGTACCTCTGAAAAATGTTTTGAAAGTAGGTGCTTGCAGTCCCCCCATTTAATATTTAGGAGATGTTCCCTGATTCTGTCGTGTAACGGGCGGCTAGGGGAATGCATGTCTTTTAACAGTCAACCCTTTTGGCTGTTATACCAGTTCTAGTCCATTAGGGGGCAGCAGACATAGAAAAACAGTTTCATTATCAAATACTGCTACTGAAAATATATATATTTTTTAAAATGTATATTTAATATACTCATTATTTCCTGATTTTAACAAACTTATCTGTCATCTACATGGCCCATTTAATCTAAACCGAGCATGTATTTACAAGTCCAAACATGGGGTATATTTATCAACTCTATTATTAAGTAATTATACTGTTAATTATTTGATCTTCATAGAATCATAGCATCCCATATCCTGGTACCACATTCCATACATACCTGCAATAGAATTATATAGCAATCAAATCCTGACAGATATATATGAGCATTATAATCATTGACTATTCAATATATATATATATATTCCACTCCATTATGGCACATTTCTTAATAATTAAAAGCACGGACTCCTACCTATGATATATTAATAGGATAACTTATTGCAAATGCATTTATTTTGCATCCATTTCCTCTGAGAGGATTATTAGATTCTTGGAAAAAGAAAAGGTTGTTTATTCACACATTTCAACTCAATACAGCATATTTATATGGTATAGTGTGTAACATGTGATGTATTTCTTAGGCTCATATATATATATATATATATATATATATATATTAATATATATATATATATATATAATATTCAGACAGTCTGAGGCACATGTTCACCAGCCAATAAGATTTCACTTGCTCTCATCCTATTGGCTGTTTTGAAAATGTCAGCCAATAGGAATGCAAGGTACCCCAATAAATATGGGGTACCTTGCATTTAAACTTCAGTGTGCGGCGGACGATTGCATGAAGAGGAACCTCCACGCCACCGAGGAGCACCGCTGCCGAGGATCGTCGCCACCGAGGATCGCTACATCTGGAAACACTGCTCCGCATCTCCGCTCTGCTCTCGCTGTGGATAAAGATGATGGACCCACCTGGAAGAAGACCTTCTACGTCGGACTTCAGGAACAGTGAGCAAATATTTGGGGCTTAAGGGGCTTAAGTGTTAGGTTTTTGTTAAAAAATATATATTTTTTTAAAATTGTTTTTTTTTGGCCAAATTGGAAAAGAGCTGAATGCCCTTTTAAGGGCAGTAAAAAAAAGAGAGCTTTTAAGGTCAATGCCCATACAAATGCCCCTTTAGTGACAATGGGTAGTTTAGGTTTATTAGTGTTAGTTTTTTTTTTATTTTGGGGGTTTGGTGGGTGGCCGCTTTTAATGTTAGAGGGGGGTTTAGTATATTTTTAGGAAAAAAAAGCTGTTTACCTTAGTGCAATGCCCTACAAAAGGCCATTTTAAGGGCTATTGGTAGTTTAGAATAGAATAGGATTTTATTTTGGGGTGGCTTTTTTAAAAAAAAAAAAAAAAAAAAAAAAAAAAAGGGGTATTAGATTAAGAATATTTATTTTTTATTTTAGATAATGCAGTTTGTTTTTTCTGTAAGCTTTTTTTTGTAAACTTTTTTTTATTTATTTTTCGTAATTTTAGGATTTATTATTTTTTGTATTTTTAGGTATTTGTTAAAATAATTTAGTTTTTTAATTATTTTAAAATTATAATTTAATTAGGGTTTATTTAGGGGGGTGTTAGCTTAGGGGGGATAGTTATTAGAAAAAATACTTTGCGTTCTGGGTGTGGGTTGGCAGCTTAGAGGTTAATTGTTTAAATTAGAATTTTGCGTTGAGGTTTTTTTTGCGGTTTAATATTTAATATGTTAATTAGTTTATTTGTGTTTCATTTAAATGGCGGATTAGGAGTTAATTTATAAATTATACATTACAATCTTTGTGTTTGGCGGTTTAGTGGTTAATAACTGTATTAGGTAAATTGCAATGTGGGGGGTTCTCGGATTAGGGGTTATTCATTTTATTTTTACTTGTGATTTTTTTGGGATGGCGGAAATATTGGTAAAGAAGTGTCAGGTTTATTACTGGGAGGCGGCTCAGTCTACACATTATTTATACAGTCACAATGTATAGTGACTGTATAAATAATGTAGACACTGACACTACAATAATAAGCAGTTGTAATATATATATAATGTACATACTGACACTTTAAATAATTTAGCATTTAGCCATATGTATTGAAAGGAAGTGTATGTATAAGTGTCAGTTTGTACATGATTTATATAACTGCTTATTAGTTCAGTGTCAGTGTGTACCTTACTTATACAGTAACTATGCATTGTTACAGTATAAATAATGTGTGGGCGGAGTTACGGAAATTGAGATAGTAGAGATAGTTAACACATTGGATACTATGTGTCTAGCAGGCGTTTAGTTGCTAAGTTACACATATCCAATAGCGTCCATTAGTGACGCTTGCACAGGCACTGGGTAATTACCGCTACTCATAATTTGGTAAACGGATGTTTTATAAGTCACGGTAGCGGATATTATATGGCCACTTTAAAAAAAAAAAACACACATATGTTGTCAATTGTTGTATAGATTCTACTGCTTAGGTGCATCTAGAAATTCTTTAAACTCTTAGAATTCTTAGTGTTTGGTTGATAGGCTACATGCAATGCTTATTAGTGATGTATGCTAAGTGCTTGCTATCACCTGGTTTTGCACACCAGGTAATTAACGCTTACTGGAAACACATGTATGGTGAACAGGGTATTTAAGGGAGGTTGTTGAGCATTTCATTGTTGTTGTTTGAGTCTGAGTATGGGGGTAAAACCCCGAAACGTCACTCTGTTGGAATAAAGTTTTTTGCCACTTCAAACCCGGTTAGTGCCTGCTTTTGTTGGAGGTATATATATATATTGCAGGTAAAATAAGAAATTGGGTAATCCTAGCATTACCTGGGTAAACCTGACATTACCCATGCAGCTGTGGGTAACGACCGATGTAACATGATAAATCTTCTCAGAGTGCATCAAGTCACTGCATCAAACATATATACAATGCACATTAATTCACACATCTTTACTATAGTTTTTGCCTCCGCCTGGGAAGTTGAAGGGGAGCAAAGCCCCCTTTCTAAACCTCATTTCCAAGTTTCACTTGGGGTGGATGCCAGAGGATCGGCGGGGCGCCTTCCTACAACTCCCCAGACAGAGGGAAAAAAAATAGTGTAGATGGGGGAATTCCAGTACATCGGGCTTTACCCACAGCCCCTTGGGTGATCCTAGAATTACCCGGATTTCTGAATTTACCTGTAACATATATATATATATATATAAATTTGTAGACAAAGTGCACTCCAAGCTTGTCAAACAGCTGCCTTTGGTGCACAAACAATATGTATAAACAGGCTGAAGGAAGTGCACTCCACAGGACTTACTTCTTGATCCACTTTATTGTGAACGTTTTTCGAGCCTGACCGGCTAGTCCTCTGTCTGAGGACGAGCCGGTCAGGCTCGAAAACGTTCACAATAAAGTGGATCAACAAGTAAGTCCTGTGGAGTGCACTTCCTTCAGCCTGTTTATATATATATATATATCCATCTTTAGACATGTATATGTATGTATCTATATGCTAAAGCCCTTTGTCTGCGCTTTTTTTTCTTCTAACACCCGAGACCTCATATCTTTGAGTCCTTATAACTTGTGTGCCATATTTTTTTCTTTTATAAATCTTTTATTGAGGTTTTTATAAGATGCAACATAAAACATTTTTCTTTTTAAAGACACCATGAGTCCACGGATTTCATCCTTACTTGTGGGATATTCACCTCCTGGTCAGTAGGAGGAGGCAAAGAGCACCACAGCAGAGCTGCTATATATAGCTCCTCCCTTCCCTCCCACTCCAGTCATTCTCTTTGCCTATGTTAGTGATAGGAAGAGGTAAAGTGAGGTGTTAGTATAGATTCTTCAATCAAGAGTTTATTATGTTTAAAGTAGTGCCAGAGTGTGCTGCTTTGTTCTAGGGTGTAGCCATAGTCCATATCAGTCTCTACAGTAGAGCTTTTGGTGGCTTTAGAGCAATGGGAACTTGTGGGACATAATTCTCACTGCGCCTCCCATATGTTTTGCTGCCCTGTATGCCTTAGTCTGAGGAAAAGGATTACTCAGCATGCCTTTTTTTCCACAGGTCAATAGGAGGGAGAGGACCTCTTACTCCTGGACGCTGCCTTGCTGCCGGGCAGTAGATGAGGTAAGTGCTAACTTTTTTTCTGGGGATAAAGAAAATCTCAGAATAAGTTGGGGCACTTGGATTTCTATGTACAGACCTCATAGTTATGACTCCTTATACTGGTTTCATGGATAGAATCTCCTAGCGTTCTAGGAGTTACTAGGGCAGTATGGACGCAGGCACCTGGGCTAATGGTGACTCTCCTCTCCCGGCGGTTCTCACTGTAGCCGACTGGAAGTTTGTATATAAGCTGCAATGCAGAGTGCGAGCTCAGTGTGTGGGGGATCCACTATTTTTATTTAGCAGTTGAGGTACTGTAATATACAGAGGTGCTTCACTGTTAGTTTATTTCAGCGGACTAAGCAATGGGTCGGTTCAGTTAGTTATTCTCCCATAACAATGGTTATCGGGAGAGGACTATTGATACTCCCTTGGGGGGCGGAGTTTGTGATACTGTTATGTCGGGTGCAAGCTCAGTAATGCCGGGTGCAAACTCAGGATGATAAAGCTTCACTATTTTGTTAGCAGCGGCAACGGAGGAGATAAGCAGCGGCTAAGAAGGAGATAAGCTAAGAGACTGCCTAATTTGTTTTCTGCCCCGGTGGTTCAATTTATCTAAATAATAGTAACGACCGGGAGACGACTTTGAAATGCCCACAAAGGGCGGGGTTTGTGTGGCGCTAATTTTATGGCGCAGCCTTTTCTAGGCTTCTGGTTATCAGAAGGATCAGGGAAGTTCAGTCAGCTAACATCTCTCTCTTAGGGTTATCGGTTACTGAGATTTTATGACAGTGTGGGCGCTAAAAGGACAGCGCTTCAGCTGAGTCATGTATTGAGCAGATGGGCTGACAGATACCGCAGCTGGGTTAAGCTGAGGTATAGAGGGGAATTTGCAACATTAACTGCCTCTTGTTTCTCTATTCAGCCATTCTGCCATTTTAAATAAAGAAATCTTCTTTTAAAATTTAAAAAGACAGTACCGGTTTTACATTTTTTTCCTCAAGTGTCCAAAATTTATGTGGCCCACACATGCAGTGCCCTGCGCTTCCTCCCAATCTCCATCTGGAGTTGCTTTGTCAAACATCGCTCATATTAGGTCATGGTTATATCTATTGTATGGTATGCTTTTCCCGTGCTAACCAGGGAATACACGTATGTAGTGTATTAATTACAAATGTTTCTTCTGTAAAGCTGAGGGTGCTTGCTTTGGCAGCACATATACTAAAATTGGCGAGAAGATTAGCATGGATGAAAATTTGTGTAGCGTTCCATAAACTGAAGATTTTTTGGTTGCATATGTGGGTCAATCTCAGTCTCTCTCTGGGTATCTCCTTTATCTGGCAACAGTTGCTTCGGGAGTATCGCATAAGGATTTTTCAGTCTCTGATGAAGTTATTCCTTTATCTGATCCTGAATTTATTTGCCTCATGTCGGTTAACATGTTTTAACTTAAAATTACTTCATTTACTATTTAGAGGCAGTTTTATTTACTCTGGGTGACCCCGTCACCAGTAGGTTATTCTATTATTGTTATGTGCCCTTCTAGGTGAAAGTATATTTCTCTACCAGATGGGGTTCCCCATTTTTCCCTATAACTTAGAGGGAGATGCTATTTGCATGAAGGGACCCTATGGTTAGAAGCTGGATATAGCTCCTGCTTCCAATATGGAGGTGTACTGGTGTCATACTTTTTCTGTTTACAAACACCCCTCTCGCAGGATAGGAGAAGGTTTATTTTACGTTAGTGAATTATAAGATAATTTCATTCCTTTCAGGATGGCAGGGAATTTTTTCCCAAGTATAAGCAGTTAAACCTTTTTTGGAGTCCCTATCTGACTTAAGAAATAGCCCAAGTAGCTTTCTGTTGAGTTAAGGAACACAATCCATTAAGCCTGCTGTTGAATCAAGACAGCATGACAGGCTTGCCCCGATCCGGGACTGGATCTTGTTGGGGACAGTCTTTCCTTTTTTACTCGGGCTTGGGTTTGAGATGTTCTGTATACCGGGGAAATAGAATCTGTTTTCCAGGAATACAAATTCAAAAGTTTTCCTTCTGGGAAAGGTTTCTGCTTTCGAGGTTTCCTGCGGAATAGACAAAGGGAGAGGCGTTTTTACACTGCGTGAGAGGCCTTTTCAACCGGATGTTATTCCAGTTTATTTGTGGTTCCCACTAAGGAGGGGGCCTTCAGACCAATTCTAGACCTCAAAAAATCTAATAGAGATTTTCATGGTACTGTCCTTCAAGATGGAAAGGGATTCGTTCCATTCTTCCTTTGATCCAGGAGGGTCAATTTATGACCTCAGTAGATTTCTAGGACGCGTATCTGCATGTTCCCATTATCAGGGATCATCACAAGTTCTTACGGTTTGATTTTCTGGACGAACATTACCAGTTTGTGACTCTTCCTTTCGGTCTGGCCACAGCCCCAGAATCTTCACAAAGGTTCTGGGATCTCTGTTGACAGTGCTTTGTGCAAAAGCATTGCAGTGGCGTCTTATCTAGACGACATTCTAGTTCGGGTTCTGTCCTTTCACCTAGCAAGATCCCACACGGCCTTGGTATTTTCCTTCCTACGATTTACGGCTGGAAGGTGATTTTAGAAAGGAGTTCCTAGGAACCTTAATAGGTTCTTTGTCTATGAAGATATTTCTGACAGAAGTCAGGAAATCAAAAATTATCGATACTTGTCTTCAGTCCACTCCTCGGTCTTCAGTGGCTCAGTGCGTGGAGTTAATTGGGCTGTTGGTGGCGGCAATGGATATCATCCCGTGTGCTCGCTTTCATCTCAGAGCTTTGCAGTTGTACATGCTACGACAAGGGTTCGGAGCTTATTCGGACTTGTCTTCCCGGCTTCTACTGGAGCAGGAGACAAGGGACTCTCTACAATGGTGGTAGCCTCTGGATATCCTCTCCCAAGGAACATGCTTTCGCAGACCATATTGGGCGATTGTGATAACAAATACCAGCCTTCTAGGGTAGGGAGCAGTCGGGATCTTTAAGGGCTCAGGGACTATAAAGGATCTCAAGCAGAGTCTGTTTTTACCTTTAAACATTCTGGAAGGGATATGTGGCTTAGTGGTTAGCTCCATAGCTCCCGAAGCAGAAGGTTGTGGGTTTAAACCTAGGCAAAGCTCCTGCTTTCTGATCTGTTATTTGCTTCTGGTGTCAGCTAGCCTTCCAAAGCAGAAGTTGATTTTTATTCTGAGAACGATTTCCAATGCTCTTCTGGCCTGGCCTCAGTTGGTCTCGGCCCAGTTCATCAGGTTTCAAACGGACAACATAATGACAGTGGCTTATATCAATCATCAAGGAGGAACGAGGAGTTCCTTAGCGATGGCCGAGGTAGCCAAGGTAATCCAGTGGGCGGAGGCTCACTCTTGCCATCTGTCAGCAATCTATATCCCAGGGGTGGACAATTGGGAGGCAGACTTTCTGAGCAGACAGACTTTTTGTCCGGGAGAGTGGGAACTCCATACTGAAGTATTCTCCAACCTGATTCTCAAATGGGGTCGGCCGGAGTTAGATCTCATAGCATCTCGCCAGAATACCGAGCTCCCGAGATACGGGTCGAGATCCGTGGATCCCCAGGCAGAACTGATAGATGCTCTGGCGGTTCCTTGATCCTTCAATCTTGCATACCTATTTCCTCCATTTGCGCTTCTTCCTCGAGTCAGTGCTCAAATCAAACAGGAGAGGGCATCAGTGATCCTTATTGCTCCTGCGTGGCCTCGCATGATTTGGTATGCAGATCTGGTGGAAATGTCATCACTGCCCCCTTGGAAACTTCCATTGAGGAAAGACCTTCTCATTCAGGGGCCCTTCCTTCACCCAAACCAAGTTTCTCTGATGCTAACTGCTTGGAGATTGAACGCTTAATCTTATCCAAGCGGGGGTTTTCTGATTCGGTCATAGATACCATGATCCAGTCTCGTAAGCATGTGATTAGAAGGATTTACCATAAGATATGGCGTAAATATCTTTTTGGGTGTGAATTCAATGGCTACTCATGGAGTAGAGCTAGGATTCCCAGAATTTTGTGTCTTCTCCAAGAAGGATTGGAGAAGGGTTTATAGGCAAGTTCCCTAAAGGGTTAGATCTCTGCCTTATCTATTTTGTTACATAAACGTCTGGCGGATGTCCCAGAAGTTCAATCCTTTTGTCAGGCTTTGGTTAGAATCAGGCCTTTCTTTAATCCAATTACTCCTCCATGGAGTCTGAGTTTAGTTCCCAAAATTATTCAAGGGATTCTGTTGGAACCTATACATTTCTTAGATATCAAGTTGTTATCTTGGAAAGTTTTATTTCTTGTTGCCTTTTCTTCAGCTCGAAGAGTGTCTGAACTTTCGGCGTTACAATTCATTTCTCTTTACCTTATTTTTCATTCAGATAAGGTAGTTTTACGTAATAACCTAGGTTTTTTTTCCTAAGGTTGTCTCAAGCAGGAACATTAAGCAAGAGATTGTTGTTCCTTCCCTGTGTCCTAATCCTTCTTCTCAAAAGGAACGTTTTTTACACAAATTTGGACGTGGTCCGTGCTTTGAAATTTTATTTACAAGCGACTAAAGACTTCATCAGTCGTCTTCTTTGTCATTTTCTCTGGGAAACGTAAGGGTCAGAAAGCTACGGCTACCTCTCTTTCTTTTTGGCTGAAGGGTATCATCCAATTTGCATATGAGACTGCTGAACAGCAGCCTCCTGAAAGAGTTACGGCTCATTCCACTAGGGCTGTTGCTTCCTCATGGGCATTCAAGAATGAAGCTTCTGTAGAACAGATTTGCAAGGCTGCAACTTGGTCCTCCCTTCACACTTTTTCGAAATATTACAAATTCGATACTTTTGCCTCGGCTGAGGCTGTTTTTGGGAGAAAGGTTCTTCAAGCAGTGGTGCCTTCCGTTTAGGTTACCTGTCTTGTCCCTCCCTTATCATCCGTGTACTCTAGCTTTGGTATTGTATCCCACAAGTAAGGATGAAATCTGTGGACTCATCGTGTCTTTAACCTTTTAACGCCGTTATGCCGTTCTATTCCGTCATATTTACACTGGGCTTTAAAGCCGTTATGACGGAATAGAACGTCATAACAAACGGCTGTCCTGAAGCCTTCTGTGCTTCAAGGACTTGATCGCGGTCTGGAGGGCGTTCCTAGGGTTGTAGGGACGCCCCCCAGATGCGATCCAATAATTGAAATCTCGCGATCGTATGCACGATCGCGTAGTTTCAATTTGTCTACATCGGAACAGGTGTTCCGATGTAGACACTTTAACCCTGTCATGAAAGGGTTAAAAAGAAAAGAAAATTTATGCTTACCTGATAAATGTGTTTCTTTTTAGACACGATGAGTCCACGGCCCGCCCTGTTTCTCTGAGACAGGTTATTAATTTTTGTAAACTCCAGACACCTCTGCACCTTGGCTTTTCCTTTCTCTTCCTAAACTTCAGTTGAATGACTGGAGTGGGAGGGAAGGGAGGAGCTATATATAGCAGCTCTGCTGTGGTGCTCTTTGCCTCCTCCTGCTGACCAGGAGGTGAATATCCCACAAGTAAGGATGAAATCTGTGGACTCATCGTGTCTAAAAAGAAACAAATTTATCAGGTAAGCATACATTTTTTTATCCATGTATAATAGATGCAAAGTTACATTTATGTTCCAGCACAATAGTCTAGTGTGCTCATAAAAGTTAGCTGTACACAAACTATAGAACCAGCCCTGGAAAAGGGGATATCTAATGCCATACACCTTGAAATCTTAACCTGCTCCCAAAATGTATGAGTAGTGATAGCAAACATAATATTACGGCTGGGTGAAGTAAATGTTAAAAAATAAATATAATCTGCAAGTATTATGCATAAAAGTGAACAATATTATGAACGTTAACTGCCGTATGTGCCAAACACAGATTTGGATATTTAAGAATGAAACCTCCCTTTTTATAATTTAGTTAATACTCCCCATGCTTCTTAGAAGGCCACTCTTGGACCTAACCTCAAATGTAAAAAGAAAAGGGGGGAGGTTAGCCTTTGTAACGGTCACTCTTGGACCTTAGTACAGGTAAGAGATAATTAGTGTCTGATATAGTATGTTGATTAAAGAGATGGAGTGTTATTATAGGCTTAGGGACATTGTAAAATACAACACCAAGGTTTACCCATTCATCTGGTAGAATAAATATAGCTAATGCTGCTATGTAGCAACATGGTCCCCAGAGAGCACTAGCTTATGAAAGACAGAATACATATCCCCATTTGACTTTAAACATAGTTGCTAGCTCTTATAACATTCCAAAATGTGAAAATATATGGTAAAACAGGAAACATCACATATCTGCATGGAGCTCAGGGTGAATAAACATACATTACTTCAGGGAGAGGTTTCGCTAGATGGGGGGGGACTACGTCTTAACCTGGCATTTGTGTCCCACAGAAACATTGATGTACCTCACTCCTTCTACATTGAATAGTATGTCGCCTCGGCCGCCGGCAACATCAATAGTGGGATGATTTGTGTAGTTAGGTACTCAAGTGGGATCTGTCTCTCATTAATCAAGATGTTTATTGCGTGAAGGTACACATATAAGTAGGTACAAGTAGTCTCTTATTCTAAGTCGGTAGTCGTGTCTAAAAGCATATATTATTCTTCCCCCAAAAGGAGCTAAGGTCCACCAAGCTACATGTGACACGTAGATGTACATATGTGATACATCTAGAACATGTGAGCATTAAAACTTGTGTAATAAACTAGCATCATAAAGGGAGCAAAAATGAGCTAAGCAAATATTCAACTGCTATCACAGGCTTATTGTTACAATATTGTGATCTACTGGAGAAGAGAAGGATGTGAAAGCTTCAAATGTGCTAGTATCGAGCATAGCAAACCAGCATAACTCTGATGTGCGTACTGCTAATGAGTCTGCCATTTTCTAACCCACCCCAGTCCTCTGGAAATCTTGCCAGAATATAATGTTGATGCTCTCATGTCCTATGTTCTTCCATGTCTCAAAGAGTGAAGACAACAGGGAAGTTTCCATGGCTCCGGTGCTCTCATTAGTTAGTGTCCGGTAAAGGTCCAGAGAGTTGGCTTCAGAGCGAGGGGCCCAGCGCAAAGCGCTTGGCGGAACAGCCAGTGTTGATGTCAGATCATGATAGGCAAGCTTGTCTCTTTCTCCATCAGGTATATCTGCAGGGTTGGACTGGTCACGGTAATCGCCATATTAAAATGGAGGCGGTATAATTTGTGAGAATTGCTGGACATGTTTCAGGACTCTATTTAGGCTCTGTTTGATGCCCTCAAAATGATCCTCCAAGTGCTGTAGGACTACACTTTCCCATCGGTCTAGGAACTCCTTGTCACCTCGTGGCTGAGTTGGACGGCCTTCGATCCGTTTTAGTGTGTATGATAGGGCACACCAAATTAGACTTGCTGTGTATATTATTCAGTCCCAATTGTCAGAAGAATAGGAGGAGGGGGGTTCAGCAGCCCTGATCCCAAAAACAGCACATGATACAGCAACTTTCTTGGATCTTCTGAGCTATAGATAAAGTGAGATCACTCCGGTTAACATTTGCACTCTAAAAGCAGATAGAAGTTAGTCTGTGAGAAATGTACACTGTTTCCCGCTGTCAGGGCAACTTCATGTAGGAGTGCTGCGCCACTGCTCCCGTATTGAAAAATCACCCAAATATGTCGTCTTTATGAATGCGGCTCTTGGGGGTGAAGTTTTAAGAGGATAGTGTAGATTTGTTCCACAGGATTCTTAATATAAATAAATATATTATGGTTATAAGTGGGAGCCTCAGGGAAACACGTCCGATCACTACAGCGGCTAGCTCCGCTCCCGTGCCATATTTTTAAAATATTTTTTATTAGTGTTATTATGAGTGTAACTATACTTTGTATTGTATTTTTGAAGTGTTTTGTGCAACTTTTTTTTCTTTCACAAAATAGTTAACCAGAGCCCTGAAGTTGCGATAAGTGATCGCATTTTCTTTCAACTCGTAATACCAGCGGTAAATCCAATGCGCGCAAAACCATACGATAAACCCCATATCGCTCTGGCTTCAACGTTTGCGCTCCATTTGTAATCTGGCCCTATATAAAATAAGCGTCTGCATAGTTCTTACTAGAATGTCTCTTTAATTGTGATGTAACGGTCCTAAATATACAGAATGTGTAGTTTTACAGCTTATATTATTAAACTTAGCTTTGCTAAAAGCCTATATACCCCAGTCTTCTTTTATTACCTAGGGCTGCCAGGGGCTCATGGGTGATCAGAGGGCATAACTAACTCCCTCTGGAATTTTTCTCTTTGTTTCCTAACATAACCACCCACTCTAGTCACTTTTTATGTTAACCAGTTGCCATTATTTAAAATGGTGTGCAGCTTGTGTACAAAAGCAACTATCTTCTGTTGTACATTGCCACTTCTATTATTTGGCTTGATGTATTTCATTTTTGTAGACAGCAATGCTGGGGGCTGGTTTATATAGAGAATACAATTTTTTTTTTTTTTTAAAGTCTTTATTTATATCCAACATAATAAGCTGACAATCAGTAGCAAGGAAAAAAGAAGAAAAACAAAAGTCAAACAAGAACAATCCGCTCTGGGTTTCAAATAAATACATATTAGGTAATGGACCAGTATTTAAGCGTCATAATAGAAGACATACAATATACATGGCCATAAAAACCTCAGGTGTTTACAGCTTAACACAGAAAAACAAAATAAATATATGACATTCATTGGCTGAGGCTTGCCCAGACATAAAATAATTTTCCTAAATTGCAATAGTACTCAATTCCTTGTTGGATGATTTTGTATTAGTTTTACCCAAACATAACTGCCCACACAGTTTACAACAAACAAAAACAGAACAATACAAGACAATACAGAACAATACAAAACAATATAGAAAAGAAAGAAAGAGAAAAAAGAACCCCCCCCCCCCCCCCGCACAAATCTTCAGACCCCCGTCACCACCTCCCTAAGAGAACTAGTTCAGTGTTACGTAAAGGATATATCAAACATTCCCTTTCAGCAGGGGGAAATGTTTTTAGAAATGCTGACCATTTTAAAAAAAACCTAGAAATATCATTATCATTGTCAATGTTAACATTATATTGTTCAAGAATACATTGCTTTTTTAAGCAATTTTTAATTTCAGAGATACTGGGACCGGTGTTCATTTTCCATTTTTTAAAGATAAGGTATCTGACAGCCAGTATAGTTATATTAATCAATTCAATATTAAGCTGCTTATCTTCTGGATTGGAAAAGAGAAAGACTACATTCAAATCAATCAGATTTATCGAGGGGAGACCTAGTACTTTACAAAGCCAAAATTGGACTTTAAACCAAACGTTCCTGATTTTTGGACAAGTCCATAGCATATGCAAGAGATCTGCAGAAGGAAGTGAGCACTTAGGACAGATAGTAAAATTAGTTTTCCCACATCTTGTTCCCTTTTCTGGTGTAAAATATGTCCTATGTAACAACTTAACATGGGATTCTCTCCATGTGGACGAGAGAGTTGTCCGAGCAACCTCTTGAATTGAGATAGAAGGTAATTTAGAATCAACTTCTTTATCTAAGAGTCTAGCCCAGTTACCCGCAATTTTATCAAGATTGATTGTACCTCTATCCGATACCAATATCATATAACATGGGGAGATTGACGTAATTCCATTTTTTGCCAAAATGAGCCACTTGTCCAACTGCCCTAGTGACCAGTTCCACCCGTGCTCATTTATTAATTTCATGACGTAGTGTCTGGCTTGAAGATAGGCATAGAAGTTTCTATGTGGGAGATTAAATTTCAATCTAAGTGCATAAAATGATTGGATACAACCTTCTTCTGTATCAAGCAGCTGAAAAACATTAATGAGCCCTCGAGTATTCCATTTTGAAAAAATTAAAGAGGGTGAACCGTCCTGAAATTGTGGATTCCCTACCAATGGCAAATATCGAGAAACATGATATTCTGTTCCAAGCAGATTACATACTTTTTTCCAGGCCAGGATTATGTTATGTATAGTTTTATATCTTCTAATATGAGATGGAATATCGGGCGTGTCCATATGTATAAGTGCCGCCGGTACGAAGGGGTGCATGATGCTAATCTCAAGATCAATATTTGTAACATAATTACGCTGAAATAACCAGTCCGCTACAATACGAATTAGAAAAACATAGTTATATGCCCTCAAATCAGGTAGAGCCAGACCTCCAACTCCTATTGGGAGAGAGAGTTTTGCCAGTGACATTCTGGGCTTCCTATCCTGCCATAAGAAGGATCGAAGATATGAATTAAATAAAGTAATATCCTTTTTCTTCAATAGCAAAGGGATGTTCTGTAGAACATACAATATTTTAGGTAATAGGATCATTTTGTATACTGCTATGCGTCCAGATAATGAGAGAGGTAGATTCTGCCAGTTCCTGAGGGTTGCTCTAACTTTGTTTAAAACAGGCGGGATATTCAGCGAATACCAGGTATCAGGGTTACTAGAGATATTTATACCCAGGTATTTAAACAAGTCCTTCACTATGGAAAAAGGTATATTTGTAGGAGAGTTACTTGTCTGCCTAACCCAAAGAAATTCAGATTTACTTATATTTACCTTGTACCCTGAGAAGGATCCAAATTGTTGTATAATAGCCATCAAAATTGGCAAATTCCTGCGTATATTAGCTAAATACAGAAGAATATCGTCCGCATATAATGCTATTCTTAATTCCCGCCCAGCGACTACCATCCCCTCAAGCCTCTGTCTTATCATTAATGCAAGAGGTTCAATAGCGATGTTAAAAAGGAGCGGGGACAGGGGACACCCCTGCCTCGTTCCCCTCTGAAGAATTATCTCTGAAGACAAATGACCGTTAACTATTAGTCTAGTAGAGGCCGTATGATATAATTTTTCTATAAAATTCGTGAAATTGCCTTTAAGCCCAAACTTCTCTAAAGATAATAAAAGATGGTCATGATGAATTGAATCAAAGGCCTTTTCGGCATCTATGGCTAATATTGCCAGATCCGCTTCATTTACTCGTCCCATTTGATCAGGGATCGTAGTATTGGAAAAAAAAATCTAAGGTTAGCAGAAGTTCCCTTATCTTGGCAGCAGAATTCCTATTTTTCATGAACCCGGCCTGGTCTGAATTGACAATAGAAGGAAGAAGGGACTGCAGCCGCTGCGCAAGGATTGTAGTTAACAATTTATAGTCCGTATTCATGAGGGCAATTGGCCTATAAGATTCTATTGCTTTTGGATCTTTTCCCTTCTTTAAAATCAGGGACGTAAATGATGCGGTAAAGCTAGATGTAGGAGCATTACCCTCTATATAAATGTGATTAAATAATGCAGATAAATACGGTGTTATAATAGCTGGTACCGATCTATAGAATTCATTAGGTATTGCATCCGGTCCCGGTGCTTTATTATATCCCAGCTTATTAATTGCTTTAGCCACTTCTGTTTCAGTAATAGGAGATTCAAGATCTTCAATTGATGATGCTAGTAATGATGGGAATGTGATGCCTGACCAAAACCTCTGGCATTCCGAAGTATCAGAGGGTTTAGCCGAGTAAATAGATTGATAATAATCAAAAACAATTTGAAGAAGGTCCTGTGCAGAGCTGGCTGTTTGCCCCTTTCTATGGAGAACGTCTATTAGCTGGGATCCTAGATCCTGCTTAACTAATCTAGCTAAGAGTTTTCCCGTCTTATTCCCATACTTGTAGAATTTTGCGGAAAACCGTATATCCTTTTGAGTGGCTTTATATATAAGCAGTGAGTCTCTCGCCTCTAGTGCAGTAATATATTTGGCCCATTTCTGGGGTGTCTTTTCCATTAAGTATAGATTATAAGAATTTGTGACTGCTTGAAGCAGTTCATTCTCACGCTTTTTAAGACTCTTTGTGCGCCTGATAGTATAAGACAGAATCTCCCCTCTCATCACTGCTTTGGCCGTTTCCCAGAACAGAGAGGGCCGACTCATGGCCTCTGCATTAAACATAGCGAAGTCCGCAAATTTAGTTTCCAGAAAATTTTTAAACTTAACATCAGAAGACAAAAACTTAGGATAAAAGAAACGATTATTAGCCTGAGAGGGTGTACCTATTTGAGATTCAAAGCATATTGGGGCATGGTCAGACACCGCGATAGGCAATATTTGAGCTGATACTTTGTATTTACATAGTCTTTCATCAATCAAAAATAAATCAATCCGGGACAATGACTTATGTGCTTTTGAAAGACACGTAAAATCCCGCGTATCTGGGTTTTGAAGCCTCCAGATGTCCCTTACTCTCAAGTTAGAAAAGATCCTAGAAAACAACTTTGCCTCAAGATTATCCCTTTTGTTTTTTTTAGAAAACTCCTGCTGCCTCATTCTATCTAATGGGTACTGCGGAGCCATGTTAAAATCGCCAGCTAAAATGAGGAAGCCTTCTGCAGATGTCATAAGCCTGGCCTGCAACGCATCCCAGAAAGATAAATCAAAGACGTTTGGAGCATATACATTACATAACGTATACAGAATACCAGCAATCTTAATTTTCAAAATAATATATCTCCCCTCTTCATCTGACTGACTCTGAATTACCTCATAATTAAATTTTTTCCCCAGAAGAATAGCAACTCCACCTCTGCGACTACGACTAGGTGGAAAAAAAAAACCTCCTTTACCCATTCAGATTTAAGTTTAAGGATTTCTTGTGTTTTCAAATGTGTTTCTTGTAAAAAAGCAATAGAGGAGCCTATTTTTTTAAGATAAGAAATAATCGTTTTTCTCTTAATAGGAGAAGTAAGACCTCCTATATTCCAGGAGACAAATTTAATCCCGTTCATTTTAGATAATCTCTACAACTCGAGACGGGAGGCGGTAGCGGGGGAAGAAGAAAAAAAAAAAGAGAGAAAAAAAAAAAAAAAAACCCAGCACATAAAACATAACAAAACCACGATTATACGCCCCAAACAAGCACAAACAACCAAAAAACATAAACCAGACGTGGAGACCGTCTGGTGCCCTAACCTGAAAAGAACCCATCATGGTGATAAAACAGTGGATCTATTCATACTCAAAAAACCAATCTACTGAGCTATGTTGTTTTTAGTAAAAGCTTCTGCGGCTTTGGCAGAGTCAAATAAATATGAGGTGTTGTTATAGACCAATCGAAGCCTAGCAGGATGAACAATTGTTGCACGCAGTCCCTGCTGTATAAGTTTGGTACAAACTGGTGCTAACTCTTTTCTTTTAAAAGCAGTATCTGCTGCATAGTCCTGGAACAACAATATTTTTGTTCCTTCCAGAAGTATGGGCTGACTCTTACGAAAAGCTTGCAAAAAAATCAATTTGTCTTGATAGTTCAAAAATTTGGCTAGGATTGGTCTTGGCCTCATATTATTTCTTGAAGGGGATGCTACTCCTAACCTATGTACCCGTTCTATGACAATATCATGATAGGTCTCAGGGATATTCAGCAGTGTTGGAAGTGTTTTAGTGATCAATTTATTTAGATCTTCGAACTGCTTCCCCTCGGGAACCCCTATTATTCTTAAGTTATTTCGTCTAGCCCGATTTTCCAGGTCTTCTACTTTGTTTTGTAATTTAGAAAGGGCTGAGGAAGTAGCTTCTAATTTAGTGTTTTGAGCTGTGGTAAGATCTTCAAGATCCGATACTCTTTGTTCTACCTCAGAGAATCTCTCTGAGAATTGTTTAATCTCTGTGCTTAGCTGAGCAATATCATATTTTATCTCTGCTTTAAGTGACTCAAACTTAGGCGCAAGGGCCATAGATATATCTGAAACTAGAGACTGTAGGTCAATGGACTCATGAGCACTAAGGGAATCACGTGCGGCCAGCTGTAAGTCGCCAGCCGCCTCAGTGCTAGGCTTAGTTCTTTTATCCCTTTGTCTAGCTGACATGACTGAAGGTGAGGTTTTGGATTGTGAGTGTAAAAACTTATCCATTAACTTGTGAGGAAAGGAAGTGAGGGAGAGCAAACAACAGGAAAAATAATCTAAAGTGATAGAGGGGGGAGAAGGCCCCAGAGGAAAGGAAATAAAACAAAAAAAAGGGAAAGGGATGAGGAAAAGTGCTTTCTTTTTTCTGATTTTTCTTTTCTTTTTCTCCTTTTTTCTTCTACCTTCTTTTATGTGCAAATCAACCGTGAAATAGGATCAGTCCTGCCTGTGACTAAAGGGAATAATCAGTAGATGTCCCTGTGCCTTGGCTACATATACTCACAGCCTAAAATTTATGTGAGCTCCTAGAGCAATTGCAGTTTTTCACAATTACATTGGTTCTATACAGTCATCAATCTTTTGTAACCTACTAGGTCAATTCTAATTTTGTATATACAACCAGTTTTAACCATCAACATCCTAAGCACATTTTCAAGCACCTTTAAATAAACCTGTATGAGAACAATAAACCCTGTATTGGTAACAATACATTCAATTCTTAGAGCATTGTGGTACAATATTACAGATTTTACAAAAAAAACCAAGAACATGGGCTTTAGTTCTAGCAACACTTAACCAGCGGTTTCTAACCTAACACAGCCAGATATTATTTTAACCATAAGCTGTCTGACAGGGTATTATCATTCAATACAATAAAAAAGAGAAAGAAAAAATGTATTATAAGCCAAGATTTTAGCTTTCAATATCTTGTAGAAAGTGTAACACCTAAATGTAACCAAATAAACTTAGCTAGTATATATACAATAGATGTGATATCTTTCTTCCTTTTATAGAAATTAGCTAGGGTAGAAATAGCTTTTCATAGCTTTTTAAGTTTAAACACTTTTACCCCTGTTACCCAATTTTAACAGCCCAACTAGTCCAGCTTAATTGGATCCAATCCTGTAGAAATAAACATAAGAGCCAGAAGAAATAAAAGTTTATGTAATGTAGATGTGGACCCCTGAGCCCTGTCCTCATCAATCTTCGGCCATCTATTGTAGCTTACGCTCTGTGAATTTCAGAGATGGATAATAAGGCAAACAGGAAGAGAGTACATCAGAAAAAAACGCTCAGAGTTCAGACGATAACCGTCCATTAATAAGCCTGGTCAATCCGGGTAAAGACAAACCACTGTGGGTATTACAAGTAATCTACATTACCCGTCCTGTGTGTCCAGAATTCAGCCGCCAGTTAGAGAGCCTCTGCTACCAGCAGCCCCCCCTCACGCAGCACCGGTGGGAGGGGGAGCGCTTCTCCAAGCCGAGGAAAGCAGCGCAGCCGGAATAGAGAGCGGCACTCCGTGCAACAGGGGCTCCGTTACAAGCACCCCATACAGTATGAGGGCAGCCCCAGGGGGTGTTAGCCTTAACCCCTCTTACCACAACAGAGGGGAAGCGGAGCGATCCAGCGAGCACAGCCTTTTCCCAGGGACTCCAACAGCTCAAACGCCGCTCTCCTTCCGCAGCCCACAGGAAGATGAAACAGATCCGGCTCCTTGTTACACTCTCGGGCAGCACAGGGGAAACAGGTAGCAATTCGTTGTTCAGGTATTAAACCACAATACAAGACCAGTAGCCTCCGCCTTCCGTCTCTGTATGACCAAGAAAAGAAGTTCCAGGGCGCTGGGCATTTAGACTGCTTTATTTTAGGAGGTATTTATCCCAGCCAAAGACCTCCTTTTAGTATAGGCGGTAGATAGTAGCGACAGTCATTTATAAAGGTGTTTAACTTTGGCACCAGGTTTGGGTCCTTTTCAGAGCTGCTTCGCACAGCTATAGTGCAATGGTAAGGCACTATGGAGCTTCCAGCAGCGATGCATATCAGCAATACAAGCCGCCCTCAGCTAGAGGGTTTAGGCATGGTCCTCACCAATAGCTTGTAGGCAGGAGAGATCAGAGCAGGTGCAGCACCTGGTCACACACCTGTGCTCCTCCTCCGGAAGCTCCTAGAGAATACAATTTTAAACAACTTTCTAATTTACTTCTATGAACTATTTTGCTTCCTTCTCTTAGTAGGTGAGCCAGCCACAAGGCATAAATGTGCAGCCACCAATCAGCAGCTCTGAGTCTCTCTATATATGCCTCTCAACAAAGTTTAAGTACAAAATAAATTAGATGATACAGATAGATTGGAATGATTATACAATTGCATGCTTTCTCTGAATCGATAAAGTAAAACAAATTGGGTTTTATGTCCATTGAAGCTCTACTGTATATGCACTTTAGCCAATATCCTGTTATTCTTTCTGACTGTATCCAAGTTCTGATTAGAAGAGTTAAAGGTATATGAAACACATACATTTTATTTTGTTATTCAGACAGAACATACATTTTTTTTTAAAGTTTTTGTTTTACTTCTATTATCAAATTTGCTTTGTTCCCATGTTATTTGTTGAAGAGATACCTTGATAGGCAGTGTGCACGTCTGTAGCACTACATGACAGGAAATAGTGCTGCCATCTAGTTCTCTTACTAATGTATAACATTGTTACAAAACTGCTGTTATATACTGCTGCAAACACATGCACACTCCTGAGCTTACACCTCTGATTTTCAACAAAGGATAACAAGAAAACTGAAAACAATTTTATAAAAGAAGGAAATTGGAAAGTTGTTTAAAATTGTATGTCCTATCTGAATCATGAAAGGAAAATATTGGGTTTTATGTCCCTTTACTTTTTTTTAGTACGAAAAGGATACGTTATTATTTAAACCAAATTATTGTATACAAAGAACTAAAAGCATGTCTTAAATTCAATGTAGTGAGAAAATGCTCTCTCTTTTGTAAAGCCCAAAATTGTGTTATTTAAGCAGAGTATGTCCGTTTTTTATTTATTTTTAAAAAATCACCTAAATCATGTATATATTTTTTTTTAAAAAGCATCTAATTTGAAGCTATCTAATCTAAAGAGCCGAGACAGTACGCAGGTCTCATTTTGGAGTCTCGCGATATTTGTCTAGTCCACGCGAAAACTACCGATGTATTCCGAAACCCTTGGTTTTCCATCCGAATGTAGT
The DNA here is from genome assembly GCF_027579735.1 of Bombina bombina. Lineage (NCBI taxonomy): Eukaryota > Metazoa > Chordata > Amphibia > Anura > Bombinatoridae > Bombina > Bombina bombina. The sequence goes on along the minus strand of NC_069499.1, from coordinate 753,092,111 downwards.
GACAGAGTGTCTGCTCTTGGGCGCCCTCTGGTGAGAAGTTGACAGCGGTGTGGCGGCTTTCGGCGACTGCGGGAGGAGCTTATCGCAACCGTTTAATCGTTGTCTGTGGAAGCCGATACACCGGGGGGACCCGGATACAGCAGGTAAATGTCAGACACTGATTTGTACCCCTTTTGTAGCTTTAAAGGTGACATTTTTATAGATATCGCCGAGACTGAACGAAGCATTCAGACCAACCCCCAGGCAGGCAGTGAACCGGGCCTGTGCGCCACAACGCGTCCAGGAAACCCGGCACACACTGCCTTTGTCACTCTGCAGCCTCCGCCATCTTTAAATCTCCCTGCCCGCCATACACATGCTTGCTGGGCGATTAGTTTAATTGAGTCAGTGGTACAGGCTTCATTGTTCACAACGCAGTACGACCTCACAGTCTGGGCCTGAGCTTAGTCTATAGGCCTCTGTTGACTCTCTACAGTTAACCCATTGGATGTCGGAAAGGCAGAAGTCTGTCTTAATGAGCCGAAGATTTAAGAGAATCCTGTTAATTGAAGTATTAATTATGGCTCTCACTTGTGTGTTTCTTCCATGAATGGAGCTGGGTTGTGATGTTATGATGTGCAAAGTATTCCATGAGTTAATTAGAATGGTGCTTTATTTGAATTGATAAACAGGTTTGCAGATTTTATATGGTCAGGGACGCATATAGCAAGGTGTGAGAGAGAGTTGTAAATCGCACCAGGTGATTGGGAAGTGACATTCAAACTAATTGCATGACAAAACCAATAGGTTGCAGGAAAAACTAATGGATTGTTGCCAATGTATTAGAAGGTATGGAGCGTGTTGTGGCAGTGAGTTGACACCTTAGGAGATGTTATATGACAATGGTATTGTGCCTTGGTCTAAGGACCCCAAGGTTGAAACAGTCCTTATGTTGGGGTGTCTGAGAGAGAATATAATGGTTTGAAATATATATATTTTTTTAGAAGTGAGATAACTGTATATGTCCTACAGATTATGTCCTGCTTTCCTTGAGACCTACCCTACACACATTAAAGGGACCTTATGATATTTATATAAAATGTTTAGTTATGAGTAATAAAATAACTAATATATATATATATATATATATATATATATATATATATATATATAATTTATTTTGTTTTCATGCAAATTGAGGATTTTTGTAATTCAGAGAAATTGAAATGCACCCTGCTGTCTTCTCAAAGCTAACTCTGGTACATATCTTTCAAAATGTACTTTATATACTAGCAGTATGATTTTGGCTAGCCTTGTTGTCTGCAAAATAAATCCCAGATTGGCTCCTCCCATATAAATGCGTTGGTCACAACTTGCTCATTGTTTAGTGTGTGTGTGTGCCACCTTTTTAATATTTGAATGTTTATGAAAACAGATAATAGCAATAACAGGACAAGGAGTTTCATTGAACACAAATCTTATGTGTTGTCCAGTAATAAAGATATTAGAGTCTAAATTAAACTAGACCATGCCATTTTACATTATTTTCCAATATACTTCTATTATCAAATTACTCCTCTTGCTTTCTTTTGTTTAAACTTGGCCTTTTCCATCACAGTATACTGAGGTATTGCTAAGGAGCATGCACGTGTCTTGAGCACTACATAGCAGTGTTTGCATTAATGTTTTTTTAACAATTCCAGAGTTGTTTTAAATTGTCTCCTTTCATAATGGCTTATTTTTTACTTTCATGTCTGCCTTTTAACCCCTTAACAGTCGATTCAGCCTTACGTTGCATGGTCATTTAAAGAGGGTTTCCTAGCACAGCAGCAAAACTGTGCTAGTATTGTATGCCTCGCTTTCGGAGGCGGGCAGATATAGCACGGTCTTGCAGACGTCTGCAAGATCTGATCTATAAACAAGCCTGATAGGAAGGCTTGTTTAATGACTGCCGATGTACGTTGGTCGTTTTTTAGTTAATACTGCTTCCCTTGTTGTATTACCCCTTTTTAACATTAGATATTAACGATACAGTATGAGCAGGCAACTTTACACAATTTTACAATTTTATTTTCTTTGGTCTCTTGGTATAATTTCTTGAAAATATACATAGTGAAGCTCAGGAGCAGCAAAGTACTACTTGGAGCTAGCTGCTGTTGGAGGCTGCACATATATGCTTCTTGTCATTGGCTCACCTGATGTTTTCAGCTAGTTCCCAATAGTGCATTGCTGCTCTTTCAACAAAGGATACCAAGTGAATGAAACACATTTGATAATAGAAGTAAATTGGAAACATTTGGGTTTCATGATCCTTAAAAGGGACACACAACCAGCCCATTGAAAAGTAATTACATATTCATTATTATCATTGTTTTTAACACTTGTCTTATGCTGTTAATGCATTTATTTTTTTAATAAAATCATGTCCCTACATTTCTTCCTTATTTAAAGTGAAAGTCCAATCCTAGCGTTTTACAAATGCAAAATAAAGGGGACTTTCATTCATGACGTATAAGATACTTCATGTAGAAAGCTCCTTTATTTGTTTCAATCGGTCGCCGTTTTTTTTTTTGTTTTTTTTTTTGTTTTTTTTTTTAACCGTGGGCTTCTGTACCGGGTAAAAACGGCGATCGATTGAATCAAATAAAGGAGCTTTCTACATGAAGTATCTTATATGTCATGAATGAAAGTCCCCTTTGTTTCAATAGTCAATCGTAGCGTTTGTAAGGATTGACTTTCACTTTAAGAAGTAGAGTGCTACAGCTGATCAGAATGAAAAATGAATGCGCACACTCGCACTTCAGTAAGCCTCTGCGGCAATGGGTTTTGCATGAATGGCGAGGCCCATTGCTTCAGAGACTAATTTAAAGCAGCATGAGGCTGTTGTCGTCCTTTACAAGGGGGAGGGCATTGCAGATTCTGATTGGCTGTAACACTCAGCTTTTTTAAGGAAAAAAAAATGTCTGCAGAGCTGGGAGGACAGTGTAAGGTGAGTATGGGTAAGAAAAATAAATTAAAACATATACAAGAATCTTTTCCCTTTCACTACACATTGCTGATTATACCTTTTTTATAAAACAAACTTTTAATTGAAAAATGTTTCTATTGACTTAGTTGTAGTTGACTTAGATTCTGATTGTGTTAATTCTATTATCTTTGTGTTTGAGTACAAGAAATTTGCCAGTTTAAAAAATGTCATTTTCCTGTGCACTTCTCGGTTCATCGTGCAGTTTCCTATAATAATCTAAAAGGGACATGAAAGTTCAAAATAAAGTTTCTTGATTCGGATAGACCACATGGGTTTTCAAAACTGTCCTCAGGCCTCCCTAAAACTCCATATTTTCTGGATATCTGAACTGGAGCACAGTTGAAATAATCAGCTGATTACTAAACATAATTATTAAACTGCTCTTACCCAAGGTAATCCTAAAAGCCTGGCCTGCTAGGGAGGTCTAAGGACAGGTTTGTAAACCTGTGAGAGAGATTATACAATTTTAAGTGATTTTTCAGTTTACTTCTGTTATCAAATATACTTAATTCCTTTAGAATACTTTGTTGAAAGGGTATGTAGGAGGGCTCTGGGGCAACACTGCTGGGTGCTAGCTGGTGATTGGTGGCTACACACATGCGTTTTGTTGTTTTCTCAACTGATATATTCAACTAGGTCCCAGTAGTGCATTACTGATTGCACTATTAGCTGGTTCTATATCACTGGTTTTAAAGGGACAGTCTACACCAGAATGTTTATTGTTGTGTAAAGTAAATTGGAAAATTGTTTAAAATTACATTCTCTATCTGAACCATGAAAGTTTATTTTGGACCAGACTGTCCCTTTAAAACCTGTCTTCAAGCCTCCCCAATAGGACAGATTTTCAGGATTGCCTTGGACGAGAGCAGGTAAAATAACTGTTTACTAATCGGCTGATTATTTCACCTGTTCTCTGGTTTAGGTATTCTCAAAATCTGGCCTTCTATGGAGGTCTGAGGACAGTTTAAAACCAGTGCTCTACATGGACCCTCACAAACTAAACTCGGTAATGAAGACAATGCACTTCGGTTTAATCTGAGTAAAATAGCTGCTGTGCAGGAAGTTTATAGGCTTTCTTTAGATTCAAAAACCTATTGTTATAAAACATTCTTTGGTAGGGTATCTATACAATTTAGAGTAAGTTTGTTAAAGGTCATGGTTTATAATGCAGCTTACTGTCTCTATGCTAGTAGAGTATCGTTTTCTGGGAGAATAGCTGAGACATACCTTTCCAATGTCATTTCTACCTGTAAGATGTATTTGCAAATTTTCACTAGTAATAAAGGGTGTATGATCATACTGGATATTTGCTGACAACCACAATCATTTTTTGTTTCTGTGTCTAAATAGTTAAAGATATTGATACAGTAGAGCTAGACAAACATCAGAAGCCATATTTCTTAAAAAATGCTGAATACATTTTTTGTAATGATAGTAGTTGTAACGTGTAAAGTTTTAGTTTCTATAAAGTTATGGTTTAACTTAGGTCTCTTAGGTTTAAAGGGACAGTCAAGTCAAAAACTTTTGATTAAAAAACAAAACAAAACATGCAGTTTTAAGACACTTTCCAATTTACTTTTATTAATTTTTGCACAATCTTTTTATATACACACTTTCTGGGGAACAAGATCCTACTGGGCATGTGCACAAGCTCACAGGGTATACCTATGCGATTGGCTGATGTCTGTCACATGATACAGGGGGCCAGCAAAATGGGAGGAAAACAAAATCTACTATTTGAAATTCAGAGTGGGTTTTATTGCCTTGGCTTTTTATTATTCCCTTGTTAATTATGCAATTCTACTGCATTAAGTGATCCTTTAAAAGCCTGTTCTCCTTATCTAATCTATTCTATTGAGGTCAATTGGGGACATTTGTAAACAAGCTGATAAAGTAAGTCTCTCAGGGTTTAGTGTCCCTTTAACATTTTGATCTATTCATCCTTATACTGTATATAATCATTAATTGGCTCCTGTAACATTGTATTGCTGACCCCACAGAAGTTTTGTTTCAATATTGTCAGCCACTGTGTAAATAACCTGTGATAATTACCTGGTTTTGTTACTGACAGTTGCAGCATATTACCTAGTAGCTAAAGTAAAGCATAAAAACTAAATACAACTAATACAGAGAAAGCCAGACTTGGTATAGATACAGTGTCTACAAAAATCCAATTAGCAAGTTTGTCACATCAACATTCTTTCAGCTCAGGCTTGTTCAACCAGAAGGCATGAGGGGGGCATAGTGCAGCCTTCCAGTGTGTTTACTTGGTCCTGCTTTGCTGCAAAAGTAATACATTGTGTAACCAGGGAAGGTTATTTTTTTTTTTAAAAACTTTTAATCTTTCTTAGACCGAATAGTAATAGTTCTCTTAATGCAGAAAATGTACTGGTAGAAAGATATACAAATATATATGGTAATGTGTCTGGGTCTGTATACTTACCAGTCACACACATAGGTATAGTGCAAATCATAATAATGAGATATATGTAGCTAAAACTTTGGTTATATGATTATTTCTACATACAAACACTTTTATATATTTCACCTCTCTTCCAAGTGAAAAAAGAACTGTGGACCCTTGTGTGCAAAGGTTTGACACCCCCACTGTTTCTTTAGGGTCCAGTGTTGTAAGGATTGTCACAATAGCGCTAGTGTTGTAAAGGTTTCTGCAGCATGATTGAGACTGCAGGTGAAATGTTATAAATGGCTAACATCAGTGTTTGAAGGCCAAGAGGAGTTTCCTTTTAGTGATCCTTTTAGACCGTATTGAATGACCTTTAGGACACAAATAATAAACCTATATTGGGGTTGTGGGTATATTGTACGCGTGTATATAGTTTATTATATGCACATTATGTATTATACTGTAAAATACTATATTATGTATTTAGTTTGTTATATAAAGAATGTGTTTAACTTTTGGTGTGCTTTTGTTGTTAAAATTAGAACACATTTGGTATAGTGCGATCACAATATTAGAAATGTATCAAAGTAAGTTTACACAGTACGTAACGGGTTTAGTTCTAATATTGCAGCCACGCTGTAACAAGCATATTTTTTAATATAGAACATGCTGGTACTGTGCTGTTGTGATATTGGAATTAAATATTCTTACATTTTAAACAGATTTGTCGACCTATGCAGTAGAGTGTGGGATCATATAGTGGTTACAACAATCCAATGTTAAAAAAGCAGTCAATTCCTAAAAAGCATGTCTTGCATAGTGCAAATTAAAAAAAACGCACTATTGTAAATCGAAAAGAAAAAAAGACGCGGCTACCGTCTTCTATCAGATGTTTTAATCTCGTACAACAAATCTTCCTATAAAGAAAAGAACACAGCAAACATTAAACAATTTTTATTTTTATTTTTTTATAACATGAACTTAATTTAGATACATAATATACTATTTTACAGTATAATACATTTAACATACACATGCACAATATAACCATAACCTCCAGCTCCTATAGGTTTATTATTAAGGTGTTTTGCTTTTAAATGGATACTGAACCCACATTTTTCCTTTCATGGTTCAGATAGAGCATGCAATTTTAAGCAAGTTTCTAATTTACACCTATTAATTTTTCTTCAATCTCTTGCTATCTTTATTTTAAAAAAGTAGGAATGTAAAGCTTAGGAGCCAGCCCATTTTAGGTTCAGAACCCTGGATAACACTTGCTTATTGTTGACTACATTCAGCCAACCAATAAGCAAGTGTAACCCAGGATCTGAACAAAAAATGGGCAGCTCAAAAAGTGTAAAAATAAAAAATAAACTTTACCCATTTTGATAACGAAAGTCTTTGCACATTTTGATAATGGAAGTAAATCAGAAAGTTGTTTAACATTGTCTGTTCTATCTGAATCATGAAAGTTTAATTTTGACTTGTCCCTTTTAAGGTTGTTCCAGCACTGAAAATACCAGGAACACGGCAACCCTAGGCAATTGTTACGGCTTTCATTGAGCCTTGTCAGTGAGGTGCAGCAATATTCCTCTAAGCACACTGAGCAATGACTCCACATCTAGTTGCCCCTTTCTTATGGTATTCTTTGTTAAAGAAGCAGCAATGCACTACTGGGAGCTAGCTGAACACATTGGGTTGGCCAATGGCAGGAAGCATATATGTGTAGCTACCAATCAGCAAGAAGCTCCTAGTAGTGCATTGCTGCTCCTGAACCTGTCTAGGGTTGCTTTTTAACTAAGGATAACAAGTAAACAAAGCAAATTAGAGAATAGAATTAAATTAGAAAGTTTTTTAAAATTGCATGCTTTGTCTGAATCGTGAAAGAAAATGTTGTGGCTGAGCCATTTCCACCCATGTGCTGAGCGGTTTTGGAGTTCTTAGATGCAGCTCACATTAAAGCCCCACAGTAAGTCATTTTTCAGTGAGACACACACGTGTGTGTATTATAATTTTTTCAGCAGACCCAGAAGATTCACAATATACTATTTTATGTATATATGATACAAGAACTCAGCAACAAAATATGTAAAAAGTATTTTTTTTAAATTAATTTTAATAAACAAGTTTATCAAAAAGTGTGTGTGTTTTTCTCCTAAACTCTGTTGTTAAAAGAAGCCCTTTGGGTATATGTATTTAACTTTGATGTGCACGTAGGTTCTCCCATGAGCCTCTACTCAAATGCACATTTATTCACGCTAGGTGATCAGTATTACTACAGTGATCACATGGCTATAAAAACCTGTTTTGGGACTTTATTTTAAAGAGGGGCCTCTGGGTGTTAAAACAAGGAGTCATGGGGTCTCTAGGCCTTTTTAATGATCTGTTAAAAATGCCTAGAGACCCCCAGTCTGATGTGAAGCTTACCATGCTCTCAGTTTTTTAAGCACTGGAAAATCCAATAATTTTAGTTAATCAAGTGTACTCCCTGAATTTTTCTTGTCTAAAAAGATAATCCATTTATTACCCATTCCCCAGTTTTGCACAACCAACATGATTATATTAATAAACTTTTTACGTTTTATTACCTTGTATTTTTAAAGGGACACTTAACCCAAAAAAAATTATTTTGTGATTCAGATAGAGCATGCAATTTTAAGCAACTTTCTAATTTACTCCTATAATCAATTTTTCTTCGTCCTCTTGCTATCTTTATTTGAAAAAGAAGGCATCTAAGCTAAGGAGCCAATCAATTTTTGGTTGATACACTGGGCAGCACTTGTTTATTGGTGGGTGAAATTATCCACCAATCAGCAAGAACAACCCAAGCTGTTCACCAAAAATGGGCCGGCATCTAAACTTACATTCTTGCTTTTCAAATAAAAATACCAAGAGAATGAAGAAAATGTGATAATAGGAGTAAATTAGAAATTAAAATTGCATGCTCTATCTGAATCACGAAAGAAAAAATTTGGGTTCAGTGTCCCTTTAAGCCTCTACATGTCCCCTTATTTTAGTTCTTTTGACAGACTTGCATTTTAGCAAAGCAGTGCTGACTCCAAGATAACTCCACGGGAGTGAGCACAATGTTATCTATGACACACATGAACTAGCGGTGTCAAGCTGTAAAAGAGATAAGAGGTGGTCTTTAAAGTGAATGTAAATTTTGATGCTAAAGTGCACTTTAATTCATAAAAATTTACATTTCACTCCTGTTGTGAAAAAATACTTACCTCTTTAAACTTGACAGCAGCTCCAGCTTCCTCCGGTCGTCGCAAGCCATTTCTGATGTCAGAAATGATGGATATGTCATCCTCCAATCACGGCTTCCCCCCGGGGGATTCAATACCGTGATTGGAGGAAGCCGGATTCCTCATTTTAGACCCAGGAAGAGGCTTTGCAACGGGTGGAGGAAGTTGGAGCTGCTGTCAAGATTAAAAGGTAATTTTTTTTTCCACACAACAGGAGTGAAATGTAAATTTTGATGAATTAAAGTGCCCCTGTTTTTAATTGAATTTTTAAGAAACGGGTACTTTAGCATCAAAATTTACATTCACTTTAAGGGTTTAGAAATTGGCAAATGAGCCTACATAGGTTTAGCTTTCAACAAAGACTACCAAGAGAACAAAGCAAATTTTATGATAAAAGTAAATTAGAAAGTTGTTGAAAATTACATGCCCTATCTGAATCACATCTGAATAAATTACAGATCAAAATGGCAAGATAAATGATAGTACAATGCATACATTTTATATTGGAATCTATCTTTACTGTCCCTTTTCCTATGTAGCCATGCATTTTAAAGGGATATTCTGATGCAAACATTACAAGCTTGTTAAAGCATGCATCTTTGTTGTGGACTAGTTTACATTGCGGTTGTTAATCTGTGCTAACCAGATGTATTCCATTTAAAGGTTATGGAGATGTTTTATGTTACCAGTTTGCACAGTTAACAGCAATGGAAACTAGGCCTAAGTGGTTAACGCCAGCAAAGGGGTTAAAATAGGGACCTGCAAACATTCCAGCTTCCGAACAGGAAGTTACTGTCAAGCTAATCATGGACTGGCAGTTGCCTGCTTGGGAAATCCAATGCTTGCAGCTTTCAAGCAGAAATGTACCTATGGGGTTTTAGCACATTTTCAGTGATTACTGAACACATAACAGATGTAAGCTATGTTAAAATTACATGGTCTAAGGAATTGGAGGATGTCATTTTTGCATTAGTATATCCATTAAAGGGACAGTTTACCCAAAATGTTTCTTTCCTTATAATTTGTTCCCAATTATCCATTTTACTTGCTGAAGTATATTACATTTTCTACAAGTAGCTCCTTTACCCTTATTTGGCATTTGAAATAGCTGATTTAGACACTGGTATCCTCACCTATACAGCCAGCAGAAGTTTGTATAATTTTTTTATTGTAAAGTACCCGATTTTGAATGTACTTACCAAACCCTTAGTTGCTGTAAGAATAAGTTTGTAAATTTTCAATTTACAGAGCCCTGCTCGCTCCCTTTGTGATTTAAGTGTGCATGCGTGGGATTCCCCCAGTTACGTAAGCGATATTGTAGAATCTGTGTTGTGCACAAATAAAAGCTTGTTAAAGGGACAATCAAGTCCAAAAAAAAACTTTCATGTTTCAAATAGGGCATGTAATTTTAAACAACTTTCCAATTTAGTTTGATCACTAATTTTGCTTTGTTCTCTTGGTATTCTTAGTTGAAAGCTAAACCTAGGAGGTTCAAATGCTAATTTCTTAAACCTTGAAGGCCGCCTCTAATCTAAATGCATTTTAATAGTTTTTCACCACTAGAGGGCATTAGTTCACGTGTTTCATATAGATATCATTGAGCTCTTGCACATGAATTTACCATGGAGACAGCTCTGATTGGCTAAAATGCAAGTCTGTCAAAAGAACTGAAATAAGGGGGCAGTCTGCTGACGCTTAGATGCAAGGTAATTACAGAGGTAAAACGTGTATGATTATAACTGTGTTGGTTATGCAAAACTGGGGAATTGGTAATAAGGGGTTATCTATCTTTTAAAACAACAAACTTTCTGGTGTTGACTGTCACTTTAATGTCAAAGGCTAGCAGAAAAAAATTGATTTGTAGTAGTGCCAGCTGTGGATAGTCTGGAAAGAAGCCCTTTAGGCAGCCTTACACCATAAACCTATATTCAAATTGCTGTCTCTAAATAAAATCTTTAAATTAAAGGGGCACTGAACCCAATTTTTTTCCTTTCGTGATCAGATAGATCATGCAATTTTAAGCCACTTTCTAATTTACTTCTATTATCAAATTTTCTTCATTCTCTTGGTATGTTTATTTGAAAAGCAAGAATGTAAGTTTAGATGCCGGCCCATTTTTGGTGAACAACTTAGGTTGTCCTTGCTGATTGGACAGCACCAATAAACAAGTGTTGTCCATGGTTCTGAACCAATAATTTGGTGGCTCCTTAGCTTAGATGCCTTCTTTTTTAAAATAAAGATAGCAAGAGAACAAAGAAAAAATAATAGAAGTCAATTAGAAAGTTGCTTAAAATTGCATGCTCTATCTGAATCATGAAAGAAAAAAATTGGGTTCAGTGTCCCTTTAATGTCGATTATGCACACTAATAACTAAAAGTACACACACCGGTGTGTGTGTGTGTGTGTATGAAAATGATGGTTTGGGTATAACCTGTCCCCCACTTGCTGGCCGCTCATCTGTGTCAGTGAAAAGCCGGTTTGCTTATGCTTGCTACAAAAAGAAGCTGAGAGATAGGAGGCTGAAGAGCACAGGGATGCTGGCAAAAAACAAAACCTAGCCTAAACAAAAAGTAACTTTTCACTGACACAGATGTGACCGGTCAGCAAGTGGCGGGGACAGGTTATAACCACACCGTCATTTTGATGAGCGCAGATAACATGGCAGACAGTGAGCTTGCACAATTTATATATGGTTGATTAAGGTGTGTTCGCACCTGTGTTGTATTTGCATCTTATCCACTGTTGGTCAGGGGGCGTGCTCACAGCACATGATCGCTCTGCCTTCTTTTAAGGGCTTGTTGCCATTGCGTCCCACACAACACATAGAGGGACTTTTTAAGGTACAATATTTTATTCATCAAAAGTTTATTTTTAATGCCAATGAGATCATATATTATGTTTTTTATAACTTGATTAGCTGTTCATGTTTTGTGTGTACACTGGTCTTTTAAGGGAAAAACACTTTTACAGTATACTGTCCCTTTAAAGGTACATAAACCCAGAAATTATTTTGTGACAGTGCACATAATGTTAACTTTCCAGTTTACTTTAAATGTGCTTTATTCCCTTGGATACCTTTTTGTTGAAGGAGCAGCTTTGCTGAGATTCTAGCTGACCATCAGGTAGGCCGATTGCAAGAGTCATATATTTGCAGCCACCAGTCAGCTGCTACCTCCCAGTAGTGCATTGCTGCTTGTGAGCCTACTTGTGTTTTTTTTTTCTCTCCCAACAAAGGCTTAAAGGGAAGGAAGCAAATTAGATAATTGAATCAATTGGAAAGTTGTTTAAAACTGAATGACTTTACTGAATCATGAAACAGTTGTCAAATTGAGAGGCTTGTGAGATACTATATTTCAGTTCTTCAGGGTTCCATGAGATATCTGTAAAGGTAAAAAGGGCACAAAAGTCACATTTAAGATACAATGTAGTACATTTGCTCCATATAAGCTAATTTCAAAAGGGAGCAGTAATTTAATAATGTGAAAAAATTAAATAATGTATCTAACTGGTGGCAAATATTTACATAGCATATACAGAAATATGCATTTTTTTGTTTTAACCCCAAATTATTCAGATGCAAAGGAGAAAATCTAGCTTTTCAGCTATTGGATGAGTCACTCTGGGTGTTGCTAATAGAAGAGGTAGAATAGTTATGCGATTCGTAACCAAATGCAATATTCTAATACAAGGATCAACAAATACGGGGTGCCTTAAAATGATCAGCTGATTATTTCACCTGTGCTCTAGTTAAAGGGACAGTATACTGTAAAATAGTTTTTCCGTTAATGTGTTTACAATTGCTTTTTTTTACCAACTGCAGAGTAAAAAATGTATGAATCTGCTTTTTAAGGCTTTTTTGTGTATATTAAAGCTCAGATTTTGTGTTTTGAAGCCACAACCTAATAAAATGGGTTGAGCTTGTAGGTATAATCAGATCTCATTACTGTATCACATTGTGCACATTTACCTGCTTCTTTATCTTATATCTGTCCTTAAAACAATCACCAATACTTTGAGAGAACAATGGAAAATCAACATTTTATTACCTTATCTCTGCTTTATCACACTGGGAGTGTAATTTCTTCTGCTGGCTGTGTTTACAAAGCTTATCTATAGCTTGGACCTGCGGCCACAAACTTTCAGAATAGGTGGGGATACCACATGCTAAATTAACAATTTCAAATGCCAATATAAGGGTAAAGGAGCTACTTGTAAACAATTTTATACACTCCAGCAGGTAAAGTGGATCATTGGGAACAAATTAAAGGGGATAAAATTTTTGAGTAAACTGTCCCTTTAAGATATAATGAATATCTGACCTGCCTGTTAAGGGTCCTGAGGACTGGAGTTGAGAAACACTGCTTTAAACCATACACCTGCACAGTCTCTTACTGCCTCAGCCATCTGCAACACATTAATGTCGCTGAACAATCAAGGGTTAAATCCATGACATGAGTGTAAAACAATAGATTGTTAAAGGGACGGTATACACCAGTTTTCATTTAACTGCATGTAATAGACACTGCTATAAAGAAGAATATGCACAGATACTATTCTAAAAATCAAATATAAAACCGTTTAAAAACTTATAGAAGCTTCCAGTTTAGCACTGTTGAAAAGATTAGCTAGAACACTCACTGCAAGTGGTTCTATAACAAAAAAGCAGACCCCCCTTCCTCTGCATATGGAAATACTCTACACAAACAGGAGCAAGTTCAAGTAGGTATACAACAGTATTCTCCTAAAACTTTGGGGCTTAATTAGAAATCTGAAAATCAGCGCAATGTTTTTTAAAAATAAGCAAAACTATACTTAAAAAAAACTCTATAAACTATATATCTTGATCATCTACAAAACATTTATGCAAAGAAAATCTAGTGTATAGTGTCCCTTTAAAGGGACAGTATATACCAATTTACATATAACTGCATGTAATAGACACTACTATAAAGAAGAATATGCACAGATACTGATATAAAAATAAAGTTTAAAACCTTTTGTAAAAACTTATTTAGAAGTTATCAATTTAGCACTGTTGATGAGGTTAGGCTTGGACACCCACTGGAAGGGCTGGGAAAGTGACCCTGCATTTGAAGACACATTACACAAACGAGAAAGTAGACAGAAGTATACGTCTAAAACTTTTGGACTTGGTTAGGAGTCTGAAAATCAGCACAATGTTATCTAAAAATAAGCAAAACTATACATTGTTACAGAAACACTCCCAGATGGGCTATATAAATGGATCATCTACAAAACATTTATTCAAATAAAAATCTACTGTACAATGTCCCTTTAATAGTTTTTATACTGTTGTGTTCCAGTCAACTAGTTAAAGGGACAGTCTACACCAGAATTTTTATTGTTTAAAAAGATAGATACTATTCCTTTTTTTTTTTTTTTTACCCCTTACCCAGTTTTGCATAACCAACACTGTTATATTAATACACTTTTTACCTCTGTGATTACCTTGTATCTAAGCCTGCATCCCGATAATTGGCGACATTCAAGGGCTAAGATATTAGTATATGAGCCTACATAGGTTTAGCTTTCAACTAAGAATACTAAGAGAACAAAGCAAATTTGATAAAAGTAAATTGGAAAGTTGTTTAAAATGACATGCCCTATCTGAATCATGAAAGTTTATTTATGATTAGACTGTCCTTTAAATTACTTCTGAATTTGATGCTGGCACACAAAATGTTAAATATCTGCCATATGTGTTTCATGCAACAAGGGTAGAAACTTTGTGTACATATATGTGTATATATATATATATATATATATAAAATTTGTGGCGTATTTAGGTTTTGTGCTGCCTAGGCACTCAAAATTCTGCTGCCCCCTTACCCCACCTCCCAGGTTTTAGCCATAATATTTTTTGGTCAGGTGTAAAAAAAAAAAAAAAATGTAATTGCATGGCTCTAGGCGAAATCACAGCATGGGGCCCCTACGTAGAAATATATATATATATATATATATATATATATATATATATATATATATATATATATATATATATATATATATAAGGTACAATGCACTAAGCCACACAAACAAACAGATATACATATACACATACAAAGTACTGCTGACAAAATGGGAATAGGGCACACAGTGAAAAGGTTAAAAAGCAGATCCACCTGCGATAGGGATATTTTCCAGTTGTAAAATGTACCTACTGATTGTAACAAGTAATATATCCTTTAAAGGGACAGATTTATGCGGTTGCTATCAGGCACTAAATAAAATGTGAACTAGCACAGAGCTTGTACAGAAAAAACACAGGATTACTTTGGTTCAGTCAGTTACGCGGCACAATGTGATATGAAAATAAGCTGCTCCACATAAACCGCAGCAATAGCAGGCAACAAACAACAGAATAATGTGAGATAAGATGCAGAGCTCAGCACTCTCATGAGGCGGAGCTACAATGTCTATTGAGCACAAGGGGGCTGACCATTACCAACCGCATGGAGAGCAATACAATAATAAGTGAATGGAGCAGGTGGTATGGTTTCCTTTTTGCTGTACTAACAGCTGTTTTGGGGTGGCCAGAAAGAGCTTGCCGAAAACAGTTAGCCTTACCTGAGGCATCGGTCTGTCTAGGGTGGCTCAGACCACTCAGGGTAAGCTCTGTGGTGGTGATGTGACAGGATGCGCTTTGTGCTACACCTGTGGGTCTCCTAAGCTGGCTGAGGCTCTGTTTCCGGGTACCCCCAATCTGTTATTGGAGTCCACAAGAGGCAATCTCGGGGAGCGCTGCACATTGCACGGCCCTCATTTTATGTAGACAGAGTAATCTTAAAGTGAAGGTCAAGTCTGTCGTCTTCCTTATCATTTTTCAATATGTTATCAAAAATAATTATGATGTTCGTTCATCAAATTATATATACATACCACTAAAAGTTGTATTTTTTTTTTTTTTTTTTTTTTATAGCTCTGTTTCAACTGTATAATCCGCCAGCCATACTGCCGTTATTGATTGACAGTTTTTCTCACCAATCTCTTATTTACCCCCGTGGCGTCCAGCCCCTTTTGTTTTGTCACTTCCACCTTATGCACATGCGTTTAAACAAACTGCGCGTCATCGGCATGCTCGTTCATGAAACGCGCATGCGTTTTCCGCACAAATTTTGATACATTGAATCGACAGGGTCCAGAACAATCTAGCGCGTGAGTGACTGACAGACTTGGGTAGAACTGAATGATACAATTTTGTTTATGCATTGCATACATAGTATCGTCGGGTATTGAAACGCATGCGCTATTGAGTTCAAGAGACGCATGCGCATTAAAAATATAACACGGGTGCACGAGCGTAGTCCACTTGTAAGAACCAAAGCGGCGTCATAACAGAAGAATCAGGAAGTATGGTAGGGGCGGAGCTAATCACGATAACGGAGGTATTTTTAAAAGCTATTTTATTTGAAAAGCATTCGTTATTTATAGATATTAAACATAACTTTTAAAACGGTGTATTGATCATAGCAAAAATTGACCTTCACTTTAATGTACATGTTTCTCAATGTCTAATACACTCTGGGAGCACAAAAATACAAACAACAAAATTGTTAAAATAAAATTAGCTGCCTGTGCTTTGGTTACATAGTAGACACTAGCCAGGTCTTAGGTCTTCTGACACAACATTGTCATGTCTTCTTAGGCAGTCAGTCTAGCTGTGGTATGATTAACATATGAATTAGTGTAAGCATGGAGAAACCTGAAAAGTGCTGACTTTACAGCAGTATGATTTGTGTATAAGTGCAGTAAAGGTAGTACAATGCACACACTGCTGCATTTTTTAATTCATTTAGATGAGTGACTGTCCAGGCAAACATGAGCTGTGGCATTGACGAGGTCAATCCTGACATCCTGCTGCCTGTCATATTACATCACACAGCTATTCTGTAGTACATAACAGAACACTAAGAACAGTTATAGTTAGCTTTGTATGTGTTGAGTTCACTTGTTTGTATTATGTACTCTAATTGAAATGAAATAAGCTGGCCAGTTCTTACCACATTGTCCATGTTTTCTTGGGCAGTCAGTCTAGTTGTGGTATGAGTAACATATGAAGCAGAGTGCATGGAGAAACTTAAAAAAAAGGGCGGAATGTCCAGCAACATGATTTGTGTTTCTAAGTGCAGTAAAAGTAGTACAATGCACACTGCTTCATGTGTTAGTCATTTAGCTAAGTGACTGTCCAGGTAAACATGGGGGATGATGTGTCATTGACTCTCATCCTCCCTCTCCGCCTCCGTTTTTATGACGAACAGAGAATTTTTTTAAATTGCGTACTCTCACGGTTTTAAATCACATATACGATTAATCGTGCAGCCCTAATATAAATATAATAAAACCACCCTAACACATTAGACTCCTTAGCTTCCATACTAGATTACTGCTCTGCTTATTGGAACAGATTTTGCAGCTCTGTCAGGTTTCCCTGGGCTTGTTTGACTTTGACTCCTTGAGGGTGTTGTGTTGAGAAAGCACACCAGAGTCTATGCTATTTTTGTTTTGCTTCAGTGTATTTTACTCCCCAGATATCTTACACCAATGGAGCTCTGCATTTCTCTGTAGCGGAGCATTGTAGAATTCTTAGCTGTTGTCAGTTATTGTAAAGAGAGGGAGTGCATTGATGAAGAACAAAAAAAAAAAAGTGTCTCAAATGTGACCTCTCACTCCCAACAGCCTCTTTAAAGGGACACTGAACCCAAAATTTTTCTTTTGTAATTCAGAAAAAGCATGCAATTTTAAGCAACTTTCTAATTTACTCCTATTATCAATTTTTCTTCGTTCTCTTGCTATCATTATTTGAAAAAGAATGCATCTAAGCTTTTTTTTGGTTTCAGGACTCTGGACAGCACTTTTTTATTGGTGGATGAATTTATCCACCAATCAGCAAGGACAACCCAGGTTGTTCATCAAAAATGGGCCGGCATCTAAACTTACATTCTTGCATTTAAAATAAAGATATCAAGAGAATGAAGAAAATTTGATAATAGGAGTAAATTAGAAAGTTGCTTAAAATGTCATGCTCAATCTGAATCACGAAAGAATTTTTTTGGGTACAGTGTCCCTTTAAGAGAAATCACTTCAGTCACATGTAAGAGCAAACAAGCTAACAAAAAATTAGGTAACCTGAACACAAATGCATGGTACTATGCACATGCTCTATTTTTTTGCTTAAAGGGACATAAAACTCCAAAAAAATATTTTATGAATTAGTGCATTTAGTTTTAAACAACTTTTTAAATTTACTTCTGTTTTTAAATGTTTTTAGTTTTCTTGTTATTCTTTGTTGAAAAGCAGGAAGGTAGGCTCATGAGTGTGCATGTTTCTGCAGCACTATATGGCAGCAGTTTTGAACCAATGTTAGCAGTATTTCCTGTTGTGTAGTGCCTCAGGAATGTGCACGCTACCTACCTAGGTTTCTCTTCAACAAAGAATAACATGAGAACAAAGCAAATTTGATAATAGAAGTAAATTAGAAACTTTTAACATTTATATTCTTTATCAGAACAATGAAAGACATTTTTTGGGTTTCATGTCCCTTTTAACCCCTTCACCCAAATGGACGTATATATACGTCGTACACTACTTTGGCTATCGTACCGCACAATTTATATATACGTCTTCACTTGAGGAATCTCCAACACTTTCGGCTGTTAAAGGACCAGTCAACACAGTAGATTTGCATAATCAAGAAATGCAAGATAACAAGACAGTGCAATAGCATTTAGTCTGAACTTCAAATGAGTAGTAGATTTTTTTTTCTGACAATTTTAAAAGTTATGTCTTTTTCTCTTGTAAGGTGTATCCAGTCCACGGGTTCATCCATTACTTGTGGGATATTCTCCCTCCCAACAGGAAGTTGCAAGAGGACACCCACAGCAGAGCTGTCTATATAGCTCCTCCCCTAACTGCCACTCCTAGTCATTCTCTTGCAACTCTCGACAAGATAGGAAGTATCAAGAGATATGTGGTGACTTAGTGTAGTTTTTACCTTCAATCAAGAGTTTGTTATTTTTAAACGGTACCGGCATCGTACTGTTTTACTCCCAGGCAGAAATTAGAAGAAGAATCTGCCTGGAGGTTGATGATCTTAGCGGTTTGTAACTAAGGTCCATTGCTGTTCTCACGCATAACTGAAGAGTATGGGAAAGACTTCAGTTGGGGGAACGGTTTGCAGATTACCTGCTTGGAGGTATGTTCAGTATATTTATTTCTAGAGAGATGATAAGATCTAGAAAATGCTGACAGAGCCTTGTATAATTGAGGTAAGCCTGATGCAGTGATTTAACGACTGGGATCATGCTTACAAAAAAGGGTAATATTCATGTTAATACTCATATTTCTTAGTGACAAAACGTTTACATGTTATATAGAAAGAACGTTTTTTCTCTGAGGGTGATAAATCGTTTTTTGGGGCCTAGTTTCCACATGGCTAGTCAGATACTCCTAGGAGTATTTTCTTAAGGCCCTCTGACATCGAGTGCATGGTGGGAGGGGCCTATTTTCGCGCTCTAGATGCGCAGTTCTTATTCAGACTGAGACATCCAGCTTCCCTAAAGGAGTCCTCTGGCATCTGAGGACCACTATAGAGGGCTTATTTCTTCCCTAAATCGTATTTGAGGGCATGTCGGAGCCACAGCAGAGCTGTGGCACAGTGTTTAACTGTTAAACGTTTTTTAATGTTTTTCAAATCCGGTTTGGGGCATAAAGGGTTAATCATCCATTTGCAAGTGGGTGCAATGCTGCTTTAGTCCCTTATACACACTGTAAAAATTTCGAAGAGTTTACTACTTTTTAACACTGATTTGCAGTTTATGTGATAGTTTTTTTTATCTTAAAGGCACAGTACCGTTTTTGTTTAATTGCTGTTTCACATTTATTAAAGTGTTTTCCAAGCTTGCTGGTCTCATTACTAGTCTGTTAAACATGTCTGACATAGAGGAAACTCCTTGTTCAATATGTTAAGAAGCCATTGTGGAACCCCCTCTTAGAATGTGTACCAAATGTACTGAAATTTCTATAAATTATAAAGACCATATTATGGTATTTAAAGATTTATCACCAGAGGTTTCTCAGACTGACAAAAGGGAAGTTATGCCATCTAGCTCTCCCCACGTGTCAGAACCTATAACTCCTGCTCAAGTGACGCCAAGTACATCTAGCGCGTCCAATGCGTTTACCTTACAAGACATGGTGGCAGTTATGACTAATACCCTCACAGAGGTATTGTCCAAACTGCCAGGGTTACAAGGAAAGCGAGACAGCTCTGGGACTAGAACAAATACAAAGCTTTCTGACGCTTTAGTAGCTATGTCCGATATACCCTCACGATGCTCCAAACCCGCGCCAAGGGAGTTGCTATCTGAGGGTGAGATTTCAGATTCAGGGAAGACGTTACTTCAGTCCGATTCTGAAATGACAGCCTTTAAATTTAAGCTTGAACACCTCCGCTTATTGCTCAGGGAGGTTTTAGCGACTCTGCATGACTGTGACCCCATTGTAGTTCCAGAGAAATTGTGTAAAATGGACAAATACTTTGCAGTGCCTGTTTACACTGATGTCTTTCCAGTCCCTAAGAGGTTCTCGGAAATTATTACTAAGGAATGGGATAGACCAGGTGTTCCGTTCTCTCCCCCTCCTGCTTTTAAAAAGATGTTTCCCATAGATGTCGCTATACTGGACTCGTGGCAGACAGTCCCTAAGGTGGAGGGTGCTGTTACTACCCTAGCTAAGCGTACAACTATCCCCGTCGAGGACAGTTGTGCTTTCTTAGATCCTATGGATAAAAAATTGGAGGGTCTCCTTAAGAAAAATTTTATTCATCAAGGTTTTATTCTCCAGCCTCTTGCATGCATTGCCCCAGTTACTGCTGCAGCGGCTTTTTGGTTTGAGTCTCTTGAGGAGGCTCTACAGGTGGAGACCCCGTTAGATGGTATTTTAGACAGGATTAAAGCTCTCAAGTTAGCTAATCACTTTATTTCTGACGCCGTTTTTCATCTAACCAAACTAAGAATTCAGGTTTTGCCATTCTGGCGCGCAGGGTGCTATGGCTTAAGTCCTGGTCAGCAGACGTTACTTCAAAGTCTAAGCTTCTTAACATCCCCTTCAAAGGACAGACCCTATTCGGGCCCGGGCCTGAAGGAGATCATTTCTGATATTACTGGAGGAAAAGGTCACGCCCTTCCTCAGGATAGGTCCAATAAATAAAGGACCAAACAGAATAATTTTCGTTCATTTCGAAACTTCAAGAGTGGCGCAGCTTCAGCTTCCTCAAATTTATTTATTTATTTATTTATTTATTTATTTATTTATAAAATATTTTACCAGGAAGGATACATTGAGATTTCTCTCGTTTTCAAGTATGTCCTGGGATCACAAAACATTGCATTGATACAATAGGGTACAATAAAATACAAAAACAATAATAAAAATACACATTATATGCAAACATTTAACATAGAGCAGTTATGAAATATTTATCCATGACAGGAGCATTCTGTTTTGAGATATGTATAGAGGGATCTCTTAAAGGATTTTAGGCTTGGGGAAGTTTTTAAAGTGTGAGGGAGGTCATTCCATAATTGTGGCGCTCTGTAGGAAAAGGAGGATCGAGCTGCTTTTTTTTTGTATTGAGGCAAGCTAAATAATGTGCTGTTATTGGATCGGAGGTTATAGGAGGTGGGAATAGCAGGGGAGAGCATTCTGCTCAGGTAGGGTGGGAGCTTCCCAGAAAGGCTCTTAAAGACAAGGCAGGAAAGATGGAGGGTGCGTCTGGATTCTAGCGACAGCCAGTTTAGTTCTTTTAGCATGTCACAATGGTGGGTCCTGTAGTTACATTGTAGCACAAAGCGGCAGAGCGAGTTATATAACGTATTTAGTTTATTAAGGTGAGTTTGCGGAGCAGGTGCATATACTATGTCCCCATAATCCAAGATAGGCATCAGCATTTGCTGTACAATCTTTTCCTTTACTGTAGGGCTGAGGCAAGATTTGTTTCTGTACAGGGCACCTAGTTTTGGATAAAGTTTAGAGGCAATTTTTTCTATGTGGAGTCCAAAAGATAGATTGGGGTCTAACAACATACCTAAGTATTTAAAAGAGTGGACTGCGGTCAGCGTGCAATTGGATTTTGTTTTGATGCGAAGATGGGAATTTTGTAATTTATGTATTTTAGGTCCCATTCCAAAGATCATTGTGACCGTTTTGTCAGTGTTTAGGAAGAGTTTGTTTTTCGAGATCCACTTTTCTACCTCTGTGAACTGGTCTTGGAGCACTGTTTCAAGCTGCAGCAGATCAGATTTGTTTGCATAGATTACCGTGTCGTCTGCGTACATGTGTACAGTTGAGGATTTGCAGACATTAGGCAAATCATTTATAAATAATGTGAATAGTAGGGGGCCGAGAATGGAACCTTGGGGAACACCACACGTGACTGGGAGAGGGAGGGAGTCAATGTTAGAGACAGAGACATATTGTGATCGATCCGATACATATGATTTAAACCAGGTTAACGGGTGATCAGCAATACCAGAGTTTTTTAGTTTGAGAAGTAGTAGGTCATGGTCCACTGTGTCAAAAGCCTTTGCAAAATCAAGGAAAATAGCTCCAGTTAGGTCTCCTTGTTCCATGGCAGTTTGGATGTCGTTGCAAACTTTTAGGAGGGCAGTTGTAGTGGAGTGATTCGGTCTGAAACCTGATTGATCAGGGGTCAGATAGTTAGAAAGTTGGTAATACTCGCATAATTGCGTATGGACGCATTTTTCTAGGATTTTTGACAATACAGGGAGCAGTGATATAGGACGATAGTTAGAAACCAAGGTTAACTCCCCACTTTTATGAATAGGCACTACTCTTGCAGTTTTCCAGAGTTTGGGTATGTATCCAGACACCAAGGATTTGTTAATTAGGGTTGCAACAGGCTTAGCAATTGCCGGCGCACTGAGCTTCAACAGCATTGCTGGGATTTGATCAGGTCCTGACTGGTTTTTCATTTTTAGATTATCGAGGTGTTTCTTAATGACATTGAAGGGTACAGGTCTAAAATTGAACTTTTCTATATTGGGTCTTTGCTGTTTTAGTGGGGCCTGATCCACATTTGTAGCTTCAGGATGCGTGCCATTTATTAGTTTGTCAATCAGGGTGGTGGAGCATCCTACAAAATAATTGTTAAAGGCATTTGCTACTTCTAAGGGGAGTTGCAGGTTTTGGTTATCCACATTGACAGTAGAGGGTTGGGAGTGGATTGGTGGATTTTGTAAGTTATTTATGAGTTTCCAAAACTTTCTAGGGTTACATATATTATTGTTCAGATTTTCACAGAAATATTGCGCCTTAGCCAATTTTGTTTGTTTAGTACATATATTTCGCCATTTTCTATATACACAGTGATCATTCATAGAGCCAGTATGCTTGAACTTTGACCACAATAAATCCCGAAATTGGTACATTTGAATGAGGTCAGCTGTGATCCAATTCAAGTGTGCTCCTTTTACTCTCACCTTACACAGCGGTGCATGTAAATTCCAAACTTGTAGGAGTTCAGACTGAAAGAATTGAACTGCAGAGTCTAGATCTGGGATTAGGTTTAATCTGTGCCAGGGGAGGTTCTTGATGTCATTTAGAAATGATTGAAGATTAAATTTTTTGAAGGACCTGGTGATTGTAACCTTGGGAGAGGATTTAGTTGCCTTTATTTTGCGCATGCAGTACACTAAGCAGTGGTCACTGAAATTGTTAGGGAGAACACCTGCCACCTGGATTCGGTTGGGAGAAGTGGAGAGAATCCAGTCGAGCAGGGTATGATTATGGCTTTTGATGTTTATGCGAGTTGGGGAGGAGATTAATTGCGTTAGATGCAAAGATTTAAACAGCGAGCGACAACTGTTATTTTTTGGATTCAGCCAATCGATGTTAAAATCTCCAAAAACCAAAATTTCACTTTTTGGGTTTTGAGTTATGGATTCACTAAGGAGCTGTGCTATGTCCGAAATGGAATGCACAGGGGAGCTTGGTGGGCGGTAGATTCCTGCAACAATGATTGATTTACTGCACGGGATCTCAATTTTGCCAGAAAGGAAATCAAAGGTGGCAGGAGAGCTAGATTTTTGTATGCAAAACAAGAGGGAAATTTCGCCCAGTCCAAACCAGTCTGGAGACCGAACCAGGCTTGGAACAAGGGGGAGCAGGCCAAAAAACCTGCTGCCGCCTCTAAGACAGCATGAAGGAGTAGCCCCCCCCCCCCCCGGGACCGGATCTAGTAGGGGGCAGACTTTCTCTCTTCGCCCAGGCTTGGGCAAGAGACGTCCAGGATCTCTGGGCATTAGAGATTGTTTCCCAGGGATATCTTCTGGACTTCAAAGCTTCATCTCCAAAGGGGAGATTTCATCTCTCACAATTATCTGTAAACCAGATAAAGAGAGAGGCATTCTTACGTTGCGTTCAAGACCTACTGGTTATGGGAGTGATCCACCCAGTTCCAAGGGAGGAACAGGGCAGGCCTTCTATTCAAATCTGTTTATAGTTCCCAAAAAAGAGGGAACTTTCAGACCAATCTTGGATCTCAAGATCCTAAACAAATTTCTCAGGGTTCCATCCTTCAAGATGGAGACTATCCAAACCATCCTCCCTATGATCCAGGAGGGTCAATATATGACTACCGTGGACTTAAAGGATGCTTATCTCCACATTCAGATTCACAGAGATCATCATCAGTTCCTCAGGTTCGCCTTCTTAGACAGGCATTACCAGTTTGTGGCTCTTCCCTTCGGGTTAGCCACGGCACCAAGAATCTTTACGAAGCTTCTAGGGTCCCTACTGGCAGTTCTAAGGCCACGGGGTATAGCGGTGGCTCCTTACCTAGACGACATTCTGATACAGGCGTCGACTTTTCAAATCGCCAAGTCCCATACGGACATTGTTCTGGCCTTTCTGAGGTCTCATGGGTGGAAGGTGAACAAAGAAAAGAGTTCTCTCTCCCCTCTCACAAGAGTTTCCTTCCTAGGAACACTGATAGATTCAGTAGAAATGAAAATTTTTCTGACAGAGGTCAGGTTATCAAAGCTTCTAGCTTCCTGCCGTGCTCTTCATTCCACTTCTCGGCCGTCAGTGGCTCAGTGTATGGAAGTAATCGGCCTAATGGTAGCGGCAATGGACATAGTTCCGTTTGCCCGCCTACATCTCAGACCACTGCAACTTTGCATGCTCAATCAGTGGAATGGGGACTACACAGATTTGTCCCCTCTGCTAAATCTGGATCAAGTGACCAGGGATTCTCTTCTCTGGTGGTTATCTCTGGTCCATCTGTCCAGGGGAATGAGTTTCCGCAGGCCAGAGTGGACTATAGTGACGACCGATGCCAGCCTTCTGGGCTGGGGCGCAGTCTGGAACTCCCTGAAGGCTCAGGGTTCGTGGACTCGGGAGGAAGCCCTCCTTCCGATAAACATTCTGGAACTGAGAGCGATATTCAATGCTCTTCAGGCTTGGCCTCAGCTAGCTGCGGTCAGGTTCATCAGATTTCAGTCGGACAATATCATGACTGTAGCCTATATCAACCATCAGGGGGGAACAAGAAGCCCCCTGGCAATGTTGGAGGTTTCAAAGATAATTCTATGGGCAGAGGTTCACTCTTGCCATCTCTCAGCTATCCATATTCCAGGAGTAGAGAACTGGGAGGCGGATTTTCTAAGTCGGCAGACTTTTCATCCGGGGGAGTGGGAGCTCCATCCGGAGGTATTTGCCCAGCTGATCCAACTATGGGGCAAACCAGAACTGGATCTGATGGCGTCTCGTCAGAACGCCAAGCTTCCTTGTTACGGGTCCAGGTCAAGGGATCCCCAGGCAGCGCTGATAGATGCTCTAGCAGTGCCCTGGTCCTTCAGCCTGGCTTATGTGTTCCCACCATTTCCTCTCCTCCCTCGTCTGATTGCCAAGATCAAGCAGGAGAAAGCTTCAGTGATTTTGATAGCACCTGCATGGCCACGCAGGACTTGGTATGCAGATCTGGTGGACATGTCATCCTTTCCACCATGGACTCTGCCACTGAGGCAGGACCTTCTACTCCAAGGTCCATTCAAACATCCAAATCTAATTTCTCTGCGGCTGACTGCTTGGAGATTAAACGCTTGATTTTATCAAAACGTGGTTTCTCAGTCGGTCATTGATACCTTAATTCAGGCTCGAAAGCCTGTCACCAGTAAAATCTATCATAAGATATGGTGTAAATATCTTCATTGGTGTGAATCCAAGGGTTACTCATGGGGTAAAGTCAGGATTCCTAGGATATTATCCTTTCTCCAAGAAGGATTGGAGAAGGGATTGTCAGCTAGTTCCTTAAAGGGACAGATTTCTGCTCTGTCTATTCTTCTGCACAAGCGTCTGGCAGATGTTCCAGACGTTCAGGCGTTTTGTCAGGCTTTAGTTAGAATCAAGCCTGTGTTTAAACCTGTTGCTCCGCCATGGAGTTTGAATTTAGTTCTTAAAGTTCTTCGAGGGGTTCCGTTTGAACCTCTGCATTCCATAGATATCAAGCTTTTATCTTGGAAAGTTCTGTTTTTGGTAGCTATCTCTTCGGCTCGAAGAGTTTCAGAGTTATCTGCCTTACAGTTTGATTCCCCTTATCTGATCTTCCATGCAGATAAGGTAGTTTTGCGTACCAAACCTGGGTTTCTTCCTAAGGTGGTATCTTATAAGAATATCAATCAGGAGATTGTTGTCCCGTCACTGTGTCCTAATCCTTCTTCAAAGAAGGAACGTCTATTACACGATCTTGACGTGGTTCGTGCTTTAAAGTTTTATTTATAAGCTACTAAGGATTTTCGTCAAACATCTGCATTGTTTGTTGTCTACTCTGGACAGAGGAGAGGCCAAAAGGCCTCGGCATCTTCTCTTTCTTTTTGGCTGAGAAGCATAATCCGTTTAGCTTATGAGAATGCTGGCCAGCAGCCTCCTGAAAGAATTACAGCTCATTCCACTAGAGCAGTAGCTTCCACATGGGCTTTTAAAAATGAGGCCTCTGTTGAACAGATTTGTAAGGCGGCGACTTGGTCTTCGCTTTATACTTTTTCTAAATTCTACAAATTTGATACTTTTGCTTCCTCGGAGGCTATTTTTGGGTGAAAGGTCTTGCAGGCAGTGGTGCCTTCCGTTTAAGTTCCTGCCTTGTCCCTCCCTTCATCCATGTCCTAAAGCTTTGGTATTGGTATCCCACAAGTAATGGATGAACCCGTGGACTGGATACACCTAACAAGAGAAAACAAAATTTATGCTTACCTGATAAATTTCTTTCTCTTGTGGTGTATCCAGTCCACGGCCCGTCCTGTCACTTTAAGGCAGATGTTTTTTATTTTTAAACTACAGTCACCACTGCACCCTATAGTTTCTCCTTTTTTCTTGCTTGTCTTCGGTCGAATGACTGGGAGTGGCAGTTAGGGGAGGAGCTATATAGACAGCTCTTCTGTGGGTGTCCTCTTGCAACTTCCTGTTGGGAAGGAGAATATCCCACAAGTAATGGATGAACCCGTGGACTGGATACACCACAAGAGAGAGAAATTTATCAGGTAAGCATACATTTTGTTTTCCACTCCCCCTGTACCATGTGACAGCCATCAGCCAATTACAAATGCATACACGTACCATGTGGCATGTGGCAGCCATCAGCCATTCACAAATGCATACACACTTATTCTTGCATATGCTCAGTAGGAGCTGGTGACTCAAAAAGTTTAAATATAAAAAGACTGTGCACATTTTGTTAATGGCAGTAAATTGGAAAGTTGTTTAAAATTGCATGCTCTATCTGAATAATGAAAGTTTAATTTTGATTGAGTGTCCCTTTAAGTTACAGCAGAGAGTATATGTATGCGTGTATATGTATATATATATATATATATATATATATATATATATATATATATATATATATATATATATAAATTCTCCAGTATTTTGGGCAAGTTTTTCTCTGAAAGTCCAGGTAGTGAAGGGGTTAACAAGGACATACTGAAGCACAATTAACTTCTCTACACTCAGCCACAATCTGCATCTCTGCTTAATGGAAAGGCAGTGGCAGGGGTGATTTTTAAGGCCACAGGTTTAAAGATAATGTAAATGCTAACTGTCTTGCTTTTGCTTAGAACCAGTTTTAAGTTAAAGGGACAGTCAACACTAAACTTGTTAATGTTTAAAAAGATAGATAATGCCTTTACTACCAATTTCCCAGCTTTACACAACCAACATTGTTATATTAATATACTTTATAACATTTATACCTCTAAATTTCTGCCTGTTTCTAAGCCACTACAGACATCCTCTTATCAAGTGCTTTTTTTACTTGCTTTTCATTACAGGAAAACATGAGACTGCTAGTTCATGTGGGCCATATAGATAACAGTGTCATATGTTACCTGAGAGTTTAAAGTCAAACAGAAGATAACCAAAAACTAGAATGAGCTCACTCACTGTTATAATAGTTATCATTGTTAACATTGAGGTGAGGCTCCTGAAAGAGAAAAAATAGTTTTCTAGCCCACTGTCACTCCATAACCACTGGAAATGTAAAGAGTTGTACAATAAATAAAATAAATGGTATAACGTTAGACTTCCAGAGGTATCAGTTTTCAAGATTAATACAATGAGTCTGATGCACTGCAGGAGAGACGAGAAGTAGTCAGAAAAAGGAAACAGAGATGGGTAGGGTAAGTAAGAGGCGGGGTAAACCTCGCGACCCGTTGGGACAAGGCCACCGGCAGGGCAGTCACTCCATATGTGGCCCCATTACCACACCAGCTATATCTTGCCTGACCATGAAGTCAGTTTTTTGAGCTTAAAATAACCATATTCCTCTAGAGATAATAGTGCTCTGACTCTATCCACAATTTCCTAGTGGGAGTAAGAGGTGTTTTCCAGCTGCGTTCTATTAGTGATTTGGATCCATTGATAGTGGGAGTAAGAGGTGTTTTCCAGCTGCGTTCTATTAGTGATTTGGATCCATTGATCCCAATTTGTAATAAGTGAAGTGTATGTTTGCAAGGAAAACTAGGTAAATCATGCAATAAGTCCAACCTTGGAGTTAGTGCAAAGTCATTGCCACCACTTATGTATGAAGCTGCCGTGCTCTTCACATCCTCTCCAGCATTCACTATGATCGCTTGGGTAAATTGTACTTAGTCGTGGGGGGGTGAGATACCAACAAAGTAAAATTTTATAATTGAGCTCTACCATGTGTGGCGATGTTGAGGATCTTCATGTGTGTACAAAGACCCTTTCCCAGTCCTTCCTATCTAACGTGAACCCTATATCTTCAACCCAACGGGTGGTGTAAGGAGGTAGTTGTGAGGTGTGGAGTGACTGACGGAGCCTACGTGATGCTGATGAGGGGCTTTTAACTACTTCGCCTCTGGAGCAAAGGCTTTCAAAAACTTTATTTTTTTATTCATGATACAGATAGAGAATAAAGTTTTAAACACCTTTCCCATTTCCTTTTATGATCTAATTTGCTTTGTTCTCTTAGAATCCTTTGTTAAAAAGCATACCTAGGTAGACTTAGGAGCAGCAATGTACTACTGGGAGTTAGCTGCTGATTGGTGGCTGCATATGCCACTTGCCATTGGCTCACCTGTGTTCAGCTAGCTCCCAGTAGTGCCTTGTTACTCCTTCAACAAAGAGATATGAGAATAATTAAACAAATTTGATAATAGAAGTATATTGGAAAATTGTTTAAAATTGTATACTCTATCATAACCATGAAAGAAAAAGTTTGGGTTTCATGTCCCTTTAAACAGCAAAGTACTCTATTCCCTGTGCTATTTAATGCATTCAGATTCTTATTTCCTATATAAAGTTGGTTGTGCACAAAAATGTTGATACTCCACATTTACTATTAAACTTAAAGGGACAGTGTACTATGAAATTGTTTCCCCTTTATGTGTTCCAAATTATGTTTGTGTTTAAAATAGCTAGTTTTGCTCATTAAGATCATCACCTGTTGTACTCCAGGACATGCTCATAACAATTGGCTGAGCCTGCTAACATAGCAGGCCTGCTACTGTTGTATGTAAGGTAGGCAAATGTATATGAATCAACTCTAACGGCTATTTCACATACAAAATCTATATCTACCTCCTACACCCACTGGTAGATTAATTAGTGCTATTCTTTTCTGTTTACTTAGATTTCCTACAGAGAAAATGTTTGTTAGTCATTTTCAGTATAGGTGGGGATACTGCAGGCAAAAGTAGCTATTTCAAATAACAAAACTATGAAATACACTTGAGCAGGTAAGATGGAACATATGGAAGCTGGTTACAACTACAGTGGTATAGATCTTACTCACCATGCTATTGTTGTTTCCTCCTGTCCCTGCACCTCTAATTAAAACCGTTCTCTTACTAACTCACTACAGAAACAAGTTGATAAAGCTCTGTATCTGTATATCTTGTAGCTTGTGTATTGTTGCATCCTGGGATAAAAGCAGTGTGCTTTCACAGATCAGTATTGTTAGTGACTTTTTGGCAGCTTTTGCACTTTGGTCTAGAATGCACAACAGAAAGCAGAGGCTTTACATATTTGCAGTTTTTTGTACACAGTTTAAAAGTTACATAACAAATATGAAAAAGCAACAGGAGCAATACAGAGTAATGCAGCCACTGCAAAACATAAAGCTCATGCTCTGTATTCTACACTTAAAGGGACAGTCAAGACCAAAAAACTTTCATGATTCAAATAGTCATTTTTTTTTTTTTTTAAATATTTTATTTAAATCCTTTCCAGAATTTCCAGACATTATGATTTAATTAAAACAAATACAGACATTATGAGAACACAAAGAGAAAAGTAAAAATAAAATACATAGTAAACGAAATAATTAAGCCTTATATCCTCAGGCAATTTGATTCTCATAGAAAAAAAGAAAAACAAGAAAAGATAAATTGCATTTTACATATTCTGAATTGGATTTCCGTTTTCTGATTTTTCCCCCTTGTTCCCCTCTGCTCCCTTACCCTATCCTTTGAAAAGAAAAAAAAAAAAAAAAAAAAAAAAAAAGGGAAAAATTAAATAAAATTTATTATTGTTACCACATGCCAAGCGTAACCAATTCTGAGTTCCTGAAGGGGTAAATCAGGAATTCAACTTCACTAGGTGGTAAGTCTTTGATAAACAATGACCATTTCAGGAATAATTTTCTAATATCTTGCTCATTATCTGGGTCTGTATCAATTTGTTCCAATATGTATTGTTTTTTCAAATAATTCTTAGTTTCAGTTATACTAGGAGTTGTTCTCTGTTTCCATTTTCTAAGAATAAGCTGTCTGGCTGCTAGTAGAGTCATATTAATAATTTTCCTATTATTTCCTTCATTATTACTAGAGTTATGAAGTAAGAAGACTATTATTTTCAATGATAGAACTATACGGGAGGGAGCTAGTACTTTGTTCAACCAAAATTGGATCTTCGACCAGAAGTTTCTAATTTTTGGACAAGCCCATAACATGTGCTGAAGGTCTGCCATCGGAAAAGAACATTTTGGGCAGGAATTGAAACTATTATTCCCACATCTAGATCCTTTTTCCAGAGTAAAATAAGTCATATAAAGCAATTTAAGATGGGATTCCCTCCAGGAGGAGGAGAGAGTGACACGAGCAGTCTCTTGTATAGATAAATAGAGTAGTGGGGGGTCCAGGGGTTGTTTAATCAGAGCACTCCACTTATTTTGAGTTGTTTCAACATTTTTTGCTCCCTTTACTGATACCAGCATATAGTATCCAAATGCAATTGACATATGTCCTATTTTAGCGACAGCAAGCCAGTTCCCAACACTCTCTAGGGACCAATTCCACCCATAATCATGAGTAAGTTTTAAAGCATAATGCCTTGCCTGGAGATAGGCAAAGAAATTCTTATGTGGTATGTTGAATTCTAGTCTAAGGGTTTCAAATGATTTAACACATCTTCTTTCAAAATCAAGAATCTGATATATATTACTAAGACCTAATATTTTCCATTCCCTGTAAACTCCTACCTGTATTCCGGCTTCAAACTGAGGATTACCCATGAATGGAATATGCCGGGAAACATGGTGCTCCACCTTCAATAAAGCACAAATCTTTTTCCAAGCAAGGATAGGATTATATATGGACTTTAACTTCTTAATTTCGTTCGGAATCTGGTTAGCGTCAGTATGTATAAGTGCTATTGGGTTTAAAGGATACGTTATGTTTTTTTCCAGATCATTATCTGTTACATAGTTCTTTAAATGGACCCAGTCAATAACTGTGCGAGCCAAAAAGGCTTGATTATATGCGCGTATGTCTGGGAGAGCCAGACCACCATATTTCACAGGAAGAGATAATTTTAAAAAAGAAATCCTAGGTTTTCTACTCTGCCATATAAATGACCTAAGAATAGAGTTAAGGAAGTCAATATCTTAACGTTTAATGAAAAGGGGAATGTTCTGTATTATGTATAGAAGTTTAGGTAAGAGCATCATCTTGTAAGCGGCTATTCGTCCTGATAGGGATAACGGAAAGTTTTGCTAGTTTTTGAGGGAGTCTTTAATTTTATTTATTGTTGGAGTGATGTTAAGGGAATACCAAGTACTAGGATCATGAGAAATATTAATGCCGAGATAACGAAAAGAACTATGAGCTATACAGAAAGGAATTTTTGCCAGCGAGTCCCCCGTCTGAACAATCCAAAATAATTCGGACTTTGTATTATTAACCTTATATCCTGAGAAAGATCCAAACTGTTGTACTATGTTTAGGAGTTTAGGTATATTTAATCTTGTATTAGCCATATAAATGAGAACATCATCTGCATAGAGAGCGATTTTAATCTCCTTCCTTCCTATCTTTATTCCATCAATTTGATGTCGTATAGAAATAGCAAGAGGCTCGATGGCAAAATCAAAAAGGTGAGGGGAGAGAGGGCACCCCTGCCTAGTACCTCGTTGTAATTTAATACCTTGTGAGATACTACCGTTCACCAGTATCCTTGTAGTAGCATTTTGATAAAGATTACTGATAAATTTGGTAAAATTCTCCTTTAATCCAAATTTATGTAAAGTGTAAACCAGATGATCATGGTGAACGGAATCGAAAGCTTTTTCAGCATCTATTGATATTATTACCTTATCATGAGTACCCTCTCGCCCCTCCAGTGTTCTAAAATAATCAATAAGCAAAAAAAGTTCGCGTATTTTTGAGGAAGAGTTTCTATTCTGTATGAACCCAGCTTGGTCTGTATGAATAATGGAAGGCAGTATAGTTTGGAGTCTTTGTGCTATTATGGAGGTTAAGATTTTATAATCTGTGTTGAGTAATGCAATGGGCCTATATGATTCTTTTTTTGTTGGGTCCTTCCCTGGCTTCAATATTAAAGTGGTGAAGGAAGCAGTAAAACTAGGGGTTGGATCTTTTCCTTCCATATAAAAAGAATTGAATAGAGTAGTTAAGTGAGGTGTGATAGGAATGTTTAAAGCTTGGTAAAATTCATTCAGTAATGCGTCTGGGCCTGGGGCTTTATTGTGAGGCAGTGTTTGGATTGCTTTATTTACTTCTATTTCAGTGATTGGAGCGTATAAGCCCTGTAGGACTTCAGGATGTAGTGTAGGGAAAGCAATTTTATTCCAAAATTCATCACGTGCCTGTACGTTAGAAGTTCGTAAAGAATATAGATCAGAGTAGTATTTAGAAAATAGTTGTAAAAGTTCTTCAGTGGTATTGAATGTCTGGCTTCCCATATTTATGTTATCTATGGATTGAGAGCCTCTCTCGATTTTAAGAAGTTTTGCTAGCAACTTTCCCGTTTTATTTCCAAACCGATATAGTTTTGATTGGACCCTGGCATCATTCTGTGTTGTTTTGTAAAGTAAAAAAGAATCCCTATTTTGTAAAGCAGAGGTATATTTAGCCCAACTGTGTGAAGAATTTTCAATTAAGTGCATATTATATGCGTTAGAGACTGCTCGTGTCAACTCCCCCTCCCTTTGCTTGAGTTTTTTTGTTCTATTCACATTATATGCTATAATCTCCCCCCTTAACACTGCCTTAGCCGTCTCCCAGAATAGTAAAGGACGTGAGATATAATCGTGGTTCAGGTCGGCATAATCTTTAAATTTAGCTTCTAGCCAGTTTTTAAATTTGAGATCTGTGGCTAGGAATGTTGGAAAGAAGAATCGTCTATTTGTTTGCCTTTGATCATGTGATTGAAAATCTAAACAAATAGGCGCATGATCGGAGATAGCTATAGGGAGTATTTGAGCCTGCACCTGTGATTTACATAGCCTCTCATCTAATAGGAATAAATCTATCCTTGAGAGAGATTTATGTGCTTTTGAGAGGCAGGTGTATTCACACGAATCAGGATTTTGAAGTCTCCAAATATCACGAACCTTTAAGTTTACCATTATTCTGGAGAACAGTTTTGATTCCAGTTTATCTCTTTTAGTTTTTTTAGGCACACAATCTCGTCTTAGCCTATCTAGCGGATATTTAGGGGCCATATTGAAGTCCCCGCCCATTATCAGGTATCCTTCAGCACACATCAAGAGCCTAGCTTGTACTAATTCCCAAAAGGATAAATTAAAAACATTTGGAGCGTATATATTGCAAAGTGTGTATAGGATGTTATCAATTTTAATTTTTAGAAATATAAATCTCCCTTCAGAATCCGGATCTACATGTATTACCTGGTATTTGATGCTTTTACTTACAAGAATAGCTACTCCCCCCTTCCTCTTAATACTTGGAGAGAAGAACACCTCTTGAACCCATGTGGATTTGAGTTTGAGAACCTCATCAGTTCTCAAGTGTGTTTCTTGCAGAAATGCAATAGAGGTGTTAATTCTCTTCAAGTATGATAATATAGTTTTCCTTTTAATGGGAGATGTAAGTCCACCTATATTCCATGAGGTGATCTTAACTCTACTTGGCATGACTTATTTATGGGAAAAGAAAAGAGGAAAAAAAAAAAAAATGGGGAGGGAGGGAGAAAAGGGGAAAGCCCCTTTCCAGAGAGGTAAAACCTTCTTAACTCTCTGGTACCCTTAGTAGAAGGATCCTTATTCATAGTAAAAAATAAAAAAATACTAAGTAAATAGAAAT
Source organism: Bombina bombina (assembly GCF_027579735.1). Taxonomy (NCBI): domain Eukaryota; kingdom Metazoa; phylum Chordata; class Amphibia; order Anura; family Bombinatoridae; genus Bombina; species Bombina bombina. The sequence goes on along the minus strand of NC_069499.1, from coordinate 753,057,326 downwards.
TAAACTTAATACATCATCAATATCAATTGTGGTTATTTAGTTTATAGCAAATTTTTCAGCATAGAATTTTCCTGCTTCAGCTGGAGTATCAAAGATATATGACTGATTCTCTACATATACCCTAAGTCTAGCAGGATGCAATATGTTTGCCCTTATTCCCTGCTGAATGAACTTTGTGCAAATTGGGGTAATTTCCCTCCTTTTATTAACTGTTTCCATTGAGTAATCCTGAAAGAGCAGGATTCTGGCGTCCCCTAAAAATATAGGCTGGCATTTATGGAAAGACTGCAAAAATGTGGCCTTATCTTGGTAATTTAGAAATTTAACAATGATTGGCCTGGGTCTAACATTTGTCTTAGAGGGATGAACCGGACCAATTCTGTGTGCTCTTTCAATAAATGTTTTGGGGAAGCTCTCGGGAATTTTTAAAAGCTGCGGGATTGTTACCATGAGTAACTTGAATAGATCATCATATTGCTTGTCCTCAGGAACCCCTATTATCCTAAGGTTGTTCCTACGTGCACGATTCTCTAAGTCTTCAATTTTACTTTGTAATTTTATAAGTGTGTTAATTGAGGTTTCAGTCTTAACATTATATTCTATCATGTTATCCTCTAAGTCTGATATTCTTTGCTCTGCCTCTGAGAGCCTACCTGCGAATTGTCTAACTTCTGATGTTAGATGTACAATATCTGATTTGATCTCATCTCTTAGAGTTTCGAATTTAGGTGAGAGGGCTTCCAATATTTTGAAGACTAGAGATTGCATGTCTATAGATTCAGATGTTATTTGAGTATTGCTAGTGGATGAGAATGTCTCAGCGGCAAGGTCCGAAGTAGCCGTATTCCGTTTGTCTCTTGATCTAGCCGCCATTGGGGAGGGTGTGTTTTTTTGGTGAAGGTGCAGGAATTTATCCATGTGCTTGTGGCTAATATGAAAGTGCAAGGGGTGTGGTAGTGAATGGAAGGGGGATAAAATTTAAGTGCAAAGCCCCTCTCGGGGGTGTGGGGGATCAGAATAATGTGGGTATGGAAGGGAAGGTGAAGTGTGAGGGAGTGAATAGGGTGTAAAACATCTACAATGGGTGAGAGTGAATTATTTTATAGGCGGGTAGAGAAGAGAAAAAATAAAAAAAATAAAAAAATAAAAAAAATATTTAGAAACAGTATATGTAGTTGCCGCTGAGAAAAATTCACTCAATTAATGTAGTTCCAACAATAATTCTACTATTGATATGTTATTATTGTTGATCTTATTAAATTTTAGGACCTGAACCTCTTTGGGTAGAGTAAATCTCTCTAAACCTTTCAAGGACTAAAAAATAATCAAAAACAAATATCCTTAACAAAACAAGCTTGCCCTTGAGTGCTATATAATACAGTCCTGCAGAATGTAGCTTCAAACAATATCAGAGTTTACATCAGCACAAAACTGCAAAATACAATCCTAAAAATTATTATTCTAAACAATATCAGAATTTATAATAATGTAAAACTTCAGTTTTACGAGATTTACCTCTATCTTTTACTTCGCTCTCTGGTGATTTTCAATTTATTCATGCATGCAGGTGCACAAGCCTTTTGTCTCGTTACACAGAGGCAATATTATAAGAAAATATAAACACAGACTATTACATCCTTGTTAATAATACATTCAGTATAGAGAAGGCTTGTGTGGTGTCAATATTTTTCAATATAATGTTTCTGGGGGATCTTGAAAAGATAAACCTCCTTTAATTTATAAATGAGGCAGAGATATCTTATCTAAAAAAGAATTATACAGCTAAATATATCTAGCCTTACAATTGAGTCTAGGTATCTTAAAGACCCTTTATGTTAACTATGCTATATGTGATAAACCCGTAGGTTTATGCTAAATAGACAGAACAAAATATAGGCCAGTGTGTTATATATAATTATAAATATGCGGTTTCAAAAGAAAAGAAAAAATGTTATAAGTTACTTCTATATTTGCCACAGTTGAAGTCACCATAGGAAATGTATTTAAGCTTGTTTAAGAGAAAAAGAAAAAAAAAAAAAAAAAAAGAAAAGGGAAGAAAAAAATGTCCAGTTTTTCTGTGAAAGGTAATGAGCAACATCAGTTATTTGTCCACAGGTTTAGAAAGTTCGTGAGGCTTTTATCAGCAGAAAAAGAATAGCATCAAGTTAGTTGGTTACTTTACCAGTCTCTGGTCTGGGCTTAAGATAGCCGGTATTGGAAGCAGGGTCCTCCTTGATAGTTGCCCCCCCCTGCGCAGCACAGGTGGAGGGGGGAATGCCACTCAGGCAGTGAGAAACAAATAATCACCTCCCGGATGCCGTAGCTCGCACTCTATACGGCATATATTGTAGAGAGACAACCGGCGTTTACAGCAGGGCTCAAGCAGGTGACCGCAATCTCTATCCCTCTCGCAGCATCGGTGGGAGGGGTCGTTGTGGGAAACAGCGGATGCAACCCGCCAGGTACCGGAGTTCAGCGGTCTCTCCTCTTCTCCCCAGGACAGGCGCAAGGGACTGAGGCAAACTCGGAACCCGCCAGGGATCGTGCAGCCCAGGCCTCTATCTCAAGGCAACAGAAGGAAAGAACCGGGAGCCATCCAGGTCTAGCCACAGTCAGTGTCGAGGGACGCGCCCGATCCCACAACGTCTCGGGGGCACCCGCAGGGGCAGCCCAGGTCACCCGGGTCCGCCCGTGAAAGATCCCGGACAGCAGTTCGCTCTGTGCGGCAGGGCAGGGCCCGATGGCAAAAGGCAGGTGTCACACCAACAGTAGCGAGAATAGGCAGGTAAGGGGGCTGTTTGTTGTATAAGGCTTAGATATATGTAGAGGCCCTCATTCTTCTCAGTATTCGTATACCATACTATTTAGGGCTTTATTTTAGAAGGAAAGTACTTAGTACCAGGATAGGAGCTTCCAGTTGCTGCAGCATGCAGCTATAGTGCAATGGTTTGGCACTTACAGAGTTCCAGTAGCGGTATGTTTCACGCTAAACAAGCCGCCCAAGGTCAGTGGTTTAGGCGGGAGTAACTCGCCAAGAGCTTGTAAGGTAGATAGATCAGCACAGGTGCACAGCGTGACCACACACCTGAACTCCTCCCCCGGAACTCCTCAAATAGTCATTTTAAATAACTTTGCAATTTACTTTTATCACCAATTTTGCTTTGTTGTCTTGGTATTCTTAATTGAAAGCTAAACCTAGGAGGTTCATATGCTAATTTTTTAGACCATGAAGGCCGCCTCTAAGCTGAAAGCATTTTGACAGTTTTTCACCACTAGAGGGCATTAGTTCATGTTTTTCACATAGATAACATTGAGCTCACGCATGTGAATTTACCAAGGAGTGAGCACTGGCTAATATGCAAGTTTGAAATTACAAAATATATACAGCGCTACAATCTAAAGGTTAACTAAGCCTCTCTCCTACCATCTCCCCAAGACGGTCAAGATAAATCAGAAACTAATACCATAAATGAGAGGGCGCTACTAGCTAAGGTAACCAACACACTTAATCGGTAATTATAGCAATATAATGATAAGAGAAACAAACATTAAAAAATAATTTACTTAAAAAAAACAGCATAATACAAGGACCTCTCCCTGGTTAATAACACAATGAAAATATAATAGACATTAAATATAAAACGAGAATAAAAAATATAATTTTTTTTATATATATATCTAGCTGGAATACCACCCTAAGAAAAAATATATCAAAAAAGCATAATGAAGAATAAAATGTGCTAGCAAAGTGTTTGCATATTAGCACCAAGTGTTCATCGCTTGAGGCAAATAGTGTTCAGTAAGATTCGGTCTGGTATAATATACAGATACTGATGTGGGCTTGCTATGCGATGTAATTTAGTAGTTATCCATTGATATGTATCTGATTAGACCATTGGCCAAATATACACTGATACAATGTTCAAACTGGGGCGCTAATGTACGCCTATGATGTATCGAGGATTGAACAGCAACTTTGTTTCTGTGTCGAAAAAAGACAGTCTTGGTGTCAGTCAATCAGTGAATTTAAACAGAAATAATCTCTCCGTGCTGTCAGCAAACCGAACAACCTCTTAATATGGTATAGGCACTACTCACCTTAAAACCGAGACAACTGCTAGTTACACCGTTTCAGAGCAGCTCTGGTTCGTTCTGGACCTCCACTCTCGCCGACTGTGTTCACACTGCGGTCAGCGTCTTGCTGGGGTTCACGCCACTCCTTGCGTCTGCTATGACCAACAGGATCCCGGCAAGTAAAGAAGAGACCAGGCTCGTGGACACCCGCTCTTAGCATATAACACGCGCGGGTAGAATACTAGGTAACTAGTTTTGTCTGTTCTTTGCAGGATAAGCAACTTATTTCTTTCTAAGCGTTTCACCCGTATGTTTGGGCTTTCTCAAGATGACAGTTGCTCCCGGAACACTGTTTAAAAATTTGCTGCTTCAATTCCATTGGGTGATTTTTTTCTTTGCCAATTGAGTCTTAAGGTGGAATTTTTTAAGGTGGTATATAATATTCCTTGTGTGAGCCTCCATCAGCTCTACATATAAGTGGCGATGAGAACTGGATATTCCTAAAAATGTTTTGCTTCCAAAATTTTAAAATGATAACGACATATAAGTTAGATGCTTAATGCAATAATTATATGTTTAATTTGGACATAATCAGCAATGTCCATAGATATAAGAAAAGATAGACATATATAAAAACATGTCTCATAAACTAAAATAGCAAAAAACTATATTAGGGTGGTATATTCCAAAAGGTGGTATTCCACAGTCCTAGATCTATCTATTAAATTTTTTAAATAGTACCAAAGTCTAAAATAAATAAAAGTTGACTAGCTATATTAAATTCAAAATCAATTATCATAATAGCATAACAATTTAATACAAAACCAAGTCGTGCAATTTTACATGTGTGATAACACATATAGCTGGTTCTTAAATTTTATACAATAGTAATATAGATAGTATAGTATATGTGAATTTAATATATGGTTTCATATAACTCTTTGTAAAGAGTAATATTCATCTAATCTGGACAGAATTGTATATAGAAAACAATAACATTCTCTGGGGTAAAACAATGATTAATAGGACTAGAAAAACATTTTTTTTCTTTTTTTCATAGACTGAGATTAGTATGTCATGATTTGAATCTGATGTGGCAAGACATATTGAGCTCGCTGGGCACAAAGCTTGTGTACCTCTTGCTTGTCCTGCCAATGCAATTTTGTTCCTCATGCTTATCGAAAACTTTAAAATTTAAAGACAAGTTATTCCCTTCTGAGCCAAGTGTCTCTCAGGACAATGCTGTGAGTGACATGCCTCAGCTTACTTCTCAAACATCCCAAGCCTTAATTGTGTCTCATACTGTGCCTTCTGTGTCTTCTCAACCTCCTGGGGGTGTTTATTTACCTGGGGATTTTGCCGCTCAGATTACCTCTGCAGTAACAGCGGCTTTGTCAGCTTTCCCTTCTTTGGGTAAGCGTAAGAGAAAATCTAAACATTTTACGTCTAGTAAGGTTTCTGACACCTCTAACTCTGCATTGGTCAACCTTTCTCAATTTTCTGATGAGGAAAATACTTCAGTAGCTTCTGAAGGTGAGCTCTTAGATTCTGACTCCATGGCGGTGAAATCTTCAGAATCTGAAGAGGTTAATTTTAGATTTAAGCTTGAACATCTTTGGTAACTTCTGAAGGAGGTTCTAGCTACTTTTTTCGACTCGGAACCTTCGTTTGCTGCCAACCCGAAGACGTCTTCTAAGCTGGATAGAATTTATGATTCTCCTGATGATGATGATGATGATTTTCCTGTTCCTAGAAACATTTCAGAAGTTATAGCACAGGAATGGGATAAGCCAGGGGTCCCGTTTTCCCCTTCCCCTGTTTTTAAAAAAGTTTCCTGTTGCTGACTATTCAAGACTCATGGCGCACCATTCCTAAGGTAGAAGGTGCTATTTCTATTCTAGCTAAGAAATCTACCATTCCTATAGAGGATAGTTCTTCTTTTAATGATCCTATGGATACAAAGCTGGAGGCTTATTTAAAAAAAAGATGTATGTCCATCAGGGTTTACAGTGGCAACCTGCGGCAAGTATCGCCACAATTGCAGGACCAGCATCTTATTGGTTTAATGCCCTATCTGATCTGATTTCAGAAGAGACTACTGTAGATGAGATCCAAGACAGGATCAAGACTCTTAAACTGGCTAATACCTTTATCTGTGATGCCAACATGCAGGTAATTAGACTGGGGGCTAAGATATCTAGCTTCACTGTTTTAGCTCGCTGAGCTCTGTGGTTAAAATCTTGGTCAGCTGATGTTTCTTCAAAGGCCAAACTTTTGGTTTTGCCCTATAAGGGTAAAACTTTGTTAGGACCTGGTCTGACGGAGATCATTTCAGAGATTGCAGGTAGAAAGGGATCTGTCCTACCTACATCAACCTACCTACATCAACCATCATCGAAGAACTCGTAGTTCCTTTGCCATGAAGGAGGTGACTTTCGTTTTGCAGTGGGCGGAAGCTCACAATTGTCTTCTATCTGTCATCCACATTCCAGGAGTGGACAATTGGGAGGTGGATTTTCTGAGCAGACAGGCCTTTCATCCCGGGGAGTGGGCTCTCCATCCAGGAGTGTTCTCTAAGATAACCCTCAGGTGTGGGGTTCCAGAGTACGGTTCAAGGTCAAGAGATCCTCAGGTTGTTCTGATAGATGCTGTAGTGGTCCCTTGGATGTTCTCTCTGGCTTACCTGTTTTCTCTGTTTGCTCTCCTTCCACGAGTCATTGCTCGTATCAAACAGGAGAGAGCATCGGTAATCCTAATAGCTCCTGCATGGCCTTGCAGGATCTGGTTCGTGGATCTGGTACGGATGTCATCTCTACCTCCCTGGAGGTTACCTATGACGAAGGACCTTCTAATTCATGGTCCTTTCTTCCATCCAAATCTAGATTCTCTGAAGCTGACTTCTTGGAGATTGAACACCTAGTTCTGTCTAGACGTGGTTTTTCTGAAGCGGTCATTGAAACTATGCTCCAGGCTCGCAAACCTGCTACTCTTAAGATTTACCATAAGGTATGGCGTAAATATCTTTATTGGTGCAAATCTAAAGGGTTCTCCTGGAGCTCGGTGAGGATTCCCCGTATTTTGTCTTTTCTTCAGGGTGGCCTGGAGAAGGGTTTATCGGTCAGTACTCTAAAGGGTCAGATTTCTGCGCTATCTATCCTTTTGCACAAAAGTCTGGCAGACTTACCAGATGTTAAAGCCTTTGTTCAGGCCCTGGTTAGAATCAGGCATGTGTTTAAACGTGTTGCTCTCCCATGGAGCCTTAAATGGACACTGAACCCAATTTCTTTTCCTGATTCAGATAAAGCATGCAATTTTAAGCAACTTTCTAATTTACTCCTATTATCAATTTTTCTTCGTTCTCTTGCTATCTTTATTTGAAAAAGACCTCTAAGCTATTTGTTTGGTTCAGAACCCTGGAAAGCACCACCAATCAGCAAAAACAACACAGGTTGTTCACCAAAAATGGTCCGGCATCTAAACTTACATTCTTGCATTTCAAATAAAGATACCAAGAGAATGAAGAATATTTGATAATAGGAGTAAATTAGAAAGTTGCTTAAAAGTGCATGCTGTATCTGAATCGTGAAATTTTTTTTTAGGTTCAGTGTTCCTTTAATCTATTTCTTAAAGTTTTGCAGCAGGCTCAGTTTGAGCCGATGCATGTTGTTGATATAAAATTGTTATCTTGGAAGGTTTTGTTTCTTCTGCTCGCAGAGTGTCTGAGCTTTGAGCTCTGCAGTGTGATTCACTGTACCTTATCTTTCATGCTGATAAGGCGGTCCTTCGTACTAAATTGTGTTTTCTCCTAAAAGTGGTGTTGAATCGAAACATTAATCAGGAAATTGTTGTTCCTCCTTTTTGTACTAATCCTTCTTCCCATAAGGAACATCTTTTGCATAACTTGGATGTTGTGCATGCTCTAAAGTTTTACCTTCAAGCTACTAAAGATTTTAGGCAATCTTCTGCCCTTTCTCCAACATAGGTGTGTCCGGTCCACGGCGTCATCCTTACTTGTGGGATATTCTCTTCCCCAACAGGAAATGGCAAAGAGCCCAGCAAAGCTGGTCACATGATCCCTCCTAGGCTCCGCCTACCCCAGTCATTCTCTTTGCCGTTGTACAGGCAACATCTCCACGGAGATGGCTTAGAGTTTTTTAGTGTTTAACTGTAGTTTTTATTATTCAATCAAGAGTTTGTTATTTTGAAATAGTGCTGGTATGTACTATTTACTCAGAAACAGAAAAGAGATGAAGATTTCTGTTTGTATGAGGAAAATGATTTTAGCAACCGTAACTAAAATCCATGGCTGTTCCACACAGGACTGTTGAGAGCAATTAACTTCAGTTGGGGGAACAGTGTGCAGTCTCTTGCTGCTTGAGGTATGACACATTCTAACAAGACGATGTAATGCTGGAAGCTGTCATTTTCCCTATGGGATCCGGTAAGCCATGTTTATTACGATTGTAAATAAGGGCTTCACAAGGGCTTATTAAGACTGTAGACTTTTCTGGGCTAAATCGATTCGTTATTTACACATATTTAGCCTTGAGGAATCATTTTATCTGGGTATTTTGATATAATAATATCGGCAGGCACTGTATTAGACACCTTATTTCTTAGGGGCTTTCCCAAAGCATAAACAGAGCCTCATTTTCGCGCCGGTGTGGCGCACTTGTTTTTGAGAGGCATGGCATGCAGTCGCATGTGAGAGGAGCTCTGATACTTAGAAAAGACTTTCTGAAGGCGTCATTTGGTATCGTATTCCCCTTTGGGTTTGGTTGGGTCTCAGCAAAGCAGATACCAGGGACTGTAAAGGGGTTAAAGTTTTAAAACGGCTCCGGTTCCGTTATTTTAAGGGTTAAAGCTTCCAAATTTGGTGTGCAATACTTTTAAGGCTTTAAGACACTGTGGTGAAAATTTGGTGAATTTTGAACAATTCCTTCATGTTTTTTCGCAATTGCAGTAATAAAGTGTGTTCAGTTTAAAATTTAAAGTGACAGTAACGGTTTTATTTTAAAACGTTTTTTGTACTTTATTATCAAGTTTATGCCTGTTTAACATGTCTGAACTACCAGATAGACTGTGTTCTGAATGTGGGGAAGCCAGAATTCCTATTCATTTAAATAAATGTGATTTATGTGATAATGACAATGATGCCCAAGATGATTCCTCAAGTGAGGGGAGTAAGCATGGTACTGCATCATTCCCTCCTTCGTCTACACGAGTCTTGCCCACTCAGGAGGCCCCTAGTACATCTAGCGCGCCAATTCTCCTTACTATGCAACAATTAACGGCTGTAATGGATAATTCTGTCAAAAACATTTTAGCCAAAATGAACCCTTATCAGCGTAAGCGTGGCTGCTCTGTTTTAGTTACTGAAGAGCATGACGACGCTGATATTAATATCTCTGAAGGGCCCCTAACCCAATCTGAGGGGGCCAGGGAGGTTTTGTCTGAGGGAGAAATTACTGATTCAGGGAACATTTCTCAACAGGCTGAACCTGATGTGATTGCATTTAAATTTAAGTTGGAACATCTCCGCATTTTGCTTAAGGAGGTATTATCCACTCTGGATGATTGTGAAAAGTTGGTCATCCCAGAGAAACTATGTAAAATGGACAAGTTCCTAGAGGTGCCGGGGCTCCCAGAAGCTTTTCCTATACCCAAGCGGGTGGCGGACATTGTTAATAAAGAATGGGAAAGGCCCGGTATTCCTTTCGTCCCTCCCCCCATATTTAAAAAATTGTTTCCTATGGTCGACCCCAGAAAGGACTTATGGCAGACAGTCCCCAAGGTCGAGGGAGCGGTTTCTACTTTAAACAAACGCACCACTATACCCATAGAGGATAGTTGTGCTTTCAAAGATCCTATGGATAAAAAATTAGAAGGTTTGCTTAAAAAGATGTTTGTTCAGCAGGGTTACCTTCTACAACCAATTTCATGCATTGTCCCTGTCACTACAGCCGCATGTTTCTGGTTTGATGAACTGATAAAGGCGCTCGATAGTGATTCTCCTCCTTATGAGGAGATTATGGACAGAATCAATGCTCTCAAATTGGCTAATTCTTTCACCCTAGATGCCACTTTGCAATTGACTAGGTTAGCGGCTAAGAATTCTGGGTTTGCTATTGTGGCGCGCAGAGCGCTTTGGTTGAAATCTTGGTCGGCTGATGCGTCTTCCAAGAACAAGCTACTAAACATTCCTTTCAAGGGGAAAACGCTGTTTGGCCCTGACTTGAAAGAGATTATCTCTGATATCACTGGGGGTAAGGGCCACGCCCTTCCTCAGGATCGGCCTTTCAAGGCGAAAAATAGACCTAATTTTCGTCCCTTTCGTAAAAACGGACCAGCCCAAAGTGCTACGTCCTCTAAGCAAGAGGGTAATACTTCTCAAGCCAAGCCAGCTTGGAGACCAATGCAAGGCTGGAACAAGGGAAAGCAGGCCAAGAAACCTGCCACTGCTACCAAGACAGCATGAAATATTGGCCCCCGATCCGGGACCGGATCTGGTGGGGGGCAGGCTCTCTCTCTTCGCTCAGGCTTGGGCAAGAGATGTTCTGGATCCTTGGGCGCTAGAAATAGTCTCCCAGGGTTATCTTCTGGAATTCAAGGGACTTCCCCCAAGGGGGAGGTTCCACAGGTCTCAGTTGTCTTCAGACCACATAAAGAGACAGGCGTTCTTACATTGTGTAGAAGACCTGTTAAAAATGGGAGTGATTCATCCTGTTCCATTAAGGGAACAAGGGATGGGGTTCTACTCCAATCTGTTCATAGTTCCCAAAAAAGAGGGAACGTTCAGACCAATCTTAGATCTCAAGATCTTAAACAAGTTTCTCAAGGTTCCATCGTTCAAGATGGAAACCATTCGAACTATTCTTCCTTCCATCCAGGAAGGTCAATTCATGACCACGGTGGATTTAAAGGATGCGTATCTACATATTCCTATCCACAAGGAACATCATCGGTTCCTAAGGTTCGCATTCCTGGACAAACATTACCAGTTCGTGGCGCTTCCTTTCGGATTAGCCACTGCTCCAAGGATTTTCACAAAGGTGCTAGGGTCCCTTCTAGCGGTGCTAAGACCAAGGGGCATTGCAGTAGTACCTTACCTGGACGACATTCTGATTCAAGCGTCGTCCCTTCCTCAAGCAAAGGCTCACACGGACATCGTCCTGGCCTTTCTCAGATCTCACGGCTGGAAAGTGAACGTGGAAAAGAGTTCTCTATCCCCGTCAACAAGGGTTCCCTTCTTGGGAACAATTATAGACTCCTTAGAAATGAGGATTTTTCTAACAGAGGCCAGAAAAACAAAGCTTCTAGACTCTTGTCGGATACTTCATTCCGTTCCTCTTCCTTCCATAGCTCAGTGCATGGAAGTGATCGGGTTGATGGTAGCGGCAATGGACATAGTTCCTTTTGCGCGCATTCATCTAAGACCATTACAACTGTGCATGCTCAGTCAGTGGAATGGGGACTATACAGACTTGTCTCCGAAGATACAAGTAAATCAGAGGACCAGAGACTCACTCCGTTGGTGGCTGTCCCTGGACAACCTGTCACAAGGGATGACATTCCGCAGACCGGAGTGGGTCATTGTCACGACCGACGCCAGTCTGATGGGCTGGGGCGCGGTCTGGGGATCCCTGAAAGCTCAGGGTCTTTGGTCTCGGGAAGAATCTCTTCTACCGATAAATATTCTGGAACTGAGAGCGATATTCAATGCTCTCAAGGCTTGGCCTCAGCTAGCGAGGACCAAGTTCATACGGTTTCAATCAGACAACATGACGACTGTTGCGTACATCAACCATCAGGGGGGAACAAGGAGTTCCCTAGCGATGGAAGAAGTGACCAAAATCATTCTATGGGCGGAGTCTCACTCCTGCCACCTGTCTGCTATCCACATCCCAGGAGTGGAAAATTGGGAAGCGGATTTTCTGAGTCGTCAGACATTGCATCCGGGGGAGTGGGAACTCCATCCGGAAATCTTTGCCCAAGTCACTCAGCTGTGGGGCATTCCAGACATGGATCTAATGGCCTCTCGTCAGAACTTCAAAGTTCCTTGCTACGGGTCCAGATCCAGGGATCCCAAGGCGGCTCTAGTGGATGCACTAGTAGCACCTTGGACCTTCAAACTAGCTTATGTGTTCCCGCCGTTTCCTCTCATCCCCAGGCTGGTAGCCAGGATCAATCAGGAGAGGGCGTCGGTGATCTTGATAGCTCCTGCGTGGCCACGCAGGACTTGGTATGCAGATCTGGTGAATATGTCATCGGCTCCACCTTGGAAGCTACCTTTGAGACGAGACCTTCTTGTTCAGGGTCCGTTCGAACATCCGAATCTGGTTTCACTCCAGCTGACTGCTTGGAGATTGAACGCTTGATTTTATCGAAGCGAGGATTCTCAGATTCTGTTATCGATACTCTTGTTCAGGCCAGAAAGCCTGTAACTAGAAAGATTTACCACAAGATTTGGAAAAAATATATCTGTTGGTGTGAATCTAAAGGATTCCCTTGGGACAAGGTTAAGATTCCTAGGATTCTATCCTTCCTTCAAGAAGGATTGGAAAAAGGATTATCTGCAAGTTCCCTGAAGGGACAGATTTCCGCCTTGTCGGTGTTACTTCACAAAAAGCTGGCAGCTGTGCCAGATGTTCAAGCCTTTGTTCAGGCTCTGGTTAGAATCAAGCCTGTTTACAAACCTTTGACTCCTCCTTGGAGTCTCAATTTAGTTCTTTCAGTTCTTCAGGGGGTTCCGTTTGAACCCTTGCATTCCGTTGATATTAAATTATTATCTTGGAAAGTTTTGTTTTTGGTGGCAATTTCTTCTGCTAGAAGAGTTTCAGAATTATCTGCTCTGCAGTGTTCTCCTCCTTATCTGGTGTTCCATGCAGATAAGGTGGTTTTGCGTACTAAACCTGGTTTTCTTCCGAAAGTTGTTTCTAACAAAAACATTAACCAGGAGATTATCGTACCTTCTCTGTGTCCGAAACCAGCTTCAAAGAAGGAACGTTTGTTGCACAATTTGGATGTTGTTCGCGCTCTAAAATTCTATTTAGATGCTACAAAGGATTTTAGACAAACATCTTCCTTGTTTGTTGTTTATTCCGGTAAAAGGAGAGGTCAAAAAGCAACTTCTACCTCTCTCTCTTTTTGGATTAAAAGCATCATCAGATTGGCTTACGAGACTGCCGGACGGCAGCCTCCCGAAAGAATCACAGCTCATTCCACTAGGGCTGTGGCTTCCACATGGGCCTTCAAGAACGAGGCTTCTGTTGATCAGATATGTAGGGCAGCGACTTGGTCTTCACTGCACACTTTTACCAAATTTTACAAGTTTGATACTTTTGCTTCTTCTGAGGCTATTTTTGGGAGAAAGGTTTTGCAAGCCGTGGTGCCTTCCATTTAGGTGACCTGATTTGCTCCCTCCCTTCATCCGTGTCCTAAAGCTTTGGTATTGGTTCCCACAAGTAAGGATGACGCCGTGGACCGGACACACCTATGTTGGAGAAAACAGAATTTATGTTTACCTGATAAATTACTTTCTCCAACGGTGTGTCCGGTCCACGGCCCGCCCTGGTTTTTTTAATCAGGTCTGATATTTTATTTTCTTTAACTACAGTCACCACGGTACCATATGGTTTCTCCTATGCAAATATTCCTCCTTAACGTCGGTCGAATGACTGGGGTAGGCGGAGCCTAGGAGGGATCATGTGACCAGCTTTGCTGGGCTCTTTGCCATTTCCTGTTGGGGAAGAGAATATCCCACAAGTAAGGATGACGCCGTGGACCGGACACACCGTTGGAGAAAGTAATTTATCAGGTAAACATAAATTCTGTTTTTTGTTGTTGTTTTCTCTGGGAAGCGTAAAGGTCAGAAGGCCACTTCTACTTGGTTAAGAAGTATGATTTGTTTGGCTTATGAGACTGCTGGACAGCAGCCTCCTGAGAGAATAACGGCTCATTCCACTAGGGCTGTCTCCTCTTCTTTTGGCTTTCAAAAATGAAGCTTCTGTGGAACAGATTTGCAAGGCAGCAACATGGTCCTCTTGCATGCCTTTTCCAAATTCTACAAATTTGATACTTTTGCCTCGGCTGAGGCATCCTTTAGGAAGAAGGTTCTTTAAGCGGTGGTGTCTTCTGTTTAGGTCCTCCTGCTTTTTTTTTTTCTCCCTCCCTGTTCATTCCGTGTTCTCTAGCTTGGGTATTGGTTCCCACTACTAATTGGAATGATGTTGTGGACTCTCCATGTCTTAGGAAAGAAAACAAAATTTGTGCTTCCCTGATAAATTTCTATCTTTCCAGACATGGAGAGTCCACGACCCCGCCCTCTTTTTAATTATAATTTGGCAGTTTTTATGAGTAAACCTAAGGCACATTTTTCACCCTTGTGTTTTTCCATTTTCCTTCGGCTGAATGACTGTGGATTATGGATAAGGGAAGTTACACTTAACATCTTTAACATCTTTCTGTGGTGCTCTCTGCCTCCTGCTGCCCAGGAGTTGACTATCCCACTAGTAACTGGAATGATATTGTGGACTCTCCATGTCCGGAAAGAAAGAAATTTATCAGTTAAGCATACATTTTGTATTTCTAAATAGTTAATCACTCATAAATGGGTTTAGGTCAAGCTCAGCATTTAAACTCTCAGGAGATAAAGAACTATAATTGTATATCTGTTCTGCCTCAAAATAAAGCATCTTTTTTTCATACTCTTCCTCCCTCCGTATCTTTAAAGATTTTCTTTAACCCCCAAAATCATAAACCCTTTGCACTCCCATTATGTATGTATTTAAAATGTTTGGATAGATGTCCTTCAACCATTTTTTATATTAGAGAGATGTTCCCTCAATCTATCCCTTAGGGGTCTTTGGGTTTGCCCTAAATACTGCTTGTTGCACAGGCACTGGATTACATATACTACACCTTTGTCTGTACAATATATTATAGTACTAATTTTTAATTCATAATTTCTAGTAGTTGTTCGTTATATTTAGTTACAAAAGGAATGCTCAATGTCTTCCCTTCAATTTCTTCCCCTTTTATTATTGTTTTTCTCCCCTTAAGGAACTCTTCCCTATTTTGTTCTCTTGCCCCTCTAATGCTACATCTATACTTAGATTTTTTTCTTATATCCCCTCTCTAGGAACTTTTTCTTTAATATTATAACTTGTTCTTCATAATATACTGGATTACTACAGTTTTTCTTTGTTATTAATTTTCTCTTGGGCACATTATTAACCCACCTATTTAGATGACAAATTTCAATATGAGGTAAAGTGAATATAAATTTTGATGCTAAAG
The DNA here is from genome assembly GCF_027579735.1 of Bombina bombina. Classification (NCBI taxonomy): domain Eukaryota; kingdom Metazoa; phylum Chordata; class Amphibia; order Anura; family Bombinatoridae; genus Bombina; species Bombina bombina. Next base: position 753,041,954 of record NC_069499.1, on the reverse strand, counting down.
TGCCCGGTTTTTAAAAATTCGATTAAAAACAGGGGCACTTCATCAAAATTTACATTTCACTCATTGTGAAAAAATACTTACCTTTTAAACTTGACAGCCGCTTCAGCTCCCCCCGGTCGTCGCAAAGCCACTTCTGTTGTCAGAAATGATTAATCGGTCATCCTCCAATCATGGCTCCTCCCCCCCCCCCCCCGGGAGGATCAGTGTCTGATTTGAAACCGTGATTAGAGGAAGCCGGATTCCACATTTTAGACCCAGCAAGAGGTTTTGCGATGGGCGGAGGAAGCTGGATCGGCTGTCAAGATTAAGGGCTAGATTTATCAAAACTGAGGCGTACAGGCGCAGGTATACGCACCCCTGTACGCCTCAGCTCGCCTGTGGTGGGGCGAAATTACCCGCAGGTAATCAACATTGCACACGAGTGCAATTTTGCGCTCGCGTGCAATCCCGCCCCCTGCCAGTGCACAGCCAATCACGCGCGGGCAGGAGCTGTCAATCTCCTCGGTCGGACTCAACCGCGGAGATTGAATTTCGCCACCTTAGAGGTGGCGAAGAGGTTAAGGAAGCAGCGGTCTGGTGACCGCTGCTTGATAAATTACGGCGAGCAAGTTCTTGTGAGAACTTGCAGCCGTAGGGCTTTGGTAAATCGAGCCCTATAAGGTAAGTATTTTTTCACAGCACGAGTGAAATGTAAATTTTTATGAATTAAAGTGCCCCTTTTTTTTTTATCGATTTTTAAAAAACGGGCACTTTAGCATCAAAATTTGCATTCACTTTAATTTGTTCGCATCAACTTTCTTAAAGTTTTCATCTGAATTTGATGTTCGATAATGTTAATTTCTAAATCTAAAAAATGTATAGTTTGTTTTAATTTTTTATGTAAAGCTTAAACCTAGTTCGCTACTATTCATGTCTTCTAGGAACATTTCTAATGATTCCTCATCTCCCCTCCAAATTATGAAAATATTGTCAATAAAGAAAGATAAAATAATCTTTAGAAATAACGGATGGTGGAGATTATGGGGAAAAATATGTTTGTTTGTTTTTTAGGCAGAACAGATTTACAATTTTGGTTCTTTGTCTCCTGAGGGTTTAAATGCTGAACTTGACCTAAACCCATTTATGCATTATTAGCTATATAGAAAATAGATTTTTAATAGGGATCTAGCCATAATATCTTTCAAATTTATACTTAAATTTAATATATATGTGTTTCAACTTATACTGAGGCTTGTGTTTGTTCTTTGTATTTTTACTTTATTGATTTATATTATATTTTAGAGGGCAGTCTGATTAAAAAATACATTACAGAAAAATATAAACAAAGCTATCCAAAATAAAAAATTTAAACCTAAACTAATACCCCTATAAAAATAAATAATCCCCCCCAATCTAATACTAAACTACCAATAGCCCTTTAAAGGGCCCTTTGTAGGGCCTTGCCCTAAGTTAAACAGCTCTTTTACTTAGAAACATACCAATTACCCCCTAACAGTATCCCCCCCCAACATAAAAAACTAACACTTAAAAAAACCTAAGCATTTGTAGGACATTGCCCTTAAAAGGGCAATCAGTTATTTTACAGCCTATTAAATCCCTAATCTTAATTAAAAAAAATCCTAAAACTAAGTCCCAAATAGATACTCACCATTCCTGAAGTCCGGCGGTTAAGGCCTTCTTCCAGGCGGCTCCATCATCTTCTATCGTCATCCCGAGCGAAGGCGGTGTGGAGCGGCGGTCTTCAGCGGCGTGGAGGCTCCTCTTCATCCGATCTGCGGCGTACACTGAAAATTGAATGCAAGGTACCGCATTCAATTTGGGTAACTTGCATTCTTATTGGCTGAAATTTTTAAATCGGCCAATTCAAATCAGCCAATAAGATTTCAGTAGCTCTAATCCTATTGATTGATTTCAAAATTTCAGCCAATAGGAATGCAAGGTAACCCAATAAATATGGGGTGCCTTGCATTCAATCTTCAGTGTGCGATGGACAATCGCATGAAGAGGAGCCTCCATGCCGCTGAGGACCTCCGCCGCTAAGGCTCCGTGTATCGGGGGAGCCAGCTCCGCGCCGCCTTCGCTCCCGATGAAGATAGATGATGGAGCCGTCTGGAAGAAGACCTCCGCTGGACTTCAGGAACGGCAAGTACCTATTTGGGGCTTAATTTAATTATTTAATAGGCTGTAAAAGAGCTGATTGCTCTTTTAAAGGCAATGCCCATACAAATGCCCCTTATGGGGCAATGGGTAGTTTAGTTTTCTTTTAGTGTTAGTTTTTTATTTTGGGTTTTTTTTACTGTTAGGGGGGACTTAGTATTTTTTATTTTAAATCTTTTATTAAGGACAGAAAACATACAGGATACATGTGTAAACGAAATGTTAAACATACACATCATATTTGAACAAAAGTACACTATATAGTCGGTTATAGTCCTCATTTCTCCAACATTGGTGTGTCCGGTCCACGGCGTCATCCTTACTTGTGGGATATTCTCTTCCCCAACAGGAAATGGCAAAGAGTCCCAGCAAAGCTGGCCATATAGTCCCTCCTAGGCTCCGCCCACCCCAGTCATTCTCTTTGCCGTTGCACAGGCAACATCTCCACGGAGATGGTTAAGAGTTTTTTGGTGTTTTAATGTAGTTTTTATTCTTCTATCAAGTGTTTGTTATTTTAAAATAGTGCTGGTATGTACTATTTACTCTGAAACAGAAAAGGATGAAGATTTCTGTTTTTGAGAGGAAGATGATTTTAGCAGACAGGAACTAAAATCGATTGCTGTTTCCACATAGGACTGTTGAGATGAAGTAACTTCAGTTGGGGGAAACAGCAGACTTTTCTGCTTAAGGTATGACTAGCCATATTTCTAACAAGACTGTGTAATGCTGGAAGGCTGTCATTTCCCCTCATGGGGACCGGTAAGCCATTTTCTTAGTCAAACAGAATAAAGGGCTTAATATGGGCTAAAAAACTGGTAGACATTTTTATGGGCTAAATCGATTGCTTTATTTTGGAATATTATTCAGATTTAGGCTAACAATTGGCATTTATAATCTTGGGGAACGTTTATAAAACGGCAGGCACTGTGTTAGACACCTTTTTCAGTCAGGGGGCCTTTCTAGTTATAGACTGAGCCTCATTTTCGCGCCATTACTGCACAGTTGTTTTTTGAGAGCAGGGCATGCAGATGCATGTGTGAGGATCTAATAATCACTGAAAAAGCTTCTAGAAGGCGTCATTTGGTATCGTATTCCGCTCTGGGCTTGGTTGGGTCTCAGCAAAGACTATAGCTGGGACTGTATAGGGGTTAAATTTAAAAACGGCTCCGGTTCCGTTATTTTAAGGGTTAAAGCTCTGACCACATCAATCTGAAGGGGCCATGAGGGAGGTTTTGTCTGATGGAGAAATCTCAGATTCAGGAAAAATTTCTCATCAAGCTGAACCTGATGTTGTGACATTTAAATTTAAATTAGAACATCTCCGCCCACTGCTTAAGGAGGTGTTATCTACTCTGGATGATTGTGACAACTTGGTCATTCCAGAGAAATTATGCAAGATGGACAAGTTCCTAGAGGTGCCGGTGCCCCCCGACGCTTTTCCTATACCCAAGCGGGTGGCGGACATAGTAAATAAGGAGTGGGAAAAGCCCGGCATACCTTTTGTCCCCCCCCCCCCCTATATTTAAGAAATTATTTCCTATGGTCGACCCCAGAAAGGACTTATGGCAGACAGTCCCCAAGGTCGAGGGGGCAGTTTCTACTCTAAACAAACGCACTACTATTCCTATCGAAGATAGTTGTGCCTTCAAAGATCCTATGGATAAAAAATTGGAAGGTTTGCTTAAAAAGATTTTTGTACAGCAAGGCTACCTTCTACAACCAATTTCATGCATTGTTCCTGTCACTACGGCAGCGTGGTTCTGGTTCGAGGAACTAGAAAAGTCGCTCAGTAGAGAAACTCCATATGAGGAGGTTATGGACAGAGTTCACGCACTTAAATTGGCTAACTCTTTTATTTTAGATGCCGCCTTGCAATTAGCTAGATTAGCGGCGAAAAATTCAGGGTTTGCTATCGTGGCGTGCAGAGCGCTTTGGCTAAAGTCTTGGTCAGCGGATGTATCATCCAAGACAAAATTGCTTAACATCCCTTTCAAAGGTAAAACTTTATTTGGACCGGATTTGAAAGAGATTATTTCAGACATCACTGGGGGAAAGGGCCACGCCCTTCCACAGGATAGGTCTTTTAAGGCTAAAAATAAGCCTAGTTTCTTCTGTTATGTGTGATCAGTCCACGGGTCATCATTACTTCTGGGATATAACTCCTCCCCAACAGGAAATGCAAGAGGATTCACCCAGCAGAGCTGCATATAGCTCCTCCCCTCTACGTCAGTCTCAGTCATTCTCTTGCACCCAACGACTAGATAGGATGTGTGAGAGGACTATGGTGATTATACTTAGTTTTTATGACTTCAATCAAAAGTTTGTTATTTTACAATAGCACCGGAGCGTGTTATTACTTCTCTGGCAGAGTTTGAGGAAGAATCTGCCAGAGTTTTTTACTATGATTTTAACCGGAGTAGTTAAGATCATATTGCTGTTCTCGGCCATCTGAGGGAGGTAAAAGCTTCAGATCAGGGGACAGCGGGCAGATGAATCTGCATTGAGGTATGTAGCAGTTTTTATTTTCTGAATGGAATTGATGAGAAAATCCTGCCATACCGTTATAATGACATGTATGTATACACTTCAGTATTCTGGGGATGGTATTTCACCGGAACTACTCTGTTAAAAGTCACTAATCCTTTTAATAAGTATTTATCATGTTAAACGTTTTTGCTGGAATGTAGAATCGTTTACATTGCTGAGGTACTGAGTGAATAAATATTTGGGCATTATTTTCCACTTGGCAGTTGTTTGCTTTTAATTGTGACAGTTTCGTTTCTCTTCACTGCTGTGTGTGAGGGGGAGGGGCCGTTTTTTTGGCGCTCTTTGCTACGCATCAAAAAATTCCAGTCAGTTACTCTTATATTTCCTGCATGATCCGGTTCATCTCTGACAGATCTCAGGGGTCTTCAAACTTCTTTGGAGGGAGGTAGATTCTCTCAGCAGAGCTGTGAGAATTTTATTTTGACTGTGAATAAAAACGTTGCTCTGTAATTTTTATGTCAAATTTAATTATTGTTATTTTACTAATGGGAACAAACCTTTACTAAAAGTTGTGTTGTTTTAAAGTTTGATGCTATAACTGTTTTTCAGTTCATTATTTCAACTGTCATTTAATCGTTTAGTACCTCTTTGAGGCACAGTACGTTTTTATTAAAAAAGATTATAACCAAGTTGCAAGTTTATTGCTAGTGTGTTAAACATGTCTGACTCAGAGGAAGATATCTGTGTCATTTGTTCCAATGCCAAGGTGGAGCCCAATAGAAATTTATGTACTAACTGTATTGATGCTACTTTAAATAAAAGTCAATCTGTACAATGTGAACAAATTTCACCAAACAGCGAGGGGAGAGTTATGCCGACTAACTCGCCTCACGCGGCAGTACCTGCATCTCCCGCCCGGGAGGTGCGTGATATTATGGCGCCTAGTACATCTGGGCGGCCATTGCAGATAACATTACAAGATATGGCTACTGTTATGACTGAAGTTTTGTCTAAATTACCAGAACTAAGAGGCAAGCGTGATCACTCTGGGGTGAGAACAGAGTGCGCTGACAATACTAGGGCCATGTCCGATACTGCGTCACAGCTTGCAGAGCATGAGGACGGAGAGCTTCATTCTGTGGGTGACGGTTCTGATCCAAACAGATTGGATTCAGATATTTCAAATTTTAAATTTAAATTGGAGAACCTCCGTGTATTACTAGGGGAGGTCTTAGCAGCTCTCAATGATTGTAACACCGTTGCAATACCAGAGAAACTGTGTAGGTTGGATAAATACTTTGCGGTACCGGCGAGTACTGACGTTTTTCCTATACCTAAGAGACTAACTGAAATTGTTACTAAGGAGTGGGATAGACCCGGTGTGCCGTTCTCACCCCCTCCAATATTTAGAAAGATGTTTCCAATAGACGCCACCACTCGGGACTTATGGCAAACGGTCCCTAAGGTGGAGGGAGCAGTTTCTACTTTAGCTAAGCGTACCACTATCCCGGTGGAGGATAGCTGTGCTTTTTCAGATCCAATGGATAAAAAATTAGAGGGTTACCTTAAGAAAATGTTTGTTCAACAAGGTTTTATATTGCAACCCCTTGCATGTATCGCGCCGATTACGGCTGCGGCAGCATTTTGGATTGAGTCTCTGGAAGAGAACCTTAGTTCATCTACGCTAGACGACATTACGGACAGGCTTAGAGTCCTTAAACTAGCTAATTCATTCATTTCGGAGGCCGTAGTACATTTAACCAAGCTTACGGCTAAGAACTCAGGATTCGCCATACAGGCACGTAGGGCGCTGTGGCTAAAATCCTGGTCAGCTGATGTTACTTCTAAGTCCAAATTACTTAATATACCTTTCAAGGGGCAGTCTTTATTTGGGCCCGGTTTGAAAGAAATTATCGCTGACATTACAGGAGGTAAGGGCCACGCCCTACCTCAAGACAAAGCCAAAGCTAAGGCTAGACAGTCTAATTTTCGTCCCTTTCGGAATTTCAAAACAGGAGCAGCATCAACCTCCACTGCACCAAAACAGGAAGGAGCTGTTGCTCGTTACAGGCAAGGCTGGAAGCCTAACCAGTCCTGGAACAAGAGCAAGCAGACCAGGAAACCTGCTGCTGCCCCAAAGACAGCATGAACCGAAAGCCCCCGATCCGGGACCGGATCTAGTGGGGGGCAGACTTTCTCTCTTCGCCCAGGCCTGGGCAAGAGATGTTCAGGATCCCTGGGCACTAGAGATCATATCTCAGGGATACCTTCTAGACTTCAAATTATCTCCCCCAAGAGGGAGATTTCATCTGTCAAGGTTGTCAACAAACCAGATAAAGAAAGAAGCGTTTCTACGCTGTGTACAAGATCTGTTATTAATGGGTGTGATCCATCCGGTTCCGCGGTCGGAACAAGGACAAGGGTTCTACTCAAACCTGTTTGTGGTTCCCAAAAAAGAGGGAACTTTCAGGCCAATCTTAGATTTAAAGATTCTAAACAAATTCCTAAGAGTTCCATCGTTCAAAATGGAAACTATTCGGACAATCTTACCCATGATCCAAAAGGGTCAGTACATGACCACAGTGGATTTAAAAGATGCTTACCTTCACATACCGATCCACAAAGATCATCACCGGTATCTAAGGTTTGCCTTCTTAGACAGGCACTACCAGTTTGTAGCTCTTCCATTCGGATTGGCTACGGCTCCAAGAATCTTCACAAAGGTTCTGGGTGCCCTTCTGGCGGTACTAAGACCGCGAGGGATTTCGGTAGCTCCGTACCTAGACGATATTCTAATACAAGCTTCAAGCTTTCAAACTGCCAAGTCTCATACAGAGCTAGTTCTGGCATTTCTAAGGTCGCATGGATGGAAAGTGAACGAAAAGAAGAGTTCTCTTTTTCCTCTCACAAGAGTTCCATTCTTGGGGACTCTTATAGATTCTGTAGAAATGAAGATTTACCTGACAGAAGACAGGTTAACAAAGCTTCAAAATGCATGCCGTGTCCTTCATTCCATTCAACACCCGTCAGTAGCTCAATGCATGGAGGTGATCGGCTTAATGGTAGCGGCAATGGACATAGTACCTTTTGCACGCCTACACCTCAGACCGCTGCAATTGTGCATGCTAAGTCAGTGGAATGGGGATTACTCAGATTTGTCCCCTACTCTGAATCTGAATCAAGAGACCAGAAATTCTCTTCTATGGTGGCTTTATCGGCCACACCTGTCCAGGGGGATGCCATTCAGCAGGCCAGACTGGACAATTGTAACAACAGACGCCAGCCTACTAGGTTGGGGCGCTGTCTGGAATTCTCTGAAGGCTCAGGGACTATGGAATCAGGAGGAGAGTCTCCTTCCAATAAACATTCTGGAATTGAGAGCAGTTCTCAATGCCCTTCTGGCTTGGCCCCAATTAACAACTCGGGGGTTCATCAGGTTTCAGTCGGACAACATCACGACTGTAGCTTACATCAACCATCAGGGAGGGACAAGAAGCTCCCTAGCAATGATGGAAGTATCAAGGATAATTCGCTGGGCAGAGTCTCACTCTTGCCACCTGTCAGCAATCCACATCCCGGGAGTGGAGAACTGGGAGGCGGATTTCTTGAGTCGCCAGACTTTTCATCCGGGGGAGTGGGAACTTCATCCGGAGGTCTTTGCCCAAATACTTCGACGTTGGGGCAAACCAGAGATAGATCTCATGGCGTCTCGCCAGAACGCCAAACTTCCTCGCTACGGGTCCAGATCCAGGGATCCGGGAGCGGTTCTGATAGATGCTTTGACAGCACCTTGGAACTTCGGGATGGCTTATGTGTTTCCACCCTTCCCGCTGCTTCCTCGATTGATTGCCAAAATCAAACAGGAGAGAGCATCAGTGATTCTAATAGCGCCTGCATGGCCACGCAGGACTTGGTATGCAGATCTAGTGGACATGTCATCCTGTCCGCCTTGGTCGCTACCTCTAAGACAGGACCTTCTGATACAGGGTCCATTCAAACATCAAAATCTAACTTCTCTGAAGCTGACTGCTTGGAAATTGAACGCTTGATTTTATCAAAACGTGGTTTTTCTGAGTCGGTTATTGATACCCTGATACAGGCTAGGAAGCCTGTTACCAGAAGGATTTACCATAAAATATGGCGTAAATACCTATACTGGTGCGAATCCAAAGATTACTCCTGGAGTAAGGTTAGGATCGCTAGGATATTGTCTTTTCTACAAGAAGGTTTAGAAAAGGGTTTATCAGCTAGTTCATTAAAGGGACAGATTTCAGCTCTGTCCATCTTGTTACACAGGCGTCTGTCAGAAAATCCAGACGTCCAGGCCTTTTGTCAGGCTTTAGCTAGGATCAAGCCTGTGTTTAAAGCTGTTGCTCCGCCATGGAGTTTAAACTTAGTTCTTAACGTTTTACAGGGTGTTCCGTTTGAACCCCTTCATTCCATTGATATAAAATTGTTATCTTGGAAAGTTCTGTTTTTAATGGCTATTTCCTCGGCTCGAAGAGTCTCTGAGTTATCAGCCTTACATTGTGATTCTCCTTATCTGATTTTTCACTCAGACAAGGTAGTTCTGCGTACTAAACCTGGGTTCTTACCTAAGGTAGTCACTAACAGGAACATCAATCAAGAGATTGTTGTTCCATCCTTGTGCCCAAATCCTTCTTCAAAGAAGGAACGTCTTCTACACAATCTGGATGTAGTTCGTGCCCTCAAGTTCTACTTGCAGGCAACTAAAGATTTTCGCCAAACTTCTTCCCTGTTTGTCGTTTATTCTGGACAGAGGAGAGGTCAAAAAGCTTCTGCTAACTCTCTCTCCTTTTGGCTTCGTAGCATAATACGTTTAGCCTATGAGACTGCTGGACAGCAGCCTCCTGAAAGAATTACAGCTCACTCCACTAGAGCTGTGGCTTCCACTTGGGCCTTTAAGAATGAGGCCTCTGTTGAACAGATTTGCAAGGCTGCAACTTGGTCTTCGCTTCATACTTTTTCCAAATTTTACAAATTTGACACTTTTGCTTCTTCGGAGGCTATTTTTGGGAGAAAGGTTCTTCAGGCAGTGGTTCCTTCTGTATAATGAGCCTGCCTATCCCTCCCGTCATCCGTGTACTTTTGCTTTGGTATTGGTATCCCAGAAGTAATGATGACCCGTGGACTGATCACACATAACAGAAGAAAACATAATTTATGCTTACCTGATAAATTCCTTTCTTCTGTTGTGTGATCAGTCCACGGCCCGCCCTGTTTTTTAAGGCAGGTAAATATCTTTTAAATTATACTCCAGTCACCACTTCACCCTTGGTTACTCCTTTCTCGTTGATTCTTGGTCGAATGACTGGGACTGACGTAGAGGGGAGGAGCTATATGCAGCTCTGCTGGGTGAATCCTCTTGCATTTCCTGTTGGGGAGGAGTTATATCCCAGAAGTAATGATGACCCGTGGACTGATCACACAACAGAAGAAAGGAATTTATCAGGTAAGCATAAATTATGTTTTTCGTCCCTTTCGCAGAAACGGACCGCCCTCTAATTCTGCATCCTCTAAGCAAGAGGGTAATGCCTCACAACCCAAACCAGCCTGGAAACCAATGCAAGGCTGGAACAAGGGTAAGCAGGCCAAGAAGCCTGCCACTGCTAACAAAACAGCATGAAGGAGTAGCCCCCGATCCGGGACCGGATCTAGTGGGGGGCAGACTCTCTCTCTTTGCTCAGGCTTGGGCAAGAGATGTTCAGGATCCTTGGGCGCTAGAAATAGTTGCTCAAGGTTATCTCCTGGAATTCAAGGAACTACCCCCAAGGGGAAGGTTCCACAGGTCTCACTTATCCTCAAACCAAATAAAGAGACAGGCATTCTTACATTGTGTAGAAGACCTGTTAAAGATGGGAGTGATACACCCAGTTCCAATAAAGGAACAAGGAATGGGATTTTATTCCAATCTGTTGGTAGTTCCCAAAAAAGAGGGAACGTTCAGACCAATTTTGGATTTGAAGATCCTAAACAAATTTCTCAGGGTACCATCGTTCAAAATGGAAACTATTCGAACGATTCTACCCACCATCCAGGAAAGTCAATTTATGACTACCGTGGATCTAAAGGATGCGTACCTACATATTCCTATCCACAAAGAACATCATCAGTTCCTAAGGTTCGCTTTTCTGGACAAGCATTACCAGTTTGTGGCCCTCCCATTCGGATTAGCCACTGCTCCTAGGATTTTCACAAAGGTGCTAGGGTCCCTTCTAGCGGTTCTAAGACCAAGGGGCATTGCAGTAGTACCTTACTTGGACGACATTCTAATACAAGCGTCGTCCCTGTCAAAAGCAAAGGCTCATACGGACATCGTTCTAGCCTTTCTCAGATCTCACGGATGGAAGGTGAACAAAGAAAAAAGTTCTCTGTCCCCGTCGACAAGAGTTCCCTTCTTGGGAACAATAATAGATTCCTTAGAAATGAGGATTTTTCTGACAGAGGTCAGAAAATCAAAACTTCTAAGCTCTTGTCAAGTGCTTCATTCTGTTCCTCGTCCTTCCATAGCGCAGTGCATGGAAGTAGTAGGATTGATGGTTGCAACAATGGACATAGTTCCTTTTGCACAAATTCATCTAAGACCATTACAACTGTGCATGCTCAAACAGTGGAATGGGGATTATGCATACTTGTCTCCAATGATTCAAGTAGATCAAAAGACCAGAGATTCACTCCGTTGGTGGCTGACCCTGGACCATCTGTCCCAGGGAATGAGCTTCCGCAGACCAGAGTGGGTCATTGTCACGACCGACGCCAGTCTAGTGGGCTGGGGAGCGGTCTGGGAATCCCTGAAAGCTCAGGGTCTATGGTCTCGGGAAGAGTCTCTTCTCCCGATAAACATTCTGGAACTGAGAGCGATATTCAATGCTCTCAGAGCTTGGCCTCAACTAGCAAAGGCCAAATTCATAAGGTTCCAATCAGACAACATGACGACCGTTGCATATATCAATCATCAGGGGGGAACAAGGAGTTCCCTGGCGATGAAAGAAGTGGCCAAAATAATTCAATGGGCGGAGGATCACGCCTGCCACTTGTCTGCGATCCACATCCCAGGAGTGGAAAATTGGGAAGCGGATTTTCTGAGTCGTCAGACATTCCATCCGGGGGAGTGGGAACTCCATCCGGAAATCTTTGCCCAAATAACTCAATTATGGGGCATTCCAGACATGGATCTGATGGCGTCTCGTCAGAACTTCAAGGTTCCTTGCTACGGGTCCAGATCCAGGGATCCCAAGGCGACTCTAGTAGATGCACTAGTAGCACCTTGGACCTTCAACCTAGCTTATGTATTCCCACCGTTTCCTCTCATTCCCAGGCTGGTAGCCAGGATCAATCAGGAGAGGGCCTCTGTGATCTTGATAGCTCCTGCGTGGCCATGCAGGACTTGGTATGCAGACCTGGTGAATATGTCATCGGCTCCACCATGGAAGCTACCTTTGAGACAGGACCTTCTTGTTCAGGGTCCATTCGAACATCCAAATCTGGTCTCCCTCCAACTGAGGGCTTGGAGATTGAACGCTTGATTCTATCAAAGCGTGGGTTTTCAGATTCTGTTATAGATACTCTGGTTCAGGCCAGAAAACCTGTAACTAGAAAAATTTACCATAAAATATGGAAAAAATATATCTGTTGGTGTGAATCCAAAGGATTCCCATGGAATAAGATAAAAATTCCTAAGATTCTCTCCTTTCTACAAGAAGGTTTGGAGAAAGGATTATCTGCAAGTTCTCTAAAGGGACAGATCTCTGCTTTATCTGTCTTACTACACAAAAGACTGGCAGCTGTGCCAGATGTTCAAGCATTTGTTCAGGCTCTGGTTAGGATCAAGCCTGTTTACAGACCTTTGACTCCTCCCTGGAGTCTAAATCTAGTTCTTTCAGTTCTTCAAGGGGTTCCGTTTGAACCTTTACATTCCATAGATATTAAGTTACTATCTTGGAAAGTTTTGTTTTTAGTTGCAATTTCTTCTGCTAGAAGAGTTTCAGAGTTATCTGCTCTGCAGTGTTCTCCGCCCTATCTGGTGTTCCATGCAGATAAGGTGGTTTTGCGTACTAAGCCTGGTTTTCTTCCTAAAGTTGTTTCTAACAAAAATATTAACCAGGAGATAGTTGTACCTTCTTTGTGTCCGAATCCAGTTTCAAAGAAGGAACGTTTGTTACACAATTTGGACGTTGTCCGTGCTCTAAAGTTCTATTTAGAGGCTACTAAAGATTTCAGACAAACATCTTCCTTGTTTGTTGTTTATTCTGGTAAAAGGAGAGGTCAAAAAGCGACTTCTACCTCTCTTTCCTTTTGGCTTAAAAGCATTATCCGATTGGCTTATGAGACTGCCGGACGGCAGCCTCCTGAAAGAATCACAGCTCACTCCACTAGGGCTGTGGCTTCCACATGGGCCTTCAAGAACGAGGCTTCTGTTGACCAGATATGTAAGGCAGCGACTTGGTCTTCACTGCACACTTTTGCCAAATTTTACAAATTTGATACTTTTGCTTCTTCGGAGGCTATTTTTGGGAGAAAGGTTTTGCAAGCTGTGGTGCCTTCCGTTTAGGTAACCTGATTTGCTCCCTCCCTTCATCCGTGTCCTAAAGCTTTGGTATTGGTTCCCACAAGTAAGGATGACGCCGTGGACCGGACACACCAATGTTGGAGAAAACAGAATTTATGCTTACCTGATAAATTACTTTCTCCAACGGTGTGTCCGGTCCACGGCCCGCCCTGGTTTTTTAATCAGGTCTGATGAATTATTTTCTCTAACTACAGTCACCACGGTACCATATGGTTTCTCCTATATATATTTCCTCCTGTCCGTCGGTCGAATGACTGGGGTGGGCGGAGCCTAGGAGGGACTATATGGCCAGCTTTGCTGGGACTCTTTGCCATTTCCTGTTGGGGAAGAGAATATCCCACAAGTAAGGATGACGCCGTGGACCGGACACACCGTTGGAGAAAGTAATTTATCAGGTAAGCATAAATTCTGTTTTTTTTCCCCTTTTGTTGCTGCCACAGGTCGCTCTTGGACCTTATAAACTGTTCTTGTGTAAGTCCAGGGGTTGATTTTAAATAAAAATAAAAACAAACATATAAAGAAGAACAACATCTATAAGTTGATTATTGGTAAAACAAAAATGTCACTGTGGTCATAAAAATGTTAACTCCGGATATTATTTAAAACAGAAGGTTAACAAGGCAAACAAGACTGCATTAAAGTAGTTACTAATGCCATATTGGCAGGGTCCCCAGGAGAACAAAGAAGTAAAAGCCGTAGATGCATGCTCCCCTAGAGGATAGATCCTCACTGCGCTTACCACAGTTTACCTGATTTATCAGCTAATTCTACTATTGTGTACCTAAGGGGGTATCATAACAAATTAATTAGGGTTAGATTTGCATAAGTCATGCAATTGATACCTACATTTGGAAATATTAGTTTGCAGTGGGGTCATGTACAGACAGCTCAAGGAGGTCCACCCCACGTGTCACTATCATTGAGTCATCTACAGTCCAATATGTATTGAACAATTTTGGGAATATTTATGCAAGCAGGGTCCAGTATAGCAATATAAAAGGAGAATGAGTGAGGAGTTAAAAGCAATGGTAGCTCCCAATTTAGCAGGTTTTGGTGTTGTATAGTAATGTGAAGCCCATACCCTATTATGTAATGATATATATTAATACCTAGAGAGCTTGTGGAAGCTCATTTCTCAACTGCTGCCCCGGCCGCAGGCAGCTAAGTCGAGACCTAATTTGGGGAAGGAATCTAGGGGTGGCTTTTATATTAGGGCGCATTATGGGCATTAGAGGTTCTGGGTATGCGCTTGTGTCTAAAACTCATATATTGGGGTTTTGACCAGAAAGATTTATGTAATTTTAGTGCGTCTAGATAGCTCCTTTTGATAGAGAGTGCATTTCAAAAGATAACCCCAGCCCTTCAGTAAGGTAGCTCCAGAGTATCAAGATATTATATTAAAATGTATAAATTGTTCAACATCAATGTTCATAGAGGGCCATTGAGATCCTAATATCAAACAGGCAAAGGTAACATTATGACAGGACATACAAAGAAATATAGGGTTAGCATTATAGTTAGCACATTTTGGATATTGTATATGGTACAAGCCTATTTTATATATTAAAATATATAATATTTTATACATTAAAATAAAACAATAAGATGTAAAGATGTGCTCCCATTAATCAGCTTATTGCCGATACCAAGACAACACCCCCCTTAATACAGTGGTAGTTTGCGACTGTTGGGAAGAAGTGTCCCTCCTATACATTAAATCATAAACAGCACGTCAGAAAAGTTATCAATAGAATCCATATAGGACTTCAGTGCAGCAATAACATTTTGTATGGGAACCTGTGAAACATTTAAGTAAAGCATTGAATTCTAACATGTAAAACATAGGGGGAAAAGTTTGTACACTCTCTCTCACTCCTCTCGTGAACCTGCACACAAGCTCCCAAATTTAGATATGCGGTATGACACTGCTTATCCCTCTGCGTTCTTCTTCCTCTCCACTGCCCCATGCCGTGTGTCAATAAAAGGATACCCCTTATTCTTTTCAGGCAGGATTGGGCATTTTGGAAATAGTCTTTGTAGTTGGATTCGATTAGTTGCCTTAGAGAAGGACTCATGTAGAATATTACCCCGGACTATGTTAATAGGCATTGAGGGGAATGCTTATCCGCTGTCCACCTGATAGTTCTCTGAGTGCGTCTTCAAAGATGGCATCTGTGCCTCGCAATAACCTGCCGCCATGTGGAGTCTCAAGGCTTCGCTTTCATTCCATTCCGGTAGTTGTGACCTGAGGAGGAGATATGTGGGTCGGGAGGTTAGCCATCTGGTGGTATTTAAATCGCATTCCTGAGTTAACGAGGTAGGCAACTTTAAATGACAGATGCCTTGCTGAATGGCCCCTCCATCCGCCAGTTTATCAAATTGTTTAACCTCCACACTATACAGCTCCACGCCATATATGTCCGAGGTCAGGGAGGATTGCCCCGAGCTGCCTGCTTCCTTCGTTGTAGCGTGAATTACTGCGGCACCAAAGCTGCATTGCTGTATTGTTTCTGGGTGTTCCTTCGGGTAATGATCAGTCTCGCTTTCCATGGTCAATCGGCTCAATAGGTAATCATATGGTGCTCTTTCAATCAGCCTGTTCATTAAATATTCAAGCTGTGCAGGAAAGACCACAATATATGACGAGCTGATCTCTTCTTCCTTGTCCGCCATGTTAGTACCTCTTTGCTCTCGGGTGTACCGTGTCAATTTAGTATCCGGATAATGATGTAGTGTGAAGAGATTCAGTAAGCCAGGATCCCTGGCAGCACTGATAACCCAGCTCTTCCTGGGGGGGAGGTGAAAGCCTGGTAATAGTCCGCCGCCTTAGGCCTTTATGTTCCAATCTGTAGTCCCAGCGTCATGCATACAGCGATAAAAAAAAAAAATATGGTCACAAGTGACAATGCTGCAATGTTTTTGAGTTTTGTGCATAAAATCTTGCTGTAATATGTCAATAATCGGCGGATTATCAAGCCCTCTGCTCAGAGCTCTCAGAATGTGCGTCCCGTTCAGAACGCTGCTTGGACACGCCCCCCGGGACTTAGTATTTTTTAAATGTAAAAGAGCCGTTTATTTTAGGGCAATGCCCTACAAAAGGCCCTTTCTCTTGTAAGATGTATTGAGTCCACGGATTCAACCATACTTGTAGGATATTCTCCATCCTAACAGGAAGTGGCAAAGAGAGCACCCACAGCAGAGCTGTCTATATAGCTCCTCCCTTAGCTCCACCCCCCAGTCATTCTCTTTGCCTGCTTAACTGCTAGGAAGGGTAAAGTGAGTGTGGTGACAAAAATGTTAGTTTTTATTTTCTCAAGCAAAAGTTTATTTTAAATGGTACCGGTGTGTACTATTCACTCTTTGGCAGAAAAGGGATGAAGATTTCTGCAAGGAGGATGATGATCTTAGCACTTTGTAACTAAGATCCACTGCTGTTCTCACAAGGGCTGAAGAGTACAGGAAAACTTCAGTTGGGGGAACGGTTTGCATGCTAAGCTGCATTGAGGTATGTTCAGTCTATTTTTTTTCTAGACAGACTGTGATAATTCTAGAAAAGGCTGGCAATATCCCCACATGGGAAGGGTAAGCTGTATTGAGACACTTAGTAGGAATCCCAGCTTGCATAAAGGGCTCATTGGTTACTGGTGACACTGTTAGGAAAAAACGTTTTTTTTTTATTGCAAACATAACGTTTTTTGAGGGACTTTAAGGGGTCATTGTGGCTTATTTAAGGGTTATTAACCCACATGGATAGTTTAGAAACACTCTGGTGTGTTTCTTTTAGGCCCCATAACATCGAGTGAGGTGGGAGGGGCCTATTTTCGCGCCTCCGTTGCGCAGTTTATTTTCCTCCGAGACATCCAGCTGCTTCTCCAGAGGGTCCTGCTGTGTTTGAGGGCTTAAAAGAAGTTTTTTTTTCCCCCCACAAATCTTTCCTAAAGGGCAGGTATGCGTTTTTATACCGGTTTTTGACGTTTTGTCAATCCGGTTTTTACATTAAGGGGTTAATCGTTTATTTGTCTAGCTGTGCAATCTTAGTAAGGCTTTATGATGCTACTGTAAAAATTTCATAAAGTTTACTGCTTTTTTACACTGTTTTGCAGAGTTTGTGCATCTTTTTTTCTCTTAAAGGCACAGTACCGTTTTTTTCTAAGTATTATTTGCCTTGATTAAAGTGTTTTCCAAGCTTGTTTGTTTCATTACTAGCCTGTTTAACATGTCTGACATCAAGGAAAATCCTTGTTCAATGTGTTTAGAAGCCATTGTGGAACCCCCTCTTAGAATGTGTCCCACTTGCACTGATATGTCTATAAATTATAAAGAGCATATTTTAGCACTTAAAAATATAGCAATAGATGATTCTCAGACGAAGGAAATGAGTGTTTGACATCTAGCTCTCCCCAAGTGTCACAACCAGTAACGCCCGCACAAGTGACGCCAAGTACCTCTAGTGCGTCAAATTAATTTACTTTACAAGACATGGCCACAGTTATGAATAAAACCATCACAGAGGTTTTCTCTAAACTGCCTGGTTTACAAGGAAAGCGTGACAGCTCTGGGTTAAGAACAAATGCTTAGCCGTCTGACGCTTTATTAGCCGTATCCGATATACCCTCACAATGTTCTGAAGTAGGGGTAAGGGATTTGTTATCTGAGGGAGACTTTTCTGATTCAGGAAAGACGCTTCCTCAGACAGATTCTGATATGACGGCCTTTAAATTTAAGCTTGAACACCTCCGCTTATTGCTCAGGGAGGTATTAGCGACTCTAGATGATTGTGACCCTATAGTGGTTCCAGAGAAATTGTGTAAAATGGACAAATACTTGGAGGTTCCTGTTTACACTGATGTTTTTCCAGTCCCTAAGAGGATTGTGAATATTGTTACTAAGGAGTGGGATAAACCAGGTATTCCGTTCGCTCCCCCTCCTGTTTTTAAGAAAATGTTTCCCATATCTGACACCATGCGGGACTCGTAGCAGACGGTTCCTAAGGTGGGGGGAGCTATTTCTACTCTTGCTAAGCATACAACTATACCTATCGAAGACAGTTGTGCTTTCAAAGATCCTATGGATAAAAAAATTAGAGGGTCTCCTGAAGAAATTTTCTGTCCATCAAGGTTTTCTTCTCCAACCTATTGCGTGCATTGTTCCTGTAACTACTACAGCTGCTTTCTGGTTCGAGGCTCTAGAAGAGCCTCTTCAGATGGAGACTCCATTAGAGGATATTATGGATAGAATTAAGGCCCTTAAAGGGACACTCAGGTTTTATTAAATTTTCATGATTCAGATACAGCATGTAATTTTAAACAACTTTCCAATTTACTTCCATTAAAAAAAATGTTCACAGTCTTTTATATTTACAGCTTTTTTGAGTCACCAGCTCCTACTGAGCATGTGCAAGAACTCAGACTATACGTATATGCATTTGTGATTGGCTGATTGCTATCACATGGTACAAGGGGAGTGGAAATATACATAACTTTAAAATGTGTTAGAAAAGAATCTACTACTCATTTGAAATTCAGAGTAAATGCTATTGTATTGTCTTGTTATCTTGCATTTGTTGATTATGCAAATCTACTGTGTTTACTGGTCCTACTGCAGCTGCTTTCTGGTTTGAGGCTCTAGAAGAGGCTCTCCAGGTGGAGACTCCATTAGAGGATATTATGGATAGAATTAAGGCCCTTAAGTTGGCTAATTCTTTCATTACAGATGCCGCTTTCCAACTGGCTAAATTAGCGGCAAAGAATTCAGGTTTTGCCATTTTAGCACGCAGGGCGTTATGGCTTAAGTCCTGGTTTGCTGATGTATCATCAAAATCTAAACTTTTGAACATCCCTTTCAAACGAAAGACCCTATTCGGGCCTGAACTGAAAGAGATTATTTCAGACATCACTGGAGGGAAAGGCCATGCCCTCCCTCAGGATAAAACAAATAAAATGAGGACCAAACAAAATAATTTTTGTTCCTTTCAGAACTTCAAGGGTGGTCCCGCTTCAGCTTCCCCTGCTGCAAAGCAAGAGGGATATTTTGCCCAATCCAAGTCAGTCTGGAGACCTAACCAGGCTTGGAACAAGGGTAAACAGGCCAAGAAGCCTGCAGCTGCCTCTAAGACAGCATGAAGGGGTAGCCCCCGATCCGGGACCGGATCTAGTAGGGGGCAGACTCTCTCTGTTCGCTCAGGCTTGGGCAAGAGATGTCCACGATTCCTGGGCTTTAGATATTGTGTCCCAGGGATATCTTCTGGACTTCATAGACTCCCCCCCAAGGGGGAGATTTCACATTTCTCAATTGTCTGCAAACCAGACAAAGAGAGAGGCGTTCTTACGCTGTGTAGAAGACCTACATACCATGGGAGGGATCCGCCCAGCTCCAAAAGCGGAACAAGGGCTAGGGTTTTACTCAAACCTGTTTGTGGTTCCCAAAAAAGAGGGAACTTTCAGACTAATCTTGGATCTCAAAATTCTAAACAAATTCCTCAGAGTACCATCATTACACTACCGTGGACTTAAAGGACGCGTATCTACACATCCCTATTCACAGAGATCATCATCAATTCCTCAGATTCACCTTTCTGGACAGGCATTACCAGTTTGTGGCCCTTCCCTTCGGGTTGGCCACGGCTCCCAGAATTTTTACAAAGGTGCTAGGGTCCCTTTTGGCGGTTCTAAGACCGCGGGGCATAGCAGTGGCGCCTTATCTAGACGACATCTTAATTCAGGCGTCGACTTTCCAGCTAGCCAAGTCTCACACAGACATCGTGTTGGCTTTTCTGAGATCTCACAGGTGGAAGGTGAACATAAAAAAGAGTTCTCTCTTCCCTCTCACAAGAGCTTCCTTCCTAGGGACTCTGATAGACTTGGTAGAAATGAAAATATTGCTGATGGAGGTCAGAAAATCAAAACTCTTAACAACTTGTTGAGCTCTTCATTCCATTCCTCGGCCATCCATTCCTCGGTCAATGACCGATACCAGCCTGCTAGGCTGTGGTGCGGTCTGGAACTCCCAGAGCTTATGGTCTCGGGAGGAAACTCTCCTCCCGATAAACATTCTAGAACTGAGAGCGATATTCAATGCGGTTCAGGCGTGGCCTCAGCTCGCTGCGGCCAAATTCATCAGATTTCAGTCGGACAACATCACGACTGTAGCTTATATCAATCATCAAGGAGGAACACAGAGTTCTCTAGCGATGATGGAGGTAACCAAAATAATCCGATGGGCGGAGGATCACTCTTGCCATCTCTCAGCAATCCATATCCCAGGGGTAGAGAACTGGGAGGCAGATTTCCTAAGTCGTCAGACTTTTCATCCGGGGGAGTGGGAGCTCCATCCGGAGGTATTTTCCCAGCTGACTCAGCTATGGGGCACACCAGAATTGGATCTGATGGCGTCCCGGCAGAACGCCAAACTTCCTCGTTACGGGTCCAGGTCCCGAGATCCCCAGGCGGTACTGATAGATGCTCTAGCAGTGCCCTGGTCCTTCAATCTGGCCTATGTATTTCCACCGTTTCCTCTCCTCCCACGTCTGGTTGCCAGAATCAAGCAGGAGAGAGCTTCGGTGATTCTGATAGCACCTGCGTGGCTACGCAGGACTTGGTATGCAGACCTAGTGGACATGTCATCGGTTCCACCGTGGACTCTGCCAATGAGGCAGGACCTTCTAATCCAAGGTCCTTTCAAGCATCCAAATCTAATTTCTCTGCATCTGACTGCTTGGAGATTGAACGCCTGATTTTATCAAAGCGTGGTTTCTCTGAGTTGGTCATTGATACCCTGATTCAAGCTAGAAAGCCTGTCACCAGGAAAATCTATCATAAGATTTGGCGCAAATATTTTTATTGGTGTGAATCCAAGGGCTACTCATGGAGTAAGATTAGGATTCCTAGAATATTGTCTTTTCTCCAAGAAGGATTGGAGAAGGGATTATCAGCTTGCTCCTTAAAGGACAGATTTCTGCATTGTCTATTCTTTTACACAAGCGTCTGGCAGATGTCCCAGACGTTCAAACATTTAGTCAGGCTTTAGTCAGAATCAAGCCTGTATTCAAATCCTTTTGCTCCGCCATGGAGCCTAAACTTAGTTCTAAAAGTTCTTCAAGGGGTTCCGTTTGATCCCATGCATTCCATATATATTAAGCTTCTATCTTGGAAAGTTCTGTTTTTAGTTGCTATCTCTTTGGCTCGAAGAGTTTCTGAGTTATCTGCTTTACAGTGTGACTCACCTGATCTTGTTTTCCATGCAGATAAAGTGGTTTACGTACCAAACCTGGATTCCTTCCTAAGGTTGTTTCTAATAGGAATATCAATCAGGAAATTGTTGTTCCTTCGCTGTGTCCTAATCCTTCTTCAAAGAAGGAACGTCTGTGGCACAATCTTGATGTGGTTCGTGCTTTAAAGTTCTACTTATAAGCAACCAAAGATTTCCGTCAAACATCTTCATTGTTTGTTGTCTATTCTGGTAAGCGGAGAGGTCAAAAGGCTACGGCTACCTCTCTTTCTTTTTGGCTGAAAAGCATCATCCGTTTGGCTTATGAGACTGCTGGCCAGCAGCCTCCTGAAAGAATTACTGCTCATTCTACTAGAGCAGTGGCTTCCACATGGGCTTTTAAAAATGAGGCTTCTGGGGCAGAGTTTGAAGCCGAACAGAGAAGACGTGCAGAGTAAGTGCTCTGCTTATAACGCAGTATTTTCTAGGCTAAAAAGTGTATAATCTTGGGGAAACTATCTGCTCACCATTGGGGATGGCTGCTGGATCTCCCCAAGGCACATAAAGATCCCGATTCTACGAAATAACCCGGAGCCCCGCTGGGCCGCATCAGAGAACCGGAGCTGAGCTTAGGAAACGCCGCGGCTGCGGCCTAGATCAGGAGTCGCGAGTAGCAGAGATTGAGCCTCCAAGGGCAGCAAACTTTAGATTGGCTGCTTTGAGGTGCCTAAACTCCATGCTGGCCATATCACAGAGACCGTGGGAAAGCTTAACATGATATAACACAAGTGGAGAGGCCAGGGGTCTGAGGCTCAGAGGATTTCCCTGACATAACACAGCACTATCCATAGCCAAGATCGGAGGGACAATAGCCCTGCAATACCCATTCCTGACTATAGCATCAAGCCTGAGTAGTGCTGGAAGCACAAGTGCATCCGTGTAACACTCCGGTCAGTTCTGGAACACTTTATTGAGTACTGCATGCCCTCGGACTATGCTGAGGCGGCCTGAGCGGTCGCCATTTTGAAAAATCACACACTCAGCTAGCCACAATAAAAATCTGAGTATGGAAAAGAGCACCCCCACCACAATACAAGCCCTATTCGATGAATATGAGCGACAGATACTCCGCAGATTTGATAACCTAATAGACAGGATTGAAAAGGAGAGATCTAAAGAGAAACATACTGAAAATGCTGGGGAAGCAGAGGTGGTCTCTGGTACACAGCTTAACGCTGCGTAGCTGAATATGGGAGATGGTCTTGCGGTGCCTGTTTCTCTCAAGACTCTGACAGTGTCAGCTGGTATTGTTAATGGGGAACCCCCTGACCTGCCAGATTGTAACACACAGACGCCGGGGAAGGATATCTGTGTTATCAGAGAGCTTGTACCCAATGAAACTGTGTCAGCAGGATCTATCGCTGTATTGAGCTGGGAAGCCCTTGCTGTTACTCAGGAGAGTGCTGGGACTCTTTGGAATAGTACTGAGACATTAAATGGGGACAGCAACGACACGAGAGTTGGAGTGGGTTAAGAGCGCTGTTCTTGATGCCTGGTGCCCACCTAAATTGTAACTTTGCTATTTTCTATTTACTGGGTTTGTTCTCTATGGAGATACCAGGGAGGTATCTGATGTTTGTCCAAAGCCTAAGTTAACATTTTTGCATTGCCATATAAGATTAGCCTAGAGCTCTTGTCAGAAATGTGTATTATCCCTTCTACTGCCATTATGCCTTTCTGTCTCTCAAGATTGTATTTTTTCTCTTGATAGTAAGCCATAACTCCAAGCAATATTTAATGTTTCAGTGTGCCTGCTTGTATCATGCTTGGTGTCAGGTATCAATAGGCTACTGCTAACAAATAGGTACTTTGAACAGGGTCACTGTAGTTTCGGATTAATCTGTAGCTGTCACTAGGCCACATTGGTTAAACTGTTTAGTTCTGCCATAGGAATAGACATGTGTTAAAAGTAGCACCCGCAAAAGTCCATATAGTGTATAATCCTGGGTCTCCTTCCCAAATATAATCTAAAGAAGGGACTGCCCCTTTAATACTAATGTAACCCCCCCTGACAGTGCATGTTTTTGAAAAGGAGAATGTCTACATCAGACATATTTTAGGTGCAAGGTTTATTTAGTGAAGGGGACTCCCCTACCTACCTTGGACTCCCCCCTCCCTCCTAGATATGGGGTAGGTGATAAATAGCCTACCCTCAACATATCCCTTTTGGCGGAGTTAAGTAGCCTCTGCCCTGTTTGTTCGTAGAGCCTGTGTCACAGTTTGTACCTATACGAGTGTCACATTGGCTCTCCGGATTCTACTATTGAAATAGTTTCCTGAGAAGATTTTCAGTGCATAACAAATTAGTTACTGTACATTGTGAATGTATGATGTTTTTCACATGATAGTACTATAATTATTTATATTACCTCGAATATGTAAATGTGTAGTGTTTAGTGCGCCACAATTGCGTGTAATAATTTCTAGACAGTCCTGGACGACCTACTTGTGAGGATTTACAGTTCATAACAAACTAGCTACTGCACTTAGTGAATGTATGATGTTTCTCACATAATAGTATTCTAGACATTTTTATAGTCTTGAAAATGTAATTGTGTACTGTTTACTGCACCACGCTTGTGTGTAATAATTACTAGATAGTCCTGGAGGACCGTCCTGAGAGGATTTTCAGTGCAAAACAAATTAGCCACTGTACTTTGTGAATGTATGATGTTTTTTCATGATAGTATTGTAATCATTGTTGTTGCTTATATACCTGCTTTTGTGTATTCTATGCGATAGATATCTATAGGCCCAAAAGTGGTCTATATCTTACAAATCCCCTCAGTTAGTGTGAGGTGTAATCGAGGGTCCAAAAGTGGCCTGAGCAATTATGGAGGGGCAAAAATAGAGGGTAGTAGAGAGGTTGCTCCCCAGTGTGTCTATTATACTGTGAGATATTCATGTTAGTTGTTTTATATGTATATGTTTCATTGAGTAACCTGTATGCTGTATACTTTATTACCCTCAATAAAAAAAAAAAAATTGTAAAAAAAAAAAAATGAGGCTTCTGTTGAACAGATTTGTAAGGCGGCGACTTGGTCTTCGCTTCATACTTTTCCCAAATTTTACAAATTCGATACTTTTGCTTCTTCGGAGGCTATTTTTGGGAGAAAGGTTCTACAAGCAGTGGTGCCTTCCGTTTAATGTACCTGTCTTGTCCCTCCCTTCATCCGTGTCATAAAGCTTTGGTATTGGTATCCCACAAGTATGGATGAATCCGTGGACTCGATACATCTTACAAGAGAAAACAGAATTTATGCTTACCTGATAAATTTCTTTCTCTTGTGATGTATTGAGTCCACGGCCCGCCCTGTCTGTTAAGACAGGTAGTATATTTTTATTTGAAAAACTTCAGTCACCTCTGCACCCTATGGTTTCTCCTTTTTCTTCCTAGCCTTCGGTCGAATGACTGGGGGGTGGCGCTAAGGGAGGAGCTATATAGACAGCTCTGCTGTGGGTGCTCTCTTTGCCACTTCCTGTTAGGAAGGAGAATATCCCACAAGTATGGATGAATCCGTGGACTCGATACATCACAAGAGAAAGAAATTTATCAGGTAAGCATAAATTCTGTTTTTAAGGGTTATTGGTAGTTTATTTTAGATTAGGGGGTGTTTTTATTTTGGGAGGGCTTTTTTATCTTCATAGGGATTAGGTTTTATTTTTGATAATTTTTGTTTTTTTTTCTGTTATTTTAGAGATTTTTATATTTTGTAATTTTAGATTTGTTTTTGTAATTTAACGTTAGGTTTTATTTAAGTGTAACTTAGTATTGGGGTTAACTTAGGGGTGTTAGGTTAGGGACTTAGTAATTAAAATAGTTATTTGCGTTGTGGGGGGTTGGGGGTTTAGGAGTTAACAGGTTAATTAGGTTTATTGTGATGGGGGGTTGGTGGTTTAGGGGTTAATAGGTTAATTAGCCAGCATTCCTTTTGAGGATGCGTGCGCAACTGGGATGGCGACGGATGCGCTACAATCGTTTTATTTTGGTTTGAGTAAATTGGTAATGTAAAAAATATTTATCATTTTTAGGCATAGCTGGAGGATACAGAATGTTACTAGAATAACACTAATTAAGGAATATATGAGGATATTCTGAAAGGGAACGTTCCCGTTACAAAAATTGATGTCAGCTGATAGGAAGATCAGTTGTATGGGGAGCATTTAAAAATACTATGGATCACAAGCATAAGCATCTTAATAAAGGCATTTAACGGCTGAAACGCGTAGATGTGATATGATCTCAACAACTGAAGTGAGAATTTTTACGAAACAGAGCGCTCTGTCAGACCGCAATTGGACTGTTCCAATAATAACACCAGTCTAGAAGAAAGCCTATACAGATAGACACTTTCAGACTTACCGATTGGTGGGATTGGGCATGTGATTACTGAAACACGCAAGGCGGAAAACAGGCTTACGGAGTAATGTCGTTAGAGTGGTATACTTGTGAATTCCTTATGTAGACGCTAGATTGCAAGGTGAATGGCTTATTTCTACAGAGGGTCCGCACTCTTGGAGGTATGTCTTCTTCTTTTATCTAGTAGTCCATTATTTCTGGAGACCTATTAAGCACGAAGTGAGTGTTCATCGTAACAGTAAGTTGCTTTTTATATACCTTATCCTTATTCAGCATATTGGATTTTACCAACATGTTCCGTTTCTGTATCCTGGACATTTTTTAGCACTCACTAGAGACTTTTATATTCTAATTTATTATAACTGTGTTTAACCACTGGCGGTTTCTTTGTATTATGTGTTATATGGAGTAAAGTTACTTTGTTTTTACATTGTGTGTCTGTTGATACTAGCTCTTTAGCTTATGTCAGTGATTTGCAACCTTTTTTTGCCGTGGCACACTTATTTACATTAAAAAAATCCTGTGGCACACCACCATCCCAAAATTTTGCAATATCACACATTGTAGCCTAATACAGGATATATATAAAGTATGTGTGTAAAAAAATAATATATATACACACACTGTACTTTGCTGTCATGTCATGCCATGCCTCCTACAAACTATACATGACATATTGACATTCATTCACAAACAATCATAATGGTTGTCTGTGAATGAATGTCAATGTCATGGTTGTAAATGATGCCTGTCACATACCTCCCCAATATTTCAAAATTTGAAAGAGGGACACCCCCGCGGCACACCTGGGGATCTCTCATGGCACACTAGTGTGCCACGGCACACTTGTTGAAAACACTGGCTTATGTAACAGCTTTTTTTTTTTTAATTTCTGATAGAGGGCTTTTAATTTTTTTGTTATTTGCAAGTATCTCTGTTAGAGTTCAGGAGAATCTGTTTTATTTCATTTTATTGACGTTTCGGCTTATTGTAAAGCATTTTTCGACACATCACACAATGCATTTAAATCTGCAAAAACAATCACATATAACACAGTGAATCACCACACGAAGCTTGTTCAGCAAAACAACACTAAATTATAAGTTAAAAAAAGTGCAAGTTATAAAAAAACTTACAGATCTTGTATACCTCCTTCACTATATATCCATACAGACATTCATATTTCATGTAACAATTCCACTCTGCATATAGAGTATTAAGCCATACTATCTATATTCAAAAGAAGGGGACTTTGGCTGTTTTAGTTTCAGGATGCCGTACTGTGAATCTCCATAATGAAAGTATGCTCTCACTATCACTATTTATAATGATTATCACCACCACTGGGGGTTTTACCGACGTCACATAATGATAGGAGTGACTAGTCATTAATATATTTACAACTCAAGCGGTTTACATAGTGCTATAATAGCTTCCCTTGTGGCTCGCCCCATTCACGTCTCACATATAATTGCTCTAATCCTCCACATTTTCATTATCTGTAACAGAGCCTGGATAAAACTTCACAAGTTACGTAACGGGGTGTAGCTAAGAGTATATGCATCAGCCAATAGCCCTATTGTACTGTTTCTGCCGCAATTTATATGAAACGTGAACTAACGCCCCCTAGCTGTGAAAAACTGTCAAATGCATTCAGATAAGAGGCAACCTTCAAGGGCTTAGAAATTAGCATAAGAGCCTACCTAGGTTTAGCTTTTAGGAATACCAAGAGAACAAAGCAAAATTAATGATAAAAGTAAATTTGAAAGTTGTTTAAAACTACATGCCCTATCTGAATCATGAAAGTTTAATTTGGACTTTACTATCCCTTAAGTAATAACAGCTTAAATAGTTAACTAAAGAAAAATCCCCATTACCTTAATAACAATTTTAGTTTTATTTCACTTAAACAATTACATTATATTTTTTTTAATGCTTACCCCTCCCTCTTCACACTTAGGTTCTTGGGCAGATCTATTCCACTCCAAATAATCATCTATTCATTGAGCTTCTTGAAATTTAGTATAGGTTGATTCTGTGTACATAGATTTGCAGGGGAGCAATGGCATTAAAGGAACAGTAAAGTCAAATTGAAACTTTGATTCAGAAACAATATGCAATTTTTAACAATTTTCTAGTTTACTTTTATCTAATTTGCTTTGTTCTTTTGGTATCTATTGTTGAAAAGCATACTCATGTAGGCTCAGAAGCAATGCACTACTGTGAGCTAGCTGCTTGTCACTGTCTCACCCAATGTGTTCAGCTATTCCAAAGTAAAGTACTGCTCTCCTTCAAAAAAAGGATACCGAGAGAATGAAGCAATTTATTAATATATGTAAATCTAAAAATTGTATGCTCTATCTGAAACCCAAAAGTTTTCTTTAATGATTGTTTCTTTAAAGGGACATAAAACAAGTTGGGCTATAGACAAAATAATATAATATGTACTTTAATTACTTTACCTGCACATTTATACTGCAGTGCCTCACCATTAACCCTTTCTTTTTAGTTTCTGAATTTTAAAGCTC
Organism: Bombina bombina; assembly: GCF_027579735.1. Lineage (NCBI taxonomy): Eukaryota > Metazoa > Chordata > Amphibia > Anura > Bombinatoridae > Bombina > Bombina bombina. The sequence continues at coordinate 753,013,567 of NC_069499.1, read as the reverse complement.
TAACTCCCCCCACACATTTCCTTCTATGGCTGTATCTATATCTATTGTTATTTTTGTAGAATGCAAATATGCATAGGGATTATCTGCTGGAGCATGCATAGAAGCTGTGAACTCAGTTGAAATACAATGCCTGTGTCTAAACACTGATAAGGGGAGGTGGAGTTGGCTGCTCCAGGCAGCTTAGCTATGTAATTCATTTTGCTTATTTTTGAAAATTTATTTTAAAATACTTGCCAGGAATATTTAAACAATTTTTTCTCTTGTAAGGTGTATCCAGTCCACGGATCATCCATTACTTGTGGGATATTCTCATTCCCAACAGGAAGTTGCAAGAAGACACCCACAGCAGAGCTGTTATATAGCTCCTCCCCTAACTGCCATATCCAGTCATTCTCTTGCAACTCTCAACACGCATGGAGGTAGTAAGAGAGAGTGGTAAAAAATAGTTAGTTTATTTTCTTCAATCAAAAGTTTGTTATTTTAAATGGTACCGGAGTTGTACTATTTTATCTCAGGCAGAAGTAGAAGAAGAATCTGCCTGAGTTTTCTATGATCTTAGCAGGTTGTAACTAAGATCCATTGCTGTTCTCACATATGTCTGAGGAGTGAGGTAACTTCAGCGGGAGAATGGCGTGCATTTTATTCTGCTATGAGGTATGTGCAGTTATAATTTTTTCTAAGATTGGAAATGCTAGAAAAGGCTGCTGATACCGAATTAATGTAAGTTAAGCCTGAATACAGTGATTTAATAACGACTGGTATCATGCTTACTCTCAGGGGTATTACCCTTATATAAATAAAATATAAAACGTTTGCTGGCATGTTTAATCGTTTTTATATGTGTGTCTGGTGCTAAAAATTATTGGGGCCTAATTTTTTCCACATGGCTGGCTTTATTTTTGCCTAGTAACAGTTTCCTGAGGCTTTCCACTGTTGTTGTATGAGTGGGAGGGGCCTATTTTAGCGCTTTTTTGCGCAGTTTAAAATTACAGACTGAGACATCCAGTTTTCCTCAGAAGTCCCCTGAATGCTGCAGGACATCTCAAAAGGGCCTAAAGTCGTTTATTGGGGAAGGTATGGCCACAGCAGAGCTGTGGCAGTTGATTGTGACTGTTTAAAAAAGTCTGTCGTTTTTTTTATCCGTTTTTTGAACTAAGGGGTTAATCATCCATTTGCAAGTGGGTGCAATGCTCTGTTAGCTTATTATACACACTGTAAAAATGTCGTTTGTGTAACTGCCTTTTTTCACTGTTTTTCAAATTCTGACAAAATTTGTTTCTCTTAAAGGCACAGTACCGTTTTTTATATTTGCTTGTTAACTTGATTTAAAGTGTTTTCCAAGCTTGCTAGTCTCATTGCTAGTCTGTACAAACATGTCTGACATAGAGGAAACTCCTTGTTCATTATTTTTAAAAGCCATGGTGGAACCCCCTCTTAGAATGTGTACCAAATGTACTGATTTCACTTTAAGCAATAAAGATCATATTCTGTCTTTAAAATATTTATCACCAGAGGATTCTGCCGAGGGGGAAGTTATGCCGACTAACTCTCCCCACGTGTTAGATCCTTTGACTCACACTCAAATGGCGCCAAGTACATCTAGGGCGCCCATAGTGATTACTTTACAAGACATGGCGGCAGTCATGGATAATACACTGTCAGCGGTATTAGCCAGACTACCTGAATTTAGAGGTAAGCGAGATAGCTCTGGGGTTAGACGAAATACAGAGCATACTGACGCTTTAAGAACCATGTCTGATACTGCTTAACAATATGCAGAAGCTGAGGAAGGAGAGCTTCAGTCTGTGGGCGATATTTCTGACTCAGGAAAGATACCTGATTCTGATATTTCTACATTTTAATTTAAGCTTGAACACCTCCGCGTATTGCTCAGGGAGGTTTTAGCTGCTCTGAATGACTGTGACACAATTGCAGTGCCAGAGAAATTGTGTAGACTGGATAAATACTTTGCGTGCCGGTGTGTATTGATGTTTTTCCAATACCTAAAAGGTTTACAGAAATTATTACTAAGGAATGGGATAGGCCAGGTGTGCCGTTCTCTCCACCTCCTATTTTTAGAAAAATGTTTCCTATAGACGCCACCACACGGGACTTATGGCAGACAGTCCCTAAGGTGGAGGGAGCAGTTTCTACTCTTGCAAAGCGTACTACTATCCCTGTCGAGGACAGTTGTGCTTTTTCAGATCCAATGGATAAAAAATTAGAAGGTTACCTTAAGAAAATGTTTATTCAACAAGGTTTTATCCTACAGCCCCTTGCATGCATTGCTCCTGTCACTGCTGCTGCGGCGTTCTGGTTTGAGTCTCTGGAAGAGGCTTTACAGGTAGCGACTCCATTGGATGACATACTTGGCAAACTTAGAGCACTTAAGCTAGCCAATTCTTTTGTTTCTGATGCCATTGTTCATTTGACTAAACTAACGGCTAAGAATTCTGGTTTTGCTATACGGGCGCGTAGGGCGCTGTGGCTTAAATCATGGTCAGCTGACGTGACTTCAAAATCTAAGCTGCTTAACATTCCCTTCAAGGGGCAGACCCTATTTGGGCCTGGTTTGAAGGAGATTATTGCTGATATCACTGGAGGAAAAGGTCATGCCCTTCCTCAGGATAGGTCCAAATCAAGGGCCAAACAGTCTAATTTTCGTACCTTTCGAAACTTCAAGGCAAGTACGGCATCAACTTCCTCTAATGCAAAACAAGAGGGAACTTTTGCTCAGTCCAAGACGGTCTGGAGGCCAAACCAGACCTGGAACAAAGGTAAGCAGGCCAAAAAGCCTGCTGCTGCCTCTAAGACAGCATGAAGGAACGGCCCCCTATCCGGTAACGGATCTAGTAGGGGGCAGACTCTCACTCTTCGCTCAGGCGTGGGCAAGAGATGTTCAGGATCCCTGGGCGTTGGAAATTATATCCCAGGGATATCTTCTGGACTTCAAAGCTTCCCCCCCAAAAGGGAGATTTCACCTTTCACAATTATCTGCAAGCCAGATAAAGAGAGAGGCATTCTTACACTGTGTACAAGACCTCCTAGTTATGGGAGTGATCCATCCAGTTCCAAAGGAGGAACAGGGACAGGGTTTTTACTCAAATCTGTTTGTGGTTCCCAAAAAAGAGGGAACCTTCAGACCAATTTTGGATCTAAAGATCTTAAACAAATTCCTCAGAGTTCCATCATTCAAGATGGAAACTATTCGTACCATCCTACCTATGATCCAGGAGGGTCAATATATGACTACAGTAGATCTAAAGGATGCTTATCTTCACATTCCAATACACAAAGATCATCATCGGTTTCTCAGGTTTGCCTTTCTGGACAGGCATTACCAGTTCGTAGCTCTTCCTTTTGGATTAGCTACAGCCCCAAGAATCTTCACAAAGGTTCTAGGGTCGCTTCTGGTGGTCCTAAGGCCGCGGGGTATATCAGTGGCCCCTTATTTAGACGACATCCTGATACAGGCGTCAAACTTCCAAATTGCCAAGTCTCATACGGACATAGTACTGGCATTGCTGAGGTCGCATGGGTGGAAAGTGAACGAGGAAAAGAGTTCCTTATCCCCACTCACAAGAGTTTCCTTCCTAAGGACTCTGATAGATTCTGTAGAAATGAAAATTTACCTGACGGAGTCCAGGTTATCAAAGCTTCTAAATTCCTGCCGTGTTCTTCATTCCATTCCGCGCCCTTCGGTGGCTCAGTGCATGGAAGTAATCGGCTTAATGGTAGCGGCAATGGACATAGTGCCGTTTGCACACTTACATCTCAGACCGCTGCAACTATGCATGCTCAGTCAGTGGAACGGGGATTACACAGATTTGTCCCCTCAACTAAATCTGGATCAAGAGACCAGGGATTCTCTTCTCTGGTGGCTATCTCAGGTCCATCTGTCCAAAGGTATGACCTTTCGCAGGCCAGATTGGACAATTGTAACAACAGATGCCAGCCTTCTAGGTTGGGGTGCGGTCTGGAACTCCCTGAAGGCTCAGGGATCGTGGACTCAGGAGGAGACACTTCTTCCAATAAATATTCTGGAACTGGGAGCGATATTCAATGCTCTTCAGGCTTGGCCTCAGTTAGCAACTCTGAGGTACATCAGATTTCAGTCGGACAACATCACGACTGTGGCTTACATCAATCATCAAGGGGGAACAAGAAGTTCCTTAGCGATGTTAGAAGTCTCAAGAATAATTCATTGGGCAGAGATTCACTCTTGCCACCTTTCAGCTATCCATATCCCAGGTGTAGAGAACTGGGAGGCGGATTTTCTAAATCGACAGACTTTTCATCCGGGGGAATGGGAACTCCATCCGGAGGTGTTTGCACAATTGATTCATCGTTGGGGCAAACCATAACTGGATCTCATGGCGTTTTGACAGAATGCCAAGCTTCCTTGTTACGGATCCAGGTCCAGGGATCCCAAGGCGACGCTGATAGATGCTCTAGCAACGCCCTGGTCTTTCAACCTGGCTTATGTGTTTCCACCGTTTCCTCTGCTCACTCGACTGATTGCCAAGATCAAGCAGGAGAGAGCATCAGTGTTTTTAATAGCGCCTGCGTGGCCACGCAGGACCTGGTATGCAGATCTAGTGGACATGTCATCCTTTCCACCATGGACTCTGCCTCTGAGACAGGACCTTCTTCTTCAGGGCCCTTTCCACCATCCAAATCTAATTTCTCTGAGACTGACTGCATGGAGATTGAACGCTTGATTTTATCAAAGCGTGGCTTCTCCGAGTCAGTCATTGATACCTTAATACAGGCACGAAAGCCTGTCACCAGGAAAATTTATCATAAGATATGGCGTAAATATCTTGGTGTGAATCCAAGGGTTACTCATGGAGTAAAGTCAGGATTCCCAGGATATTATCCTTTCTCCAAGAAGGTTTGGGAAAAGGATTGTCGGCTAGTTCCTTAAAGGGACAGATTTCTGCTCTGTCTATTCTTTTGCACAAGCGTCTGGCAGATGTTCCAGACGTTCAGGCTTTTTGTCAGGCTTTAGTTAGAATCAAGCCTGTGTTTAAACCGGTTGCTCCGCCATGGAGCTTAAACTTGGTTCTTAAGGAGTTCCTTTTGAACCTCTTCATTCCATAGATATCACACTTTTATCTTTGAAAGTTCTTTTTTTGGTAGCTATTTCCTCGGCTCGTAGAGTCTCCGAGTTATCTGCCTTACAATGTGATTCTCCTTATTTGATTTTCCATTCGGATAAGGTAGTCCTGCGTACCAAACCTGGGTTTTTACCTATGGTGGTATCTAACAAGAATATCAATCAAGAGATTGTTGTTCCATCCTTGTGTCCTAATCCTTCTTCAAAGAAGGAACGTCTATTACACAACCTGGACGTGGTTCGTGCTTTGAAGTTTTACTTACAAGCTACTAAAGATTTTTGTCAAACATCTGCTTTGTTTGTTGTCTACTCTGGACAGAGGAGAGGTCAAAAAGCTTTGGCAACCTCTCTTTCTTTTTGGCTAAGAAGTATAATCCGCTTAGCCTATGAGACTGCTGGACAGCAGCCTCCTGAAAGGATTACAGCTCATTCTACTAGAGCTGTGGCTTCCACTTGGGCCTTTAAAAATGAGGCTTCTGTTGAACAGATTTGCAAGGCGGCGACTTGGTCATCGCTTCATACTTTTTTCGAAATTCTACAAATTTGATACTTTTTGCTTCTTCGGAGGCTATTTTTGGGAGAAAGGTTCTACAGGCAGTGGTACTTTCCGTTTAAGTACCTGCCTTGTCCCTCCTTTCATCCGTGTACTTCAGCTTTGGTATTGGTATCCCACAAGTAATGGATGATCCGTGGACTGGATACACCTTACAAGAGAAAACACAATTTATGCTTACCTGATAAATTTATTTCTCTTGTGGTGTATCCAGTCCACGGCCCGCCCTGTCATTTTAAGGCAGGTAATTTTTTTCATTTAAACTACAGTCACCACTGCACCCTATGGTTTCTCCTTTCTCTGCGTGTTTTCGGTCGAATGACTGGATATGGCAGTTAGGGGAGGAGCTATATAACAGCTCTGCTGTGTGTGTCCTCTTGCAACTTCCTGTTGGGAATGAGAATATCCCACAAGTAATGGATGATCCGTGGACTGGATACACCACAAGAGAAATAAATTTATCAGGTAAGCATAAATTGTGTTTTTATGCAATCAATTTTTAATTAATTAGCCCTTTTAGGATATGCACAGATCTCAACCTGTTTTATGTCCCTTTATATTCTATTATTTTTATTTTATTTTATAACTTTTTTGCTAAGAAGGGGCAAGTTATTTCTGCAGACACAAATTCAGTTTTGAGAACTGCAAAACCAATTATATGTGATATCTTCTAGATAAAAAAATAAAATGCCCAAAATAATCTGACATAAACCTCTGGGGCAGCAGGACATTGTGAATAGATTAATTTAATTAATTTACCAAAAAATGTAAACATTACAGCCATGAATATATAGCATCTTGCTATATAAATAAAAACAAATCTATATTTCAGAGCGAATAACCTTTTAGATTATAATGTATCTTAAATGGACTTGTAACCCAAATTTTTTTCTTTCATGATTCAGATAGAGAATACAATTTCTTTTGCAAGATGTACCGAGTCCACGGATTCATCCTTACTTGTGGGATATTATCCTTCCTAACAGGAAGTGGCAAAGAGAGCACCACAGCAGAGCTGTCTATATAGCTCCCCCCTTAACTCCACCCCCCAGTCATTCTCTTTGCCGGCTCTAAGCAGGAAGGGTAAAGTGAAAGAGGTGTTAAACTGTTAGTTTTATTTTATCTTCAATCAAGGGTTTGTTATTTTTAAATGGTACCGGTGTTGTACTATTTACTCTCAGGCAGGAGATAGATGAAGATTTCTGCCTGGAGGATGATGATCTTAGCATTTGTAACTAAGGTCCACTGCTGTTCCCACAGAAGCTGAGGAGTACAGGAAAACTTCAGTGTGAGGAACGGTTTCTTGCTATACAGCAATGAGGTATGTTCAGTAATTTTTTCTGCAGAGACTGTGATAACTCAGAAAGGCTGACAGTATCCCCATTAGGGGAAGGGTAAGCAGTAATCCTAGTTTTATAAGGGGCATTACTAGCTTGCATAAAGGGCTAAACTTATGGGCACTCAGTTTGAATATGATATATAAGGCAAACGTTTGTGTGTTCTGGGAGTACTGTTTTTTTTTTTCTTAAGGGACAACTGTTTGAGGGTACAATTGGCTTGTTGGGGTTTTTTATAACCCACATGGCTTAAAAAAATGTTTGGTTCGGCTATGGGGCACACCAGAATTGGATCTGATGGCGTCTTGTCAGAACGCCAAACTTCCTTGTTACAGATCCAGGTCCAGGGATCCTCAGGCAGTACTGATAGATGCTCTAGCAGTACCCTGGTCGTTCAACCTTGCTTATGTGTTTCCACCTTTCCCTCTCCTTCCGCGTCTGATTGCCAGAATCAAACAGGAGAGAGCTTCAGTGATTTTGATAGCGCCTGCGTGGCCACGCAGGACTTGGTATGCAGACCTGGTGGACATGTCATCTCTGCCACCATGGACTCTGCCACTGCGACAGGACCTTCTGATTCAAGGTCCGTTCAAGCATCCAAATCTAATTTCTCTGCAACTGACTGCTTGGAGATTGAACGTTTGATTTTATCAAAGCGGGGTTTCTCTGAGTCGGTCATAGATACCTTGATTCAGGCTTGAAAGCCTGTCACCAGGAAAATCTATCATAAGATATGGCGTAAATATCTTTTTTGGTGCGAATCCAAAGGCTACTCATGGAGTAAGATCAGGATTCCTAGGATTTCGTCCTTTCTTCATGAAGGATTGGAGAAAGGATTGTCAGCTAGTTCCTTAAAAGGACAGATATCTGCTCTGTCTATTCTATTGCACAAGCGTCTGGCAGATGTCCCAGACGTTCTGGCTTTTTTTCAGGCTTTAGTTAGAATCAAGCCTGTGTTTAAACCTGTTGCTCCGCCATGGAGTCTAAATTTAGTTCTTAATGTTCTTCAGGGGGTTCCGTTTGAACCCATGTATTCCATAGATATTAAAATTCTATCTTGGAAAGTTCTGTTTCTAGTTGCTATCCCTTCAGCTCGAAGGGTTTCTGAATTATCTGCATTACAATGTGACTCGCCCTATCTTGTTTTCCATTCTGATAAGGTGGTTTTGCGTATCAAACCTGGGTTCCTCCCTAAGGTGGTTACTAACAGGAATATCAATCAGGAGATTGTTGTTCCTTCTCTGTGTCCTAATCCTCCTTCTAAGAAGGAACGTTTATTGCACAACTTGGACGTGGTTCGTGCTTTGAAGTTCTATTTGCAGGCAACCAAAGATTTTTGTCAATCATCTTCTTTGTTTGTTGTCTATTCTGGAAAACGTAGGGGGTCAAAAGGCTACGGCTACCTCGCTTTCCTTTTGGCTGAAAAGCATCATCTGTTTGACTTATGAGACTGCTGGACAGCAGCCTCCTGAAAGAATTACTGCTCACTCTACTAGAGCTGTGGCTTCCACATGGGCTTTTAAAAATGATGCTTCTGTTGAACAGATTTGTAAGGCTGCGACTTGGTCTTTGCTTCATACCTTTTCCAAATTTTCCAAATTTGAAACTTTTGCTTCTTCAGAGACTATTTTTGGGAGAAAGGTTTTGCCAGCAGTGGTGCCTTCCGTTTAGGTTTCTGTTTTTTCCCTCCCTTCATCCGTGTCTTAAAGCTTTGGTATTGGTATCCCACACGTAAGGATGAATCCGTGGACTCGGTACATCTTGCAAAAGAAAACAAAAATTTTTTTTACCTGATAAATTTCTTTCTTTTGCGATGAACCGAGTCCACGGCCCGCCCTGTCTATTCAAGACAGATAGTATTTTTTTATTGAAAACTTCAGTCACCTCTGCACCTAATAGTTTCTCCTTTTTCTTCCTTGGCCTTCGGTCGAATGACTGGGGGGTGGAGTTAAGGGGGGAGCTATATAGACAGCTCTGCTGTGGTGCTCTCTTTGCCACTTCCTGTTAGGAAGGATAATATCCCACAAGTAAGGATGAATCCGTGGACTCGGTACATCGCAAAAGAAAGAAATTTATCAGGTAAGCATAAATTTTGTTTTTAAACAACATTCCAATTTACTTCAATTATCTAATTTGCTTCATTCTTTAGATATCCTTTGGCTCGCCCATGTGCATTGCTAGTTTTTAACAATCACACAAGGCATCTATGGTGCAGCCACCAATTAGCAGCTATTGAGCCTATTTAGATATGATTTTCAACAAAGGATATAAAGAGAGTTATCAGGTATTTGTAGAGCGCCAACAGATTCTGCTGTAAGCATAGGCGGTATACAAGATAACATTTATAGGGATCAAATGAGTAGAGGGCCCTGCTGAGAGTTGCACTGTTGTAGTTGACTCTTACAGCTGGGTTCATAGGCTTACATTCTAAGGGAGGCAATAGAGTTAGAAAAGGTTAGTGTAGGTTGTATGTATCCCTGAATAGTAGAGTTTTAGGGAGCGCTTGAAGCTTTTAAAACTAGGGGAGAATCTTGTGGAGCGAGGCAGGGAGTTCCACAAGATGGGAGCCAGTCTGGAGAAGTCCTGTAAACAGGAATGTGAGGAGGTAAGAAGAGAGGAGGAGATCGTAAGCAGAGCGAAGGGGACGGGAGGGAGAGTATCTGGAGACAAGGTATGAAATGTAGGGGGGAGCAGTGCAGTTGAGGGCTTTGTATGTCAGAGTTAGGATTTTGTGTTTAATCCTGGAGGCAAGAGGAAACCAGTGAAGGGATTGGCAGAGAGGTGCGGCAGATGAAGAGTGACGTGTAAGGAAGAATGAAGCAAATTAGATAATAGAAGTAAATTGGAAAGTGGTTTAAAATTGCACTCTCTTTCTAAGTCATGAAAATAAACTTTGGGTTTCATGTCCCTTTAAATAGAAATTATCTTTAGATAGATTTTTCCTCAAAAAGCATTTTACTTATACATACATTGTAGCAGTGCCTAGTAAACAAGCTCTACCTGGCTAGTGTACAATATTTGCGATTTAGCTGGAGTCCGATATACTTTATTGAAAACAAAAGTTTGTTGTGATACTATAAACACATATATAGTAAAATACTATACCACAAGTGATAAACTTGGATAGAAGTTTAGGCCCTAAACTGATGGAACATTCAGTTCAACATAATTTTAAGGGATCAGACATAAAAATAAATTCAATATTTTGTAACGAGGTTTTGCTGTTGCATATTTTCTATATGTTGTTATTATAGAGACTTTTACATAATACAAAGGATGTAGAATACCTGATGGATATCATATTGATCCATCTATGAAAATAAGTTACATACTTGGACAGTAGTTAGTAAAGCAAGGGATGGTCATGATATTTAGGTGTTAATGTGACCAATCTGTAAATCCATTGTGTTTCTATTTCTCCAACATAGGTGTGTCCGGTCCACGGCGTCATCCTTACTTGTGGGATATTCTCTTCCCCAACAGGAAATGGCAAAGAGCCCAGCAAAGCTGGTCACATGATCCCTCCTAGGCTCCGCCTACCCCAGTCATTCTCTTTGCCGTTGTACAGGCAACATCTCCACGGAGATGGCTTAGAGTTTTTTAGTGTTTAACTGTAGTTTTTATTATTCAATCAAGAGTTTGTTATTTTAAAATAGTGCTGGTATGTGCTATTTACTCTGAAACAGAAAAGAGATGAAGATTTCTGTTTGTAAGAGGAAAATGATTTTAGCAACCGTTACTAAAATCCATGGCTGTTCCACACAGGACTGTTGAGAGGAATTAACTTTAGTTGGGGGAACAGTGAGCAGTCTTTTGCTGCTTGAGGTATGACACATTCTAACAAGACGATGTAATGCTGGAAGCTGTCATTTTCCCTATGGGATCCGGTAAGCCATTTTTATTCAGACAGTAAATAAGGGCTTCACAAGGGCTTATTAAGACTGTAGACATTTTCTGGGCTAAATCGATTCATATATTACACATATTTAGCCTTGAGGAATCATTTAATCTGGGTATTTTGGTAAAATAATATCGGCAGGCACTGTTTTAGACACCTTATTCTTTAGGGGCTTTCCCTAATCATAGGCAGAGCCTCATTTTCGCGCCGGTATTGCGCACTTGTTTTTGAGAGGCATGACATGCAGTCGCATGTGTGAGGAGCTCTGATACATAGAAAAGACTTTCTGAAGGCGTCATTTGGTATCGTATTCCCCTTTGGGCTTGGTTGGGTCTCAGCAAAGCAGATACCAGGGACTGTAAAGGGGTTAAAGTTAAAAAACGGCTCCGGTTCCGTTATTTTAAGGGTTAAAGCTTCCAAATTTGGTGTGCAATACTTTTAAGGCTTTAAGACACTGTGGTGAAATTTTGGTGAATTTTGAACAATTCCTTCATACTTTTTCGCAATTGCAGTAATAAAGTGTGTTCAGTTTAAAATTTAAAGTGACAGTAACGGTTTTATTTTAAAACGTTTTTTGTACTTTGTTATCAAGTTTATGCCTGTTTAACATGTCTGAACTACCAGATAGACTGTGTTCTGAATGTGGGGAAGCCAGGGTTCCTTCTCATTTAAATAAATGTGATTTATGTGACACTGAAAATGATGCCCAAGATGATTCCTCAAGTGAGGGGAGTAAGCATGGTACTGCATCATTCCCTCCTTCGTCTACACGAGTCTTGCCCACTCAGGAGGCCCCTAGTACATCTAGCGCGCCAATACTCCTTACTATGCAACAATTAACGGCTGTAATGGATAATTCTATCAAAAACATTTTAGCCAAAATGCCCACTTATCAGCGTAAGCGCGACTGCTCTGTTTTAGATACTGAAGAGCATGAGGACGCTGATGATAATGGTTCTGAAATGCCCCTACACCAGTCTGAGGGGGCCAGGGAGGTTTTGTCTGAGGGAGAAATTTCAGATTCAGGGAAAATTTCTCAACAAGCTGAACCCGATGTGATTACATTTAAATTTAAGTTGGAACATCTCCGCGCTCTGCTTAAGGAGGTATTATCCACTCTGGATGATTGTGAGAATTTGATCATCCCAGAGAAACTATGTAAAATGGACAAGTTCCTAGAGGTCCCGGGGCTCCCAGAAGCTTTTCCTATACCCAAGCGGGTGGCGGACATTGTAAATAAAGAATGGGAAAGGCCCGGTATACCTTTCGTCCCTCCCCCCATATTTAAAAAATTGTTTCCTATGGTCGACCCCAGAAAGGACTTATGGCAGACAGTCCCCAAGGTCGAGGGAGCGGTTTCTACTTTAAACAAACGCACCACTATACCCATAGAAGATAGTTGTGCTTTCAAAGATCCTATGGATAAAAAATTAGAAGGTTTGCTTAAAAAGATGTTTGTTCAGCAGGGTTACCTTCTACAACCAATTTCATGCATTGTCCCTGTCACTACAGCCGCGTGTTTCTGGTTCGATGAGCTAGTAAAGGCGATCGATAGTGATTCTCCTCCTTATGAGGAGATTATGGACAGAATCCGTGCTCTCAAATTGGCTAATTCTTTCACCCTAGACGCCACTTTGCAATTGGCTAGGTTAGCGGCAAAGAATTCTGGGTTTGCTATTGTGGCGCGCAGAGCGCTTTGGTTGAAATCTTGGTCAGCTGATGCGTCTTCCAAGAACAAACTCCTTAACATTCCTTTCAAGGGGAAAACACTGTTTGGCCCTGACTTGAAAGAGATTATCTCTGATATCACTGGGGGTAAGGGCCACGCCCTTCCTCAGGATAGGTCTTTCAAGGCCAAAAATAAACCTAATTTTCGTCCCTTTCGTAGAAACGGACCAGCCCCAAGTGCTACGTCCTCTAAGCAAGAGGGTAATACTTCTCAAGCCAAGCCAGCCTGGAGACCAATGCAAGGCTGGAACAAGGGAAAACAGGCCAAGAAACCTGCCACTGCTACCAAGACAGCATGAAATGTTGGCCCCCGATCCGGGACCGGATCTGGTGGGGGGCAGACTCTCTCTCTCTCTTCGCTCAGGCTTGGGCAAGAGATGTTCTGGATCCTTGGGCACTAGAAATAGTCTCCCAAGGTTATCTTCTGGAATTCAAGGGGCTTCCCCCAAGGGGGAGGTTCCACAGGTCTCAATTGTCTTCAGACCACATAAAAAGACAGGCATTCTTACATTGTGTAGAAGACCTGTTAAAAATGGGAGTGATTCATCCTGTTCCATTAGGAGAACAAGGGATGGGGTTCTACTCCAATCTGTTCATAGTTCCCAAAAAAGAGGGAACGTTCAGACCAATCTTAGATCTCAAGATCTTAAACAAGTTTCTCAAGGTTCCATCGTTCAAAATGGAAACCATTTGAACAATTCTTCCTTCCATCCAGGAAGGTCAATTCATGACCACGGTGGATTTAAAGGATGCGTATCTACATATTCCTATCCACAAGGAACATCATCGGTTCCTAAGGTTCGCATTCCTGGACAAGCATTACCAGTTCGTGGCGCTTCCTTTCGGATTAGCCACTGCTCCAAGGATTTTCACAAAGGTACTAGGGTCCCTTCTAGCGGTGCTAAGACCAAGGGGCATTGCAGTAGTACCTTACTTGGACGACATTCTGATTCAAGCGTTGTCCCTTCCTCAAGCAAAGGCTCACACGGACATAGTCCTGGCCTTTCTCAGATCTCACGGATGGAAAGTGAACGTGGAAAAGAGTTCTCTATCTCCGTCGACAAGGGTTCCCTTCTTGGGAACAATAATAGACTCCTTAGAAATGAGGATTTTTCTGACAGAGGCCAGAAAAACAAAACTTCTAAACTCTTGTCGGACACTTCATTCCGTTCCTCTTCCTTCCATAGCGCAGTGCATGGAAGTAATAGGTTTGATGGTAGCGGCAATGGACATAGTTCCTTTTGCGCGCATTCATCTAAGACCATTACAACTGTGCATGCTCAGTCAGTGGAATGGGGACTATACAGACTTGTCTCCGAAGATACAAGTAAATCAGAGGACCAGAGACTCACTCCGTTGGTGGCTGTCCCTGGACAACCTGTCACAAGGGATGACCTTCCGCAGACCAGAGTGGGTCATTGTCACGACCGACGCCAGTCTGATGGGCTGGGGCGCGGTCTGGGGATCCCTGAAAGCTCAGGGTCTTTGGTCTCGGGAAGAATCTCTTCTACCGATAAATATTCTGGAACTGAGAGCGATATTCAATGCTCTCAAGGCTTGGCCTCAGCTAGCAAAGGCCAAGTTCATACGGTTTCAATCAGACAACATGACGACTGTTGCGTACATCAACCATCAGGGGGGAACAAGGAGTTCCCTGGCGATGGAAGAAGTGACCAAAATCATTCAATGGGCGGAGACTCACTCCTGCCACCTGTCTGCAATCCACATCCCAGGAGTGGAAAATTGGGAAGCGGATTTTCTGAGTCGTCAGACATTACATCCGGGGGAGTGGGAACTCCATCCGGAAATCTTTGCCCAAATTACTCAACTGTGGGGCATTCCAGACATGGATCTGATGGCCTCTCGTCAGAACTTCAAGGTTCCTTGCTACGGGTCCAGATCCAGGGATCCCAAGGCGACTCTAGTAGATGCACTAGTAGCACCTTGGACCTTCAAACTAGCTTATGTATTCCCGCCGTTTCCTCTCATCCCCAGGCTGGTAGCCAGGATCCATCAGGAGAGGGCGTCGGTGATCTTGATAGCTCCTGCGTGGCCACGCAGGACTTGGTATGCAGATCTGGTGAATATGTCATCGGCTCCACCATGGAAGCTACCTTTGAGACGAGACCTTCTTGTTCAAGGTCCGTTCGAACATCCGAATCTGGTCTCACTCCAGCTGACTGCTTGGAGATTGAACGCTTGATCTTATCAAAACGAGGGTTCTCAGATTCTGTTATTGATACTCTTGTTCAGGCCAGAAAGCCTGTAACTAGAAAAATTTACCACAAAACATGGAAAAAATATATCTGTTGGTGTGAATCTAAAGGATTCCCTTGGGACAAGGTAAAGATTCCTAAGATTCTATCCTTTCTTCAAGAAGGATTGGAGAAAGGATTATCTGCAAGTTCCTTGAAGGGACAGATTTCTGCCTTGTCTGTGTTACTCCACAAAAAGCTGGCAGCTGTGCCAGATGTTCAAGCCTTTGTTCAGGCTCTGGTTAGAATTAAGCCTGTTTACAAACCTTTGACTCCCCCTTGGAGTCTCAACTTAGTTCTTTCAGTTCTTCAGGGGGTTCCGTTTGAACCCTTACATTCCGTTGATATTAAGTTATTATCTTGGAAAGTTTTGTTTTTGGTTGCAATTTCTTCTGCCAGAAGAGTTTCAGAATTATCTGCTCTGCAGTGTTCTCCTCCTTATCTGGTGTTCCATGCAGATAAGGTGGTTTTACGTACTAAACCTGGTTTTCTTCCAAAAGTTGTTTCTAACAAAAACATTAACCAGGAGATAGTCGTGCCTTCTTTGTGTCCGAAACCAGTTTCGAAGAAGGAACGTTTGTTGCACAATTTGGATGTTGTTCGCGCTCTAAAATTCTATTTAGATGCTACAAAGGATTTTAGACAAACATCTTCCTTGTTTGTTGTTTATTCTGGTAAAAGGAGAGGTCAAAAAGCAACTTCTACCTCTCTCTCTTTTTGGATTAAGAGCATCATCAGATTGGCTTACGAGACTGCCGGACGGCAGCCTCCTGAAAGAATCACAGCTCATTCCACTAGGGCTGTGGCTTCCACATGGGCCTTCAAGAACGAGGCTTCTGTTGATCAGATATGTAGGGCAGCGACTTGGTCTTCACTGCACACTTTTACCAAATTTTACAAGTTTGATACTTTTGCTTCTTCTGAGGCTGTTTTTGGGAGAAAGGTTTTGCAAGCCGTGGTGCCTTCCATTTAGGTGACCTGATTTGCTCCCTCCCTTCATCCGTGTCCTAAAGCTTTGGTATTGGTTCCCACAAGTAAGGATGACGCCGTGGACCGGACACACCTATGTTGGAGAAAACAGAATTTATGTTTACCTGATAAATTACTTTCTCCAACGGTGTGTCCGGTCCACGGCCCGCCCTGGTTTTTTAATCAGGTCTGATAATTTATTTTCTTTAACTACAGTCACCACGGTATCATATGGTTTCTCCTATGCAAATATTCCTCCTTAACGTCGGTCGAATGACTGGGGTAGGCGGAGCCTAGGAGGGATCATGTGACCAGCTTTGCTGGGCTCTTTGCCATTTCCTGTTGGGGAAGAGAATATCCCACAAGTAAGGATGACGCCGTGGACCGGACACACCGTTGGAGAAAGTAATTTATCAGGTAAACATAAATTCTGTTTTTTAATAACTCCAACTCTTGGTTACACCCACCCCTTAAAGAGACAGTCTACTTTAGAATTTGTATTTTTTAAAAAGATAGATAATCCCTTTATTACCTATTCTCCAGTTTTGCATATAAACACGGTTATATTAATACACTTTTTACCTCTGTGATAACCTTGTATCTAAGCCTCTGCAGTCTGCCCTCTTATCTCAGTGCTATTTACAGACTTGCATTTTAGCCAACCAGTGCCCTCTCATAAGTAACTCCACGGGCGTGAGCACAATGTTATCTATATGGCACAACTGATACCCTCTAGCTGTGAAAAACTGTCAAATGTATTCAGATAAGAGGCTGCCTTCAAGGTCTTAAAATTAGCATATGAGCCTATCTAGGTTTAACTTTCAACTAAATACCAAGAGAACAAAGCAAATTTGATGATAAAAGTGAATTGGGAAGTTGATTAAAATTGCTTGCCCTATCTGAATCGTGAAAGTTTAATTTTGACTAGATTGTCCCTTTAACCCCTAAATTATCGACGACGTGCAGGGTACGTCCTCAAAAAAAAATACCCTTAACGACCAAGGACGTACCCTGCTTAAAAAAAAAAAATCAGATATCTTTTATTTTAGTACTGCCAGACTTTCACAAGGCATCTATGGTGCAAGCTCCCTACAAGCTACCTAATTAACCCCTTCACTGCTAGACATAATACACGTGTGATGTGCAGCGGCATTTTGTGACCTTATAATTACCAAAAAGCAACGCCAAAGCCATATATGTCTGCTATTTCTGAACAAAGGAGGATCCCAGAGAAGCATTTATTTGTGCCATAATTGCACAAGCTGTTTGTAAATAATTTCAGTTAGAAACCTAAAATTTGTGAAAAAGTGAACAATTTTTTTTTATTTGATCACATTTGGCGGTGAAATGGTGGCATGACATTTACCAAAATCTAGATCAATACTTTGGGTTGTCTACTACACTACACTAAAGCTAAAATTAACCCAACAAGCTCCCTAATTAACCCCTTCACTGCTGGGCATAATACACGTGTGGTGCGCAGCGGCATTTAGCGGCCTTCTAATTACCAAAAAGCAAAGCCAAAGCCATATATGTCTATTTCTGAACAAAGGGGATCCCAGAGAAGCATATACTTTTGGTTGTCTTCTAAAAAAAATATATATACATGTCAAGGGATATTCAGGGATTCCTTAAAGATATCAGTGTCCCAATGTAGCTAGCGCTACATAAAGTAACAAAGTGCTACTTGTATTTATTGCCCTATAACTTTCAAAAAAAAAAAAGCAAAGAACATGTAAACATTGGGTATTTCTAAACTCAGGACAAAATTTTGAAACTATTTAGCATGGGTGTTTTTTGGTGGTTGTAGATGTGTAACAGATTTTGGGGGTCAAAGTTAGAAAAAGTGTGTTTTTTCCATTTTTTCCTCAAATTTTATATTTTTTATAGTAAATTATAAGATATGATGAAAATAATGGAATCTTTAGAAAGTCCATTTAATGGCGAGAAAAACGGTATATAATATGTGTGGGTACAGTAAATGAGTAAGAAGAAAATTACTGCTAAACACAAACACCTCAAAAATGTAAAAATAGCCTTGGTCCCAAACCGACAGAAAATGGAAAAGTGCGGTGGTCATTAAGGGGTTAATGGGGGGGTCTGTCAATTATCAGGGTTCTAGCAGATGTATACTTAAAGAGACGGTCTACTCTAGAATTGTTATTGCTTAAAATTATAGCTAATCCTTTTAATTACCCATTTTCTAGTTTTGCATAACCAAAACGGTTATATTAATATACTTTTTACCACTGTGATTTCCTTGTATCTACGCCTCTGCAGACTGCACCCTTATTTCAGACTTGCATTTTAGCCAAACCATGCTGACTCATAATTAACTTAATGGGAGTGAGCACAATGTTATCTTTATGGCCCATATTAATTAGCACTGTCTAGCTGTTAAAAAACTCTCAAAATGCAGAGGCGGCCATCAAGGGCTTATACATTACCATATGAGCCTACCTAGGTTAGCTTTCAAAACAGAATACCAAAAGAACAAAGCAAATTTGATGATAAAAGTAAATTGGAACGTTGTTTAAAATTGCATGCCCTATCTGAATCATGAAAGTTTAATTTTGACTAGACTGTCCCTTTTATCTTTACATGTCAAATGCAATAAAACTGCCTGCTTGAGTTGGTTGATAAACAGTCACAAAGGTCTTATGATTCTCATACTTCTAGAGAGAAAAAAAACCCTTATAAGAAGTTAAGACACTGATTTGAGGGTTCTAAATCTGATGAACCCTCATTATTTATACTTTCCATGAGTTATAGCACTCCAAGGTGAACCAATATGCTTGGATTTATACAAATGCTTCATAAGAGGGCTCCTAGACAAATAACCAAAGCAATTGCATACATTTTGGCAGTATCTTGCAGGATAGTGCTTTATAGGTGTTCCGGTAGGGGCTGCATTGTGATAGTTATACTTGTGCAGAGTAGAAGCCAAACCTACTTTCATTACATGTGCCAAATAACAAAAACTGCTCTAAATATGTAGAAACAGAATCAAGCAGGAAGGGGCAGGTTTTTTTTAAGATTTTCTGGGAGGCTTCAGTAGTCAGAGGTTGTATTTGCTATTTACACAGAAAAGAGATAGTATTTACTTATTCTCTTCTAGAAAATTATTTTGTTGTGTGTGTGTGTGGGTTTTTTTGTTTTGTTTTTTAAGAATCTGCTATTTTATGCATACTCATTTTTTTATTTTTTTTTATCTACTTGCAGGTATGGAGGGTAAAAAACTGATTACTGCAACCGACACCCAGTACTCTGGCAATCTGCTACAAGCTTTAAATGACCAGCGTT
Organism: Bombina bombina; assembly: GCF_027579735.1. Lineage (NCBI taxonomy): Eukaryota > Metazoa > Chordata > Amphibia > Anura > Bombinatoridae > Bombina > Bombina bombina. The sequence continues at coordinate 752,994,405 of NC_069499.1, read as the reverse complement.
TGCATGGACTGTTCTGTGATGTCACAGTTATTGTTGAAGACCGTAAATTTAAAGCTCACAAAAATATTCTTTCGGCCTGTAGCACTTATTTCCATCAGTTGTTCTCTCTTGCTGGGCAAGTAGTAGAACTGAATTTTGTCAGAGCAGAGATTTTTGCAGAAATACTCAACTACATTTACAGTGCAAAAATTGTACGTGTAAAGTATGATATGCTGGAGGAGCTGATTAAATCTGGAAAATTGTTAGGAGTCCCTTTTATTGCTGAGCTTGGGATTCCTTTATCACAAGTGAAGAGTATTTCAGGTGGAGTCAAAGATAGTGATGCCCATTCTGCCAATTCGGATCAAAAAGTTTGTGAACCACAAAACAGTGCACCTGCTTCATTAGCAAGCAAAACTGTAACTAAACTTGCTTCAGTCAGTGAAATGCCAGTAATCTCAGAAGCTTTTACTATGTCCAGTGAAGAATTTAAGAATTCCAAAGATTCCAAAGTAGCTGATGACTCAAAGATCAACGATTCAGACGATGATGTTATTTTCTGTTCAGAAACTGTGTCAGCCAAACCAGCTTCTGATAAAAAGGAAGTTTCACAGAGCCAAGCTCCTACTGTTAATGATCATGCTGATTCAAAGACCACAGTGAAATCTGGCCAAACTCCATCAGTTCAAAATACTAAGCCTGTAATCCAACCCACTTTAAAAAATGCCACTTTGTCTCAGAAGCATCCTGTAACTGTAAATGCAACAATAAACCATGTTCAAGCTCAACATACAAATGGGGCTGTTTCTACACCTGCTACTCTGAAGCCAGTGCAAGCCAACATTGTTGTTCCAAGTCAGAATCCTCTTCATCCACCTTCTCTTGTTGCTATAGCGCCACAAATTACCATGCCATCAACTGTTAATTTTACTTTACCAAAATTGCAACAAGGCACCTTTGCTGCTTTTCCTAAAACTGAACTAGTTCTCAATGCCAGTTGCATTGCAACTCCAGTTGTTTCCTCTGTTAACCATTTGGGAAAGCATTTTGTTACTCAGAAAAATGTTTCCTTTGATGGAGTGCAAAAGAAGCAAGTTGTGACATTCACTCAAGAGTCTTCTTCAAAACCAGGTGAATTCAAGATTAAGATTTCAGATGTTGTTTCCGGAAGCAGTAGGGAAGGCTACCCTGAGCCTGAGTCTCAGCGTATAAAAGATGGTAAAAAAGTAATAACTTTGGACACAGCCTCTGAAATAGAAGGGCTATCTACAGGTTGTAAGGTGTATGCAAACATAGGTGAGGATACATACGATATAGTAATTCCCATCAAAGAGGACCCTGATGACGCAGAATCAAAACTGGATGAAGTCGGACTTCAAAACCGAAAACGCATGAAACTCAAACATGATGATCATTATGAACTTATTGTGGATGGCAGGGTTTATTACATTTGTATTGTATGTAAAAGATCCTATGTTTGTCTGACCAGCTTACGAAGACATTTTAATGTTCATTCCTGGGAAAAAAAGTACCCATGCCGTTACTGCGAGAGAGTTTTTCCCCTTGCAGAATATCGTACAAAGCATGAGATTCACCATACAGGTGAAAGAAGATACCAATGTTTGACTTGTGGAAATTCCTTTATCAACTATCAGGTGATGGCCTCACACATTAGATCAGCTCACAGTCTAGACCCTGCTGGAGATTCAAAGCTTTATCGTTTAAATCCATGCAAAACTCTGCAAATTAGACAATATGCATACATAAACAATACAAATCATAATAATAGTCCTGTAATCAATGATGGTGGAATTGTTTATAACATCGACCCGGATAAATCAGGACCAGCTTCCGAAGACAACTCTAATTCTTCCCAAAAGCCGGTTAACTGGGATGATATCTTCATTCAACCGACGAATCAGAACGTATTTAAACCGAATACTTCTGATGGTGGTACAGAATTTGAGTTTGTTATACCAGAATCTTACTAAATCACTTAAAACCTAAAACTGAATAAAATAGGATAATAGGTGACTATTGGGTGATCGGCCATCACAATTATATGTTCTTTTTGTTTTTTGTTTTTTAAAAGCTGTAATATTGTGATATGAAACAAATGGTTAGAATTTAGTTGCATTGTGTGTAGCTATGACCAGTTTGTGGGGTCCCTAATTATTAACAATAACCTATACTTGAACTTTTTTTTTTTTTTTTTAATGGAGAATATCCAAGGAACCTTGAATTAGTTTTATTCTTGATCATTGTTACAAAAAAAATATTTTGAAACACATTTTATTTAACCGATTGAATACAAATCCTTTGACTCTGCTTTCTTTGTCAAAATAGGGTCTTCCCTGTTTGTATACAGTTTAATGTATTCTTGTTCTTTCTCTGTTCTTGCACTTTAAAGCTTAGCTCCTGATTTGTAAATTTGGCATCAGCATTGTGCTAGTAACATGGATTTTTAAATCAAAGACATGTTTGATCGAGAATTAGCACACCCTAGAATATTTGGCCTATTTCTGTGAATGCAAAATTAGACAGTATAGTTATACTTTGGTTTCATTATGAACTCTCAACCTTCCCTCTTCAACAGCACTTTATTATGGTCAAAACTGTAGCTTCACCCCTTCTACACTGTTCTGAGCTGCAATGCTGAATGCAGACTGAGGGGTGCTGGGCAGATTGGCTGTATAAGTACTTAAATGGTTGTTGAGCATTAACGTATATATGGGGCTTGATGGTTAAGAGTATTCATAATGAGGTAGTTGAGCCACAATGTTAAGTTAGCCTGCTTGTATGGGAAAATATATCCATTATGTACGTTTTTTTTTTTTGTTTTTTTACATAATTATACTGTCTAGTTAAATAGATTTTACTCAAACGGTGGTTCAAAGGCAAACAATAACTGATAACTAAAACTGTAATGTCAAAAAAATAGCCATAGAAAGAAGTAGAATTGAAAAAACTAAGAGGAAAAAGTGATTGCCATATTAGCACCTCTAAGAACAAAGTGCTAAATAGGTTATTATTCTGTTTTAGTTTCAGATATATTAATAGAGCAAGTTGTTGGATTTCATAAGCTTCCAAGGTCTCAACAGTCTCTCCTGTGGCCTTTATGGACTATGCAATCCAAAATAAGTTTTCATGTATATCCAATGTCCTTAGATAAAACTAAAAAGCACTGATGTCTCTTTCTGGATTAAAATCTATATTATATCACTGATAATATACACACATGCTTAGAAAAAGTCATCTACATGGAGAGCAGACCAAAAGCAAATATTATCTGTTAAGACGTGTTTGTACAGAGCCATAAAATGAAGTTAAGACAACAGATACTGTTACTTTAAGAGAACATCCTGAGATAATTGAGCCCTGTGTTCTCTTTGTACAGTCTTCCTTTTGTACTTGAAAGTCTTATTTATCAATGTTCTCATAACATGTTATTCTCTGCAATGACAAAGATGTTTTTTTCTTTGATTGTTTTATTACCCTTTTTTGCGCCGCAAGACAGCTCTATTTATAGTGTGTGTGCACATATCTACCCCAACGCTGCTTTGTGGATCTCTAGCTCCAGTCTGTTCAAATAGTCTTTAGAGGTCACAAACCAGTTATTACCTAAAAGGGCATGAATGTCATACTTGAAAAGCACCACAATGTATTTCAATTAAGCTTATTTTCTGTCTTCAAAAATTCACTGTTGGAAATACATTATTTATGCATCCGATGTCAGATACTGCCATAGACTGTGCGCATACCCATTTGTCTCTTGTGCATTACTTCAAATGTAAGTAATGTTTTGCAATTTACCACCTATTTTATTTAAAGGATGCAAGGCAAGCAAATGCATGTATATACAGGCTGGGTCCATATCTCAATTTCATAAAGGGTTTTTATATCAATTTAAAGCTCTGTCATTTTGACACTATATTGACTGAGTTATTTAGTAGGGAGGTCCTAAACCCTTGGCTGTTGGAAATTCTTAAAGACACATTGGTTCAGATATCTCTGCTCTTGCTCCCAGAATGCATTAAAGGGACAGTATACACTCATTTTCATATAACTGCATGTAATAGACACTACTATAAAGAATAAGATGCACAGATACTGATATAAAAATCCAGTATAAAACTGTTTAAAAACTTACTTAGAAGCTGTCAGTTTGGCTCTGTTAAAAAGGTAGTTGGAAAGCCCACTGCAAGTGGCAAATAAGACACTCCCCCCTCCCCCTTCTTTTACATATGAAAAGACCCTTTACACGAACAGGAGCAAGCTGGAGAAGGTAGCTGACGGTATTCAAATAAAACTTTAGGGCTTGGTTAGGAGTCTGAAAATCAGAGCAATGATATTTAAAAATAAGCAAAACTATACATTTATTTTAAAAAAAAAACTTTATGGGCTATATAAATAGACCATCTATAAAACATTTATGCAAAGAAAAAATGAGTATATAATGTCCCTTTAATTGTCATATTTGCGCTGGAGTAGTAATGATGTTGTTTCTCTTTCCATTTACTCGTGGAAAGTTGTATATTACAAACGTCATTGTAGCATTTCAGCTTAAAGGACTGATTTTCAAACCTGTCCTAAGGCCTCCCAAAACAAGCCAGATTTTCAGTATTACCTTAGGTGAGAGCAGGTAAATAACCAGGTTTACTAATCAGCTGATTATTTCACCTGTGCTCTAGTTCAGACATCCTCGAAATCTGGCCAGTTAGGGAGTCCCCGAGAACAGGTTTGAAAACCAGTGGCTTAGAAGATGCTAGCTATTTAAAAAAAACAATAAATAAATACTAAACAAAGCAGAAGGGGGTGTAGATACATTTTGAATAAAACTGTCTTGCACTAAATTAAAAATAAATGTTTTTAGACATATTATCTGATTTTTCTTTGTGGTTTAAATTATTTTCTCCAACATAGGTGTGTCCGGTCCACGGCGTCATCCTTACTTGTGGGATATTCTCTTCCCCAACAGGAAATGGCAAAGAGCCCAGCAAAGCTGGTCACATGATCCCTCCTAGGCTCCGCCTACCCCAGTCATTCTCTTTGCCGTTGTACAGGCAACATCTCCACGGAGATGGCTTAGAGTTTTTTAGTGTTTAACTGTAGTTTTTCATTATTCAATCAAGAGTTTGTTATTTTCAAATAGTGCTGGTACGTACTATTTACTCAGAAACAGAAAAGAGATGAAGAATTCTGTTTGTATGAGGAAAATGATTTTAGCAACCGTAACTAAAATCCATGGCTGTTCCACACAGGACTGTTGAGAGCAATTAACTTCAGTTGGGGGAACAGTTTGCAGTCCTTTGCTGCTTGAGGTATGACACATTCTAACAAGACGATGTAATGCTGGAAGCTGTCATTTTCCCTATGGGATCCGGTAAGCCATGTTTATTACGATTGTAAATAAGGGCTTCACAAGGGCTTATTTAGACTGTAGACCTTTTTTGGGCTAAATCGATTGATATTAACACTTATTTAGCCTTGAGGAATCATTTATTCTGGGTATTTTGATATAATAATATCGGCAACTGTTTTAGACACCTTATTCTTTAGGGGCTTTCCCAAAGCATAGGCAGAGTCTCATTTTCGCGCCGGTGTTGCGCACTTGTTTTTGAGAGGCATGGCATGCAGTTGCATGTGAGAGGAGCTCTGATACTTATAAAGGACTTCTGAAGGCGTCATTTGGTATCGTATTCCCCTTTGGGTTTGGTTGGGTCTCAGCAAAGCAGATACCAGGGACTGTAAAGGGGTTAAAGCTTAAAACGGCTCCGGTTCCGTTATTTTAAGGGTTAAAGCTTCCAAAATTGGTGTGCAATATTTTCAAGGCTTTAAGACACTGTGGTGAAAGTTTGGTGAATTTTGAACAATTCCTTCATGTTTTTTCGCAATTGCAGTAATAAAGTGTGTTCAGTTTAAAATTTAAAGTGACAGTAACGGTTTTATTTCAAAACGTTTTTTGTACTTTCTTATCAAGTTTATGCCTGTTTAACATGTCTGAACTACCAGATAGACTGTGTTCTGAATGTGGGGAAGCCAGAATTCCTATTCATTTAAATAAATGTGATTTATGTGATAATGACAATGATGCCCAAGATGATTCCTCAAGTGAGGGGAGTAAGCATGGTACTGCATCATTCCCTCCTTCGTCTACACGAGTCTTGCCCACTCAGGAGGCCCCTAGTACATCTAGCGCGCCAATACTCCTTACTATGCAACAATTAACGGCTGTAATGGATAATTCTGTCAAAAACATTTTAGCCAAAATGAACCCTTGTCAGCGTAAGCGTGGATGCTCTGTTTTAGTTACTGAAGAGCATGACGACGCTGATATTAATATCTCTGAAGGGCCCCTAACCCAATCTGAGGGGGCCAGGGAGGTTTTGTCTGAGGGAGAAATTACTGATTTAGGGAACATTTCTCAGCAGGCTGAATCTGATGTGATTACTTTTAAATTTAAATTGGAACATCTCCGCATTTTGCTTAAGGAGGTATTATCCACTCTGGATGATTGTGAAAATTTGGTCATCCCAGAGAAACTATGTAAAATGGACAAGTTCCTTGAGGTGCCGGGGCTCCCAGAAGCTTTTCCTATACCCAAGCGGGTGGCGGACATTGTTAATAAAGAATGGGAAAGGCCCGGTATTCCTTTCGTCCCTCCCCCCATATTTAAAAAATTGTTTCCTATGGTCGACCCCAGAAAGGACTTATGGCAGTCAGTCCCCAAGGTCGAGGGAGCGGTTTCTACTTTAAACAAACGCACCACTATTCCCATAGAGGATAGTTGTGCTTTCAAAGATCCTATGGATAAAAAATTAGAAGGTTTGCTTAAAAAGATGTTTGTTCAGCAGGGTTACCTTCTACAACCCATTTCATGCATTGTCCCTGTCACTACAGCCGCATATTTCTGGTTTGATGAACTGATTAAGGTGCTCGATAGTGACTCGCCTCCTTATGAGGAGATTATGGACAGAGTCAATGCTCTCAAATTGGCTAATTCTTTCACTCTAGACGCCTCTTTGCAATTGGCTAAGTTAGCGGCTAAGAATTCTGGGTTTGCTATTGTGGCGCGCAGAGCGCTTTGGTTGAAATCTTGGTCGGCTGATGCGTCTTCCAAGAACAAGCTACTAAACATTCCTTTCAAGGGGAAAACGCTGTTTGGTCCTGACTTGAAAGAGATTATCTCTGATATCACTGGGGGTAAGGGCCATGCCCTTCCTCAGGATCGGCCTTTCAAGGCAAAAAATAGACCTAATTTTCGTCCCTTTCGTAAAAACGGACCAGCCCAAGGTGCTACGTCCTCTAAGCAAGAGGGTAATACTTCTCAGGCCAAGCCAGCTTGGAGACCAATGCAAGGCTGGAACAAGGGAAAGCAGGCCAAGAAACCTGCCACTGCTACCAAGACAGCATGAAATATTGGCCCCCGATCCGGGACCGGATCTGGTGGGGGGCAGACTCTCTCTCTTCGCTCAGGCTTGGGCAAGAGATGTTCTGGATCCTTGGGCGCTAGAAATAGTCTCCCAGGGTTATCTTCTGGAATTCAAGGGACTTCCCCCAAGGGGGAGGTTCCACAGGTCTCAGTTGTCTTCAGACCACATAAAAAGACAGGCGTTCTTACATTGTGTAGAAGACCTGTTAAAAATGGGAGTGATTCATCCTGTTCCATTGAGAGAACAAGGGATGGGGTTCTACTCCAATCTGTTCATAGTTCCCAAAAAAGAGGGAACGTTCAGACCAATCCTAGATCTCAAGATCTTAAACAAATTTCTCAAGGTCCCATCGTTCAAGATGGAAACCATTCGAACTATCCTTCCTTCCATCCAGGAAGGTCAATTCATGACCACGGTGGATTTAAAGGATGCGTATCTACATATTCCTATCCACAAGGAACATCATCGGTTCCTAAGGTTTGCATTCCTGGACAAACATTACCAGTTCGTGGCGCTTCCTTTCGGATTAGCCACTGCTCCAAGGATTTTCACAAAGGTACTAGGGTCCCTTCTAGCGGTGCTAAGACCAAGGGGCATTGCAGTAGTACCTTACCTGGACGACATTCTGATTCAAGCGTCGTCCCTCCCTCGAGCAAAGGCTCACACGGACATCGTCCTGGCCTTTCTCAGATCTCACGGCTGGAAAGTGAACGTGGAAAAGAGTTCTCTATCCCCGTCAACAAGGGTTCCCTTCTTGGGAACAATTATAGACTCCTCAGAAATGAGGATTTTTCTAACAGAGGCCAGAAAGACAAAACTTCTGGACTCTTGTCGAATTCTTCATTCCGTTCCTCTTCCTTCCGTAGCTCAGTGCATGGAAGTGATCGGGTTGATGGTAGCGGCAATGGACATAGTTCCTTTTGCGCGCATTCATCTAAGACCATTACAACTGTGCATGCTCAGTCAGTGGAATGGGGACTATACAGACTTGTCTCCAAAGATACAAGTAAACCAGAGGACCAGAGACTCACTCCGTTGGTGGCTGTCCCTGGACAACCTGTCACGAGGGATGACATTCCGCAGACCAGAGTGGGTCATTGTCACGACCGACGCCAGTCTGATGGGCTGGGGCGCGGTCTGGGGATCCCTGAAAGCTCAGGGTCTTTGGTCTCGAGAAGAATCTCTTCTACCGATAAATATTCTGGAACTGAGAGCGATATTCAATGCTCTCAAGGCTTGGCCTCAGCTAGCGAGGACCAAGTTCATACGGTTTCAATCAGACAACATGACGACTGTTGCGTACATCAACCATCAGGGGGGAACAAGGAGTTCCCTAGCGATGGAAGAAGTGACCAAGATTTTTCTATGGGCGGAGTCTCACTCCTGCCACCTGTCTGCTATCCACATCCCGGGAGTGGAAAATTGGGAAGCGGATTTTCTGAGTCGTCAGACATTGCATCCGGGGGAGTGGGAACTCCATCCGGAAATCTTTGCCCAAGTCACTCAACTATGGGGCATTCCAGACATGGATCTGATGGCCTCTCGTCAGAACTTCAAAGTTCCTTGCTACGGGTCCAGATCCAGGGATCCCAAGGCGGCTCTAGTGGATGCACTAGTAGCACCTTGGACCTTCAAACTAGCTTATGTGTTCCCGCCGTTTCCTCTCATCCCCAGGCTGGTAGCCAGGATCAATCAGGAGAGGGCGTCGGTGATCTTGATAGCTCCTGCGTGGCCACGCAGGACTTGGTATGCAGATCTGGTGAATATGTCATCGGCTCCACCTTGGAAGCTACCTTTGAGACGAGACCTTCTTGTTCAGGGTCCGTTCGAACATCCAAATCTGGTTTCACTCCAGCTGACTGCTTGGAGATTGAACGCTTGATTTTATCGAAGCGAGGTTTCTCAGATTCTGTTATCGATACTCTTGTTCAGGCCAGAAAGCCTGTAACTAGAAGGATTTACCACAAAATTTGGAAAAAATATATCTGTTGGTGTGAATCTAAAGGATTCCCTTGGGACAAGGTTAAGATTCCTAGGATTCTATCCTTCCTTCAAGAAGGATTGGAAAAAGGATTATCGGCAAGTTCCCTGAAGGGACAGATTTCTGCCTTGTCGGTGTTACTTCACAAAAAACTGGCAGCTGTGCCAGATGTTCAAGCCTTTGTTCAGGCTCTGGTTAGAATCAAGCCTGTTTACAAACCTTTGACTCCTCCTTGGAGTCTCAATTTAGTTCTTTCAGTTCTTCAGGGGGTTCCGTTTGAACCCTTACATTCCGTTGATATTAAGTTATTATCTTGGAAAGTTTTGTTTTTAGTTGCAATTTCTTCTGCTAGAAGAGTTTCAGAATTATCTGCTCTGCAGTGTTCTCCTCCTTATCTGGTGTTCCATGCAGATAAGGTGGTTTTACGTACTAAACCTGGTTTTCTTCCAAAAGTTGTTTCTAACAAAAACATTAACCAGGAGATTATCGTACCTTCTCTGTGTCCGAAACCAGTTTCAAAGAAGGAACGCTTGTTGCACAATTTGGATGTTGTTCGCGCTCTAAAATTCTATTTAGATGCTACAAAGGATTTTAGACAAACATCTTCCTTGTTTGTTGTTTATTCAGGTAAAAGGAGAGGTCAAAAAGCAACTTCTACCTCTCTCTCTTTTTGGATTAAAAGCATCATCAGATTGGCTTACGAGACTGCCGGACGGCAGCCTCCCGAAAGAATCACAGCTCATTCCACTAGGGCTGTGGCTTCCACATGGGCCTTCAAGAACGAGGCTTCTGTTGATCAGATATGTAGGGCAGCGACTTGGTCTTCACTGCACACTTTTACCAAATTTTACAAGTTTGATACTTTTGCTTCTTCTGAGGCTATTTTTGGGAGAAAGGTTTTGCAAGCCGTGGTGCCTTCCATTTAGGTGACCTGATTTGCTCCCTCCCTTCATCCGTGTCCTAAAGCTTTGGTATTGGTTCCCACAAGTAAGGATGACGCCGTGGACCGGACACACCTATGTTGGAGAAAACAGAATTTATGTTTATCTGATAAATTTCTTTCTCCAACGGTGTGTCCGGTCCACGGCCCGCCCTGGTTTTTTAATCAGGTCTGATAATTTATTTTCTTTAACTACAGTCACCACGGTACCATATGGTTTCTCCTATGCTATTATTCCTCCTTAACGTCGGTCGAATGACTGGGGTAGGCGGAGCCTAGGAGGGATCATGTGACCAGCTTTGCTGGGCTCTTTGCCATTTCCTGTTGGGGAAGAGAATATCCCACAAGTAAGGATGACGCCGTGGACCGGACACACCGTTGGAGAAAGAAATTTATCAGGTAAACATAAATTCTGTTTTACTACTTTATAATAAAAAAGACCAATACTGCTGAGTATTAATGTGCATAGCTTTATGTAACAAGATTTAAAGAAATCAGTGTTTTTACATACAGTAGACATGTAGGGAGGACATCACAGAATGCCTTTTTTATTTTTCCTGTTCTATGACGTCAGAGAATAGCAAATGCTGATCACTTCTGGTACTACTGAAAGGAAACTAAATTAAAAGTATCAGTACTTCTTTAAAAATTACAAAGTTTTTTTTGTTTGGGGGGGGGGGGGGTTCTCTCATGAGTGGCCTGTAGTTTTAGTTTACATTGGATGTCCATTTTCTGGTGTGTTTTTTTTTCTTTTTTTAAATTTTTGTTTGCTTTCTACTGCCACTCATACATAGAATTTTAAGAATTCATATATATGTTGCATCTTTCCCCCACTGTGCACTGGTAGAGTTTAGATTTTAAAACAAAAAAAAAAAAGTTTTAACACTTTTAGTAGTTTAGCATTTCTAAAAAAATGTTTTGCTCATTTACATAAATGATCTGAAAAATAAAAATGTTAATAGCTTAAAGGGGTTGTTGTGCTTAGTATAGTAATGTAGGTAAATGGGTACATTTTCTTACCTTTAAATAAAAAATGAAATTGTTTTAATACTATACTTTGTTCTATGTGTATTTTGACACTTTGAGGGATTTTTCATTGTAAAAGCATAGGCATACAAAAATATAACTACACGGTAATAAATTAGCATTGCCTTATGTAATAATTCTTTAATAAGGAGAACAGAAAGACAAATATGGTTTATGGTTGGACTTGTGGTTCTTTTCACTTGAGAAGTTTCAAATATACAGCAGGAAATCCCCCCCCCCCTCCAAATTTTCAACTAAATGGCTCTTTCAGCTAGATAATAAAATACTATTTCTCCAACATTGGTGTGTCCGGTCCACGGCGTCATCCTTACTTGTGGGAATATCTCTTCCCCAACAGGAAATGGCAAAGAGTCATATAGTCCCTCCTAGGCTCCACCCACCCCAGTCATTCTCTTTGCCGTTGCACAGGCAACATCTCCACGGAGATGGTTAAGAGTATGTGGTGTTTAGTTGTAGTTTTTTTATTCTACTATCAAGAGTTTGTTATTTTAAAATAGTGCTGGTATGTACTCTGAAACAGAAAAAGATGAAGATTTCTGTTTGTGAGAGGAAGATGATTTTAGCAGACAGTAACTAAAATCGATTGCTGTTTCCACATAGGACTGTTGAGATGAAGTAACTTCAGTTGGGGGAAACAGTTAGCAGACTTTTCTGCTTAAGGTATGACTAGCCATATTTCTAACAAGACTATGTAATGCTGGAAGGCTGTCATTTCCCCTCATGGGGACCGGTAAGCCATTTTCTTAGTCTCAAACAGAATAAAGGGCTTAATATGGGCTATAAAGCTGGTAGACACTTTTATGGGCTAAATCGATTGCTTTATTTGGACATTTTATACATGTTTATGCTGATAATTCACACTTATAAACTTGGGGAACGTTTTTTAACGTCAGGCACTATGTTAGACACCTTTTCCAGTCAGGAAGGGCCTTCCCAGTTGTAGGCTGAGCCTCATTTTCGCGCCATTACTGCACAGTTGTTTTTGAGAGCAAGACATGCAGATGCATGTGTGAGGACCCGAAAGTAGTTGGAAAAGTTCCTAGAAGGCGTCTTTTGGTATCGTATTCCCCTCTGGGCTTGGTAAAGTCACAGCAAAGGCTGTAGCTGGGACTGTATAGGGGTTAAATCTGTAACCGGCTCCGGTTTCGTTATTTTAAGGGTTAAAGCTCTGAAAATTGGTGTGCAATACTTTTAATGCTTTAAGACACTGTGATGAAATTTTGGTAAATTTTGAACAATTCCTTCATATTTTTTCACATATTCAGTAATAAAGTGTGCTCTGTTTAAAATTTAAAGAGACAGTAACGGTTTTGTTTTAAAACGGTTTTTGTGCTTTATTGACAAGTTTAAGCCTGTTTTAACATGTCTGTGCCTTCAGATAAGCTATGTTCTATATGTATGAAAGCCAATGTGTCTCCCCCTTCAAAATTGTGTGATAATTGTGCCATAGCGTCCAAACAAAGTAAGGACAGTACTGCCACAGATAATGAAATTGCCCAAGATGATTCCTCAGATGAAGGGAGTAGACATGGTTCTACATCATCTCCTTCTGTGTCTACACCAGTTTTGCCCACGCAGGAGGCCCCTAGTACTTCTAGCGCGCCAATGCTTATTACCATGCAACAATTGAAGGCTGTAATGGATAACTCCATAGCGAATTTTATCCAAAATGCCTGCATATCAGAGAAAGCGCGATTGCTCTGTTTTAAACACAGAAGAGCAGGAGGGCGCTGATGATAATTGTTCTGTCATACCCTCACACCAATCTGAAGGGGCCATGAGGGAGGTTTTGTCAGATGGGGAAATTTCAGATTCAGGAAAAATTTCTCAACAGGCTGAACCTGATGTTGTGACATTTAAATTTAAATTAGAACATCTCCGCGCACTGCTTAAGGAGGTGTTATCTACTCTGGATGATTGTGACAAATTGGTCATTCCAGAAAAATTATGCAAGATGGACAAGTTCCTAGAGGTTCCGGTGCACCCCGACGCTTTTCCTATACCCAAGCAGGTGGCGGACATAGTGAATAAGGAGTGGGAGAAGCCCGGCATACCTTTTGTTCCCCCTCCTATATTTAAGAAATTATTTCCTATGGTCGACCCCAGAAAGGACTTATGGCAGACAGTCCCTAAGGTCGAGGGGGCAGTTTCTACTCTAAACAAGCGCACTACTATTCCTATCGAGGATAGTTGTGTTTTCAAAGATCTTCATTCTTTTCCACGTCCTTCCATAGCTCAGTGCATGGAAGTAGTAGGGTTGATGGTTGCAGCAATGGACATAGTTCCTTTTGCGCGAATTCATTTAAGACCATTACAACTGTGCATGCTGAAACAGTGGAATGGGGACTATACAGACTTGTCTCCAGTGATTCAAGTAGATCAGAAGACCAGAGATTCACTCCGTTGGTGGATATCCCTGGACCACCTATCCCAGGGAATGAGCTTCCGCAGACCAGAGTGGGTCATTGTCACGACCGACGCCAGTCTAGTGGGCTGGGGTGCGGTCTGGGAATCCCTGAAAGCTCAGGGACTATGGTCTTGGGAAGAGTCTCTTCTCCCGATAAACATTCTGGAACTAAGAGCGATATTCAATGCTCTCAGGGCTTGGCCTCAGCTTGCAAAGGCCAGATTCATAAGATTCCAATCAGACAACATGACGACTGTTGCGTATATCAATCATCAGGGGGGAACAAGGAGTTCCCTGGCGATGAAAGAAGTGACCAAAATAATACAATGGGCGGAGAATCACTCCTGCCATCTATCTGCGATCCACATCCCAGGTGTGGAAAACTGGGAAGCGGATTATCTGAGTCGTCAGACATTCCATCCGGGGGAGTGGGAACTCCACCCGGAGATTTTTGCCCAGTTGACTCATTTATGGGGCATTCCAGACATGGATCTGATGGCGTCTCGTCAGAACTTCAAGGTTCCTTGCTACGGGTCCAGATCCAGGGATCCCAAGGCGACTCTAGTAGATGCACTAGCAGCGCCTTGGTCCTTCAACCTAGCTTATGTGTTTCCACCGTTTCCTCTCATTCCCAGGCTGGTAGCCAGGATCAAACAGGAGAGGGCCTCGGTGATCTTGATAGCTCCTGCGTGGCCACGCAGGACTTGGTATGCAGACCTGGTGAATATGTCATCGGTTCCACCATGGAAGCTACCTTTGAGACAGGACCTTCTTGTTCAGGGTCCATTCGAACATCCAAATCTGGTCTCCCTCCAGCTGACGGCTTGGAGATTGAACGCTTGATTCTATCAAAGCGTGGGTTTTCAGATTCTGTGATAGATACTCTGGTTCAGGCCAGAAAACCGGTAACTAGAAAGATTTACCATAAAATATGGAAAATATATATCTGCTGGTGTGAATCCAAGGGATTCCCATGGAATAAGATAAAAATTCCTAAGATTCTTTCCTTTCTGCAAGAAGGTTTGGATAAAGGATTACCTTCGAGTTCTCTAAAGGGACAGATTTCTGCTTTATCTGTCTTACTACACAAACGACTGGCAGCTATGCCAGATGTTCAAGCATTTGTTCAGGCTCTGGTTAGGATCAAGCCTGTTTACAGACCTTTGACTCCTCCCTGGAGTTTAAATCTAGTCCTTTCAGTTCTTCAAGGGGTTCCGTTTGCACCTCTACATTCCATAGATATTAAGTTGTTATCTTGGAAAGTTTTGTTTTTGGTTGCTATTTCTTCTGCTAGAAGAGTTTCAGAGTTATCTGCTCTGCAGTGTTCTCCGCCCTATCTGGTGTTCCATGCAGATAAGGTGGTTTTGCGTACTAAGCCTGGTTTTCTTCCAAAGGTTGTTTCTAACAAAAATATTAACCAGGAGATAGTTGTACCTTCTTTGTGTCCGAATCCAGTTTCAAAGAAGGAACGTTTGTTACACAATTTGGACGTAGTCCGTGCTCTAAGATTCTATTTAGAAGCTGCAAAAGATTTCAGACAAACATCTTCTCTGTTTGTCGTCTATTCTGGTAAAAGGAGAGGTCAAAAAGCGACTTCTACCTCTCTTTCCTTTTGGCTTAAAAGCATCATCCGATTGGCTTACGAGACTGCCGGACGGCAGCCTCCTGAAAGAATCACAGCTCTCTCCACTAGGGCTGTGGCTTCCACATGGGCCTTCAAGAACGAGGCTTCTGTTGATCAGATATGTAAGGCAGCGACTTGGTCTTCACTGCACACTTTTGCCAAATTTTACAAATTTGATACTTTTGCTTCTTCGGAGGCTATTTTTGGGAGAAAGGTTTTGCAAGCCGTGGTGCCTTCCGTTTAGGTAACCTGATTTGCTCCCTCCCTTCATCCGTGTCCTAAAGCTTTGGTATTGGTTCCCACAAGTAAGGATGACGCCGTGGACCGGACACACCAATGTTGGAGAAAACAGAATTTATGCTTACCTGATAAATTACTTTCTCCAACGGTGTGTCCGGTCCACGGCCCGCCCTGGTTTTTTAATCAGGTCTGATGAATTATTTTCTCTAACTACAGTCACCACGGTACCATATGGTTTCTCCTATATTTTTCCTCCTGTCCGTCGGTCGAATGACTGGGGTGGGCGGAGCCTAGGAGGGACTATATGGCCAGCTTTGCTGGGACTCTTTGCCATTTCCTGTTGGGGAAGAGATATTCCCACAAGTAAGGATGACGCCGTGGACCGGACACACCGTTGGAGAAAGTAATTTATCAGGTAAGCATAAATTCTGTTTTCTTGTAGTTTAGTGTTAGAATCAGGCATGTGTTTACACCTGTTGCTCCCCCATGGAGCCTTAAAGGGACAGTGAACCCAAATTTTTTTTTCTTTCGTGATTCAGATAGAGCATGCAATTTTAAGCAACTTTCTAATTTACTCCTATTATCAAATTTTCTTTGTTCTTTTGCTATCTTTATTTGAGAAAGGCACTTTTTGGTTTAAACCCTGGGCAGCACTTGTTTATTGGTGGGTGAATTTATCCACCAATCAGCAAGAGCAACCCAGGTTGTGCCGGCATCTAAACTTACATTCTTGCTTTTCAAATAAATATACCAAGAGAATGAAAAAAAATTGATAATAGGAGTAAATTAGAAAGTTGCTTAAAATTTCATGCTCTATCTGAATCGCAAAATAAAAAATTTGGGTTCAGTGTCCCTTTAATAGTAGGCATGGTCACGTGATTAAATTGGACGCTGAAAAAAGCTGAATGCCGCTGTCTGCTGCCATATTCAGCATTTGTTTTACAAAATTCTGCACATACCTATAATAATTAAAAGATGCGTAACATGATGTTCTGCTAATTTATGATTACACTACAGTAAATAGGTATTTTTCATGCTATTTTCTTTATTGTTAGCCCATTTTTCATGAATTACTTGGATATCATGGCATTTTCACTATTTCTATAATTTGTTTGTTAAACAGAATTAAAGTTTAAAAACTTTAATTAAAACTATAAACCTTATCTGGGCAATATTATTCATTTTTAAAGGAAAACTGAAAATAACGTTTCAGCTCAATGCATTGACTACATTTACTTGGTTGAGTAGTCCATTTTGCTTTTTTGTTTTTAGAAATTTGCAGAAAAAGTGAAGTGCAGAGCTGGTCAGTGGACTAGTGGTGCCAAAGACATTTTGTAAATGATTTCACTCCTCCCATATCGGCTCTTTTCAGACCTCATTATATCCCTGGCAAGACTGTCTAAAGAAACCCGCTTGTTAACCCCTTAATATATATGCTATGTTTTCTCTTCAAACATTATTAGCGCATATGTATAATGTAGCCTCTCAATATTGTACTGACAGGGGAAAACATAACATGGTTATCAATATAAGCTTTCCTTTTAATTGGGTTGTTAGTTGGAGCCTTGCTTGCCAGTGCCTTCAATATATAATACACAGGGAGTCTCATACAGGAAGGGCATCCACATGACCGCTTTGTCTCCAAAATCACCAAAAGAAAAAACATTGTTTTAAAGCCATGGGAGCTATTGCTCCTAGAATTTGCATGATTTCTTTCTATTTAATAAATTCATTTATTTCCTGGCTTCTAAATAAACCAGTGGCTGGCTCCAAGTTTTCTTAGGAACTTGAAAACCCCTGAATTTTATTTCTGGCGTAGCGTCTTCACTGAGCTGCTTGCCTTCATACCATGGGCAGCAATAGGATCCAGCTGCAACCCTATGCAGTTTAGGTGTTTTTTTTTCTTTATCTTCAAAACTGTTTTGTTTTCATGTGGGAAAACTCACTGCAGTGTTTTAAATTAACCCTTAACTGCACAAGGTCTGGTTCAGTAACCATGCACCCATATACAATGTAAAATGTTTCTAAATAATTCTAATACTTACTTGGCTATATTTTTAGTAAAGGAGACCTTGATCATTACTGTGTTTTTATATTAAAAAAACAAAAAAAGACTAGGAACTAGGAAATGATTGGAGGAGTGTTTTTAAAAGGGTAAATATATAAATAATGATTTGAATTTTAAAACAACAATAATGGCACAGTCATGGTTTTGTGGGGTGCAAAATGTTTTAACAGTGTTATGTGCTAGAAGGTTGTAATTAATATTCTAGGAAATGCATGTAAGCTATTTATTTGTAATACAAATATACGCAAGTAACACTGAGACCACGTCAAGAATACCCACTATAATTTGCTGACACCGGTCTTTGAGGAAGATGGGTATTCTGGGCATTTAACCCTTATACTAGTAAAGACATATGCAAGGTTGCTTTTGTCTGCAGCAAAGTTCTAAATCTTTTCTTGCAGCATTTACATCTTAGGCCATTGCACTTATTGAATGTCACTTATTTAATATTTTAAATACTGCTATACACTGTCTAAATATATTTATGCTCAACTGCGAGTAAACATGAAAAGTCGCTTTATCTCCGTTAACTATTGCACGACCATGTTTTTAAAAAAAAGAAAATTTGGTTAACTTTTTTCCTACCAGAGACAGTCATATGTAATTAAAAAGGATAGGAAGTCTGGTAGCAGATGCTATTTATGGATAATATATATATATATTTGTTAGCGATAAGAGATCGCGTTGAGATGTGAAATGTTTTTGGTTCTCAATATTCCAGCCATAAACCTTCTCAAAATAGCATTCCCATATGATTGACTCTTTACATTACACAAAGAAATAAAACCTTATTAGACTGCATGCTTGTTAACCCCCTTTTTTTTTTCTTTTTTTTAACATGGTCATTTTGCTGAAAATAAAATGACATCTGTATGTGTGGCAATATAATGGTGGGTGTTACAATCTGTAATCTCCCAACTGTCCTATTTTTGAGATGGTTCATTACTAATATTATCTTTTGTAAATATACTTGTACATATTTTCTTGACATTTTTTGTGCTACTTTTCACTAATACTTGAGCCGTTAGACTAGAACATTCTATGGCCTACCAATAAACTTTTTTTTCAATATTGACTTGTGCAGAATTGTTTTCTTTAAAGTAATATGTGGTTATGTACTCTCTTTCTCTGCTATTTACTGTCTTTCCATTGGTTCCTGTACAAATTCAGTTAGTAAAACAACTCTCAGCCGAGCATTTCTGAAAGCTGTTTTCTTACTTGATTCTAACAGGCAGACAATGTCGTAAAAGTTATCTCGACAATGAACTGCTTTTCTTACCTATGGTTGTGATGGTCTGATTCCTTATTTGTGGGAATTCATCTCCTGGCCACCAGGAGGAGGCAAAGACACCCACATCAAAGCTTTAAAGGGACATGAAACCCCAAATTTGTGCTTTCATTATTTAGATAAAGAATACATTTATAAAAATGTTTCCAATGTACTTCTATAGTCAATTTTGCTTCACTCTCATGTTATTCCATGTTGAAAAGATATCTAGGTAGGTAGCGTGCACATGCCTGAAGCACTCCATGACAGGGAATAGTGCTGGCATCTAGTGCTCTTGCTAATGCATAACATTCTTGCAAAACTGCTGATATATATATATATATATATGTAAACGATAAGGAAAGGATCCAGGCGTAATCAAAAGTCCATTAAAAAGAATCTTTATTTCATCAAGTTAAAAGATATATAGGCTTGAACCCAGATCTGCCAATGGGTTTAAAAGTAATCACCTAGTCTTACATGTTTCAGCCTCCACGGCCGTAATCATAGACATACTCCCCTAGCATATGGGAGGTGTTTTTATAGGGCTATCCTCCACCCAATTAAAAACAATGCTAATTAACCCATTGGTTTCCACTTAGGTATAATAATACAAACATTTAAATCTAATGCAATATAAATACAAAATGCAGTTAGTAATTACATTTGATGTCATTGGCAATTTTACATTTCTATTAGCATATGGTATTTACAATTTCCCTTAGTGGTGAGAAATGTTAAAGTATTAAAAGTAAAAAACTAATGAACAAAGCAAAAAACAAACAAACAAAAAAAAACAGTAACACATTGAGCAAAATATATATATATATATATATATATATGAATCAAAAAAGCAAAAGACACATCAAGGTGAAAGATATAAAAATATATATATATAGAGAGAGAGAGAGAGAATATACATAAAAAACATATATATATATATATATAATATATATATATAAAATATACATAAAATATATATAATGATGATAGGGAGCAGTCAAAAATGGTAAAGTAACGATGTAATCATAATTACTAAGGTTTGTTAGATAGCTAAAATATAGAGAGTGTGGCTGTAACTGACAAAATCATTAAATGATATTCAGTTTATTTCCAGCCAAACACTATTTATACCATGTTAGAAAAGTAAATAAAATAAAATACATATGGCTATTATTTGTTTATAGACATGCCATTTCCATGTATACAATGCTTAAACTATCTGTTATAGCCATCAGTAATTTAAAAATAAATGTATTACATTTTCATAGGTATAATAAATCTATACAAAGCCAAAATTTAATATTTAATACCTTATCTAGTTGACTATATCCCTAAAAACCTTGAAATTTTCAAAAGGTAGAGAATTCTGGAGAGGCAGGGGAACCTTGAGGGTCATATGACCTGACCCACAAGCTTACTCCCAATAATTAATCACATCAAATTGTGAATTAAATCCTTCAGGAACCAAGGTTTTTAGCTTGTGGATCCAATATATCTCCTGTCTCTCCAGAATCCTTAGTTTACTACCACCCCTACGGGGCACTCTAATACTTTCAATGGCATTCCATTTGAAGTGTTGTACCTCTTTGTTGTGTTCATGTATAAAGTGTCTTGATAAGGCTGAACATTCAATCTCATGTGATATGTAGCCTAAATGTTCTTTTATTCGGGAGCGTACATCTCGTGTTGTTAGACCAATATATTGTCTCTTGTGCTGAGTGCACTCCACTAGATAAATCACATAGGTGGAGGTACATTTAACACAACCTCTTGTCAAAAAGGTTTCATTTGTGACACAGGAGGTAAAGTTATTGCCCTGCTTTATGTACATACAGGACTTGCAGCGTTATACGCCACATTTATAGGTTCCTCCAACCTCTAGCCAAGAGCTTCGTGGTTCAGTTTCTGGCAACATGCTCGGTGATAGCATGTTGCCAATCGTAATATTCTTTGATTATTCAAAGTCACAGCCTTGTTGAACAATTTCTTTAAGGTCATCATCACCATATAAAATGGGCAAATACTTTTTAATGATGTTGCACACTCCAGAATATTGATTGGAGAATTTTGTGACAAATCTTAAACTTTTTCTTGCACTCCCTTGTTTTTTGTTTTTAAGCAGAGAATTTCTGTCCATGTTTTCCACACCTCTATACACTGAGTTAATCATCCCCAGGTTGTAGCCTCTATCAATGAGTCTTTGTTTCAAGTCAACTGACTCTTTGACAAAATCAGAGTGTAGGGTACAATTGCGTTTCACACTCAGAAACTGCCCTTTCGCTATCCCTTTATATACATGTTGAGGATGCCCACTGTTCGCATGCAATAAACTATTACCTGCTATCTCCTTACGATGTAGGGATGTGGTAACATCTTTAGTTTGGGGTGCTGCTCTCAATATTAGATCTAGAAAGACGATCTTCGACTTGTGCCAGCAATGGGTGAACTCCAAACACTTATCATTAGAGTTCAAATAATCCATAAAACATTGAATGGACTGTTCATCCCCATGCCACACAAGTAGGAGTAGGAGATCATCAATGAACCTCCTGTAAAAATGAATATGTTTAATTAAGGGATTACCATCCACAAAGACGTGGAACAGCTCCCACCAACCCATAAACAGGTTGGCATAGGAGGGGGCAAACTTAGCCCCCATAGCTGTTCCACGTCTCTGCAGATAGAAATCTCCCTCAAACATAAAAAAATTGTAACTCAAAAGAAATTCAACCACGCGGACAATATATGATTTGAACTCATCCCTGAGATCGGTATAAGTATTGAGGAAAAAGGCAATTGCCTCAAGACCTTTGCTATGCGGTATGGCCGAGTAGAGAGAAACATCTAGTGCTCTTGCTAATGCATAACATTCTTGCAAAACTGCTGATATATATATATATATCAGTGACGTGCAGTGACGTCAGAGGCTGGTGAGGCAGTGGCAGGATACGCCTTCATTCTTTAGATATCCTTTGTTGGAGAAATAGCAATGCACATGGGTGAGCCAATCACATGAGGTATCTATGTGCAGCCACCAATCAGCAGCTACTGAGCATATTTAGATATGATTTTCAACAAAGGACATCAAAAGAATGAAGAAAATTAGATATTAGATGTAAATTGGAAAGTTATTTAAATTTGCATATGGGTTTCATGTCCCTTTAAATGGTGTCTTGGAAAACTGGTCAACTTAGTAAACATCTGATTTTAGTCTAAAAGGATTGTAACAGAAACTCTTGCCAGATAACACAATGCTTGCTCTGATTATGAGATCTAGAAATCCATGCCCATTAAAATATGTTTAAAACATACTTTTTACTTTAATGCTGCAAATTATGCTTATAGATTTGTTCATTACATAAGGGATGAGAGTCAGAGGGGGAAGAAGAGAGACAGAGAGAGAAAGAGGGGGAGAACAACACATAAGGAGAGAGATGGCTAGATAGAGAGAGAGAGACACACAAGGGGGGGGGGGGGAACCACTGCATTTTAAGTAATAAAACAGCAGAGCTACAGAGAGTTCAGAGAATTAGTCTATAATTTAGTGTGAAGTACAGAGGCAAGCTGCTAAGTTAGTGGATGTAAAGTTTGAGTAAACAAAATACAAAAACGACCCTGCTGTAAAGGAGTAAAAAAACACTAAACCACATTCATTAAATGATCATTTTCAGATTCACTTTCAGTAAAATCTTACTTTAATAAGATGTGGGTGAAACAGTGCTCTCTGTGCCTCTCTCCTGCTCTGGAAGGATTCAGGAAGTGACAGTGGCACATTCCACTGCACTTAGAGGGGAAGAACAGAACTCTCTTTTTCACTTTAGCAAAGCTAGCAGCTTCACAGGACAGCAACAAAATATATGAAAGTTGTTTTTTTCCGTTTTTGTTTTGTTTTATGATTTAACATCCAGCCCCAACCCTATGTTCCACTTACTAATGCCTCTCGCTGGATTGGTTCAGCCCAAATAGGACTGCCTCGAATAAGCAGTTAATGGGCCATGCAATGATCTTAACCACTTGCATCCAGTAGATGGCGCAGCATGTTGTGTAATGGTGGGCAGACCTGCTTGTGCCTCTTCATTGCACAACATATAGCTGTGAGAAAAAAAATGCTGGGAAAAAAAAAATTACAATTTTTTTTTTAAAGCCAATAAAAAAATATATATTTTTGCCCATATGAGAGGTGAAGCACTGCCTCACCTGCCTCTAGTGACTGCACATCACTGATTTTATATATATATATATATATATAGTGCTGCAGACACATGCACGCTCCTGAGCTTACTTTACTGCATTTCAACAAAGGATAACAAGAAAATGAACATTTTATAATAGAAGTAAATTTGAAATTTTCTCTAAATAATGAAATAACATTTTGGGTTTTATGTCCCTTTAATTATCCTCCTACTTCCCTCTCTCTCCCAGTAGTTATTTGCCTCGTCAAGGACGGTCCTTCAGGCAGTGGTTCCTGGTAAACAGGTGCCTGCCTCTCCTACTTTTCCCACCCGTTTTCCTTTGTTCAATCTACAGCTAGGGTATTTGTTCCCACAAGTCTGGAATCGTAGACTACCACCACCAAGAAAGAAAGGTAAGAATAAATTTGTTTTTGTTCCATTCAGAAAAGATGGATATATAAAGGACATAAAATACCCCCCCCCCCCCCCAAAGTTTCAGATACACATTGTGAAGGATTTTAAAGCCTACAAACACTGCTTTTATCAAATCATCCAAACTTTTTGTTAAATAAACACTACAGTTAAAATTAAGCTTTCATTATTCTGATAGAGAATTGTTTTAAGAGACTATATATATATATATATATATATATATATATATGCCCTCAGTTAATACCGGGGTTAGGTTCCAGAAGCAATGGTTGTAAGTCAATGGGAAGTGAGGGAGTTAGGTTCCAGGCCCCTCTCAAAATTGTCATAAGTTAACACCTAATACATTATTTTTAAAGCTTTGAAATGAAGACTTTAAATGCTAAACAGCATTATAAACAGTATCAAATAATCACACAACACAGAATATATAATTAACCCTTTAAGGACACAGCTTTCAGTTTGCTCAATTGTTTTATGACGGAAAAATTCCGTCATATGTCCTTAAGAGGTTAAACTAAGTTAAATGAACAAAAACATTTGCTAAACAGCATTATAAACCTAATAAAATAATTACACAACACAGACTTCACTTGCATTTTTCTGCAAACAGTTCTTTCTATGCATTCCAATCTGGACTGATTTATAGACAGGAAGATCTTGTTCCTTTGAAATCTGCTCGATAGCTCAGGCCTGGTTAAACTGATTAATTTCAGCTTGCTTGGCGTTGCTGCAACACAAGCGGACAGCTCCACCTACTGGCTATTTTAATAAATATTTAATTTTCAATAGCAGTCACATGACTGGAAAAAAAGGTTGTTATTCTGAAACGGTGTAAATTGAACCGTTGTAAAACAAGGGTTACCTGTATATTATTTTCTAAAGCATCAGCTCCTACTAGGCATGTGCAAGAGTTCACAGTGTATACAGATATGAGTCTGTCATTGGCTGATGGATGTCACATGATACCAGGGACCTGCTATATCATGAAATTTTAAACTTTGTCAATCTGCAGCTCAAATAGAATTCAGAGTAAGTGCTATTGCATTGTCTCTTCATGATGCTCTTGTTGACTATGCAATTCTACCGTAATTAATGGTCCATTAAACCATAGCCAAAAACTACATAGATATATATTTCTCTTGTAAGGTGTATCCAGTCCACGGATCATCCATTACTTGTGGGGATATTCTCCTTCCCAACAGGAAGTTGCAAGAGGATCACCCACAGCAGAGCTGTCTATATAGCTCCTCCCCTAACTGCCATATCCATCATTCTCTTGCAACTCTCGACAAGCATGGAAGTAGTAAGAGAGAAGTGGTTAAACGTAGTTGTTTTTTTCTTCAATCAAAAGTTTGTTATTTTTAAATGGTACCGGAGTTGTACTATTTTTGTCCCAGGCAGAAAATAGAAGAAGAATCTGCCTGTGATCTCTATGATCCTTTTTTTTTTTTTATTAAGATTCATTTTAAAGGCATACAACATAAAGACTGTGTCAAGATATACAATCAATAATCAAACATGAACACCAAACAAGAAAGGGAAAAACAGTTACAAGATATTTGCATGATCTAAATATATGAATTGTGCCTATTCAACTATATCCTCAGAATGAACCATTAGGCCTCTCTTGGGCTTCTCAATATTATAAGAGTATGTAAAGCTAAAGAGGATTATTAGAAACTGCAAGGGGCCACTCTTGGGTCCCAATCTGTGAATCTTATTTTTTTTTTTTTTTTTTTTAACTTATAAATATGTAGAAGTTGCGCATATGTAATTAACTTCAAGTATATTCTTTAAGTTGTATATGTCAGATAACAAGCACATATAATGATGTGGGGATCCGCTATGTTAAACGTAATAGGTGGCTTAGACACATTGGGCACTATAGAGCTTCACATAAAAATGACTCCCAGAAAGTAGAGATTGTATTGCAGGGGGCATGTAAGATGGTCAGCACCCTGCGTGTGAGGAATGGGACATGTGTCAGTAGAGGATTCTCCCAATCTATGCAGATAGTCTTAGAGAATTGAATTAATGAGGGACTTTGTGCATAAGCATATCTTTAGGCAAAAATGTATACACTATTACAAAGGGAATCTCAGTGTAAGAGACTAAGGACATGTCCCCCCGGCCGTGGGTGACACATCGACAGAGAGCAGCAGACATAGATATATATAGTATTATATATAAGAGGCTCTAAATATACCGCAAAACTGTACTCCCATATATAGCTTGAGACAAAAACATATCCCTACACATATAGAAAGCCACTATACGCATTAACTCTAACTCTCTCCTCTAGAAGGTAGCTGTGATCTTAACTGACGTCACTACTAACGGTATGTGCGCTTATCTGTATATTTACATAAAATTGGCGATATGCATACCTAGTGTCCCAATATTGGTGTGAAGGCAAGAAGTTAATATGACATCAAGCACTGCTAATAATCATAAAAAAAGAGATACTATCTACATAAAAATAACTGTGTACATATACACTTTAAACATAAGAGATGTATTGCATCAATATAACAGGGCTCAGCATAAGCTAAGATTAAAACTACCTTAGGCGTATTAGAGCCTACCAAGTGTGGGCAACACAGAGGAGGAAATAAAACAATACAATGACAGGGGCCCAAAATGGGGATATTCAATGTGCAGTTAAAAACTTATATACACGTGACACGTGGTAGGAATAATGCGACCAAGCTGATGCGTTATAGAGCTTTGTATGGCAAATTAAGAGATCGTATAGTCACAGACCTGAGAAAATATGTCAGTCTTACATCTAAGTCTTTGTATCGTAAATTAATTGGGGTAATATCCCCTCCCTCCCTTTCTTACGTACAAGTAGAGTATTACAAACCATGGTTTTATATTTACTGTTGCGGTTTATAAGTTGTCCTTATGTGAAATATAGTAGGGAGGACCTGAGTCATATCCTTTAACCCACTCCATGACGTTCAGTGCTAGGGACACTGCAAATAATATTATCCCCTACACAAGTGAGGTGCTTGCTCCATGTCCTTGGTACTTTCATTTGGGTCCGACTCTCAAAGGCATGGCTCAGTCCTCTGCCTAATTTGACCCTGGCAGTCAGTAGTGGTCGAGATCTGTATGAGATGTCTGTCTCCGGGTTTATGTACTGGAGCTCTGGTTCTAAATTTGCTGAGAGGGTGAGGGAGGGAGGCACTCTCTGCTTTTTCTTTGCTGTTCTTCTTATGAGACCCCGCAATGAGGTACACTGTGTTGGGATGTCTCCCTCAGGCTGCCTAGTAAGATCTGGCGTAGTATTAGCTTGGGGAGTTGAAAGCTCTGCTTTGCAGGGTTTTCCCTCTAACAACCCGGTCTCCATAGTCGAGTGCTCCAGGGTGCATCGGGTTTTGTCTGCATCTAGCTGCACGGTAATATTGGGACGTGCAATCTCACTACTTGCCAAATTGCCTCTGAAAGAAACAGGGCGGGAGTCATCTTCTGGGTGCCGGTCAAGGTGCTGCAACTCGGATCTCTCAAGTGGGTACGATCTGCAGATGATTTTACACAGTTCCATCTCTAGGCTCTGGAAGTAGTCCTGTGTGTGTCGGATTAGCTCGGCTTCCCATCTGTCGATAGCCGCCTCCATTTGCGCAATTAGTCAGGTGTAGCCCCCTCAATATAAATATCTGAGTCAATAGGTCACTGGTAGCATGAAACGGATCCCCTTAAAGGGTAAAAGGTGACAGTCATCAAAGACTGCTATACCCAGCCTGATAGCTGAGGCTTGTTAGGCCGCCACCATAGGCCTCAAAGGTCCAGATCTGCGCTCTGCGGTCATTAATACACTGGAGTGGAGTTAATAAGATCCGCAAGGAAGCAGACGCTTTAGTTCATAAAGTGGATGTAGTTGGTGACCAGTGTTCCAATAATAATTAGCGGATTATCAGGATCTCGGCGGGAGCTTCAGATATTGCGACCATTCATGGCCGCCGCCCGGACACGCCCCCATCTCTATGATCTTAGCAGGTTGTAACTAAGATCCATTGCTGTTCTCACACATAACTGAAGAGAGAGGTAACTTCAGCTGGGGAATGGCGTGCAGGTTATCCTGCTATGAGGTATGTGCAGTTAAAAAATTTACTAGCGATGTAAAGGCTAGAAAATGCTGCTGTTACCAGATTTATGTAAGGTAAGCCTGAATACAGTGATTTAATAGCGACTGGTATCATGCTTACTTTCAGAGGTAATACTCTTATAAATTTTCAATTCCTGTCATATAAAACGTTTGCTGGAAGTGTTTAAACGTTTTTATATATGCTTTGGTGATAAAACTTTATTAGGGCCTAGTTTTTTTTTCCACATGGCTGGCTTAAATTTGCCTAGAAACAGTTTCCTTAGGCTTTCCACTGTTTAGACATGAGTGGGAGGGGCCTAATTTAGCGCTTTATTGCGCAGTAACTTTTACAGACTGAGACATCCAGCTTTCCTCCAGGAGTCCCCTGAATGCTATAGGACCTCTCTAAAGGGCTTTTAGGCTTTCCAAAGTCGTTTGTTTGGGAAGGTTTGTTGTGACTGTTAAAAAACGTCTATATCGTTTTTTTTTATCCATTTTTTGAACTAAGGGGTTAATCATCCATTTGCAAGTGGGTGCAATGCTCTGTTAGCCTATTATACACACTGTAAATATTTCGTTTGATTTACTGCATTTTTTCACTGTTTTTCACATTCTGACCTTTTTTATTTTTCTTAAAGGCACAGTACCGTTTTTATTTTTTTGCTTGTTAACTTGATTTAAAGTGTTTTCCAAGCTTGCTGGTCTCATTTCTAGTCTGTTTAAACATGTCTGACATAGAGGAAACTCCTTGTTCATTATGTTTAGAAGCCATGGTGGAACCCCCTCTTAGAATGTGTACCAAATGTACTGATTTCACTTTAAGTAATAAAGACCATATTCTGTCTTTAAAAAATTTATCACCAGAGGAATCTGACGAGGGGGAAGTTATGCCGACTAACTCGCCCCACGTGTCAGGCCCTTTGACTCCCGCTCAAAGGGCGCCAATTACATCTAGGGCGCCCATGGCGTTTACTTTACAAGACATGGCGGCAGTCATGGATAATACACTGTCAGCGGTATTATCCAGACTACCTGGGTTACGAGGAAAGCGAGATTGCTCTGGAGTTAGAAGAAATACAGAGCATACTGACGCTTTTGTAACTATGTCTGATACTCCCTCACAATATGCAGAAGCTGAGGAAGGAGAGCTTCTTTCTGTGGGTGATGTTTCTGACTCAGGGAAGAGGATTCAACCTGATTCTGATATGTCAACATTTAAATTTAAGCTTGAACACCTCCGCGTATTGCTCAGGGAGGTTTTAGCTGCTCTGAATGACTGTGATACAATTGCAGTGCCAGAAAAATTGTGTAGATTGGACAAATACTATGCAGTGCCGGTGTGCACTGATGTTTTTCCAATACCTAAAAGGTTTACAGAAATTATTACTAAGGAATGGGATAGACCAGGTGTGCCGTTCTCTCCCCCTCCTATTTTTAAGAAAATGTTTCCGATAGATGCCACCACACGGGACTTATGGCAGACAGTCCCTAAGGTGGAGGGAGCAGTTTCTACCCTAGCTAAGCGTACTACTATCCCTGTCGAGGACAGTTGTGCTTTCTCAGATCCAATGGATAAAATGTTAGAAGGTTACCTTAAGAAAATGTTTATTCAACAAGGTTTTATTCTACAGCCCCTTGCATGCATTGCCCCAGTCACTGCTGCTGCGGCTTTCTGGTTTGAGTCTCTGGAAGAGGCTTTACAGGTAGAGACTCCATTGGATGACATACTTGACAAGCTTAGAGCACTTAAGCTAGCCAATTCTTTTGTTTCTGATGCCATTGTTCATTTGACTAAACTAACGGCTAAAAATTCTGGTTTTGCTATTCAGGCGCGCAGGGCGCTATGGCTTAAATCATGGTCAGCTGACGTTACTTCAAAGTCTAAGCTGCTTAACATTCCCTTCAAGGGGCAAACCCTATTCGGGCCTGGTTTGAAGGAGATAATTTCTGATATCACTGGAGGAAAAGGTCATGCCCTTCCTCAGGATATGTCCAAATCAAGGGCCAAACAGACTAATTTTCGTGCCTTTCGAAACTTCAAGGCGAGTGCGGCATCAACTTCCTCTAATGCGGAACTTCTGCCCAGTCCAAGTCGGTCTGGAGACCTAACCAGACCTGGAACAAAGGTAAGCAGGCCAAAAAGCCTGCTGCTGCATCTAAGACAGCATGAAGGATCGGCCCCCTATCCGGTAACGGATCTAGTAGGGGGCAGACTTTCGCTCTTCGCCCAGGCTTGGGCAAGAGATGTCCAGGATCCCTGGGCGTTGGAAATTGTATGCCAGGGATATCCTCTGGACTTCAGAGCTTCTCCTCCAAAAGGGAGATTTCACAATTATCTGCAAACCAGATAAAGAGAGAGGCATTCCTACACTGTGTTCAAGACCTCCTAGTTATGGGAGTGATCCATCCAGTTCCAAAGGAGGGACAGGGATTTTACTCAAATCTGTTTGTGGTTACCAAAAAAGAGGGAACCTTCAGAACAATTTTAGATCTCAAGATCTTAAACAAATTCCTCAGAGTCCCATCATTCAAGATGGAGACTATTCGTACCATCTTACCTATGATCCAGGAGGGTCAATACATGACTACAGTGGATTTAAAGGATGCTTATCTTCACATTCCGATACACAAAGATAATCATCGGTTTCTCAGGTTTGCCTTCCTGAACAGGCATTACCAGTTTGTAGCTCTTCCCTTTGGGTTAGCTACAGCCCCAAGAATCTTTACGAAGGTTCTGGGGTCACTTCTGGCGGTCTTAAGACCGCGGGGCATAGCAGTGGCCCCTTATTTAGACGACATTCTGATACAGGCGTCAAATTGCCAAGTCTCATACGGACATAGTTCTGGCATTTCTGAGGTTGCATGGGTGGAAGGTGAACAAAGAAAAGAGATCTCTATCCCCTCTCACAAGAGTTTCCTTTCTGGGAACTCTAATAGATTCTGTAGAAATAAGGATTTACCTGACAGAGTCCAGGTTATCAAAACTTCTAAATTCCTGCCATGTTCTTTATTCCACTTCTCGCCCTTCGGTGGCTCAGTGTATGGTAGTAATCGGCTTAATGGTAGCGGCAATGGACATATTGCCGTTTGCACGCCTACATCTCAGACCGCTGCAACTCTGCATGCTCAGTCAGTGGAATGGGGATTACACAGATTTGTCCCCTCTACTAAATCTGGATCAAGAGACCAGGGATTCTCTTTTCTGGTGGCTATCTCGGGTCCATCTGTCCAAAGGTATGACCTTTCGCAGGCCAGATTGGACAATTGTAACGACAGATGCCAGCCTTCTAGGTTGGGGTGCAGTCTGGAACTCCCTGAAGGCTCAGGGATCATGGACTCAGGAGGAGACACTCCTATCAATAAACATTCTGGAACTAAGGGCGATATTCAATGCTCTTCAGGCTTGGCCTCAGCTAGCGACAATGAGGTTCATCAGATTTTAGTCGGACAACATCACAACTGTGGCTTACATCAACCATCAAGGGGGAACAAGGAGTTCCCTAGCGATGTTAGAAGTCTCAAAGATAATTCGCTGGGCAGAGATTCACTCTTGCCACCTATTAGCTATCCATATCCCAGGTGTGGAGAACTGGGAGGCGGATTTTCTAAGTCGTCAGACTTTTCATCCGGGAGAGTGGGAACTCCATCCGGAGGTGTTTGCACAATTGATTCATCGTTGGGGCAAGCCAGAACTGGATCTCATGGCGTTTTGCCAGAACGCCAAACTTCCTTGTTACAGATCCAGGTCCAGGGATCCCAAGGCGACACTTTCAACCTGGCTTATGTGTTTCCACCGTTTCCTCTGCTCCCTCGTCTGATTGCCAAAATCAAGCAGGAAAGAGCATCAGTGATCTTGATAGCGCCTGCGTGGCCACACAGGACTTGGTATGCAGATCTGGTGGACATGTCATCCTTTCCACCATGGACTCTGCCGCTGAGACAGGACCTTTTACTTCAGGGTCCTTTCAACCATCCAAATCTAATTTCTCTGAGACTGACTGCCTGGAGATTGAACGCTTGATTTTATCAAAGCGTGGCTTCTCCGAGTCAGTCTTTGATACCTTAATTCAGGCCCGAAAGCCTGTCACCAGGAAAATCTATCATAAGATATGGTGTAAATATCTTTATTGGTGTGAATCCAAGGGTTACTCATGGAGTAAAGTCAGGATTCCCAGGATATTATCTTTTCTCCAAGAAGGATTGGAAAAAGGATTGTCAGCTAGTTCCTTAAAGGGACAGATTTCTGGTCTGTCTATTCTTTTGCACAAGCGTCTGGCGGATGTTCCAGACGTTCAGGCATTTTGTCAGGCTTTAGTTAGAATCAAGCCTGTGTTTAAACCTGTGGCTCCGCCATGGAGTTTAAATTTGGTTCTTAAAGTTCTTCAAGGGGTTCCGTTTGAACCTCTTCATTCCATAGATGGAAAGTTCTATTTTTGGTAGCTATTTCTTCGGCTCGTAGAGTTTCAGAGTTATCTGCCTTACAATGTGATTCCCCTTATCTGATCTTCCATGCAGATAAGGTAGTTTTGCGTACCAAACCTGGGTTTTTACCTAAGGTGGTATCTAATAAGAATATCAATCAGGAGATTGTTGTTCCGTCATTGTGTCCTAATCCTTCTTCAAAGAAGGAACGTCTATTACACAATCTTGATGTGGTTTGTGCTTTAAAGTTTTATTTACAAGCTACTAAAGATTTTCGTCAAACATCTGCTTTGTTTGTTGTCTACTCTAGACAGAGGAGAGGCCAAAAGGCTTCGGCAACTTCTCTTTCTTTTTGGCTAAGGAGTATAATACGCTTAGCTTATGAGACTGCTGGCCAGCAGCCTCATGAAAGGATTACAGCTCACTCTACTAGAGCTGTGGCTTCCACATGGGCCTTTAAAAATGAGGCTTCTGTTGAACAGATTTGCAAGGCGGCAACTTGGTCTTCGCTTCATACCTTTTCAAAATTCTATAAATTTGATACTTTTGCTTCTTCAGAGGCTATTTTTGGGAGAAAGGTTTTACAGGCAGTGGTACCTTCCGTTTAAGTACCTGCCTTGTCCCTCCCTTCATCCGTGTACTTTAGCTTTGGTATTGGTATCCCACAAGTAATGGATGATCCGTGTACTGGATACACCTTACAAGAGAAAACATAATTTATGCTTACCTGATAAATTTATTTCTCTTGTGGTGTATCCAGTCCATGGCCCGCCCTGTCATTTTAAGGCAGGTATTTTTTTAACTTTAAACTACAGTCACCACTGCACCCTATGGTTTCTCCTTTCTCTTGCTTGTCTTTGGTCGAATGACTAGATATGGCAGTTAGGGGAGGAGCTATATAGACAGCTCTGCTGTGGGTGATCCTCTTGCAACTTCCTGTTGGGAAGGAGAATATCCCACAAGTAATGGATGATCTGTGGACTGGATACACCACAAGAGAAATAAATTTATCAGGTAAGCATAAATTATGTTTTATATACACACGTCATGCGGTGCAAAGCCTATCATGCCGCATAATGTGTATATATATGTCCAAGCTTTAGGCAGCTACAGCAGCTTCAGCTGTAAAGTAACAGCCAAAAGATGCTGTTCCTGAGCTGCAGGCTATCTGTTTGCATATGGTAACTGATCACAATTGGTTTTCCAGTTCCATATGAAGGCAGATCGTTACAGTGTCACTATCTGTAATGATCATTTGCTGGTGCCGGCAGAAGATGTGGAAGGGAAAGAGGGAAGCAGGTGGACGAGGGAGTGGGAGGGGTCCTTTACTGCAGGAAAAAAATAATACAGAAAAGAGATGGAATGGGGGTTCCTATATGTAAGGATCGTTTTGAGGGGGGGGACCACTACACTACAGAAAACATAAAAAAAAAAAAAATTGAAAAGTAAAAATATGTATGTTAGGTACTGGCACATGCTGCTAGTACTAAAGATGGCTGCTATTAGTGGGAGGTGGAGGGTTAGGGAGGGCTGAGGAGGATCACTTTTCTTCAGGGCGGGGGAAACCCTAAAATGCATACTTGCAGACTGTCTGCCAGTACCTAAGATAGTGGCGATGAGGGTGGCAGGGAAGAAAGATGCTTGGGAGGGATCAGGGAGTGGGAGGTGTAAGGGTAATCTCTATACTACAGCTAAAATTAACTGTTTAAGATACCTGATTAACCCCTCACTGCCAGGAATAATAGTAGTGTGGTGCGCATCTGCATTTATCAGCTTTATAATTACTAAAAAACAATGGCAAAGCCATGCATTTCTGCTATTTCTGAACAAAGTGAATCCCAGAGAAGCTTTTACAAACAATTGTGTCAAGATTTCATAAGCGGTATGTAAATAATTTCATTGAGAAATCCAAAGTTTGTGACAAAGTTAACTCTCTCTCTCTCTCTCATGACCAAAAATCTCCGGTATTTTGGGCAAGTTCATCATTCTCAGTAGCGAAGGGATTAAAGGGACAGTAAACACAATGAGATTCTTATATAGAATGTTAATGCATAATGAAACAACTTTGCAATATACTTTCATTATTTATCTTCCCCAATTTTCTTCTTAAATGGAAGAGTCCACAGCTGCATTCATTACTTTTGGGAAATAAGAACCTGGCCACCAGGAGGAGGCAAAGACAACCCAGCCAAAGGCTTAAATACTACTCCCACTTCCCTCATCCTCCAGTCATTCTTTGCCTTTCGTCCCAGGAGGATGGCAGAGAAGTGTCAGAATTTAATTTTTGTTATTTCTCTTATGCAGGGTAGTACTCTTCGGCATGGGATAGAAGTTTCAAGTAGTCCTGTCAATCTCTCAGCGAGGGCTTGGATGAAAGTTAGGGTCCGGAGATGCAGAGAGAGTCTTTCTGCGAAACCATCCCGACTCATATTAACAGCTCCTCAATGAAAGTATCTCTCCAAGCTTAGAGGATGGCTTTCCGGTCGGAGGAGCTGTACTGAGCAGAGCACACGCCGAGGCTGGCGTATAGTGGGGAGCGCAGACAGCCTACCCAGATAATCTCCCCTTGCAGTTGCTCCCGTTGTCGGTGTGGTTAGCACCCTAGGGAGCTGGGCTACAGCATCTCAAGCCCGCGCAGGAAAACTGCCTAATACCATTATTTTGGCTCCTTGGTCAGAGCCACAATCTTGCTTTCAACTTAAATAAAAGAAAAACGGCATTTCAGGTTTTTAATATGGGCCAAAGCTAAGCCTACAAAAAGCATATTGTATATCTAACCTGCAGTTCCCAGTCTGGACTCTCCTGAAGGGGCTGGGCAATTACGTGCTGTGTTACCTAGGCTGCAGTGTTGTCGGTCCCGAAACCGAGGATCTTTTTTCCGGTCCGTTCTTGGACTGAGGATGTTGTGTGCCCGCTGTGAGGTTTTTCCTTTTGCCTACTAGGGCACTGTGTCTGGCAACTTCTCCTCTCCGGCTTGGAAGGCTGTGGATCCCTGGACCTCCGTGAGTGGCTAGGTGGATAGAGCCAGACGGAGTGTGTTGCCCAATTGGAGAGCTCGGATGAGAAGAGCCCACCAATCTGCCCAATAGGATGTGGAGGTGTGTGAGGATTCCGACGATGCTCGGCTAAACCTGTATACGGAAGCCTCCTGGAAGTGTAAAAAGTTAAATTCACATTCAGCCCGAGGAGGGGAGTGGCAGGCCCCACTATATCATGTATGGTAGCAGTTTGAACAGCTTTCCTGGGACCGTGTGCTATGCAGTTGAAGACACATGCGTGAGTTTAAATGTATGTACTTTTATATATGGATTTCCTTCTACCATACTTTTCAAGTTTACAGTGAGTGGAGAGACGTTATAACATAGCGTTATAAGCAAAGAGAAAACCTTATGCTCCTTTTAGTATAGCTCTTGATTGGGTAAAAAAAAAAGGAAAAAGGAGGAGAAAAGGGGAAAAAGAAGGGATAAAAATTGCTCTGTGACAACGATCTGTTTCATTGCCTCTTCACTTAATCCCCTATGTGTTATCCTGCAAATATTGTGTGCTATTTGTATGAATGCTAAATCCATGTTAAAGGGACATTAAACACTTTGAGATGGTAATATAAAATGATAAATTGTATATATAAAACAGCTCTGCAATATACTTTCATTATTTATTTTGTCATCTTTGCCTGTAATTCCATTCTGAAATTGTGAGCTTTTCAGTTCCTGTTAGAAATGGAAGTGCAGAACACTGTTATATTCCACACAGCCATTGGCTGCACACTCTAGTGACCTATTTATAACTGTCCCTAATTGGCCACAGCAGAGAAGGTAACACAAGTTACAACATGGCAGCTCCCAGTGTTTTATAGACACTAACGGCTAGATTTAGAGTTTTGCCGGTAAGGACCCGCGTAGCTAACGCCGGCTTTTTTCTGGCCGCACCATAAAAATAACTCTGGTATTGAGAGTCCACATAAAGGCTGCGTTAGGCTCCAAAAAAGGAGCATAGAGCATATTTAACGCAGCTTCAACTCTCGATACCAGAGTTGCTTACGGACGCGGCCAGCCTCAAAAACGTGCTCGTGCACGATTCCCCCATAGGAAACAATGGGGCTGTTTGAGCTGAAAAAAAAACTAACACCTGCAAAAAAGCCGCGTTCAGCTCCTAACGCAGCCCCATTGTTTGCTATGGGGAAACACTTCCTACGTCTGCACCTAACACCCTAACATGTACCCCGAGTCTAAACACCCCTAGCCTTACACTTATTAACCCCTAATCTGCCGCCCCCGCTATCACTGACCCCTGCATATTATTTTTAACCCCTAATCTGCCGCTCCGTAAACCGCCGCTACTTACATTATCCTTATGTACCCCTAATCTGCTGCCCCTAACACCGCCGACCCCTATATTATATTTATTAACCCCTAATCTGCCCCCCACAACGTCGCCTCCACCTGCCTACACTTATTAACCCCTAATCTGCCGAGCGGACCGCACCGCTATCATAATAAAGTTATTAACCCCTAATCCGCCTCACTAACCCTATAATAAATAGTATTAACCCCTAATCTGCCCTCCCTAACATCGCCGACACCTAACTTCAATTATTAACCCCTAATCTGCCGACCGGAGCTCACCGCTATTCTAATAAATGTATTAACCCCTAAAGCTAAGTCTAACCCTAACACTAACACCCCCCTAACTTAAATATAATTTAAATATAACGAAATTAATTAACTCTTATTAAATAAATTATTCCTATTTAAAGCTAAATACTTACCTGTAAAATAAATCCTAATATAGCTACATTATAAATTATAATTATATTATAGCTATTTTAGGATTAATATTTATTTTACAGGTAACTTTGTATTTATTTTAACCAGGTACAATAGCTATTAAATAGTTAAGAACTATTTAATAGCTAAAATAGTTAAAATAATTACAAAATTACCTGTAAAATAAATCCTAACCTAAGTTACAATTAAACCTAACACTATACTATCATTAAATTAATTAAATAAAATACCTACAATTACCTACAATTAAACCTAACACTACACTATCAATACATTCATTAAATACAATACCTACAAATAACTACAATGAAATAAACTAACTAAAGTACAAAAAATAAAAAAGAACTGTTACAAAAAATAAAAAATTATTTACAAACATAAGAAAAATATTACAACAATTTTAAACTAATTACACCTACTCTAAGCCCCCTAATAAAATAACAAAGACCCCCAAAATAAAAAATGCCATACCCTATTCTAAATTACTAAAGTTCAAAGCTCTTTTACCTTACCAGCCCTGAACAGGGCCCTTTGCGGGGCATGCCCCAAGAAGTTCAGCTCTTTTGCCTGTAAAAAAAAACACATACAATACCCCCCCCAACATTACAACCCACCACCCACATACCCCTAATCTAACCCAAACCCCCCTTAAATAAACCTAACCCTAAGCCCCTGAAGATCATCCTACCTTGTCTTGACCTCACCGGGTATCACCGATCGGTCCTGGCTCCAAAATCTTCATCCAACCCAAGCGGGGGCTGGCGATCCATCATCCGGTGGCTGAAGAGGTCCAGAAGAGGCTCCAAAGTCTTCATCCTATCCGGGAAGAAGAGTAGATCCAGACCGGCAACCATCATCTTCCAAGCGGCATCTTCTATCTTCATCCGATGAGGACCGGCTCCATCCTGAAGACCTCCACCGCGGACCCATCTTCATCCGGCGACGTCCAACTGAAGAATGACGGTTCCTTTAAGGGACGTCATCCAAGATGGCGTCCCTCGAATTCCAATTGGCTGATAGGCCGCTCTAAAAGGGGGAAAGGGGGGGGCGGAGCCTATAAAGATGTGAATGTGGGATGGTTGCGGGAGTTCTAAATGTATCTGCGAATAGAGCCTTTGGAGTGGTTCCCTAGAGGAATTACCCATGGGAGATTATACCAGTATATACTGAGGATAGTCTGGCACACATGCTTAGTCAGGTGTGGGGCCAATGATGTGTGTGAGAAATAGGAAAGTGTGGGGAATATGTAGGGAAGTTGTTAGCCGGGGGACTGTTCCTATGGGATGTTATTTCCATTAGCATTGGGCTATAATAGTGGTAGTCTCAGGAATGTAGATGGAATTATAACTGAATCCAATTTTCCAGAAGTATTCCGATATTAGGAGTTTAGAGGAAAATGGAGTTAGTAATGTCATATAAGAAATAATGTAGTATAGCAATTATGATATATATAACGAGGGCCTGATATAGTATCCTAGAGGTAGTATTGCGTAGATCAGCCCAAAATATCAGTCGAGGAGTGTAATACTTTGCCGAAAATAGATATATCAATAATATGTGACCATAGTTGCATATGACGGTATGTGAAATGTAAAAAAAAACAAAATGTAAGAATATATGGCAAGTTGAAAGCCTAACTTACAGTCTATAAAAAAAAAAAAAAGAGATTAGTGTAGAGAGAAGGGTATTCTTATAAGATATGTCTTATAGCAGACAAAGGGAGTAAACTGTAACTAAATAACTGCGTTCATGTGTAGTAAATAGAATAAGTAGATATATAACATACACATAATGCAATTTCCCCAGTATTGTGAGATAAATATATAGAATTACATCTATGATGTGATGCAGGGCAAATATAGGCTAATGGGATGCAATATAGGGCAAATATAGGCTAGCTGGACGACTTCAGACTTCAAAATATAGTATTAAACAGTAGAGAACCTATAATAGCGTAGCTTATCCCACCTTTTAGCTAGGGAGAGAGTATGGACAGCGCTTTAGAGAAAATAAACTGCACATATAAGCACTTCTTATCTGTTGAACAAAATAGTCCTATATGTAAAATTTGATGTGAACTTATATATATACAAAGACATACATTGATATACATGGATGCACTTATAGATACGTATAAACATACATAGAATGTAAAAAAGTGTGCAGTGGAATGAGGGAGAGTTCAACCTTCTGCTCCAGAGAATTGCAACCTATGTTCTTTCCAACTTATGAACTTGGACAGATGGCATGTCAGTTTTAGGAGGAGGCTGCTTATCATTTAACATGCTTTGTTAGAGGTTAATTTTAGTTTAACCATGAATCAAGCATTAGGGGTTAAGGTGTATCTTCCCTGAGAGGGACTGAATAGATAACATAATAGTTTGCCTAGAGGAGAATCTCACATAGCATTCCCAAAAGTTACCTTGAGCGATGGACTTCACCATAGCTAGTTTAGGATCAGGCTTCCTTTATACTAATAGGAAATTAGTTAAAGATGTCAGAAACCTATTACATAACCTTACTGTAAATGACAAATATGGGTGAGAAAAAGCAATAACATATTTTGATTAACACAAAACTCTAATAGAAACTAAGTACACTAACATTTTACATGGAAGATGAGTTAAAAGTCACAAATACAACAGGCACCTTAATGGACTAAACAGACTGATAGTGGTGCGAACTTGTATATTGTTCCATCTCAGCCAACCCCTGAGCGTCTCTGGCCTTGTATAGAGTCCCGTAGAAGCAGTTCATATATCAATCTAAATAAGAGATTATAAGGTGTCTCAGCTCCAGTGTAGCAAAGTGACTCTAGAGATCTCAGGAGTCTGAAACGTCTGGTGTGATTTCTTTGTAGCCAGGATTGCATATGCTGGTCTTCTGTGACTCCTTCACCAAGTGAAACCAATTTTCTGCCCCGCTGCATGGGATCCGCCTGAGGCAGACCGCGATCTCTTCTGGGTTGTGGCCATGTTCCGTCGGTCGATCTATCATCCGGTAGGAGGCTAAGCATTGTCGGTGCAGCAAAAATGCAAATGTCTAAGTCTATAGTGGACAAGCGGCTCAAGGGTGCGTGGATAAGTGGTTTAGGGCGTATACCGCTGAGCTCCGGTGGTTGCTTCATAGGGTCTGACTGGAACTTTTCAGTGACAGGGTGGGACCCTAAGCCGTCTCCGCTGGCTATTGGGATCAGTGGGCTAAGATCGGTCTGGCACTCAGACATACCCCGCGCTCCATTGGTGTGTAAGGCGGCCGTCAGAGCCATTTCCCGCCACCGAAAGCCCTCATCTGGGGAGATCGATAGAGAGGTCTGCTCCTGTAAAGAGGTATCACTCGTAGGGAGTTGTTTAACAGCTGTAGGTATCCGCGGGAGTAAATATGCTATCTCCTGCCTTAGATCCAAAAGTTGTTCCTCCATTTTAGCCTGTAAGCGCACCAGCGCCATTGTAATCTCCGCCATGTGTGTATAAGGGAGTTCGCTCCTCCAGTGAAGAATCTGAAGAAAAAAATGGTCCGGTAGTGTGATCCCAAGGCCAACTCACAGGCTCAATCGGTGGTCGCACAATAGTCTTAATTATGATCTTCTGAGCCAAGCTGAAAGTCTATAATTAACATTTTATGATATAAAATTGGTTCTGAGAGCCAGGAGCTACTAAAAAGTATGTCTGATCCCTTCGGCTGTTGGCTCCGCCCCCCGGTCTTTGTTATTTTTTTAGGGGGCTTAGAGTAGGTGTAATTAGTTTAAAATTGTTGTAATATTTTTCTTACGTTTGTAAATATTTTTTTATTTTTTGTAACTTAGTTCTTTTTTATTTTTTGTACTTTAGTTAGTTTATTTCATTGTAGTTATTTGTAGGTATTGTATTTAATGAATGTATTGATAGTGTAGTGTTAGGTTTAATTGTAGGTAATTGTAGGTACTTTATTTAATTAATTTAATGATAGTATAGTGTTAGGTTTAATTGTAACTTAGGTTAGGATTTATTTTACAGGTAATTTTGTAATTATTTTAACTATTTTAGCTATTAAATAGTTCTTAACTATTTAATAGCTATTGTACCTGGTTAAAATAAATACAAAGTTACCTGTAAAATAAATATTAATCCTAAAATAGCTATAATATAATTATAATTTATATTGTAGCTATATTAGGATTTATTTTACAGGTAAGTATTTAGCTTTAAATAGGAATAATTTATTTAATAAGAGTTAATTAATTTCGTTATATTTAAATTATATTTAAGTTAGGGGGTGTTAGTGTTAGGGTTAGACTTAGCTTTAAAGGTTAATACATTTATTAGAATAGTGGTGAGCTCCGGTCGGCAGATTAGGGGTTAATAATTGAAGTTAGGTGTCGGCGATGTTAGGGAGGGCAGATTAGGGGTTAATACTATTTATTATAGGGTTAGTGAGGCGGATTAGGGGTTAATAACTTTATTATAGTAGCGGTGCGGTCCGCTCGGCAGATTAGGGGTTAAAAAAATTTAATCGAGTGTCGGCGATGTGGGGGGGCCTCGGTTTAGGGGTACATAGGTAGTTTATGGGTGTTAGTGTACTTTAGAGTACAGTAGTTAAGAGCTTTATGAACCGGCGTTAGCCCAGAAAGCTCTTAACTACTGACTTTTTTCTGCGACTGGAGTTTTGTCGTTAGAATTCTAACGCTCACTTCAGACACGACTCTAAATACCGGAGTTAGAAAAATCCCATTGAAAAGATAGGATACGCAATTGATGTAAGGGGATCTGCGGTATGGAAAAGTCGCGGCTGAAAAGTGAGCGTTAGACCCTTTTTTGAGTGACTCCAAATACCGGAGGTAGCCTAAAATCAGCGTTAGGAGCCTCTAACGCTGGTTTTCACGGCTACCGCCAAACTCCAAATCTAGGCCTAAAACTTTACACTTATTTTGTCACTTTTTAAACAACTAATGAAACTTTAAAAAATACATCTACATGTTACTCATGGACTAATCTTTTCTTTGAATGTATCATTCTATCTAGCATGTATCTAGTGTTTAATGTCCCTTTAAGTTGGTAAAATCTTTATTGCATTGCTTCAAGTACTTTTTTCACCTGCTAATCTATAACGGTGCAGAGGTGCTAGGAGTTTTTTTGTTTTTGTTCTGTGTCTATTTTTCCTTAAGATATGTACACAGGAAAAGCTAGCTGGAGCTATTAGATCAATTCTGTAGGAATTTGTATTTATGATTTATGAAAATGGTCATCTGTATATACTGTATAACAAGTAATTGAATCATGTTTGGGTATTGTCTAGATAAGATCTAATCATCAATATAATTTTGATAAATTGCTTATATTGCAAGCTGCTATTCCAGTGTCAGTGAGCAATATAAGAAGGTGAAAAGCTGGTTTTCTATAGCTTTTTTTTTTTATTATTATTTAATATTCTGCCAAAAAGAATCAGATAAACAGGGACCATAGAATATTTATTTGACTGGTTACATGTGAATGGTATATTGCAGGCTCTTCTTCTCACATTTGTTTTTTTTCTCCTTTCTGTTCTTTTATATATTCAAATCTAAAAGCTAGATACTAAGGAAAAAAAAAAAAAAGGGTTTTCTCACATTGATGTACACAGATATAGACAGGGTCTATATAATCGCGTATTGTTTAGCCACGCTTTTTCCTGGCCTTGTGTGGTCTTTTTTCAAATTTATGCACTATTTTTAATGGAAAAATATATCACTCAGGTGAAATCTAATTCACCCATAATGCCTACGAAAGTGAAAGATAAGAAAAATAAAACAATTGATACCAGTCTAGATAGCTCAATGGAGCCTAGTAAGACCTCTCTTGACTTGCAAGAGCTTATATCCAAACTCTCAGAAATATTTTCTCCTCAATTTGAAGCTATTATAAAGGAACTAGGGTCCATTTCCACTGAACTAGTCACGTTGTCGTCTGAAGTGAGACAATTTTCCACCAGATTAACAGAGGCAGAGACCAGAATTTCCGATTTAGAAGATCAGACCCATATATCTTCTGAGACAATACAGAAACAAGAATCTAAAATTAAAAATATGCAGCTTCGCCTGGAGGATCTTGAGGATACAATATTAGATATGATAGGGACTAATAAGCGCAGAGTGTAATCACTATACTCCTGAGTTACCTAAGGGTCCCTTTCAAAGGTGTGGAAAATCAACATAAATAGTTAAATTAATCAGGAGCGCTAAAAAGCTAAAAGCGATTGCCTAATAATATTATTAAAGTGCCAAGTGTATGTGCAAAAAATTAATTGCGTGAAATACTAATAAAGTGCAGAAATTCGTAAAAAGAAAAATGCTTTCAAAATGGGTGTATCTGACTTAATAATGATTTATCTAAAATTTATTATAAGGTGTACAAGTGTGGAAATAGATTCAGACAGGTATACGTCTATATTAACATATGCCTATATAGATACTATGTATCTAAAAATATAGAGTGAAAAAATGGTCCTCTGACCAAATATTTATAAGAACCAGAGCTGTAATTCACAAAGCTGTTATTTACAGATATGTGTGTAGTGTAACAAGAGTGCTATAACTAAAATCAGGTGGAGGAAAACAGTGTCTTCAAAAGATTATAAATTATAAATCTTTAAATACAATCACGAGTGCTAAATAGTGCCAAATGGGGTTGAGAACACAGATTATCTAAAATCAATAAAATGTATCAAAACACTAGGATTAGGTGTAATAGTTGTGGTAATAATGCACAAAAAGTAAAAAATGAGGCTCTGCCTAAAATTTAATCAATTGTAAACAAGTGCAAACAAATCTGAATAATTATAAAAACGGACGTCTCCGTATAACATTAAAAACAAGGTTGCCACCACATGTCGATAAAATTGGCTTTACAAATAGAGAATTCCGGATAATCAAATGAACAGTTCTTATTGTAAACAGGAAATTTTATCTTACCCGTAACAATATTAGACTAGTTGGCCTCCCAGAATTACCAGAATATGAAGATCTATTAAAATTTACCTCCACTACGTTACCCCTGTCATTAGGGATGCCCTCTCAATTGTTACCACTCATGATTGAACGGGCTCATAGACTGGGTCCTAAGAAAGTCTCTTCAGATGGAGTCTTAAAAAATAGATTGTGTCTATTTAAACTTTTAAAATACCAAGATAAGGTTGAACTTTTGAGATTGTTTAAAATGTCAGAACCCCCTCTATTTGGAAATTGTAGGGTATTAATGTTCCAGGATTTCTCTTCTGAGACCTCTTCGAAAAGAAGGTCTATGGCCCCGCACTGTACGCAACTTATAAATAAAGGTTTAAAAGCGCGGATGATCTATCCAGCACGAATAAGCGGATTGTAGACTATGACAGATCTCAATATAAGACGTAGTTTGAATTTTATGATGAGCCCTCAAGCGTAGGAAAAATATGATGCCTACATTAGATAGTGTCAGCGAA
This sequence comes from Bombina bombina, assembly GCF_027579735.1. Taxonomy (NCBI): domain Eukaryota; kingdom Metazoa; phylum Chordata; class Amphibia; order Anura; family Bombinatoridae; genus Bombina; species Bombina bombina. The sequence continues at coordinate 752,950,082 of NC_069499.1, read as the reverse complement.
ATTGATACATGTATATATGGTGTTTGGTTTTGTGTTGTTTTTTTTTGTTTGTTTTTTTCTTCTCTTGCCTCTCCCCTCGCACCGTACTCCTTGTTTGTCCCCCTGGCTACCCCCCTGTGCTGCACCATGTTGAACGTTTGATGTTAGATGGGTGAGGGAAATAAAGTATTATCATGGAATATAGGGGGAATAACCTCCCCCATTAAGCGTAAACTTGTCATTAAAACGTTAGCAAGCCAAAAACCTGATGTAGTTCTCCTGCAGGAGACTCATCTTAATGTGCAAGAACCGGCGAAATTGAGAACAAAGTGGGTAGGGGAAGTTATCTCTACCTCCGGGCTAGGCAGAAAGTGTGTAGCTATTCTTCTACATAAAGGTTTAGACTATAAGATAATTAAAGTAGAAATAGATCCGGCAGCCAGATATATTCTCCTCCAAATTCAATTAAAAAATACGAAATTGGTGATATGTAATGTCTCTGCTCCAAATAAATTTTCTAGAGATTTTTGGGAAAATATAAAATTGAAATTATTTCCTTTTATTTCTGAGAACTTACAGAAATGCGACAGATTTAAAAAAAATAAATAGATCAGTTCACAACAGAAATGCGAAATGTTTAAAACAATTTTGCACTAGGTTAAAACTAGTGGATGTATGGCGATTAAAAAATCCCAACAAGCTGTCATTCTCATGTGAGTCTAAAGCACATGGAACCTTTTCCAGAATAGACTTGTTTTTAATAACTGGAACATTATCTATGCAGGAACTAGAGATTGAGATAGGAGAGATTAGTGTTTCAGATCATGCTATTATTTCATTATCATTTTTATCAGGTAACAAGGAACGGATTAAAACACCCGGATTTGTCTTTCCTCGTTATTTATACACTAATCCCAAATTTGTTAATTATCTAAAAGCATACTGGCAGCGTTATTACACTGAGAATTTAAACTTTATCAATAAACCGGAAATCTTTTAGGAAGCTTTTAAAGGAGTTCTGCAGGGAGAGATTCAATCATTTGTGAGTATAGGAAAGAAAAAGAGTAGAGCACGAGAAATTCAAATCATAAACCAAGTTAGGAATTCCTATAGAAAATATTGTTTAAACCCCGATAGATTGGCTCGTTGGATCTAATATAGTTTCATCTGAAGAGATAGAATAATTTTTAATTGCCCCGTTCTCTCTAAAAGCTATTCTACACTCTCAAGTACAGAAACTGCCGCAGAATGTTAGTTGTCTTATTTCTATTAAGAACATAGTACATACATGGCAAAAATTTTGTATAATTCTAGACTTGGATTATTCCTTTTCAGAATTTCTACCTATTCTAAGTAATCCAAGTTTTCTTCCCGGACTATATCAAAAAGTATTTAAAGACTGGGCTGAAAAAGGGATACATTATGTAAAACAATTACTTGACGAAAACCATCAAATGGTATCAGCAGAGGTTATTTTTAGTAAGTATGGAATACCTAGGTCTAGCTTATTTGCTTATTTCCAAATTCGTCATTTCATTTCAGCGCAGAATTGGCGTGTTCCAGCCATAATGGCATGGTCGGATATTAAGCTCTGTATACAAAAATTCACAACAGGGGACTCGTCGATTTCTTTGATGTATGACATTATGCTTAACCCCTTAATGACCACAGCACTTTTCCATTTTCTGTCCGTTTGGGACCAAGGCTATTTTTACATTTTTGCGGTGTTTGTATTTAGCTGTAATTTTCTTCTTACTCATTTACTGTACCCACACATATTATATACCATTTTTCTCGCCATTAAATGGACTTTCTAAAGATACCATTATTTTCATCATATCTTATAAAATTACTATAAAAAAAATGATAAAATATGAGGAAAAATGGAAAAAAAACACACTTTTTCTAACTTTGACCCCAAAATCTGTTACATATCTAAAACCACCAAAAAACACCCATGCTAAATAGTTTCTAAATTTTGTCCTGAGTTTAGAAATACTCACTGTTTACATGTTCTTTGCTTTTTTTGCAAGTTATAGGGCCATAAATATAAGTAGCACTTTGCTATTTCCAAACCATTTTTTTCCAAAATTAGCGCTAGTTACATTGGGACACTGATATCTTTCAGGAATCTCTGAATATCCCTTGACATGTATATATTTTTTTTTAGTAGACATCCCAAAGTATTGATCTAGGCCAATTTTGGTATATTTCATACCACCATTTCACCGCCAAATGCGATCAAATACAAAAAATCGTTTCACAAACTTTCGATTTCTCACTGAAATTATTTACAAACAGTTTGTGCAATTATGGCATAAATGGCTGTAAATTCTTCTCTGGGATCCCCTTTGCTCAGAAATAGCACACATATATGGCTTTGGCGTTGCTTTTTGATAATTAGAAGGCCGCTAAATGCCACTGCGCACCACAAGTGTATTATGCCCAGCAGTTAAGGGGTTAATTAGGGAGCTTTTAGGGAGCTTGTAGGGTTAATTTTAGCTTTAGTGTAGTGTAGTAGACAACCCCAAGTATTGATCTAGGCACATTTTGGTATATTTCATGCCACCATTTCACCGCCAAATGCGATCAAATTAAAAAAAACGTAAAATTTTTCACAATTTTAGGTTTCTCACTGAAATCATTTGCAAACAGCTTGTGCAATTATGGCACAAATGGTTGTAAATGCTTGTCTGGGATCCCCTTTGTTCAGAAATAGCAGACATATATGACTTTGGCGTTGCTTTCTGGTAATTAGAAGGCCGCTAAATCCTGTTGCGCCTCACACGTGTATTATGGCTAGCAGTGAAGGGGTTAATTAGGGAGTTTGTAGGGAGCTTGCAGGGTTAATTTTAGCTTTAGTGTAGAGATCAGCCTCCCATCTGACACATCCCACCCCCTGATCCCTCCCAAACAGCTCCCTTCCCTCCCCCACCCCACAATTGTCCCCGCCATCTTAAGTACTGGCAGAAAGTCTGCCAGTACTAAAATAAAAGGGTTTTAAAAAAAAAAAAAAATCTTTTTAGCATATTTACATATGCTACTGTGTAGGATCCCCCCTTAGCCCCCAACCTCCCTGATCCCCCCCCAAAACCGCTCTCTAACCCTCCCCTCTGCCTTATTGGGGGCCATCTTGGGTACTGGCAGCTGTCTGCCAGTACCCAGTTTACAATAAAAATTACTTTTTTTTTTCTTTTTTTTTTTTTTTCTGTAGTGTAGCTTCCCCCCCCCACACACACACAGACATACCCCCACCACCTTGCTGATCGTTTTTTTTTTTTTAAATTTTGACATTTTTTTAATATTTTTTATTTCCAGCATTTTCTGTAGTGTAGCGGTTCCCACCCGCTCCCTCCCGTGCATGCGCGCGCGCCCGTGCGCGCCCCCAGCCACCCCTGCCCACGATCCCGCCCCCCTTCACATCAACAGGGCCATCGATGGCCGCCACCCGCCTCCCGGTCCGGCTCCCACCCACCAACGCAGTAAGCCACCGATCTCCGGTGCAGAGAGGGCCACAGAGTGGCTCTCTCTGCACCGGATGGCTTAAAAAGGTTATTGCAGGATACCTCCATATCGAGGCATCACTGCAATAACCGGAAAGCATCTGGAAGCGAGCAGGATCGCTTCCAGCTGCTTTCCACACCGAGGACGTGCAGGGTACGTTCTCAGGCGTTAACTGCCTTTTTTCTGAGGACGTACCCTGCACGTCCTCAGTCGTTAAGGGGTTAATAAGCAGAGTCTGCTTATTAGGGATAATTTTTGTAAATCTTGGTCATTTAATAATCCCTTCGGTAGATCATGAAATAATTAATCAGAGCTTTGATTCAATACGTAATTGTAAAGTACCAGTGGCTTGGATCGAATCACATATGAAGCTGATGAATAATTTCTATCTCTCACCGTGGAAAATAACTACGTTTTATCCTTCCTCGGTTAATTTATGTCCACGTTGTGCATATTGTAGGGCAGATACACTTCACATGTTCTGGACATGCCCTAAAGCTAGACAACTATGGCTGAAAATCATTTATTGGTTTAACAAATTATACATAGTTACAATAGCTTTAGCTGCGGAGGATATCATCTTTCTATTTCCGCCAAAAGATGCCTTTAATAGTAATACCATGAATAGTTTAAACACAATTATACTTGCAGTCAGATACTGTATACTCAAAATTTGGAAAACTAGGCATTTACCAGGATTAGCCATGGTTTTTAAAACACTTCAAGACCAAATTGTTTTTGAATCATACCATCTCCACGATGCCTCGGAGAAAAGAATTAAGAAGTTTCTATGGAGATGGTCTCCTGTTATTTTATCTTATCTAAATACTCTACAAAAATTGATTCTCTCCCCCTTCTTATCAGTGAGCTTTGCGGAACTGACCCTACTGAATGTCTTTCCACATAGTTGGATCGAGCGGCCTGGAGGGATTCGTCTGGAGGGATAGCCCGGGTGGTGGCGGGGGGGTGGAGGGGGAGGAGGAGAGGAATATATCCTTTTTTTTGTTTGTTTGTTTGTTTTGTTTTAGGGTTGTCCTACAGTTGATTTATATATCCTTCCAAGAAAGGAAGGAGTAAAGGGTTGGAGCTCGATGTTCGAACAACTTTTCTGCTTATTTCAAGGCAGGAGTAGTTAAATTATGTTGCTTTCATTTGCTTTTTTTTCTCCAGGATCTAGTCAGCCGATTTGGCTTGATTGGATTTCTTTTCAACTTATGTTTTAAAGTATAAATCGATTATGGGAGCTGTGACTCTCTCTATATTATGATGGAAGCTGCATCTTCATGAATATTTACTGTATAACTTGCATTGCTAATTTGCTATTGTTTTTGCTTTTTGTTTTTCTGTGTCTGTTAAAGATAAAATAATAAATAATAATTGGAAAAAAAAAAACGCTCCTCAAGCTATCGACGTTGTCAAACTTCGCTCCGCTGCCTCCTTTCTTCTCTCAAGTCCATGGCGGAGGCAATGCCACTTTTTGCCACACTTGGAAGGCTGTGTTCCTGTTCCACGGCGTAGATTCCGGTAAGATTGTTTCATTTTTACTTTATCAATGTGCAGTAATGTGAATGTTTTCCTGAGAGGCTACCACACCTTTGCGGGTCTTACTATATGACGTAAGGGTCTTAGTGAGTCTCTGTTAGTATCTTGGAATCGAGGGTTAATATCTCCTGAGGGGGGTTATTGTGTTCAGGCGTGGTTATGCTCCGTTCCCCATTTCTGCATTCCTGACCGTGTTGTGAAGGAGATTTCTTTCATGTAATTGGCAAGAATCCATGAGCTAGTGACGTATGGGATATACAATCCTACCAGGAGGGGCAAAGTTTCCCAAACCTCAAAATGCCTACAAATACACCCCTCACCACACCCACAATTCAGTTTTTACAAACTTTGCCTCCTATGGAGGTGGTGAAGTAAGTTTGTGCTAAGATTTCTACGTTGACATGCGCTTCTCAGCTTTTTTGAAGCCTGATTCCTCAGAGTACAGCGAATGTCAGAGGGACGTGAAGAGAGTATCACCTATTGAATGCAATGATTTTCCTAACGGGGTCTATTTCATAGGTTCTCTGTTATCGGTCGTAGATTTTCATCTCCTACCTCCCTTTTCAGATCGACTATATACTCTCATATACCATTACCTCTACTGATAACTGTTTCAGTACTGGTTTGGCTATCTGTTATATGTGGATAGTTGTCTTTTTTGGTTAGTATGTTTTTTATTACTTAAGACACCCCAGCTATGGTCTGGCACTTTATGCATTTTATATAAAGTTCTAAATATGTATTGTACTTATATTTGCCATAAGTCAAGTTCATGTATTTCCTTGTGCAGACTGTCGGTTTCATATTGGAGCGAGAATTTTTTTGGAGCGAAAAGTACGTCCATTGACGCAAGTTCATAATTTCCGTCGTCGTAGTTGACGCGGAAGCCTTACACACGGTTGCATCGTTAGTGACGAAAGTGTGCCATTTCCGGATATTGGCGCCAAAAAATTTCTTCACTTACGTTGTGCATCATACTTGCCGCCAAATTTTTCATTCGTTTTATACCCCATTGCTGTTTTCTTCTTGCCTTTTTCTATGTCAGAGGGCTATGCTGTTTGCATTTTTCCCATTCCTGAAACTGTCATATAAGGAAATTGATAATTTTACTTTATATGTTGTTTTTTCTTTTACATTTTGCAAGATGTCTCAATCTGATCCTGCCTCAGAAGTATCTGTTGGAAGCTTGCTGCCTGACATCAGTTCTACCAAAGCTAAGTGCATTTGTTGTAAGATTGTAGAAATTATATCTCCGAATGTCATTTGTAATAGTTGTCATGATAAACTTTTACATGCAGAGAATGTATCCATCAGTAATAGTACATTGCCAGTTGCAGTTCCTTCAACTTCTAATGTACATGATATACCTATGAATTTTAAAGAATTTGTTACTGATTCTATTCAGAAGGCTTTGTCTGCATTTCCGCCTTCTAATAAACGTAAAAGGTCTTTTAAAACTTCTCATAAAGTTGATGAAAGGGAGTACCAAGGTACCCAGACTAGGGAAAAGACGTCCGACTGATTCCTAGCCCGGAAGACATAGTCTTCCATTGCCTTAACATATTGCAGGTAGTCAATAACTGCCTGCCATCTTGGGGGCTGCTGTTTCTTCCAATTCCTGGCGATTAACATCTTGACTGATGTCAACAGGTAGACTAACAGATATCTCTTGTGCTTTGGCAGTTTTTTAACTCCCAAATGTAAGAGAGCTAGGCCTGGAGTGTCTGGAGTCGGGAGTTCCAAGGCCTTGCAGACCTCACAGGTTTTCAACCAGAGTGGTCGGAGTTTACTACATGACCACCACACATGTATCGGGGAGCCTATCTCTCCACACTCTCTCCAACACAAGGGAGAATGTTCAGGGTACAGAGTCCGAAGTTTGGTCGGCACTAAGTGCCATCTGGTGATGATCTTGAAGTAGAGTTCATACATTGTAGCACAATGAAGTGCGGATTTAGTCAGCTGTATCGCCTTAGTCCAGTCAAGTGTCGTAAAAGTGAGTCTCAATTCTGCTTCCCAGGAGGCCATATGCCTAGTTTTCACCAGTGTGGGAGGTCCCAAAAGGGATCGGTAGTGGGCAGTGAGAGGCCTGCACAATTGGAGGTTCGCCTTCCAACTCATCTCCCAGACAGTAGGTGCCCTGATTTTTTCAACCAGGAATCCCCAAGCCTTCATCAGAGATCTTAGTCTCATGAAGTCGAATTTTAGGTGACCGGGAATGCTAAATTTAGAGATCATGTCTTGAGGCAAGAGGAGATTCTCATTCAGATAAAAGTCACTCAGAGAGGTGATCTCCAGAGCTTTCCAGTGGGCAAGCCGAATGTTTGATAGTCCCTGTAGGAGCGACACGATAGGATGTATGGGCGAAGGGTGTGGAGCTATCAACTGATGGTGTCTGAGACGGAACCAAACCTTCTGGCAGTCTTTGATGAGATGGTTGGAGATCTGTATCTGCGTGGCCAAGTGCGGTGGGACCCAGAGCAAATCTGAGAGGTCGACATAAGCGGGGAGCGAGGCCTGTTCCAGCTCCCTCCATCTGGTAGGGGGCAGGGCAGGTCCCCACGCCGAGACGTGCAAAATCATCAACGCTTGATAGTATAATTGAACATTGGGTAGTCCTAGCCCACCCCTGTCTACTGGGACCTGAAGCGTGGCCGCGGCCACACTCTGTCGCTTATTGTCCCAAACATAGGCATTGAATGCAGTTTGGAAACCTCGTAAGATCCCTTCCGGGACTGGGACAGGGATACACCGCATAATGTAGGTCAATTTAGGGAGAATCATCATCTTCAGAGCAGCAATTCTGCCCATCCAGGAAAACTCCTCATACTTTTTAGATTTCAGTCTCACCTCAATTTCCCGTAAGAGAACAGTGTAGTTCTCCTGCAACACCGTTTTTTTGTCGTGTGACAGGAAGACACCCAGATGTCTGATCCCATCCACTGACCACCTGAACGAATAAAGTCGCTTAAGGCGTCTCTGTTCTGATTGCTCAATATGAATCATGTAGGCCTCTGTTTTAGCCACATTGACCTTATAGTTCGAAATGCTACTAAAGGCATCAATAATCTCAAAGAGATGGGGAAGTGACTCCACTGGGTTGGTGAGGAAGAGAGTGAGATCATCAGCAATTTCTGGAGTGTATCATGTATCTGAAGGCCTTGGACCTCAGGGCTTTCTCTAATTGCCTCCGCAAGAGTCTCCATAACCAGTGCAAAGAGGAGCGGGGACAGGGGGCACCCCTGCCTGGTTCCGTTCCTGATCTCTATTTTAGGGGAACAGAAACCCATACCTTTAATCACAGCCGTCGGGGAAGCGTAGAGAGCAGCAATAGCTGTACGGAACGTCTCAGGAATCCCAAAACGCTCCAAAGTGCAAAACATATAGTCCCACCCCACCCTGTCAAACGCTTTTTCTGCGTCCATTGACAGGGTGAGGAGAGGCAGCCCCATATCCGCTGTTTCCATAAATATGTTCAGCAGCCTGCGGGTGTTATCTGTACCTTGTCTTCCTTGTATGAATCCCACTTGGTCCAAATGGACCAGTGAGGGAAGGTGTTTTCCAAGTCTAGTTGCAAGGATCTTGGCATAGACTTTCACGTCCACATTAATAAGAGAGATGGGCCGATAGCTCTCACAGAGCGTCAAGTCCTTCCCCTCTTTGGGTATAGTCAAGATACTGGCCTCTAAGAATTCGGGGAGGAAAGCTCCCCTTTCCCTAACCTCACCAAAAAGGTGGAGCAGGATAGGTGACAACAGATGGGCAAAGGTACGATAAAAGAGGCTCGTGAATCCATCTGGACCTGGAGCCTTGTGGGGCTTCAAGGCCAATATGGCTGTCTTGATTTCCTCCAAAGTGAATGGAGTAGTCAAATCCTCCGTTGAGTCAGCTCCTAGGGAGGGGAGGTCTAACTGTGCCAAGAATCGCTGGGTAGCTGTTCTGAGGACTCTGACTCCCGAGGAGTCGTTGGTTAGGTTATATAAGGAAGTATAGTAGTCGGCAAACGCCTTCCCTATACTTTTCGGTGAGCGGACTACACCTGACTTCATAGAGATCACAGGGATTCTGGCCTGGACCGCACAGTCTCTGAGTTTACGGGCCAGTAACCTGTCAGCCTTGTTCCCCTTGTAATAATATATCTGCCGAAGTCGAAGCAGGTTTGCCTGGACTCGTAACTGCTCTCTCTTGGTAATTTCATCCCTGATGGCACCAACACGGTCTCCCAGAATGGGAGTGGGGGAATTCTTGTTGGTCAATTCAGTCTGTCTCAGTTCCGCATACAGCTTAGCGAGGGAAACCTTATTTTTAGCTTTTAATAAGGCACTTTTTTTAATAAAATGACCCCTGAGATAGGCTTTGAGTGCAGCCCACAGAATTTCCTGGCTCGTGTCACCCATATCGTTGATTCTCAGAAAGTCCGAGATTGTCTCAACTAGCTGGGGAATGGCCACACAGGTTTTGGTATGCGGATCTTGTTCGGATGTCCAGTTGCCAACCTTGGCCACTTCTGTTAAGGCCGGACCTACTGTCTCAGGGTCCGTTTTTCCATCAGGATCTTAACTACAGATGCAATCTTAACTACCTATAATGTGTCTACATACAAAATTTTGAAAAAATTGGTGCATGTTTAGGCTGTTTTGCAGAATGTGTATACTTTTTTTCTCTTAAAGGCACAGTACTGTTTTTTAAGATTATTTTTTTCACTAAATAAAGTGTTTTCATGCTTGTTTGTAGTCATTACTAGCCTGTTCAACATGTCTGATATTGAGGAAAGTCAATGTTCAATATGTTTAGAAGCCATTGTGGAACCTCCACTTAGAATGTGTCCCTCATGCACTGAAAGGTCAATAAATTGTAAAGAACATATTTTAGCTACTAAAGGTATGTTGCAGGATGATTCTCAGTCAGAAGAGAATCAGGTTTTGCCATCTAACTCTCCCCAAGTGTCACAACCGTTAACGCCCGTACAAGCGACGCCAAGTACTTCTAGTGCGTCTAATTCTTTCACCCTGCAAGATATGGCCGCAGTTATGAATACTACCCTCACAGAGGTTTTATCTAAGCTGCCTGGGTTGCAGGGGAAGCGCAGTAGGTCTGGTGTGAGAACAAACGCTGAGCCCTCTGACGCTTTATTAGCCATATCCGATGTACCCTCACAATGTTCTGAAGTGAGGGATTTGCTGGCTGAGGGAGAGATTTCTGATTCAGGAAGTATGTTCCCTCAGACAGATTCAGATATGACGGCTTTTAAATTTAAACTAGAACACCTCCGCTTATTGCTCAGGGAGGTTTTAGCGACTCTGGATGATTGTGACCCCATTGTAGTTCCAGAGAAATTGTGTAAAATGGACAGATTCCTAGAGGTTCCTGCCTACAATGATGTTTTTCCGGTACCTAAGAGGATTTCGGAAATTGTTACTAAGGAGTGGGATAGACCAGGTATTCCGTTCGCTCCCCCTCCTACTTTTAAGAAAATGTTTCCCATATCTGACGCCGTGCGGGACTCGTGGCAGACGGTCCCTAAGGTGGAGGGAGCTATTTGTACCCTGGCTAAGCATACAACTATACCTATCGAGGAAAGTTGTGCTTTCAAAGATCCTATGGACAAAAAATTAGAGGGTCTTCCGAAGAAAATATTTGTTCACCAAGGTTTTCTTCTCCAACATACAGCGTGCATTGTTCCTGTAACTACTGCAGCGTCCTTTTGGTTCGAGGCTCTGGAAGAGGCTCTTTAGGTTGAAACCCCATTAGATGATATTCTGGATAGAATTAGGGCTCTCATGCTAGCTAATTCTTTCATTACAGATGCCGCTTTTCAATTGGCTAAATTAGCGGCGAAGAATTCAGGTTTTGCCATTTTAGCATGTAGAGCGTTATGGCTTAAGTCCTGGTCTGCGTATTTTTCATCAAAATCTAAGCTTTTTGCCATCTCTTTCAAGGGTAAGACCCTATTCAGGCCTGAACTGAAAGAGATCATTTCAGACATCACTGAAGGGAAAGGCCATGCCCTTCCTCAGGATAAGTCAAATAAGATGAGGACCAAACAAAATAATTTTTGTTCCTTTAGAACTTCAAAGGTGCTCCCTCTACCTCTTCCCCTGCTGCAAAGCAAGAGGGGAATTTTGCTCAATCCAAGTCAGTCTGGAGACCAGATTTGGAACAAGGGTAAACAAGCCCGCTGCTGCCACTAAGACAGCATGAAGGGGGAGCCCTCGATCCGGGACCGGATCTAGTAGGGGGCAGACTTTCTCTCTTCGCTCAGGCTTGGGCAAGGGACGTTCAGGACTCCTGGGCTTTAGAAATAGTAACCCAGGGGTATCTTCTAGATTTCAAAGATTCTCCCCCAAGGGGGAGATTCCATCTTTCTCAATTGTCTGTAAACCAGACAAAAAGAGAGGCGTTCTTACGCTGTGTAGAAGACCTATATACCATGGGAGTGATCTGCCCAGTTCCGGAAACAGAACAGGGGCAAGGGTTCTACTCCAATCTGTTTGTGGTTCCCAAAAAAGAGGGAACCTTCTGACCAATTTTGGATCTCAAGATCCTAAACAAATTCCTCAGAGTCCCATCCTTCAAGATGGAGAGCATTCGGACTATTTTGCCAATGATCCAGGAGGGTCAATATATGACCACTGTGGACTTAAAGGATGCATATCTACACATTCCTATCCACAAAGATCATCACCAGTTCCTCAGGTTCACCTTTCTGGACAAGCATTACCAGTTTGTGGCTCTTCCCTTCGGGGTGGCCACAGCTCCCAGAATTTTCACAAAGGTGCTAGGGTCCCTTCTGGCGGTTCTAAGGCCGCGGGGCATAGCTGTGGCGCCTTATCTGGATGATATCTTAATCCAGGCGTCAACTTTCCAACTAGCCAAGTCTCACACGGACATCGTGGTGGCTTTTCTAAGATCTCACTGGTGGAAGGTGAACGTACAAAAGAGTTCACTTATCCCTCTCACAAGAGTTTCTTTCCTGGGAACTCTGATAGATTCGGTGGACAGGAAATCAAAAATTTTATCCATCTGCTGAGCTCTTCATTCCATTCCTCGCCCGTCAGTGGCTCAGTGTATGGAGGTAATCGGCTTAATGGTAGTGGCAATGGACATAGTTCCGTTTGCTCGCTTGCATCTCAGACCACTGCAACTTTGCATGCTCAAACAGTGGAATGGGGATTATGCAGATTTATCTCCTCAGATAAATCTGGACCAAGAGACCAGAGACTCTCTTATTTGGTGGTTATCACAGGATCATCTGTCCAAGGGAATGTGTTTCCGCAGGCTAGCGTGGGTCATAGTGACGACGGACGCCAGCCTATTGGGCTGGGGTGCAGTCTGGAATTCTCTGAAAGCACAGGGATTGTGGACTCAGGAGGAGGCTCTCCTCCCGATAAATATTCTAGAACTGAGAGCGATATTCAACGCGCTTCAGGCGTGGCCTCAGCTGGCGTTGGCCAGATTCATAAGATTCCAGTCGGACAATATCACAACTGTAGCATATATCAATTATCAGGGGGGAACAAAGAGTTCTCTAGCGATGATAGAGGTTACCAAAATAATTTGATGGGAAGAGACTCACTCTTGCCATCTATCAGTAATCTATATCCCAGGTGTGGAGAACTGGGAAGCGGATTTTCTAAGTTGTCAGACTTTTCATCCAGGGGAGTGGGAACTCCATCCGGAGGTGTTTGCACAATTGATTCGGCAATGGGGCACACCAGAATTGGATCTGATGGCGTCTCGTCAGAAAGCCAAACTTCCTCGTTATGGGTCCAGGTCAAGAGATCCTCAGGCAGTGCTGATAGATGCTCTAGCAGTACCATGGTCGTTTAACCTGGCTTATGTGTTTTCACCATTTCCTCTCCTTCCTCGTCTGATTGCCAGAATCAAACAGGAGAGAGCGTCAGTGATTTTGATAGCACCTGTGTGGACATGCAGGACTTGGTATGCAGACCTGGTGGACATGTCTTCTCTTCCACCATGGACTCTGCCATTGAGTCGGGACCCTCTGATTCAAGGTCCGTTCCAGCACCCAAATCTAGTTTCTCTGCGGCTGACTGCTTGGAGATTGAATGCTTGATCTTATCCAAGCAGGGTTTCTCGGAGTCGGTCATATATACCTTGATTCTAATTCTAACACATACCACAGAGTTAAGGGCGCAAGAGTATGCTAATGCCCTGCCAGTATAATGACATGATAATAACCAACCTATGTGAAAAAAAGTAATAACACTCCGGTACATAATAAGGATACTACATTTATTAAGTGTGACTTTAACACATAGGAGATGTTGACAAACGCTTGGTAACACAATAATAGTGAAATAACCTCCATATCATATCCTTACGGTTAATATAGAACCCTCATCCGGGTACAAATAACCGGTTACAAATACGTTCAAAAACTTACACAGTAAAGAACTAGGCTAAAACGGCCCCCTTTTTATTTCTTACTCATATGATATGAGAATTATGTTACAATAGAAATCCTTTACAAACTATTTATGAGTGGGATAAATACTGTTTAATAAACTCTTGGGCATTCCAAGACCCATTTGAATTAAAAGGCTTTATCAACAATAATAATAAAATGTAACATTGGTAGTTTGTGGTCAAGAGGATTAGCAATTTGAACATATATGTATAAGTCAATGAACACACTGCTGATTTTATATAAGCTGTGGTCAATCTAGGTGTACAATAATACAAATTCAAGCTGATGTAGTGTTTGACAACATCGATTATATTGCATATTCGTGTACTTTACACATGATCAGAGGGGACAAACCGCGCATTCTGTCAGTGATTTAGGGTAGCAAACAGATGCATATAATAAGCCAATACTCTACTGTGTGCTTATATAGATAATAGTAAACGTGATTCATAGGGACCTTAGTGCCCAATATATAACCTTAATGTGAACACAGCATATACTGGCAGTGAATCGTAACTGTTTAGATATATAACGAATTTAATAACAACACACAGTACCAGTTGATAAATTCTACAAGAAATTATTTCTTAACGATCTTTGCATATAAACTCTATCATTAAAGAGACATACATTGACATAAAAACTGCTTCGTTTTCATCTGATAATAATACTGGATACATAAGGAATATTAGTATCCTTATCTCATCACTAGCACTATATCAACTGACCTGTCATTCTATATGTGAACAATCTGACACTACAGCCTGGATATAATAGGATACATTATACTCGATTCCCTATATCATTAAACTGGTGTGACTTCATATATTACATGAGTCTTAATACCAACACTGTATCAGCCAAGACACGATTAAGCTTAACTACTATTGGTTGATTATATTTTATCTTATTTGGTACCACACTAGAATCATCTTATTGATACAGTTCAGAGCGTTACTACACTTACTTACGTCGCTTTAACAGAAGTAATTTTTACTGTGGTAGTTACCCATTTAATTGTCTCTATCACATTAGAGCAATACGCTAGTAGCACTGTCATAGGAGCCTTCATCCATTTCCATTACCATAGTAGTGACACACTATGATACTTACATGATGGCATTTACATAGTACTGGTGTCTACTACTTCCCACGTGATTGCTTCAATTTGAGTCCTTTTATCTTTGTGTTGTTTGTTCATTTGTATTTTATTTATAATATCTAATAAAAGTTATATTTTAATTCTTTCATAACTAGTACTTCCCTTGAGTCTGGGCGTAGAGTGCTAGACGTGCATTCTTTCTTGTGGTAAGTGTCTATACTTCCACGTTTTGAACTAGATTCGATTTGTGCACAGCACCAACTCACCTGCATTACTTCCTATTATAATAGTGTAGAAGATTTAGACATACACTTTAGAGCAATACTATAGGTGGGGATCGCCTCAATAGTGCCATTGTTTACAATTGTTCCCCTATACCTTGATTCAGGCTCGAAAGCCTGTCACCAGGAAAATTTATCATAAGATATAGCGTAAATATCTTTATTGGTGCAAATCCAAAGGCTACTCATGGAGTAAGATCAGGATTCCTAGGATTTTGTCCTTTCTCCAAGAAGGATTGGAGAAGGGGCTATCAGCTAGTTCCTTAAAGGGACAGATATCTGCTTTATCAATTCTACTGCACAAACGTCTGGCAGATGTTCCAGATGTTCAGTCGTTCTGTCAGGCTTTAGTTAGAATCAAGCCTGTGTTTAAACCTGTTGCTCCGCCATGGAGTTTGAATTTAGTTCTTAAGGTTCTTCAAGGGGTTCCGTTTGAACCTATCCATTCCATAGATATTAAGCTTCTATCTTGGAAAGTTCTATTTTTAGTTGCTATCTCTTCGGCTCGAAGAGTTTCGGAACTATCTGCATTGCAATGCGACTCGCCTTATCTTGTTTTCCATGCTGATAAGGTGGTTTTGCGTGCCAAAACTGGATTCCTTCCTAAGGTTGTTACTAATAAGAATATTAATCAGGAAATTATTGTTCCTTCTCTGTGTCCTAATCCTTCCTCTAAGAAGGAGCGTCTGTTGCACAACTTGGACGAGGTTCGTGCTTTAAAGTTTTACTTGCAAGCGACCAAAGATTTTCGTCAAACATCTTCTTTGTTGTCTATTCTGGAAAACGTAGAGGTCAAAAAGCTATGGCTACCTCTCTTGCCTTTTGGCTGAAAAGCATCATCCGTTTGGCATACGAGACTGCTGGACAGCAGCCTCCTGAATGAATTACAGCTCACTCTACTAGAGCGGTGGCTTCCACATGGGCTTTTAAAAATGATGCTTCTGTTAAACAGATTTGTAAGGCTGAGACTTGGTCTTCGCTTCATACCTTTTCCAAATTTTACAAATTTGATACCTTTGCTTCTTCGGAGGCTATTTTTGGGAGAAAAGTTCTTCAAGCAGTGGTGCCTTCTGTTTAACCATCTGTCTTGTCCCTCCCGTTCATCCGTGTCCTGTAGCTTTGGTATTGTAAATAATTCCACCGTTAGTAGAAATAAAAGTCTTTAGAGACAGAGCGTTAAATCGTTGCTGTAGATTTATTCAAATACAAATACAGGTGGTCACCACTCCACACACATCTCAGCCACATCCGACGCGTTTCCTGCCGCTAAACGGCACTTCGTCAGGGATATTGACAGCTGTTACGCTACTCCCTTAAAAAGGCTCAACACTAGCATATAGATTTAAAGGTACAGTGCTTACTCTAAAGCCTTTCATTCAAGAGAGTCATACATATAAACAATTACAACATAAAATAACATAAAATGTTCAGTACAATGTTTCAATTTGAGTACACAGTTAAAAATACAAGAAGGAACAATATAAGTACTGTTAATAAACTTAGTACGGTATCATGAAACCGCATAAAGATGTTGTTCAAATATTTTATAACTCAATACGCACCAATAGAAGATACTAATGTAAGAATTGGTTACGATTTATAAATAATACATAACAACAATTCATGGGTAATAGCAATAAAACTGGTACATATACAATAAATTTCATATCAGAAAACACCAAAATAGATTGAATATCATAATATGATTTCAACATATTATTGCATATATATCTCCCACAGTATGTTATTATCCTATGCCACAAAAAATGGTTCATGACAATGATACTTACAATATATGGCAAATAAGAATACTGGATTAGCAACTTATAAGAAAAAGCACATCCTAATTGCCTATGTACCCAAAACAATAGGAAATGTACGTGATTTAGACCGAGACCTAATCCTAAAGGGAAAACAAACTGATTTAACTGAGAGAAACAAAATAAATGAAGCAAAGTTTTTACCGTTTATTACAACATATAGTGGCAATAAAAATATAATAGAAAAAATCCTAAGGAAACATTGGAGTATTTTAAAATCAGATGAGAAGATAGGTCCACTTATACCAGATAAACCACAAATTGTGTATAAAAAAGCAAAAAATCTTAAAATGAGACTCGCCCCTTCAGATCTAAAAAGAAAACAAGAAATAAAGAAAAAGGACTTATGGGGAAAAGACCTTAAAGGATATTACCCATGCCATAAGTGTAAGTCCTGCCAATATGGAATGAAGAAAAAAGAGGTAAAATCTAATATCACAGGAGAAACTTTTAAAATTCAACAAATGATTCGGTGCACAGATAGAAACATAATTTATGTCATAGAATGTAAATGTGGTGCTCAATACGTAGGGGAATCGGAAAGGCCCCTACGTGATAGGATAAGAGAGCATATCCTGTCAATTGAGCACCCCGACAAGGACCGTAATAAAGACCTCCCAGTGCCAAGACATTTTGCTACCTGTAATAATGCCAATCTTAAGGATTTTAAATTCATGGGTATAGATCTAGTATCCAAAAATTGGAGAGGAGGGGATCTTCATAATGAAGTCCTAAAAAGAGAAGGGAAGTGGATTTTCCAACTAGGTACCCTGACTCCACAAGGCCTAAACTTGGAATTGGACTTAAATTGTTATTTGAAATATTAAGATCTAAGCCATAATTAAAACGTGCCCTTAAAATCCAATCTGAAGTAAATGTACTGTCTTTTAATTTTTTAATATTTTAATATTTTAATATCCTAATGATCTCTAATATTTTAATATCATAAGTTTTTTAATATATTCTTATATCCTAATATTCTAACCTCAATCTACTAGAATTTGAGGAGTATAAAATTATAAAATAATAGCAATAAATATACTGATTAGGAATATTGTATATGGATATGCGTATGGATCCATATGTATACATATGCAGATAGGTGTGTAATTTGAGTAAGACTTATTAATATCTTAAATAATTAGTTTTTTTCTATTCTATAGGTTGTAAAAGATTTTTTATGATCTATACAATCTAATAAATTCCCCTTTTAAGTTTTCTACATGTAGTTTTGATATAAGAAAGTTTTGAAGGTTAAGCTTAGAATTAGTGCGATCCTTTTTAAAAAAAACAATGTAACTTTAATATACTGCATTTGGTCCTTTTATGTTTTTTAACGATGTTCTTTATCCATCAATTTTATGTGTTTTTTTTATATATCATATGTTGCCAGGATTTCTTCTTTTATTGCATAATATATCCCTATAGCAAAAATTGCATTGTTATCATATGTTGGACTTTATCCATCAATTTTATGTTTTTTATATATAATCTGTTGCCAGGATTTCTCCTTTTACTGCATAATATATCCCCATGGCAAAATTGCATTGTTATTATATGTTGGACATTTATATTCTGCAAACTAAAGAAAGAAAAATATGGGTATATCTATCCCTTTAAGACGAGTAAATAAATACCATCGTCCCATTCACAACAGTATTGAGTTTGAGAAAGGCTGCGTACAGCCAAAACGCGTTACTCTAATACTGGACCACTTGGGCTTCCGTAGCCACATTGAACTGACTGCCGCAAACATTTTCCTAAGCTGTGTAACTTGATCTCTCCAGGGAAGCACAGGACCGTTTGAAATCTGCCGCCTGGAGTAACAAACACAGAGGAACATCACTTGGCTTCCGGTGTAAGTATTAGTAAACACCTTGCCAATTTGAACTCATTTTGTGTTTATGAAAGGATTCTCTTGTCCTCTCTTCTCGCCTCTATTCTGCAGTTTTGCCAACTCTGCAATTTTGGGAAGGAAAAAGTAAAACGCTTACCTTGTCAACATCGCTGTGTCTATTAAACACGTGTCTGCTTTACTAATACGGCTTGCCACATATGCCACAATCCATTACATTGGAACCATATCATCTCATCAACATCATCTCATTGGTCTCGTTTGTATGCTATATATGTTATGCTTTATATGTTCTGCTTTTTATCCATTTATTATTATGTGTATCTGAATGGTCTAATTATTATATGCTTGTATTGATTTGATTTGATTTTTTCTGGTTTTTGTTTTCGCATTGTAATAAATATATTTTAAATACATTTTATATAGTTGTGCTAATATAGGATTATCTAGACATTAGTATACTACACTCATTAAGCTATCTTTGGATAGCGCAGCTAAATAACTTATCACTTAGCTACAGTTTGCAGTTAAAGTGATTACTCTAGTCCTAATTTTTTAAATTAAGGAGTTTGGGGATTCCTTATATTCATTTGTAGCAGCTTTGTGTAAATACTCACAGCGCAGAGGCCATTTTTTTCAATATATTACTTATTGTTCCAAATCCCCTTTAATAGCCATCTGCAGCAGTGAGTATGGTAGATACTAATAATGAAAACAATGTTTTTGAATACAGAACTAATCTTTATAAAGATATATATAATATGCTTTCTAATGATAAATTACATGTAGAAACAGCAATCACTACTGAAAAGCTGGATTTATTAGTAGAATTAATGAAAGAATTACAAACTAAAATGATAGCAGAATTTAAACATAGAACAGAATATATCTATATTGAAAAATACTTGGAACATAAAAGAGTCCCAAGAGGGTTAAGAATAAAAAAGAATGTTCTTTTAAAGTCGAAGAGGCTGATTTTAAAAACAAGTGGAATGAAATATTAGAAGAGGCTTCTTTTAAACTAATGAGACTAATTAAGGACCACAGAGGCGAAATTTTAAAACAACTAGAAATAGAAATTCGTCTCTTGGAAGAAAAAATTAATGAATATAAAGAGCTAGAAGAATATAAAATTAAAGAGAAAGAGATAAAGGCCCTAATGGACAAGACAAAGGAAGAAATTTTGGCATTAAAAATTAGGAAATTTGAAAGAGACCGTGATGACTATTTGTCTCACGAGAGTAAACCAGATAAGGATAAATATATTTCACATAGATGGAGATATAATGAAAAGAATGAGGCCAGTAAGGATACTGCAGGGCAGTTTACTAATGAACAACAAAAAAAACAGTTATAATAAGCAGAGTTCATCATCTTACTCCCAAAGAATTGAATCTAACAAAAGAAATGGTAATAATTATTATTATTATAACTATTCCAGAGGTGCTGAATCAAGGCATTATCAGAACAATTGGAATAGGGTTAATAATTACCAAAATAGAGGAAATTTTGTCAGAACTAATTTTAATGAAGGTCACTATGATAGGAGAAATTTTGTTGGAGGTAGTTCTAATGAAAGTTACAATTACAATAGAAATTATTCTAACCAAAATGAAAATAGAACATCATATTTTATGAATGGATCGAATAGATTGTATAATGGAGATAGGGGAAGAAATTTTGAATTTGAAAGTAGAGACAATTGGAGGCAACAGAACTATAGGAATAGAAATTATGGAAATTATGGGAATTCTGATAGATATAGAGATTGTGATTGGAGACCAACACCCAATTTAAATAGAAATGGGGGGCATGGTCCTCTCCCCACCTCAAATAGATTTGAAATACTGGATCCAACAAAAACGAATTCAGAATGTAACACCCCGGTAGGTCAGAAAGTGAAAGAAAAAAAGAAACACTTAGAAAATGGAGATAAATCATCCTCCGCTTCCTCTTTATCTTCCTCCTCTTTTTTAGAATTAGGCCAAATAAAAAACACAAAACAATTACCCCAAAGGGAAGGAAGAAAAAGAAGGTCATCAGAAAGAGAGGAAGTAGAGGAGGATCAAGAAGGACAGAAAAAGACAAAAAGAACATAAATCAAGAAAATAAGGGTGGGAATGGTATTTTTAATCTAAGTGGTAAAATACTTAACAAATCCCAAGAGCAAATTCTCAGCAAAGGTCTTACCTTTGCCCCTACTGCTAAATTAGATAAATTTGGAACTTATATAGACGCCCATAAATGTATCCGTAAATTAACAGTTAAAAGATGGTTTATAAGGAATGAACCAGAACTAAGACAGGAAAGTGCAACACAGGAAAAATTTAAACACACAAAACTGAGAGAAAAATCCTGCTTTTACCCAAAATATGACAAAGGGCCGCAGATAGAAACATTTGAAAAATTAATATTAAAGGAGATTGAAAATATTAATAAAACAAAAATAGGTAAACTAAGGAATAATTTAAGCAAAAAACAACTAAATACCATTAAAGAATTAGAAAAAGATGACAACCTAATAATTAAACCGGCCGATAAGGGCGGGGGGATTGTCGTCTTAGACAAAGAACAGTATATCAATATGTGTCAAGAAATTTTGGGAGATAATATCACATATAAAAAACTTGAAAAAACCCCCACAGATGAATATACCGACTCTCTTAAAGAATTATTGAATTCAGGAAATAACATAGGGATACTAACAGAAAAAGAAATGCTATATCTACTGCCAAAGCATCCAAGGATACCTATTCTATATAGTTTACCAAAAATACATAAGTCCCTCATAAACCCCCCAGGAAGGCCAATAATTTCGGGGATTGGTTCTGTAACCTCAAATTTATCTGAGTATATAGACTTATTCTTGCAAGAACATGTTAAAACTTTACCCTCTTACTTAAAGGATTCCAAAGACATACTAAATTTAATTAAAGACATTGAGTGGAAGGAAGGAGATTTCCTTGTCACTTGTGACGTTACATCATTGTACACGTGCATAGCACATAAGGATGGCCTGAGGGCTGTTAAACATTTCCTAGACTTGGATAATTCATTACCAGAAGAACAAAAGAGTTTTATTTTAAACTGTATAGAGTATATTTTAAATCACAATTATTTCACTTTTATGGATGTCTTTTATAATCAACAGCAAGGTACCGCCATGGGGACCAGGTTTGCCCCCAGCTACGCCTATCTGTTTATGGGTTTATGGGAAAAAGATTTCCTAACAGATAGCGTGCTGGGGTCGGGCCTGGTTACCTATCGGCGGTACATAGATGATATCTTCATGATTTGGCACGGTAGTGAGGAGGGTCTAGATGAGTTCATTAAATCCATGAATACAAATGTTAAAAATTTAAAATTTACATGTGCTAAGAGTCAAACAAATATACAATTTTTAGATTTAGAAATATTTGTAAACGGCAATGTTACTTTCAAAAACACATTTTAAACGGTGGACGCTAATAACTACATACATCAATTGAGTTGTCACCACACACAATGGAAGGGAAACATCCCAAAGGGACAGTTCGTACGAATTAGAAAGAACTGCAGTACCCTACATGATTATGATATACAGTCAAATATTTTAAAAGAGAAATTCATCAATAGGGGCTATGATAGTGACATCTTAAACAAAACAATAGGAAATGTACGTGATTTAGACCGAGACCTAATCCTAAAGGGAAAACAAACTGATTTAACTGAGAGAAACAAAATAAATGAAGCAAAGTTTTTACCGTTTATTACAACATATAGTGGCAATAAAAATATAATAGAAAAAATCCTAAGAAAACATTGGAGTATTTTAAAATCAGATGAGAAGATAGGTCCACTTATACCAGATAAACCACAAATTGTGTATAAAAAAGCAAAAAATCTTAAAATGAGACTCGCCCCTTCAGATCTAAAAAGAAAACAAGAAATAAAGAAAAAGGACTTATGGGGAAAAGACCTTAAAGGATATTACCCATGCCATAAGTGTAAGTCCTGCCAATATGGAATGAAGAAAAAAGAGGTAAAATCTAATATCACAGGAGAAACTTTTAAAATTCAACAAATGATTCGGTGCACAGATAGAAACGTAATTTATGTTATAGAATGTAAATGTGGTGCTCAATACGTAGGGGAATCGGAAAGGCCCCTACGTGATAGGATAAGAGAGCATATCCTGTCAATTGAGCACCCCGACAAGGACCGTAATAAAGACCTCCCAGTGCCAAGACATTTTGCTACCTGTAATAATGCCAATCTTAAGGATTTTAAATTCATGGGTATAGATCTAGTATCCAAAAATTGGAGAGGAGGGGATCTTCATAATGAAGTCCTAAAAAGAGAAGGGAAGTGGATTTTCCAACTAGGTACCCTGACTCCACAAGGCCTAAACTTGGAATTGGACTTAAATTGTTATTTGAAATATTAAGATCTAAGCCATAATTAAAACGTGCCCTTAAAATCCAATCTGAAGTAAATGTACTGTCTTTTAATTTTTTAATATTTTAATATTTTAATATCCTAATGATCTCTAATATTTTAATATCATAAGTTTTTTAATATATTCTTATATCCTAATATTCTAACCTCAATCTACTAGAATTTGAGGAGTATAAAATTATAAAATAATAGCAATAAATATACTGATTAGGAATATTGTATATGGATATGCGTATGGATCCATATGTATACATATGCAGATAGGTGTGTAATTTGAGTAAGACTTATTAATATCTTAAATAATTAGTTTTTTTCTATTCTATAGGTTGTAAAAGATTTTTTATGATCTATACAATCTAATAAATTCCCCTTTTAAGTTTTCTACATGTAGTTTTGATATAAGAAAGTTTTGAAGGTTAAGCTTAGAATTAGTGCGATCCTTTTTAAAAAAAACAATGTAACTTTAATATACTGCATTTGGTCCTTTTATGTTTTTTAACGATGTTCTTTATCCATCAATTTTATGTGTTTTTTTTATATATCATATGTTGCCAGGATTTCTTCTTTTATTGCATAATATATCCCTATAGCAAAAATTGCATTGTTATCATATGTTGGACTTTATCCATCAATTTTATGTTTTTTATATATAATCTGTTGCCAGGATTTCTCCTTTTACTGCATAATATATCCCCATGGCAAAATTGCATTGTTATTATATGTTGGACATTTATATTCTGCAAACTAAAGAAAGAAAAATATGGGTATATCTATCCCTTTAAGACGAGTAAATAAATACCATCGTCCCATTCACAACAGTATTGAGTTTGAGAAAGGCTGCGTACAGCCAAAACGCGTTACTCTAATACTGGACCACTTGGGCTTCCGTAGCCACATTGAACTGACTGCCGCAAACATTTTCCTAAGCTGTGTAACTTGATCTCTCCAGGGAAGCACAGGACCGTTTGAAATCTGCCGCCTGGAGTAACAAACACAGAGGAACATCACTTGGCTTCCGGTGTAAGTATTAGTAAACACCTTGCCAATTTGAACTCATTTTGTGTTTATGAAAGGATTCTCTTGTCCTCTCTTCTCGCCTCTATTCTGCAGTTTTGCCAACTCTGCAATTTTGGGAAGGAAAAAGTAAAACGCTTACCTTGTCAACATCGCTGTGTCTATTAAACACGTGTCTGCTTTACTAATACGGCTTGCCACATATGCCACAATCCATTACATTGGAACCATATCATCTCATCAACATCATCTCATTGGTCTCGTTTGTATGCTATATATGTTATGCTTTATATGTTCTGCTTTTTATCCATTTATTATTATGTGTATCTGAATGGTCTAATTATTATATGCTTGTATTGATTTGATTTGATTTTTTCTGGTTTTTGTTTTCGCATTGTAATAAATATATTTTAAATACATTTTATATAGTTGTGCTAATATAGGATTATCTAGACATTAGTATACTACACTCATTAAGCTATCTTTGGATAGCGCAGCTAAATAACTTATCACTTAGCTACAGTTTGCAGTTAAAGTGATTACTCTAGTCCTAATTTTTTAAATTAAGGAGTTTGGGGATTCCTTATATTCATTTTTAGCAGCTTTGTGTAAATACTCACAGCGCAGAGGCCATTTTTTTCAATATATTACTTATTGTTCCAAATCCCCTTTAATAGCCATCTGCAGCAGTGAGTATGGTAGATACTAATAATGAAAACAATGTTTTTGAATACAGAACTAATCTTTATAAAGATATATATAATATGCTTTCTAATGATAAATTACATGTAGAAACAGCAATCACTACTGAAAAGCTGGATTTATTAGTAGAATTAATGAAAGAATTACAAACTAAAATGATAGCAGAATTTAAACATAGAACAGAATATATCTATATTGAAAAATACTTGGAACATAAAAGAGTCCCAAGAGGGTTAAGAATAAAAAAGAATGTTCTTTTAAAGTCGAAGAGGCTGATTTTAAAAACAAGTGGAATGAAATATTAGAAGAGGCTTCTTTTAAACTAATGAGACTAATTAAGGACCACAGAGGCGAAATTTTAAAACAACTAGAAATAGAAATTCGTCTCTTGGAAGAAAAAATTAATGAATATAAAGAGCTAGAAGAATATAAAATTAAAGAGAAAGAGATAAAGGCCCTAATGGACAAGACAAAGGAAGAAATTTTGGCATTAAAAATTAGGAAATTTGAAAGAGACCGTGATGACTATTTGTCTCACGAGAGTAAACCAGATAAGGATAAATATATTTCACATAGATGGAGATATAATGAAAAGAATGAGGCCAGTAAGGATACTGCAGGGCAGTTTACTAATGAACAACAAAAAAAACAGTTATAATAAGCAGAGTTCATCATCTTACTCCCAAAGAATTGAATCTAACAAAAGAAATGGTAATAATTATTATTATTATAACTATTCCAGAGGTGCTGAATCAAGGCATTATCAGAACAATTGGAATAGGGTTAATAATTACCAAAATAGAGGAAATTTTGTCAGAACTAATTTTAATGAAGGTCACTATGATAGGAGAAATTTTGTTGGAGGTAGTTCTAATGAAAGTTACAATTACAATAGAAATTATTCTAACCAAAATGAAAATAGAACATCATATTTTATGAATGGATCGAATAGATTGTATAATGGAGATAGGGGAAGAAATTTTGAATTTGAAAGTAGAGACAATTGGAGGCAACAGAACTATAGGAATAGAAATTATGGAAATTATGGGAATTCTGATAGATATAGAGATTGTGATTGGAGACCAACACCCAATTTAAATAGAAATGGGGGGCATGGTCCTCTCCCCACCTCAAATAGATTTGAAATACTGGATCCAACAAAAACGAATTCAGAATGTAACACCCCGGTAGGTCAGAAAGTGAAAGAAAAAAAGAAACACTTAGAAAATGGAGATAAATCATCCTCCGCTTCCTCTTTATCTTCCTCCTCTTTTTTAGAATTAGGCCAAATAAAAAACACAAAACAATTACCCCAAAGGGAAGGAAGAAAAAGAAGGTCATCAGAAAGAGAGGAAGTAGAGGAGGATCAAGAAGGACAGAAAAAGACAAAAAGAACATAAGTCAAGAAAATAAGGGTGGGAATGGTATTTTTAATCTAAGTGGTAAAATACTTAACAAATCCCAAGAGCAAATTCTCAGCAAAGGTCTTACCTTTGCCCCTACTGCTAAATTAGATAAATTTGGAACTTATATAGACGCCCATAAATGTATCCGTAAATTAACAGTTAAAAGATGGTTTATAAGGAATGAACCAGAACTAAGACAGGAAAGTGCAACACAGGAAAAATTTAAACACACAAAACTGAGAGAAAAATCCTGCTTTTACCCAAAATATGACAAAGGGCCGCAGATAGAAACATTTGAAAAATTAATATTAAAGGAGATTGAAAATATTAATAAAACAAAAATAGGTAAACTAAGGAATAATTTAAGCAAAAAACAACTAAATACCATTAAAGAATTAGAAAAAGATGACAACCTAATAATTAAACCGGCCGATAAGGGCGGGGGGATTGTCGTCTTAGACAAAGAACAGTATATCAATATGTGTCAAGAAATTTTGGGAGATAATATCACATATAAAAAACTTGAAAAAACCCCCACAGATGAATATACCGACTCTCTTAAAGAATTATTGAATTCAGGAAATAACATAGGGATACTAACAGAAAAAGAAATGCTATATCTACTGCCAAAGCATCCAAGGATACCTATTCTATATAGTTTACCAAAAATACATAAGTCCCTCATAAACCCCCCAGGAAGGCCAATAATTTCGGGGATTGGTTCTATAACCTCAAATTTATCTGAGTATATAGACTTATTCTTGCAAGAACATGTTAAAACTTTACCCTCTTACTTAAAGGATTCCAAAGACATACTAAATTTAATTAAAGACATTGAGTGGAAGGAAGGAGATTTCCTTGTCACTTGTGACGTTACATCATTGTACACGTGCATAGCACATAAGGATGGCCTGAGGGCTGTTAAACATTTCCTAGACTTGGATAATTCATTACCAGAAGAACAAAAGAGTTTTATTTTAAACTGTATAGAGTATATTTTAAATCACAATTATTTCACTTTTATGGATGTCTTTTATAATCAACAGCAAGGTACCGCCATGGGGACCAGGTTTGCCCCCAGCTACGCCTATCTGTTTATGGGTTTATGGGAAAAAGATTTCCTAACAGATAGCGTGCTGGGGTCGGGCCTGGTTACCTATCGGCGGTACATAGATGATATCTTCATGATTTGGCACGGTAGTGAGGAGGGTCTAGATGAGTTCATTAAATCCATGAATACAAATGTTAAAAATTTAAAATTTACATGTGCTAAGAGTCAAACAAATATACAATTTTTAGATTTAGAAATATTTGTAAACGGCAATGTTACTTTCAAAAACACATTTTAAACGGTGGACGCTAATAACTACATACATCAATTGAGTTGTCACCACACACAATGGAAGGGAAACATCCCAAAGGGACAGTTCGTACGAATTAGAAAGAACTGCAGTACCCTACATGATTATGATATACAGTCAAATATTTTAAAAGAGAAATTCATCAATAGGGGCTATGATAGTGACATCTTAAACAAAACAATAGGAAATGTACGTGATTTAGACCGAGACCTAATCCTAAAGGGAAAACAAACTGATTTAACTGAGAGAAACAAAATAAATGAAGCAAAGTTTTTACCGTTTATTACAACATATAGTGGCAATAAAAATATAATAGAAAAAATCCTAAGAAAACATTGGAGTATTTTAAAATCAGATGAGAAGATAGGTCCACTTATACCAGATAAACCACAAATTGTGTATAAAAAAGCAAAAAATCTTAAAATGAGACTCGCCCCTTCAGATCTAAAAAGAAAACAAGAAATAAAGAAAAAGGACTTATGGGGAAAAGACCTTAAAGGATATTACCCATGCCATAAGTGTAAGTCCTGCCAATATGGAATGAAGAAAAAAGAGGTAAAATCTAATATCACAGGAGAAACTTTTAAAATTCAACAAATGATTCGGTGCACAGATAGAAACGTAATTTATGTTATAGAATGTAAATGTGGTGCTCAATACGTAGGGGAATCGGAAAGGCCCCTACGTGATAGGATAAGAGAGCATATCCTGTCAATTGAGCACCACGACAAGGACCGTAATAAAGACCTCCCAGTGCCAAGACATTTTGCTACCTGTAATAATGCCAATTTTAAGGATTTTAAATTCATGGGTATAGATCTAGTATCCAAAAATTGGAGAGGAGGGGATCTTCATAATGAAGTCCTAAAAAGAGAAGGGAAGTGGATTTTCCAACTAGGTACCCTGACTCCACAAGGCCTAAACTTGGAATTGGACTTAAATTGTTATTTGAAATATTAAGATCTAAGCCATAATTAAAACGTGCCCTTAAAATCCAATCTGAAGTAAATGTACTGTCTTTTAATTTTTTAATATTTTAATATTTTAATATCCTAATGATCTCTAATATTTTAATATCCTAAGTTTTTTTAATATATTCTTATATCCTAATATTCTAACCTCAATCTACTAGAATTTGAGGAGTATAAAATTATAAAATAATAGCAATAAATATACTGATTAGGAATATTGTATATGGATATGCGTATGGATCCATATGTATACATATGCAGATAGGTGTGTAATTTGAGTAAGACTTATTAATATCTTAAATAATTAGTTTTTTTCTATTCTATAGGTTGTAAAAGATTTTTTATGATCTATACAATCTAATAAATTCCCCTTTTAAGTTTTCTACATGTAGTTTTGATATAAGAAAGTTTTGAAGGTTAAGCTTAGAATTAGTGCGATCCTTTTTAAAAAAAACAATGTAACTTTAATATACTGCATTTGGTCCTTTTATGTTTTTTAACGATGTTCTTTATCCATCAATTTTATGTGTTTTTTTTATATATCATATGTTGCCAGGATTTCTTCTTTTATTGCATAATATATCCCTATAGCAAAAATTGCATTGTTATCATATGTTGGACTTTATCCATCAATTTTATGTTTTTTATATATAATCTGTTGCCAGGATTTCTCCTTTTACTGCATAATATATCCCCATGGCAAAATTGCATTGTTATTATATGTTGGACATTTATATTCTGCAAACTAAAGAAAGAAAAAAATGGGTATATCTATCCCTTTAAGACGAGTAAATAAATACCATCGTCCCATTCACAACAGTATTGAGTTTGAGAAAGGCTGCGTACAGCCGAAATGCGTTACTCTAATACTGGACCACTTGGGCTTCCGTAGCCACATTGAACTGACTGCCGCAAACATTTTCCTAAGCTGTGTAACTTGATCTCTCCAGGGAAGCACAGGACCGTTTGAAATCTGCCGCCTGGAGTAACAAACACAGAGGAACATCACTTGGCTTCCGGTGTAAGTATTAGTAAACACCTTGCCAATTTGAACTCATTTTGTGTTTGTAAAAGGATTCTCTTGTCCTCTCTTCTCGCCTCTATTCTGCAGTTTTGCCAACTCTGCAATTTTGGGAAGGAAAAAGTAAAACGCTTACCTTGTCAACATCGCTGTGTCTATTAAACACATGTGTCTGCTTTACTAATACGGCTTGCCACATATGCCCCAATCCATTACATTGGAACCATATCATCTCATCAACATCATCTCATTGGTCTCGTTTGTATGCTATATATGTTATGCTTTATATGTTCTGCTTTTTATCCATTTATTATTATGTGTATCTGAATGGTCTAATTATTATATGCTTGTATTGATTTGATTTTATTTTTCTGGTTTTTGTTTTCGCATTGTAATAAATATATTTTAAATACATTTTATATAGTTGTGCTAATATAGGATTATCTAGACATAAGTATACTACACTCATTAAGCTATCTTTGGATAGCGCAGCTAAATAACTTATCACTTAGCTACAGTTTGCAGTTAAAGTGATTACTCTAGTCCTAATTTTTTAAATTAAGGAGTTTGGGGATTCCTTATATTCATTTTTAGCAGCTTTGTGTAAATACTCACAGCGCAGAGGCCATTTTTTTCAATATATTACAGCTGTTACGCTACTCCCTTAAAAAGGCTCAACACTAGCATATAGATTTAAAGGTACAGTGCTTACTCTAAAGCCTTTCATTCAAGAGAGTCATACATATAAACAATTACAACATAAAATAACATAAAATGTTCAGTACAATGTTTCAATTTGAGTACACAGTTAAAAATACAAGAAGGAACAATATAAGTACTGTTAATAAACTTAGTACGGTATCATGAAACCGCATAAAGATGTTGTTCAAATATTTTATAACTCAATACGCACCAATAGAAGATACTAATGTAAGAATTGGTTACGATTTATAAATAATACATAACAGCAATTCATGGGTAATAGCAATAAAACTGGTACATATACAATAAATTTGATATCAGAAAACACCAAAATAGATTGAATATCATAATATGATTTCAACATATTATTGCATATATATCTCCCACAGTATGTTATTATCCTATGCCACAAAAAATGGTTCATGACAATGATACTTACAATATATGGCAAATAAGAATACTGGATTAGCAACTTATAAGAAAAAGCACATCCTAATTGCCTATGTACAATTTAACATCTGAATTCATATTGATGCCTAATGGGCTTCCAGTTTTCAGTGTGTATATCCAATACACTTCACTCCTATTAAGAGCTTGTACTCTATTGCCCCCAACATTTTGTTTAGGTATCAGGTCAATACCCTGAAAGGAGAAGAGTGTATTGATATATTCCAATTCTTGTTTATTGTACTTATCATTTCTTCTATGTAGTGCAAAGTGTTTAGATACAGGGGTTTTCGGTATATCATTTTCCAAAGACAAAAGGTGCTCCCTCACTCTATCCTTGAGCATTCTTGTCGTTCTACCTGTATATTGACTTTGGCACAATTTACATGTAATCAGATATACTACAAATATTGAGTTACAATCTATGTGGTGATTAATCCTATACATATTTCCAGTAACCGTAGATGTGTAGGTATCACTCCTCTTGATATAACTACATGATTTTCATGGTACACCTCCACACCTAAAGTTACCATTACTTTTTCTTAGCCAAATTTTAGTTTGAGTCGTAGTTTTATCTGCAAAATTCCGTTTTAAGCTATTCTCTATAGTTTCTGACCTTCCAGAGACACATCTGACACCTTTTTCTATAGTCGCTTTCAATTTAGGATCATTTTTCAACAATGGGGTAAATCTTTGCACAATTCTACATATATCCTGATATTGTCTACTATACTTAGTTGAAAAAGTCAACTTGTCCAGATCTCCAGTAGATCCAGCCTTTTTAGGATTATCTCTTAATAAGGTCTGTCTATCCATCTCATTGACTTCTATCATGGTTTTTATTAAATCCTTCTTATTATATCCCCTATCACTCAGTCTTTCCACTAGGCTATTAGCTTGATCTAAATAATTCTCCTTATCACTACAGTTGCGCCTTAGGCGCATAAATTGACCCTTAGGAATTCCATTCTTTACACAATAAGGGTGACCTGAGTCAGCCCTTAATATGGTGTTACCAGAAGTTTTTTTCCTAAAAGTCTTAGTATTTACGCAACCTTCAATACTATCCCCTATTAGTGTCAAGTCAAGATAATCCACACTTTCATCAGAATTATGATATGTAAACTTTAAGTTATTATTATTGTCATTAAGATATTGTATAAATTATTCTATACTAGTTGTATCCTTTTTCCAGATGATCAGAAGATCATCTATAAATCTTGTATAAATACAGATCCTAGATTGAAATGGATTATTACATGTAAACAATTTGTTAAGTTCAAAATAACCAAGATACAAGTTAGCATACGAGGGGGCGAATTTCGCCCCCATAGCAGTACCCTGATTTTGAACATAATAAATTCCCTCGAATAAGAAATAATTATGGCTCAAAAGGAACCTTACAATATCCACAATATAATCTATAAAGCCAGATTCAAAATTAGTATGAATATGGAGCATTTCGTATCTGTCCAGGTCCAGGGATCCTCAGGTGGAAGCAGTGGATGTGTTGTCACTTCCTTGGAATTATCAACCTGCTTATGTCTTTCCGCCTCTAGTTCTTCTTCCAAGAGTGATTTCCAAAATCATAATGGAGCGTTAATTTGTACTGCTGGTGGCTGCAGCATGGCCACACAGGTTTTGGTATGCGGATCTTGTTCGGATGTCCAGTTGCCAACCTTGACCACTTCCGTTAAGACCAGACCTTCTATCTCAAGGTACGTTTTTCCATCAGGATCTCAAATCATTAAATTTGAAGGTATGGAAATGGAACGCTTAGTGCTTAGTCATAGATTAATACTATGTTACAGGCTCGTAAATCTGTTTCTAGGAAGATTTATTATTGAGTTTGGAAGGCTTACATTTCATGGTGTTCCTCTCATAAATTCTCTTGGCATTCTTTTAGAATTCCTAGAATTTTACAGTTTCTTCAGGATGGTTTGGATAAAGGTGTGTCTGCAAGTTCCTTGAAGGGACAAATCTCTGCTCTTTCTGTTTTATTTCACAGAAAGATTGCTAAGCTTCCTGATATTCACTGTTTTGTACAGGCTTTGGTCCGTATCAAGCCTGTCAATAAATCAATCTCTCCTCCTTGGAGTCTTAATTTGGTTTTACAGGCTCCTCCATTTGAGCCTATGCATTCTTTGGACATTAAACTACTTTCTTGGAAAGTGTTGTTCCTTTTGGCTATCTCTTCTGCTATAAGAGTTTCCAAAATATCTGCTCTTTCTTGTGAATCTCTTTTTCCGATTTTCCATCAGGATAAGGCAGTTTCTACCTAAGGTTGTAAATTCTAACAACATTAATAGAGAAATTGTTGTCCCTTCTTTGTGTCCTAATCCTAAGAATTCTTTGGAGAGATCCTTACATTCTTTGGATGTAGTAAGAGCTTTGAAATATTATGTTGAAGCTACCAAAGATTTCAGGAAGACTTCTAGTCTATTTGTTATATTTTCTGGTTCTAGGAAAGGTCAGAAGGCTTCTGCCATTTCCTTGGCATCTTGGTTAAAGCTTTTGATTTATCAGGCTTATTTGGAGTCGGGTCAGGCCCCACCTCAGAGAATTACAGCTCATTCTACTAGATCAGTCTCCACGTGGGCTTTTAAGAATGAAGCTTCAGTTGATCAGATTTGCAAAGCAGCAACTTTGGTCTTCTTTGCATACATTTACTAAATTCTACCGTTTTGATGTATTTGCTTCTTTGAAAGCAGTTTTTGGTAGAAAAGTTTTTCGGGCAGCTGTTTCAGTTTGATTCCTCTGCTTATGTTTTTTCTTTTCATTATGAAAATAAACTAATATTTTGGGTTGTGGATATATTTCTTTTAGCGGAAAATGGCTGTTATGATTTTATCCCTCCCTCTCTAGTGACTCTTTTGTGGAGTTCCACATCTTGGGTATTACTATACCATACGTCACTAGCTCATGGATTCTTGCCAATTACATGAAAGAAAACATAATTTATGTAAGAACTTACCTGATAAATTCATTTCTTTCATATTGGCAAGAGTCCATGAGACCCACCCTTTTTATGGTGGTTATGATTTTTTTGTATAAAGCACAATTATTCCAAATTCCTTTGTTGATGCTTTTTACTCCTTTCTTTATCACCCCACTACTTGGCTATTCGTTAAACTGAATTGTGGGTGTGGTGAGGGGTGTATTTATAGGCATTTTGAGGTTTGGGAAACTTTGGCCGTCCTGGTAGGATTGTATATCCCATACGTCACTAGCTCATGGACTCTCAATATGAAAGAAATGCATGTATCAGTTAAAGGGACAGTCAAGTATAAATTAAACTTTCATTATTCAGATAGGACTTTTAATTTTAATTGACTTTCCAATTTACTTTTATCATCAAATTTGCTTTTTTCCTCTTGGTATTCTTAGTTTAAACTAAACATAGGTAGGTCCATATGCTAATTTCTAAGCCTTTGAGGGCTGCCTCTTATCACATGCTTTTTAAATCTCTTTTCAACACAAAGAGACAGAAAGTACACGTGGGCCATATAGATAACACTGTGTTCAGGCACAGAAAGTTATTTAAGATCTAGCACAATACAATGCTAAATTTAAGACAATAGATAGTAAACAGTCACAGTCATGTGATCAGGGGGCTGGAAGAAGGTTCCTAGATACAAGGTAATCACAAAGGTAAAAAGTACATTAATATAACTGTGTTGGTTATGCAAAACTGGGGAATGAGTAATAAAGGGATTATCTATCTTTTAAAACAATAACAATTCTATGGTTGACTGTCCCTTTAAGTTCTTACATAAATTATGTTTTCTGTTCCTTTTGTAACTTCTCTGGTAAATCTTCCTCTTCTTCCTCCAAGCAGGAACTGTCCAAGCCATCTTGGAAGTCAAATCAGTCTTGGAATAAGGGGAAGCAGTCCAGGAAGCCTGTTGCTGACTCAAAATCAGCATGAAGGGTCTGCCCCCAATCTGGGAATGGATCTTGTGGGGGGCAGTCTCTCTTTATTTGCTCAAGCTTGGGTTCGAGATGTTCAGGATCCCTGGGTGGTAGATATTGTGTCCCAGAGTTACAAACTGGAGTTCAAGAATTTTCCTCCCAGAGGCAGGTTTCTTCTCTCCAGGTTATCTGTAAACCAGATAAAAGGAGAGGCGTTCTTTCATTGTGTTCAGAATCTTTCCGACATGGGAGTGATAGTCCCTGTTCCAGTTCAGGAACAGGGTCTGGGTTTTTATTCCAATCGCTTCGTCGTTCCCAAAAAAGAGGGAACTTTCAGACCTATTTTTAGATCTCAAGAGTGTAAACAAGGTTCGTCTTTCAAGATGGAAACTATTCATTCTATTCTTCCTTTGGTTCAGGAAGGTCAGTTCATGACCTTAGTAGATCTAAAGGATACGTATCTGCATATTCCCATTCACAGGGATCATCACAGGTTCCTAAGATTTGCATTTCTAGACAAACATTTTCAGTTTGTAGCTCTTCCTTTTGCACTGGCAGCAGCTCACAGAATTTTTTCAAAGGTCCTGGGAGCATTGTTGCTTCGATTGAAGGGTGTTGCAGTGGCTCCTTATCTGGACGACTTTCTAGTTCAGGCTCCATCTTTTCAACTAGCAAACTCCCACATGGAGTTGTTGTTTTCTTTTCTGCGCTCCCACGGTTGGAAGGTGAATTTAGGAAGAAGTTCCTTAATTCCGGCTACAAGAGTGGTATTTTTGGGGACCATTATAGATTCTCTAGAGATGAAAATGTTTCTGACAGAAGCAAGAAAGTCAAAAATTTTCAATGTGTCTTGCTCTTCAGTCCCTTCCTCGGCCGTCAGTGGCTCAGTGCATGGAGGTTAGTGGTCTGATGGTTTCAGTCATGGACATCATTCCATTTGCTCAGTTCCATCTCAGACCTCTGCAGTTATGCTTGCTCAGGTAGTGGAACAGGGATTATGTGGATCTATCTCCAAAGATTGTTCTAGATCAGATGTCCAGAGATTATCTTCCATAGTGGTTGTCTCAGGATCTTCTCTCTCAGGGAACTTGCTTTCGCAGACCTGTCTTGATGATTGTAACCACGGATGCCAGTTTGCTGGGCTGGGGTTCATTAAGGGCTCAGGGTCTATGGACTCGGGAGGAGTTGGTTTTTCCAATAAATGTTTTGGAACTGAGAGCAATTTTCAATGCTCTTCTAGCCTGGCCTAAGTTAGCTTCAACCCAGTTTATCAGGTTTCAGTCGGACAACATAACGTCAGTGGCTTACATCAATCATCAGGGAGTAACTCGGAGTTTCTTGGCCATGACAGAGGTAGCCAACATTATTCAGTGGGTGGAGATTCACAACTGTTGTCTGTCTGCTATCCACATTCCAGGGGTGGACAATTGGGAAGCGGATTTTCTGAGCAGACAGACTTTTCATCTGGGGGAGTGGAACTTCATCCAGAGGTATTTTCCAGTTTGATTCTCAGTTGGGGCAGCTGAGTTGGATCTCATGGCATCGCGTCAGAATGCCAAGCTCCCGAGGTACGGGTTGAGGTCAAAGGATCGTCGGGCTGTTCTGATAGATGCTCTGGCAGTTCCTTGGACTTTCAGTCTGGCATATGTGTTCCCTCCATTTGCTCTTCTTCCTCGGGTCATTGCTCGGGTCACACAAGAGAGGGCATCAGTGATTCTCATTGCTCCAGCGTGGCCTTGCAGAATCTGGTTTGCAGATCTGGTGGAGATGTCTTCCCTTCCACCTTGACATTTTCCATTAAGGAAGGACCTGCTTCTGCAGGGTCCTTTCCTTCATCCAAATCTAGTTACTCTGAAGCTGACTGCTTGGAGATTGAACACTTGATTCTTTCTAAGCATAGTTTTTCTCAGTCAGTCATTGAGACTATGATTCCGGCTCCTAAGCCTGTAACTTGGAAGATTTATAAGATTTGGCGTAAATATTTGTATTGGTGTGAATCCAAAGGCTACTCGTGGAGTAGAGTTAGAATTCCTAGGATTTTTTTCTTTTCTCCAGGAGGGTTTGAAGAAAGGTTTATCTCCTAGTACCCTGAAGGGTCAAATTTCTGCTTTATCTATTTTATTGCACAAGCGCCTGACGGATGTGCCCAATGTTTATTTTTTTTGTCAGGCCTTGGTTAGAATTCGGCCTGTGTTTAGGTCTACTACTCCACCTTGGAGTCTTAATTTGGTTCTTAGAGTCCTTCAACAGGCTCCGTTTGAACCTATGCATTCTTTGGATATTAAGATGTTATCTTGGAAGGTTTTGTTTCTGTTGGCTATTTCTTCAGCTTGAAGAGTTTCGGAGCTTTCAGCCTTACAGTATGAATTGCCTTTTCTTATTTTTCACTCTGATAAGGTAGTTCTGCGTACTGCCTTGGGTTTTCTTCCCAAGGTTGTTTCTGATAAGAATATTAATCTAAAGATTGTTGTTCCTTCTTTGTGTCCTAATCCTCCTTCTCATAAGGAGCGCTTGTTGCACAACCTGGATGTGGTTCCTGCATTGAAATATTATTTGCAGATGACTAAGGATTTTCTTCTTTATTTGTTGTCTTTTCTGGGAAGCTTAAGGGTGAGAAAGCTATGGCTACTTCTCTTTCTTGTTGGTTGAGGAGTGTTCCGCTTGGCATATGAGACTGCTGGTCAGCAGCCTCCTGAGAGAATCATGTCTCAGTCCACAAGGGCTGATTCATCTTCTTGGGCTTTCAAAAATGGAGCTTAAGTAGATCAGCTTTGCAAGGCTGCGACTTAGTCAGCTTTGCATACTTTTTCTAAAAAATGTTTTCATACTTTTGCTTCAGCAGAGGCTTCTTTTGGGAGAAAGGTTCTTCAAGCAGTGGTGCCTTCTGTTTAGGCTAACTGTCTTGGCCCGCCCTTATCATCCTTGTCCTCTAGCTTGGGTATTGGTTCCCAATAGTAATTAAGATGATCCGTGGACTCACCGTGTCATCGTGACTTACCTGATAAATTTATTTATTTCTTGACACGGTGAGTCCACGGCCCGACCTGTTTTTCAGACAGTTTGCTCTTCTATAAACTTCAGGCACCTCTGCACCTTAGATTACTTCCTAACTTCCCTTTGGTCGAATGACTGGGGATTGTGGGTAAGGGGAGTGGTATTTAACATATTTTGCTGTGGTGCTCTTTGCCTCCTCCTGCTGGTCAGGAGTGATATTCCCAACAGTAATTAAGATGATCCGTGGACTCAGCGTGCCAAGAAATAAATAAATTTATCAGGTAAGAATAAATTATGTTTTTATTGTGTGAACGGGGCAGCGTGTGTTATGTGTTGCTGTTGTTTGCCACAGTTATTTTCGTTACCGGCATTTTGGTAATGGCGGCCGGACTTGTTCTGTGAGGAGCTTTAGGGTATGCCCACGACTAGGGCGAGCTTTTGATGCGGCGGAAAACAGTTTGCGTGCCTTCCGATTTCTTTCTCTTTGGAGTTCCGGATCGTTGCTACTCTGTTAAGCTCGCCTGCGGTGCGGCTCTGGGAAGTGCTTGTAGAGCATTTTCTCCGGGTTGCTGGCAGGTCAGGTAGGCACCTCAGCAAAGAGTGCTGAGGTGAGGGGTTGCCTGAGCTTTATTTTCTTTTTCTGTCCGTAGCAGTAACGTTTTTGTGTAAAAAGTATATAGGTTGCTGCTGTCGATGTTAGTTTTCTTTTTCAGTATTCAAAGTAGCAGTATTAGAGTTGCTGTTGTTGAAGCCTAAGTTTTCTTTTTAATTTTAAGGGAGCAGTAACATATTTTTGAGCTAAGTTGCTGCTGTCAAAGATAAGTTTTATTTTAAATTTAAAGGGGACAGTAACATTTATTTGAGAGAAATATTAAAGTTTTTTTTTTTTCTTTGATTGCTTGGGGTTTTGGATAAAGATGGACCAAGAGGCCCGGCAAAATGTTACATGTAGCTTGTGTTTTGATTCCAATGTGGATCCACCAATCCCTTTTTGTCCCTCTTGTATTGATAGAACTTTACATTGCAGGGATAGACTTTTTGATTCTGAGCCACCATTATCTAAGGCGGATGCTGTTCCGGGGTCTCCTGTTCAAGAGATGCCGCTGCTTTCTCCTCAAGTGTCCCAAACATTGTTGTCCGCACATGCAGTGCCCTGCGCTTCCTCTCGGTCTCTTGGTTGGGGTTACGTTGCAAGACATTGCTTCTCAGATATCTACTGCGGTATCTGATGCGCTGTCCTGCCTTTCCCATATTGTAGGGAAAACACAAGAGGAAGTTTAAGGAATAAGTGAGTAAGGATTCGGAGTCTGTTGTGTCTGTTCGAATGTTCCCTCCCAGAGGTCTGAGGAGGATGATTCTTCGGTTGCTTCTGAGGGTGAGATCTCAGGCTCATATATTGTTACTCTTTCTTCTGATGCTAAGGTTGTATCCTTTAGGTTTAAGCTTGAGCACCTCCGTTTGTTGCTTAAGGAGGTTTTGGCCACTTTGGATGACTCTGACTCGACTGTCGTTGTCACTCCTAAGAAGTCTAGTAAGCTGAATAAATACTTTGATGTTCCTTCTGCGGTGGAGGCTTTTCCTGTTCCAGACCGTGCTAAAGTGATTATTGCACGGGAGTGGGAGAAACCTGGGATTCCTTTTTCCCCTTCACCAATTTTTAAGAAGAGTCTATTAAGGAGTCTTGGCAGACGGTTCCCAAGGTGGAAGGAGCAGTTTCCACTTTGGCTAAGAGAACCACTATTCCATAGAGGAGCTTTTTTTTTAAGGATCCTATGGATAAGAAGTTGGAGGCGTTACTCAAAAGGATGTATGTTCACCAGGGTTTGCAATGGCACCCTGCGTTGTGTATTGCCTCTTTTACCAGTGCGGCAGCTACTGGTTTGATGCTTTGTCTGATTCTAGGAATAAGGGGAGGCAATCTAAGAAGCCTGTTACTGACTCAGTCAGCATGAAGGGTCTGCCCCAGATCCAGGGGGGACTTTCCTTTTTCGCTCAGCCTGGGTTCGGGATGTTCCAGATCCTTGGGCAGTGGACATTCTTTCCCATGGGTACAAATTAGAGTTCAAAACTGTCACGGATACCAGACAGCTAAGGCTACCCCACCCCCCTAAAACCTCACCCCTGTTGTTTATCAGTGGTTTTGGGCTCCTCAGAGCAACCACAATCTCTGGAAGCTTTTGTTTGCTTGTCTTGTGAAGAGCTGGTGTATGACCAGGAAAACCCTCCTAGGCTGGACGGGCTCCTGGAACTCCCGGTCGGCCGGCCTCACAACGGACACCCGCCTAACCCCTCTCAGGCTGTCAAGGCTCCTGAAACTCCTGGTCGGCCACAGGACAGCATGACACCCGCTAACGTTACCCCTGGTCGCTCCAGCAACCATGTGCCCCAGAGCTTTGCTCTTTTGGGGATTAGTAGCCCCTAGGGAGGACAAGAGCTGTGGCAATTATCAGAGGGGAGCTCCTTTGGGAACTGGGGGTTTTGGACACCCATAACTTCAATGGACTGTTACTCCGGTCCCCAGTAACGAATGCTGATTTTTGGACTGTGGCATCTGGGGACCGAGAGCTTTAAAATGACACCAAGGAAGTGGCCGCTGCTCCACCGGGATCACCCCAAAACCGCCACCCCTAGGTATCTGGGATTATGTGAGATTGTGGCCCATATGGAGGTGTCGGGCTGACTGGAGGGGCGGGAATGGCGGGAAAACTGTGGCATTGTCTTCTGTTCTTATCAAGATGAGCTGTCTGTATAAAAGGAGTGTGTGTTTTCAATAAAATCAGTTCCTGTTTCACCTGATTGCTAGTATGTCTAGTTATTTGGGTGGGCTCCTGCTAGAATCACTTTCCTGGGCTATATAGCAGCCTGTTCCAGGCAGAGGAAGGACCCTCAGGTAGAGCTACCCAGTCTGGGTAGCTGGAGTCTGCCACAGGGTTGGACCCTGAATACTGGTGCTGTCGGGCATCAGGGGTGGCTACAGGCTGTGGTGACTTGCCAGCTACATAGCTGCAGTCGGCAAGGAGGAAGCAGGACCCGTTTGCGGAGCTACCCCAGTCAGGGTAGCCAGGGTATCCATCACAAAAACCTTTCCACCCAAGGGCAGGTTCCTTCTTTCAAGGTTATCTGTAGACCAGATAAAGAGAGAGGCGTTCTTACGTTGTGTCCAGAAACTTTACGACCTGGGAGTTATAGTTCCTGTTCAGTGCAGGAGCAGGGTCTGGGATTCTATTCCAATCTGTTTATAGTTCCCAAAAAGGATGGAACTTTCAGACCTATTTTAGATCTCAAGTGCGTAAACAAGTTCCTCAGAGTTCCATCTTTCAAGATGGACACTATTCGTTCCATTCTTCCTTTGGTTCAGGAGGTCAGTTTATGACCACAGTGGATTTAAAGGATGAGTATCTGCATATTCCCATCCACAGGTACAATCACAAGTTTCTGAGGTTTGCATTCCTAGACAGACACTTTCAGTTTGTTGCGCTTTCATTCGGTCTGCAACAGCTCCCAGAATTTTCTCAAAGGTCCTGGGAGCATTTTTAGTGGGGCTTCAGTTGCAGGGTGTCACAGTGGTGCCTTATCTAGACAACATTCTGGTTCAGGCGCCATCTTTTCAACTAGAAAAATCCCACACAGAGTTGTTGTTGTCTGCTCTGCGCTTCCCATGGATGGAAGGTGAATTTAGGAGAAAGTTCCTTGATTCCAGCTACAAGGGTGGTGTTCTTGGGAACCATATAGATTCTCTAGCAATGAAGATTTTTCTGACAGAAGCCAGAAGAACAAAGATCTTCAACTCTTGTCTTGCCCTTCAGGCCTCTCCTCGGCCGTCAATGGCTCAGTGTATGTAGGTTATTGGTCTGATGGTGTCAGCTATGGACATCATTCCGTTTGCTCGGTTCCATCTCAGGCCTCTGCAGTTATGCATACTCAGACAATTGAACAGGGATTATGCAGATCTGTCT
Source organism: Bombina bombina (assembly GCF_027579735.1). Classification (NCBI taxonomy): domain Eukaryota; kingdom Metazoa; phylum Chordata; class Amphibia; order Anura; family Bombinatoridae; genus Bombina; species Bombina bombina. The sequence goes on along the minus strand of NC_069499.1, from coordinate 752,908,642 downwards.
CCGCAAATTGTTCTGGATCCGGCGACATGAGATTCTCTTCCGTGGTGGTTGTATCAAGATCTTCTCTCCCAGGGAACCTGCTTTCGCATACCTACCTGGGTGATTGTGACCTCAGATGCCAGTCTGCTGGGATGGGGAGCTGTCTGGGCTCTTTAAAGGCTCAGGGTTTATGGACTCAGGAGGAGTCGGTTCTTCCCATAAATATTTTAGAGCTGAGAGCAATCTTCAATGCTCTTCTGGCCTGGCCTCAGTTAGCTTCAGCCCAGTTTATCAGGTTTCAGTCGGACAACATAACGTCAGTGGCTTACATCAATCATCAGGGAAGAACTCGGAGTTCCTTGGCCATGACAGAGGTAGCCAAGATTATTCAGTGGGCGGAGACTCATAACTGCTGTCTGTCTACGATCCACATTCTAGGGGTGGACAATTGGGAAGCGTTTTTTCTGAGCAGGCAGACTTTTCATCCGGGGGAGTGGGAACTTCATTCGGAGGTGTTTTCCAGCTTTATTCTCAAATGGGGACAGCCAGAGTTGGATCTCATGGCATCTCGTCAGAATGCCAAGCTCCCGGTACGGGTCAAGGTCAAGGGATCCTCAGGCTGTACTGATAGATGCTCTGTCAGTTCCTTGGAATTTCAGTCTGACATACGTGTTTCCTCTGTTTGCTCTCCTTCCTCGGGTCATTGCTTGGATGAGACACCTTGAAGGGTCAAATTTCTGCTTTATCTATTTTGTTACACAAGCTTCTAGCGGATGTGCCAGATGTTCAATCTTTTTGTCAGGCCCTGGTTAGAATCTGGCTATGTTTTAAGTTTGTTACTCCTCCTTGGAGTCTTAATTTGGTTCTTAGAGTTCTTCAACAGGTGTCCGTTTCATCCTATGCATTCTTTGGATGTTATCTTGGAAGGTTTTGTTTTTGGTTGCTATTTTTTCGGCTCAAAGAGTTTCGGAGCTTTCAGCGTTGCAGTGTGAATCTCCTTACCTTATTTTCCTTCTGATACGGTAGTCCTGCGTACTGCCTTAGGTTTCCTTCCCAAAGTGGTTTTGGATAGGAATATTAATCAAGAAATTGTTGTTCCCTCTTTGTGTCCTAATCCTTCTTCTCGTAAGGAGCGTTTGTTGCACAACTTGGATGTGGTTCGTGCGTTTAAATATTATTTACAGACTACTAAGAATTTTCGCCAGTCTTCTCTGTTTTTTATTTTTTCTGGAAACGCAAGGGTCAGAAGCTACGGCTACTTCTTTCTTTTTGGCTGAGGAGTGTTATTTGCTTGGCATATGAGACTGCTGGACAGCAGCCTCCTGAGAAAATCACGTCTCATTCCACAAGGGCTGTTTCTTCGTCTTGGGCCTTCAAAAATTAAGCTTCTTTGGAACAGATTTGCAAGGCTGCCACTTGGTCATCTTTACACACCTTTTCTAAATTTTACAAGTTTGATACTTTGCTACGGCTGAGGCTTTTTTTGGGAGAAAGGTTCTTCAAGCAGTGGTGCCTTCTGTTTAGGCTAACTGTCTTGTCCCTCCCTTATCATCCGTGTCCTCTGGCTTGGGTATTGTTTCCCAACAGAAATTATGGTGATCCGTGGACTCACCGTTTCATTATAAAGAAAAGAAAATGTATGCTTGCCTGATAAAGGTATTTCTTTCTTGACACAGTGAGTCCACGGCCCGCCCTGTATTTTTCAGACAGTTTTTCTTTAAACCTCAAGCACCTCTGCACCCTTATGTTACTTCATTTCTCCTTTCCCTTTTGTCGAATGACTGGGGGTTGTGGGTAAGGGAGTGATATTTTAACAGCTTTGCTGTGGTGCTCTTTGCCTCCTCCTGCTGGCTAGGAGTGATATTCCCAACAGTAATTATGATGATCCGTGGACTCACCGTGTCAAGAAAGAAATACATTTATCAGGTAAGCATACATTTTCTTTTCTTTATAATGAAACGGTGAGTCCACGGATCACCATAATTTCTGTTGGGAAACAATACCCAAGCCAGAGGACACGGATGATAAGGGAGGGACAAGACAGTTAGCCTAAACAGAAGGCACCACTGCTTGAAGAACCTTTCTCCAAAAAAAGCCTCAGCCGTAGCAAAAGTATCAAACTTGTAAAATTTAGAAAAGGTGTGTAAAGATGACCAAGTGGCAGCCTTGCAAATCTGTTCCAAAGAAGCTTAATTTTTGAAGGCCCAAGACGAAGAAAACAGCCCTTGTGGAATGAGACGTGATTTTCTCAGGAGGCTGCTGTCCAGCAGTCTCATATGCCAAGCAAATAACACTCCTCAGCCAAAAAGAAAGAAGTAGCCGTAGCTTTCTGACCCATGCGTTTCCCAGAAAAAACTAAAAACAGAGAAGACTGGCGAAAATTCTTAGTAGTCTGTAAATAATATTTAAACGCACGAACCACATCCAAGTTGTGCAACAAACGCTCCTTATGAGAAGAAGGATTAGGACACAAAGAGGGAACAACAATTTCTTGATTAATATTCCTATCCAAAACCACTTTGGGAAGGAAACCTAAGGCAGTACGCAGGACTACCGTATCAGAAGGAAAAATAAGGTAAGGAGATTCACACTGCAACGCTGAAAGCTCCGAAACTCTTTGAGCCGAAAAAATAGCAACCAAAAACAAAACCTTCCAAGATAACATCCAAAGAATGCATAGGATGAAACGGAACCTGTTGAAGAACTCTAAGAACCAAATTAAGACTCCAAGGAGGAGTAACAAACTTAAACATAGGCCAGATTCTAACCAGGAGCTGACAAAAAGATTGAACATCTGGCACATCCGCTAGAAGCTTGTGTAACAAAATAGATAAAGCAGAAATTTGACCCTTCAAGGTGTCTCATCCAAGCAATGACCCGAGGAAGGAGAGCAAACAGAGGAAACACGTATGTCAGACTGAAATTCCAAGGAACTGACAGAGCATCTATCAGTACAGCCTGAGGATCCCTTGACCTTGACCCGTACCTCGGGAGCTTGGCATTCTGACGAGATGCCATGAGATCCAACTGGCTGTCCCATTTGAGAATAAAGCTGGAAAACCCTCCGAATGAAGTTCCACTCCCCCGGATGAAAAGTCTGCCTGCTCAGAAAAAACGCTTCCCAATTGTCCACCCCTAGAATGTGGATCGTAGACAGACAGCAGTTGTGAGTCTCCGCCCACTGAATAATCTTGGCTACCTCTGTCATGGCCAAGGAACTCCGAGTTCTTCCCTGATGATTGATGTAAGCCACTGACGATATGTTGTCCGACTGAAACCTGATAAACTGGGCTGAAGCTAACTGAGGCCAGGCCAGAAGAGCATTGAAGATTGCTCTCAGCTCTAAAATATTTATGGGAAGAACCGACTCCTCCTGAGTCCATAAACCCTGAGCCTTTAAAGAGCCCCAGACAGCTCCCATCCCAGCAGACTGGCATCTGAGGTCACAATCACCCAGGTAGGTATGCGAAAGCAGGTTCCCTGGGAGAGAAGATCTTGATACAACCACCACGGAAGAGAATCTCATGTCGCCGGATCCAGAACAATTTGCGGAGACAGATCTGCATAATCCCTGTTCAATTGTCTGAGTATGCATAACTGCAGAGGCCTGAGATGGAACCGAGCAAACGGAATGATGTCCATAGCTGACACCATCAGACCAATAACCTACATACACTGAGCCATTGACGGCCGAGGAGAGGCCTGAAGGGCAAGACAAGAGTTGAAGATCTTTGTTCTTCTGGCTTCTGTCAGAAAAATCTTCATTGCTAGAGAATCTATTATGGTTCCCAAGAACACCACCCTTGTAGCTGGAATCAAGGAACTTTCTCCTAAATTCACCTTCCATCCATGGGAGCGCAGAGCAGACAACAACAACTCTGTGTGGGATTTTTCTAGTTGAAAAGATGGCGCCTGAACCAGAATGTTGTCTAGATAAGGCACCACTGTGACACCCTGCAACTGAAGCCCCACTAAAAATGCTCCCAGGACCTTTGAGAAAATTCTGGGAGCTGTTGCAGGACCGAATGAAAGCGCAACAAACTGAAAGTGTCTGTCTAGGAATGCAAACCTCAGAAACTTGTGATTGTACCTGTGGATGGGAATATGCAGATACTCATCCTTTAAATCCACTGTGGTCATAAACTGACCCTCCTGAACCAAAGGAAGAATGGAACGAATAGTGTCCATCTTGAAAGATGGAACTCTGAGGAACTTGTTTACGCACTTGAGATCTAAAATAGGTCTGAAAGTTCCATCCTTTTTGGGAACTATAAACAGATTGGAATAGAATCCCAGACCCTGCTCCTGCACTGGAACAGGAACTATAACTCCCAGGTTGTAAAGTTTCTGGACACAACGTAAGAACGCCTCTCTCTTTATCTGGTCTACAGATAACCTTGAAAGAAGGAACCTGCCCTTGGGTGGAAAGGTTTTTGTGATGGATACCCTGGCTACCCTGACTGGGTAGCTCCGCCAAACGGGTCCTGCTTCCTCCTTGCCGACTGCAGCTATGTAGCTGGCAAGTCACCACAGCCTGTAGCCACCCCTGATGCCCGACAGCACCAGTATTCAGGGTCCAACCCTGTGGCAGACTCCAGCTACCCAGACTGGGTAGCTCTACCTGAGGGTCCTTCCTCTGCCTGGAACAGGCTGCTATATAGCCCAGGAAAGTGATTCTAGCAGGAGCCCACCCAAATAACTAGACATACTAGCAATCAGGTGAAACAGGAAACTGATTTTATTGAAAACACACACTCCTTTTATACAGACAGCTCATCTTGATAAGAACAGAAGACAATGCCACAGTTTTCCCGCCATTCCCGCCCCTCCAGTCAGCCCGACACCTCCATATGGGCCACAATCTCACATAATCCCAATACCTAGGGGTGGCGGTTTTGGGGTGATCCCGGTGGAGCAGCGGCACTTCCTTGGTGTCATTTTAAAGCTCTCGGTCCCCAGATGCCACAGTCCAAAAATCAGCATTCGTTACTGGGGACCGGAGTAACAGTCCATTGAAGTTATGGGTGTCCAAAACCCCCAGTTCCCAAAGGAGCTCCCCTCTGATAATTGCCACAGCTCTTGTCCTCCCTAGGGGCTACTAATCCCCAAAAGAGCAAAGCTCTGGGGCACATGGTTGCTGGAGCGACCAGGGGTAACGTTAGCGGGTGTCATGCTGTCCTGTGGCCGACCAGGAGTTTCAGGAGCCTTGACAGCCTGAGAGGGGTTAGGCGGGTGTCCGTTGTGAGGCGGCCGACCGGGAGTTCCAGGAGCCCGTCCAGCCTAGGAGGGTTTTCCTGGTCATACACCAGCTCTTCACAAGACAAGCAAACAAAAGCTTCCAGAGATTGTGGTTGCTCTGAGGAGCCCAAAACCACTGATAAACAACAGGGGTGAGGTTTTAGGGGGGTGGGGTAGCCTTAGCTGTCTGGTATCCGTGACAGTTTTGAACTCTAATTTGTACCCATGGGAAAGAATGTCCACTGCCCAAGGATCTGGAACATCCCGAACCCAGGCTTGAGCGAAAAAGGAAAGTCCCCCCTGGATCTGGGCAGACCCTTCATGCTGACTGAGTCAGTAACAGGCTTCTTAGATTGCCTCCCCTTATTCCTAGAATCAGACAAAGCATCAAACCAGTAAGCTGCCGCACTGGTAACAGAGGCAATACACAACGCAGGGTGCCATTGCAAACCCTGGTGAACATACATCCTTTTGAGTAACGCCTCCAACTTCTTATCCATAGGATCCTTAAAAAAAAAGCTCCTCTATGGAATAGTGGTTCTCTTAGCCAAAGTGGAAACTGCTCCTTCCACCTTGGGAACCGTCTGCCAAGACTCCTTAATAGACTCTTCTTAAAAATTGGTGAAGGGGAAAAAGGAATCCCAGGTTTCTCCCACTCCCGTGCAATAATCACTTTAGCACGGTCTGGAACAGGAAAAGCCTCCACCGCAGAAGGAACATCAAAGTATTTATTCAGCTTACTAGACTTCTTAGGAGTGACAACGACAGTCGAGTCAGAGTCATCCAAAGTGGCCAAAACCTCCTTAAGCAACAAACGGAGGTGCTCAAGCTTAAACCTAAAGGATACAACCTTAGCATCAGAAGAAAGAGTAACAATATATGAGCTGAGATCTCACCCTCAGAAGCAACCGAAGAATCATCCTCCTCAGACCTCTGGGAGGGAACATTCGGAACAGACACAACAGACTCCGAATCCTTACTCACTTATTCCTTAAACTTCCTCTTGTGTTTTCCCTACAATATGGAAAGGCAGACAGCGCATCAGATACCGCAGTAGATATCTGAGAAGCAATGTCTTGCAACGTAACCCCAACCAGAGACCGAGAGGAAGCGCAGGGCACTGCATGTGCGGACAACAATGTTTGGGACACTTGAGGAGAAAGCAGCGGCATCTCTTGAACAGGAGACCCCGGAACAGCATCCGCCTTAGATAATGGTGGCTCAGAATCAAAAAGTCTATCCCTGCAATGTAAAGTTCTATCAATACAAGAGGGACAAAAAGGGATTGGTGGATCCACATTGGAATCAAAACACAAGCTACATGTAACATTTTGCCGGGCCTCTTGGTCCATCTTTATCCAAAACCCCAAGCAATCAAAGAAAAAAAAAAACTTTAATATTTCTCTCAAATAAATGTTACTGTCCCTTTAAATTTTAAAATAAAACTTTATCTTTGACAGCAGCAACTTAGCTCAAAAATATGTTACTGCTCCCTTAAAATTAAAAAGAAAACTTAGGCTTCAACAACAGCAACTCTAATACTGCTACTTTGAATACTGAAAAAGAAAACTAACATCGACAGCAGCAACCTATATACTTTTTACACAAAAACGTTACTGCTACGGACAGAAAAAGAAAATAAAGCCTCAGGCAACCCCTCACCTCAGCACTCTTTGCTGAGGTGCCTACCTGACCTGCCAGCAACCGGAGAAAATGCTCTACAAGCACTTCCCAGAGCCGCACCGCAGGCGAGCTTAACAGAGTAGCAACGATCCGGAACTCCAAAGAGAAAGAAATCGGAAGGCACGCAAACTGTTTTCCGCCGCATCAAAAGCTCGCCTAGTCGTGGGCATACCCTAAAGCTCCTCACAGAACAAGTCCGGCCGCCATTACCAAAAT